>NC_080578.1:104589924-105200758 GCF_029962835.1 Magnolia sinica | reverse complement strand
TGACAGAGAGCATACACAGTGTGAAGTAAGTTGCTGACGTCTCTTTATCCTTTTTTAATCAAAGTGGTAATGACTTGTGCATTTAAAAGCTGATACTTGCATTCACCTGTCAGGGAATTTTCAATTACCAGTATGACGGGAGGTTACAGGCGAGTCTTCCAGCAGCCGATTGATTTTGAATGGTATTTATGTAGTTTCATCCCAGCTCAAGTTCTCTTCCAGCTGCTGTTGCCATTGTTGAAAATGGCAGGTTTATGGAAAACAAGGTGTTAGATGGCTTTTGCTTTATGTTGTGGCAGGGAAGTGCTCAGGTATACTGATTGCAATGTATCCTTGGCGGAGACAGATTTGGACATTATTGCTAAATCAAGACCTGCCAATATAATTGAAGAGCCTTTTGCTGATGGAAACGAGCCCAAGACTCTTTCCAACAACTGTGTGAATGAATTGGAGAATTTAGGGAACAGGAGAATGAGTTTGGCTGGTGATCATGAGGCTAAGAATGAAATAGAGAAGTTGCCACAAGTAGAGTCCATTTGTAGCTCTGATGCTCAGCCTCCCCAGATGGCGTTGAAATTAGGCTTCACCTTGCCAGCATCCAGCTATGCCACAATGGCCATAAGGGAGCTGCTGAAATCGTCCACCTCAGTATGCATCTTTTTCTTTGGAAACTCGTGCATTTACACTGTCGTTATAAGCCTGACTTGAGACTACGGGAATTCAGAGCTAAGCAATGTTGTCATAATCGTTATCATATCATAAATTGTAAAGGGGTCTGAATCATATCGTATCGTATTGTAAATCGTAAGATTTTTTCAGATTTTCATAAAACATGTCATAAAAAATATAAAAATTGTATACAAATAAATAAATATTTAAAAAAAAAAAATTTTATTTTAAAAGAAAACAAAAAAACACACATCAATCATCCATTTTGTCATGAATATGCAAAAAACAAAAAGATGTATCATGTATATATCATGTCATAATCAAGTTCAAACAATAATCCCTTTTCCCATCCCATGTGCATGTAAGTTTTCTGTATAATTCAAAAAAGAACACTTTCCCCATCCCTATTTACATGTATAATGCTCTATTCACTTGTTTCTATAATTCAAAAGGTAAATAAAAAGTCCAATCAAATCTAATCTTCCCCGGTTGCCCCATCCTCCTCATCACCAATGACGTCAACATTATCAACATCATCTTCATATTCAGAATTTGATATTGAAATAAACTCATCTTCCTCCACTTCTACCACTTTCGCTTTTCTCTTCGCCTTCCTTTGAATTGCAAGTTTTCTAGGACCTACAAAATAGTTATTGCAAAATTCATTATAATATAAGTTATTAATTAATAATTATAAAACTACACTACAGGATTAAACAATAAGAATACGAGTCATACCATGTCGCCCATCCAGTTTTGATGTGGATCTGCCTACACCTTGCACATCCCCAAGCCTTCAGTAAAGTATTCACCTATGTCCATACAGGCGTTATCTGTAGGAAGTGCATGATCCTCTTTCTCCGTGATTCATTCATCATCAGATTCCATAAATGATAAACATATAGGATCAAGCCCTTGGTCCTCCACTCTCTTTGCATGATGGACTTCGAGCTGGAGATTATATTTTACAAAGACGAGTGCATTCAATCTTTGTTGTTCAAGTCTATTCTTCTTCTTTGAATGTATCTGCAAACCCATGAACATAATAATATAAGGCTATCAATCGCTAAAGAATTCATAAGTTGATTAATGAATTCAATAATGTCTCACCTGCTCAAAAGTGCTCCAGTTGCGCTCACAACTAATAGCTCTATATGTCAAACTTAAAGTACGAGTAGCCAGCTTTTGCAATTCTAGACACCCATCTCCGTAACTCTCCCACCACAGACCTAAAACGCAATCATATGTAATTTATATAAACAATATGCACACAGTCAAACTCAAAGAAGCACTATATGTCAAACTTAAAGTATGAGTAGCCAGCTTTTGCAATTCTAGACACCCATCTCCGTAACTCTCCCACCACAGACCTAAAACGCAATCATATGTAATTTATATAAACAATATGCACACAGTTTGCTCATAAAGGATAACCCTCTGCCTTGAATCAGGGACCATTCTTTCAATTCAATCATATAGCCAGTTTTAATTTCTAAATCCGGATGAAAATTGTCATCATACTGAAATATCGGATTTAAGATATAAAGGATAACCCTCTGCCTTGAATCAGGGACCATTCTTTCAATTCAATCATATAGCCAGTTTTAATTTCTAAATCCGGATGAAAATTGTCATATAGCTGAATATCGCTTATTCACCTCTCCCAAGTTTTTTGCTATGGCCTCTTTCGCCCGATCCATCGCTTCATAAATATATCCCATAATCGGCCTCTCAACCGAATCAACATGCCGTAGCATATTGACCAATGGGAGAGTGGTCTTTAGGCAAGACTTGATAGATAGCCAAAAATCTACATTGGCCAAAACTATGTCTTAAACATGTTCCCCCTTTGCAGTCTTGGAAAAGCTGCTACCTTTCCTTTGTTTTGGAGGTAAACATCGACCTCAGGCCAATTCTATTTTTATGAATGCTTTTTAAAGTTAAGTAATACGTAGCAAACCATGTTACAGCCGGTCAACTCCCTCTTTGTGCATTCAAGCTTGCATGACCGTTGTTTATTCGATTCATCCAATTTTGATACAACCTTGCAATGAGATATCCATCATTTATAAATCAGTTACTTCATTTTCATTTTTGGCATGCAGGCTGCTTATCAGAAGACACTAAACCCTTGAAAGCAGCTGCCGGTCCTAATGTTGCATTGAGGGCCATGGCACACTTAGAGTGGATGATCCAATCATAGTTTCTGGTAAACTTCTTCCTTGCAAAAATACCAGCGTATCTCACTTCCTGTTTCTCATACAATCGTTGTGAAAGGAACATTTTATGCATCCTTTCTCACATTGCTTCCTGCATCCTAAAAAAATGATCTGCTAATTATGGATCCAACTGAACTGCATTCTTCCCTATTTATTCAGAGATCAAAAAATGTCTTCTTGGGAAGAGCTGGTGTATGCAGTACCATTTTCTTCTTCTACACTGTTGTGTCCCCTGCACATTAAAATGCCAATTCTACCATTGAGGTCTTTATCGACAGTTATTCATGGAGTGTTCAAAACAGTGTCCAAGATTCTTTCGCCATGCAATCATGAGAATTCATGTTTCGGATATGGTTGAATAAACATGATTTGTCGTAGGACCAATTTAGAAATTGCATGATTAGGCATCACATCCAATTTAAGTGGTGTCAGCTTTCTTGTTGAAATAGGCCTTCTAATTGAACCTGTGGAGAAAGTCAAAGTTTGCCAAACTAGCTCTAAATGGCAAGCGAGTGTATTTAGGCCTGCAAATTGGGTTCAGTGAACCCAACTGACCTAGCCCGAGTTCAGGCCTGGTTGTGTTAGGGTTCTTGGGTTGGAAAACTCCAACCGATATTAGTTTGGGTTGGGTTCGCATTGAGCAAATTCAGGTTAGGTTGGGAATAGTCACATGTTTTGGTTGGGTTGGGTCAGTTTAGGAATTCCTGTTGGGTGCCTCGGATTACAGGTTGGGTCCTCTTGCGATCTTGTCAGGCTCAGGTTGATCCTCAACCCAACCTAACCCGATGCAGCGACTGAATTGAGCAAAACAGCCATTTTGCCAATTGTCATTCTGCTTGATGCAAATATAATTTCGAATGCACCCTGATGCATCTAGTTGTCTGAGATAGCCAGCTAGTACAGAATCATGCTAATTGTTTCATAGGAAATATGAAACCTAGTATGTGCTTGTAGAAATACAACACTCTATGGACGCCTCAAAATGCCTGTGGCATGGTCCCTCACCATGTACTAATCTCAGCTAAGTGTTTTATGGTTTTGGAACTGATTATATTCAATTTATGTTGATTATTTCATGTTTCTAATTGCTTGAGGAAACGGCAAAATGGTTTTGTTTTTTCTGTCAATCATTGAATCATCTGAGGAAGTTATTACTCTTATACATTTTGAGGTTGGCCCATGAAATCAGTTGAGCATTTGTTTTCTAAGAATTCCAGTTGGATTAAGATATGAGTGGATCTCCACTGTCCTTCCAATCTCTCTAAAAGCAGGTCTCTGTTTTGGCTTTGTTTTCGGAAGTGTCCTCAGGAGATGGTACAGGGATGGAGCTGGTAGGACGATGTATGAATCTGGACTGTCCATCAAGTCGACCCATCATTCAAAATTCACACTTGCTGGATAGTCCTTGTCATCAAACAAACAAATGTGTTTAGATGACACTAAAAACATGTATAGGGTTGAGATTGATCGAGAAATTGTGCTGAAAGTCATTGGTAGGCTTATTAGTTTTGTTTTTAATTGTGGGCCATCCACGAGAGGGCCTACTAAATAAATGGCTCTGATTCATTCACTTCCCTCCCCTCTAAGGTGAAGAAGGGGCTCTATCACATTCTGGTTCCACTGCTTTAACAGTATCATTTTCCACAACAATTGCATTTCCATCTCCCATCTCCCATGGCTATACTCCAAGTTCATATTAAAAAGCCAATATAATCAATGTTTTTAAGTCGACTTGACTCGATCAGATTTCATTGAGACTCAGTCATGACTTAGTTGGGATGGGGTTGACTCGTTAAAACACGACTTGATTTTCCCAGGTTGTACACTAGTTGTAAATTTAAATGAGTTTGAATTGTCCATCAGTGCCTAATAGAATTTCCATGTTGTGGATGAAGTTCTCTATTAGTGCTTGATAGAGAACTTGTTGTTCATAAAGTTCGTTGAGGTGGGCTGTATGGTTAGGCTGCTGTCATGGACGAGATTTCCTATAACCCCCATTACTGGGCTCCCTGTAAACGAAAGCTTATGGGACCCACAATGATGCATGTATGCCACCCATATTTTGGGCCAGTCATGTTAGGATGTGGGTTCAAAAATGATGTAGCTCCAAAACTCCAGTGGGCTGGACCATAAGAACCAGTGGGAAATGAAGTAAGGACCACAAGAGCCAGTGGGGATAGAACACCCACCATTGAAACCTGGATCAGGCTGATATTTGTATTCTCTTCATAATAGTGAAAATCACCTCATGAACATGTTGGATAGCATATACACATTGCTGGTGGCCCCAAAAAGATTTCAATGGTGGGATTTTCATCTGTTTTTTTTTTTTTTTTTGACACATTTGAGTAGGCTATGTCCTAACATGAGTTGGTGAAATCGATTGGGAAAGTAGATGTCACGAATTGTGGACGACCCAGGGAGCTTTTGATTATGGATGCAACAACCCACCAAACCTCCCAAATTGGAAAATCCTAGCTGTCAAATCTTTTATATATATATATATATATTGAAAGCACATTTTGGCAATTCTCTTCCTAATCAAGTTGTTAAATCTCAACAACGAAAGGCTAAGAGCTACAAGCAACAAACCCGTCCCCATGTGTACAAACCGAGAGCGGATTAGGTGAGAACCCGGCCTCACTCAAGACGTGCGGCCCTCACTGAGGGCCCTGCCTTGATGTGTATATATATATATTCTGTATCCAGGCCATCCATCCGTGGGGCCTACCTTGATGTATATATTTTGTATCCAGGTCAACCACCTTATCCCAAAAAATGAACAAGAACCAACTCTCAGGTGGACGATAGTCTGGGATATTCTAGGTACCAGTGGTGATTGAACACCCTACCATTAAAAACTTCTTAGGGCTCACCTTTATGTTTCCCAAGTGTTTATTTATCATCCAATCCGTTCATAAGGTCAAATAAGCCTAGGTGAAGGGAAATCGATCGAAAACTCCTGTGACTCATTAATGCTTGGTCATCACTGTTCATTAGAGTATGGTCCACCTAAGTTTGGATCTTCTTTATTTGTTGGATCATGTCTTAAAATGATCTGACAAAACAGATGGATGGAATGGATTAAGAATAGATACATCAAGATGGGCCCTACAGTAAGGACTGCAATGTCTTAGGTGAGGCCCGGGTACTTAATCTGCGGGAGCGGATTAGGTAAAGACCCCGGCCGTATCCACCTAAGTGGGTGGTACCCCTAACTGGGGCTCACAGTGATGTATATATCTTAAATTCATACCATTCAACCATTTTGAAAGCTCATAATAGGGTATGATCCCAGAAATAAAGCTGACTCAAATCTTAGTTGGACCACACCATAGGAAACAGTCGTGATTGAATCCTCACCATTGAAAACTTCATGGATTCCATCCGAATGTTTATTTGTCATCCAACCTATTAATAAGGTCACAAACACCTAAGATGAAGAGACCACACAAATATCATCTTGATCCAAAGCTTTTGTGGCCTACAAAATGGTTAATCACCACTCTTTTCTGTACTACGGACCATCTAAGATTTGAAATTGCTTCATTTTTTAGAAGATGTGCTAAAACAAGCTTTCAATACAGATGGACGGCGTGGATGTAGTCACATACATTACAGTTGGCCTCACAGTCAGCGGTCCAAGACACCTTGGTGGATCCGAGGTCTCACACCTAGTCCACTCCGCTCCCATGTCCGGCGAGGAAGTAGCGTTGTAAATATTGAATGTTACCGATTCCGAGTTCTCGTAAGGCTCACTCAGAGGAGTGGGCGGTGACCCCAACGGTTCACTTGAGGTTTGGATATGCTCTAATTTTGGGCTCATGCCCTAAAATGAGGTCCACTTAGAGGTTTGGATATGCTTTAATTTACATTGTTTTCAGTGATGTGGTCCACTTGAGTTTTGGATATGCTTAATTTTTTGCATTAAAGCACTAAATTTATCTCATAAAATGGATGGACGGTGTGGATAAAATTTATGAATGATGGTGGCCCCACAGAGTTTACTAAGTATGCCACTTACTCAGCATGCCAACCGCTTCCGTCTGATCCGCCTGTCCGTTTTTCCAGATGACCAGAAAACCGTACGAGCGAGAGCCATGAAAAAAGTTTCCTAACGATGAGATTTTCTTGGGATTTACACTATCGAAAAAAAGTCAACTACTACGGATAAAAGCCGTAGTAAGTATTACTACAGTTTTAATCGGTAGTAAAATCGTACTATAGGCCTGCTACATAGTTAAGCCGCAGCATCCAATCCAATTGCTACGAATTTAATCCGTGACTCTACATAAAATAGCTACGGATTAAATTAGTAGCTATATCTACCGTAGCGATATCTACATACGTTATGGATACTATTTGTAGCTAAAAGTAGAACTATATCCGTAGCTATAGTATAAATATCTAAAGCTACGGCCAATATTCGTAACTAATACCTATATTTAAAAAAAGAAAGAAATATAAACGGTGTCTCTTATCATTGATAGATCAACTCATCTAAAAATTCCATATTCAATAATAGCATTCAATAATTTAACAATAAAAGAAACCAATTAGCCATTTGAGAACTGTCACAACATAAGATCATAATAGCTTAAAGGCAAAGAATTGTGGGGTAAATGAGATCAACCAGCTAGATCAACAAACCATGGGCCCTTATCTATAGTCGGCCTGTGTGCATCAGGAAAAACATTCACGTTATGCTATTAGAGAGAATGGCTAATATGACTTGCTATGGGGTAATTCAACAAAATTGGATAACATGAAAATCTGAAAGAGATAAATATCTATGGTTTGTGAAAAGTAATATGCAATGCTCACGTCCTATAATGATCTCTTCAAACGGATGGACGGAATAGATGTCTCACATACATTTCATTGGGCCCCATTCAGCATCGCCAAAGGCTTTCGCAGAAATCCCGCGTCCGAATTGGGCGCGGCATGCCTTTTTTTGGGGAAACGCTTGTGGGCGTGTGGGCCTGACCCTTCTACTAATGGATAGTGGTCCTGTGGGCCCCACCATGATGTATGTTTTTTATCCATGCCGTCCATCCATTCTTTCATATCAATTCATGCTATGAACCCAAAAATGAGGTTGATCCAAATCTCAAGTGGACCACACAGTATTGATTGAACGCCCACCATTGAAAACTTATTGGGGCCATGAAAGTTTTGGATCAAGTTGATATATATTTTTTCCCTTCATCCAAGTCTGCTTGACCTAATCAACAGGTTAGATGTTAAATAAACATTACAGTGGGTCCTAAGAGGTCTTTAATGGTGGACAATCAATCACTATTGTTTTCCCATGGTGTGGTCCACCTAAGATTTAGATCTATCTAATTTTTGGGATGAATCTCTAAAATTATCTTTCAAAATGGATGAACGGCACGGATAAAATACATACATTATAGTGAGGTCCACATAGCACGACCACTTACCACGTAGCCGAATGGACTACACAACCGGAATTAAACTTTTACCATTGAAAACTTATGGAGGGACACAAAACTTTTTAATGGAGCTGATATTTGTGTTTTCTCTTCTGCATCCAGATATATGTAACTTTATGAATGGGTTGGATGTCAAATAAACATCACGGTGGGCCCTACAAAAGTTTCAACGGTGAGAATCATTATCACCGCTGCTTCCTGTGGTGTGGTCGACTTGAGCCTCGGATCTGCCTCATTTCTGTGCATATGCGCTGAAATGATATGAAACAATGGATAGACGGTGTGGATAAGACCCATACATCACGATGCCCACTCAAAGCTCCAGTACGTTCCCAGTTGGAGACGGCGTGGGTAGGACAATGCAATCGGCGTCCGTTTTTTTAGCCTAAGCACGCCGCGCCACACGGAGCTAGAGACGGAACATCGGGCTCTGTGGGGCCCACCGTCATGTATTTCGTCTATCCATTCTGGCCTTTCATTTTAAAAGATAGTTTTAGGACATTATATCAAAAAAGAGTCAAATATAATGCCGAAGTAGATCACACTACATGTTAACCGTAAACACTTAATCTCCACTGTTTCCTACAATGTGATCTACTTGAGCATTCGATCTACCTCCAGTTTTGGGATCATGCCTTAAAATGCGCTGTAAAAATAGATAGACGGCTTAGATAAAAACAAATATTGAGGTCGGGAGAGGTGGGGTAGTAACTTTTAGCTACGGATTCAAGCCGTCATATTATAGCTACGTTTTAAATTCGTAACTAAAAACTACCATAGTTCGAAGCTTTTCGTCCTTTTTTTGGTCGTACTGCCTTGATGTTTATATGTCATCCAAGCTGTTTATAAGATCATTCCTACAAGATGAAGTAAAACACTAAAAATTTAAACTTTGTGGCCATATGAATGTTTCAAACGGTGGTCATTGAATCCCCACCATTTACTCTCATGTGGCCCACTTGAGTATTGGATCCACTTCATTTTGGGGCGCATGTCATAAAATGAGTTTTTGAAAATGGATAGACACTGTATTTCTCACAAAAATCATGATGGCCAACTTGATAGGTAGATTTTCTGCTAAAGGCTTTCACAATAAGTTCCAACATGGGAAGCTGGGTGGGCCACTATGATGTTAGTGAGAAATTCGCATGTTATCCGTTTTTTAAGATCATTTTAAGACTTGAGACAGAAAATCAGGTGATTCCAAAATTCAAGTGGTATTTTGTTTTGACCAAAAACAGGCATTGAAAATTAAAATATCAATATTCAATAATAATAAAGTAAAAATTAATGAATAATCATTATCATTTAAATTTTATTAATGCAATTAAGAATAGTTTAATAATAATTTCAACAGTATATTCGATGTAATTGAGAATAGTTTAATAATAATCTCAGCAGCATTTCGGCTTATACACATCCATTCGAATTACATAAGATTAAAAAACCATTACTTTACGCCAATGTACGTAGAATATGTGCACGAAAGATTAAATTCCGAACTAATGTACAAATATGCATAATCATTGAATATATTTATTATGTGACATCGAAAGAATTTACTACTGTAAAAACCTTTCTAAATTTACCTTAATGTTTATTTGCCATCTAAACCGATTATAAGGTCATTCTCTCTTGAAAACAGTGGACACTAAATCTCTACCATTTCTTCTACTGTGGCCCACTTGAGTATTGGATTCACCTCATTTTTTTGTCGCATGTTCTAAAATGAGCTCTCAAAACGGATGGACATGGTGAATTTCTCATAAACATCTTGTGGGCCCACCCAGCATCCCAAGCCTTTCTTATGAAGTCCGCACTCATAAAATATCTATCGGTTGGTGGTCTGGATCAATGGTGCAACAGAGTGTGATGATGGCCCTCAGAGTCTCCTGTAAAATTTACACATCGACGCAAGTAACTCAAATTAAACCGTCCTAATAGTGGTCCCTAATTCAGATGGATGTTGAACCGATAAAAAATGACCAATTTAGTTTGCTATGCGGATAATTGGAAGGCGTTTAAGGGACGATTGATATTCATCAAGAAAATACTCATTAATCAGAGTTTCCCATCACTCAAATCAAAGTGATGGATGACCTATCCATGACAGCACCCACATTGGATGCAAATTAGCTATTGACATCACCAAGTTATGCAGGTCTCGCCTGGGGGTGTACATCGAGTCGAACCGAGTCAAGCTAGCCTCAGCTCGACTCAGCTCGAACACCGGTTGACCTCAACTCGAACTTGGCTCGGCTCAGTCCTCGAGGCTGACTGGCTAGCTCAACTCAGTTCGGTCAGCAGCTCGGGCCGAGTTCGAGCCAAGATCGAGCCGAGTCAGCCATTGAGGCAATTCCACAAACACCCGAACTGTGACTTAAAAAACCTATTGTTTTACAAACAGAGGCAATGGTTTTACAAGTGTTTTATCAAACACCTTCTAAGTAACATAAAAACCAAAAAAAAAAGAAAAGAAAAGGTATTTGTAAAATGTACATACTTTGCTTACCACCAGCCAAACCTTCCTTGCCACCAGCCAAACCTTCCTTGCCACCAGCCACATTTCGTTGAGTCATTTTATCAAACAGTTGGTGAGCAACATCAATGGCAGAGTAATCGAGTCACCAAACTGGCTCGATCTGAGTTCGATTCAAGCTGGATTCGAGCTGGATTTGATCCGAGTCGAGTCAAGCTGGGGCCTGATTGAACTCGGCTCAAACTCACTTTTGTGCTCAAAAAATCAGCTCGACTCGACTCGAACTCAGCTTCAAACTGAGTCGAATCGAGCTTTTTCGAGTCGAGTCGAGCGAGCTAACCGAGTTAGCTCGGGTCGTGTACACCCCTAGTCTCACCATGATGTATGTTTTGTATCCACAGCGTCCATACGTTTGTAGAGACCATTTTAGGGCATGAGCCGAAGCATGAGTCAAATCCATAGCTCGAGTGGAGAGAGTAACACCCACAATTGAAACAAATATAAGCTTTATCAAAGCTTTTGTGGCCCTTAGAAGTTTTTAATGGTGGGCGTCACTCTATCCACTGTTTTCTGTAGTGGGTAGAGATGGGCATGTCTGACCCGATCAGGTGGATCCAACCTGATCCGAACCGAACCGATGGCCTGGATCGGTGAGAATCGAGTAGGGCCAATCAAATCCGACCATTTTTCGGATCAAGTTCAGATTGTGGTTAATCCGGACCGATCCAATCCGAAACTCAATCCGAATGGATCCAATCCGATCCGATCCGATCTGGAACGGGTACTCTATATGTGTGTGTGTGTGCGTGTGTGTGTGCCCTAAAATATTACTTTTACCCCTCTTTCTTACCCTACCCATCCTGAAATTGAACGAACGAACCCTCTCTTCTTTTTCTTCAAATCTCGATCTGAATCCACCTGTTCACCACCACTCAGCCCGGCAAGTTGGCAACTCGTCCGACCATCCTTGTCTTCTTCGAATCAGGTATGCATTGTTTTTTATTATTATTTCTTTTACCCTAAGTCCCTAACCGAACAATTCCAAACCTTAACCACCCATCTCCTCTTCTCTAACAGCCGCGCTCGATCCGAACTCCAAATCCACCCACCAGCAACTCGTCCGGCCCTCCAAGCTCGATTCGGTAAGTTATTTGGTGTTTTTTTTATGCGGATGTAGTTTTGAGCCAGTAGCTCACTGGTGGACCGCACTGGCTCAACAGAGGTCTGACAGTGGTTGGGTGGTGTGGCACTGACTCGACGCTGGTCCGACAGTGGTCGGGTGGTCCAACCCTGGCTCGACGCCCGCTGGTGGCCCGCTGGTAGACCCAATGCTCGAGCAGACAGGCCTATTTTGTTTGCATGTTAATCTTCCCAAAAAATGAAAATAAAGGGCCCATTTGCATGCTACTATTCCCACAAAATCTTATTGTTTGGATGCATGCTAATATTCCCCACATTCCCATTAAAAAAATAAAATAAAATCAAGAACAGTGTTTTTACAACGAAGTGGCAGCTGGCATTGATCATCTTACTTGTTAAATTGAAGTGATTAAATAACTTTAAATAAAAAAGCTACTAATAATTGATCATAAACCAAACTTAGTTATCTCAAATAAGTTATTTATCTGTGGCTATAAATAGGAAAAGTAACTTATTTGTTGGTGTCCAAACGGGCCCTAAATGTTATTTGGCGATGACTATTTGCTAGTTCAATTTTGTTGAGTGATTTAATATATTTGTCAGAAATGGCCCTTATTTGATCATCTGACTACCTGATTGGTGGACAATTATTGGACAATTAAAAATTAAAAATATGAGATGTACCTATTTCAACAAGTGTTTGTGGATCAGAGTTTGGGATTGTTCAATGAAACTGATTTTGTGACTTCAACTTAGTGGTGGTAAGTGATTACACAATTTAGTTGCCTTAATTTGAACTAATTTATGCCATGTTTACAATTTATAAGTGCCTGTTTATCACGTGTCATGCATAGATGGAGTATCGAATAACTCCCCTATATATATTGTTTTTCTTTTTCTTGGGATCTTAAATATCCTTTTAGTTTCCTTTTTCACTTAACGGTTGTTCTTGGCATGCCCCGGTGGAAAAACTTTGATACCTTGTCAGTGTGATGGATGATATGCAGGCACTTATAGATTACTTTGAAATTGCCCATGCGGCATTTCATTAGTCGAATCATACTGTCCAAATTATGGTGTCCAGTATAGGTGTATCATGATCCAAAAATTAAGCTTATTTGATTATTTGAGTATTAGATTAGTGGACAATAATTAAATGGTCACAAACCAAAAATATCCAATGGTGCTATTTCTCTAAACAAGTGTCCATGAATCAGAGGCTAGGATTGCTCAACCAATCTGATATTGGGATTGTGATTTGGCAACCGTGGGTTGCACAATCTAGTGGTATGTGTTGAATATGGGCTATATGGCCACAATGGGTTGATTCTCAAACCCACTTTAATGGATGCCTCAATTCCATGTGTGGCCCGCCTTTTGCATGAAAACCATCTCGACCATGAAATAAGATTTTAGTTTTTTTTTTTTTTTTAGCATAAATTTTGTCTACAAATAGTTACCTGGGCTCACCGTGATGTTTTATTTGATTATTTGCTTATTGCTTAATATGTTTGTATAATTAACTAATTGTATTACATTACTTTTTCGCTTTTTCATTATTGTGCATTGTATATAGTTAGCTTAATATGTATTACATTATTTTTTCTTGCTTAAATTATTATTGTGACTTGTTAGTTGTGAGTTGTAATTTGTAAGTTAGATAATTAGTTGTCCATTTGAGGATTTCTATGTGGCCATATATATATATATATATATAGGGTGTATTTTTTGTGGCATAGAAATTGCTCAAATTGTCCCATTTTAGACAGATCAAGGTTAGATGGATAGTATGATTTCATATAATCCATTTAATATTCATGCCTGATCCGCGGTCCATCTCTTCATTTCTCTTTAAATATGTTTCTTCCGTTTCGTATCCAATGTCAAAGTGCTTTAGATATTTGGCATTAGAATATAACGTAAGATCAACTTATCTGAAGTGGCATGGAGAGATGCTACCGGATTTTCGGCGTGAACATTTAAATGAGAATATGAAAGTATTACAATCTATCCAACATTGAATGTGTAACTAATTTAAGATTTAATTGTTACTTATAAGTTAGATAATTAGTTACTCGTTTGAGAATTTTTATGTGGACATACATAGATATGGTGTGTTTTTGGTGGCATAGAAATCGCTCAAATTGTCCTATTTTGGACAGTTCAAGGTTATATGAATAGTATGCTTTCATATAATCTATTTAAATGTTCATACCTAATCTGCGGTCCATCTCCTCATTTCTCTCTGGATACGTTTCTTCCGTTTCGTATCAAATGCCAAATATCTTCACACTGCTTCAGATATTTAGCATCGGAATGTAACGTAAGATCAACTTATCTGGAGAGGCATGAGAAGATGCTGCTGGATTTTTGGCGTGGACGTTTAAATGAAAATATGAAAGTATTATAATCTATCCAACCTTAAATGAGTAACTAATTTAGGATTTCGTATAACTCTGCTAGCATTAAATTACTAATACTAATATGATTTAGTGTATTTCAACTATCAGATGAAAAGTGAGGGTTTTTCCAATACCCCGGACGGTCGATCAATTACATCACCGATAATCCTTGAAGATGAAGGATTAGGTCTTGAACATGAAGAAGTGTCCATCGTTAATACTAGTACTACACAATCATATATTGTGGAAAAAATAAAAAAGAGATCGGTAGTGTGAGACAATTTTGAAGAAGTAATCCTGAAGAACGGCACCGTGAAGATATAATGCAAGTACTGCAAGACTTAGTATACTAAGCAATCAGATGATTCGACCACAACTTTGAAGAAACATATTTCATATAAAAAAAGTGAGAAGTGCGGTAGGGCAACAAACACTTTCATTTACGCAATTTGTAGTGGGTCCGTCGGTGTCCATCTACAAGTATAACAAAGAGCTGTGAATGAGTTGACGGCCAAGTTAATTATTACTGATGAAAGACCATTTTAGATGGTAGAGAGTCCTATTTTTGTTGAACTAGCCAGATGCCTTAAGCCCAGATACGAGAATGTCTCTCGTACAACAATAAAGAAGGTGTGTATGAAGATGTATGAAAGCGAGAAGGTCAAGTTGAAAGGAGAGTTGGAAACGATTTTCCGAATTAGCCTAACATTAGATTTGTAGACGACATCCAATCAACGAAAGGGGTATATATCACTAATTACTCACTACGTTGATGCCGAATGGAGACTTTGCAAGAGAATAATAAACTTTTGTTATCTTGCGCCTCCCTATAGCGGTTTGATGATTTCGGACTGCATATACAAATGTCTTATAGAGTGGGGAATTAAGAAGAAGATCTCTACAATAACTCTAGACAATGCTTCTGCAAATGATAGCGTGATAGCGAATTTGTACAGCCAGTTTAGGGCCACCGGTGACCTGTATTTTGGTGGAAAAATATTTCATATTAGGTGTTGTATCAACATCCTAAACTTGATTATACAAGATGACCTTAAAACAATTGATCCCATGATCGAGAACATAAGAGAGAATGTGAAGTACGTAAGGGGGTCACCTTCACAATTACATACATGGAATGAGATTGTGAAGCTGTTGAATTTGTCAACTCAGAGAACGATGAAGTTGGATATCACGACACGTTGGAATTCAACTTTTGAAATGTTAGATTCAGCGATAGATTTGAGACCTGCATTCTCTCACTATGTTGAGCGTGATAGTGCGTATGTTTGGTTGCTTTCTGAAGAAGATTGGTCAAGAGCTGAATCAGTTCGTAAGTTCCTTTTAGTTTTTTACAACAGTACGAAGAAATTTTCGGACAATAAGTATCCAACAACAAATATATTTATGCCTAACTTTGGAAGGTAAAAGATGCCTTGTGCAAAAGCAGTAATGGACTAGACTTTTTACACTCAATGACCATGGGTATGCAAGTAAAATTTGATAAGTATTGGTATGAGTATAGTCTGATAATGCCTGTTACGGTCCTTCTTGATCTCCCGATATAAGATGATTATGGTTGAATTCATATGTAGTAAGTTGTATGGTGCGATGGGTGTTGTTGAGGTCGAAAAGATTTCTGATGCAGTCAATGAATTATACAATTTATATGTGAGCGCTGCAAAAGAACAATTTTCTCATGTGGGTTCTAGTTCTACAGTTGATGAACCGCAAGAAGAAACGGTAGATGATTTCATGTCTTACGTGGCACAACAGAAAGGGATTCAAATACAGACGCCTAGATTAGACCTTCAAAACTATCTCAAGGAGGAACTTCTAGTTGTAAAATTCAAAGGCAATTATTTTAATGTTTTGGACTAGTGGAGGATGAGATCTGGTAATTTACATTACCCTGTGCTCTCGTTAATGGCACGAGACATGTTATCGATTCTAATTTCAACAGTGGCTTCGGAATCTGCTTTTAGTACGGAGAGTAAGGTCGTAAGCAAGTATAGAAGCTTACTTACACCTGAATCAGTTGAATCGCTCATTTGTACTCAGGATTGACTGAGTCTGATATGGGGGAAAGAGAACTTTGTTGATGAGGAGCTCGGTGAAGAGGAAAGTGACAAGATAAATGAGACAGTACCTACAACTGCAATATGATTTTGATGCCTTCTATTTCTATTATATCATGATATTTGTAATTTTGTTTTAATAGTTATATTGTAATATTATGGTTATGGGTGGATAAATATTTCTTTTTTTTTATTTGTAATATTTAATTAGTTAATATTGTTTAAATCTCTTATTATATTGTTGGGTAATTGCGTTCATTCATGACTTTAACTTATTTTTTTCTTTTTGTCCTAATTTAACCAGATGTACACTAGATATGTTATTGGAAGATGATGCATCAACGGATATTTGGAATTATGGAGTCTAAGTCTACTCCCAGGATGGAAAGATAAAGTTGAAATGTAAGTTGTGTGGAAAGCAATTTGTCAACAAAACAAATCGGTTCAAATTACATTTGGCTTATCAAGGAGGAGGCGACGCACCATGTAGCAAAACTTTTTCGGAAGTCCGAAATTTATTTAGAGTAATTCTCGACTCAAATACTAAGATTTCTACACCCCTCACCCTACAACTACAGTTAATACAACTAACTAAAGAATATATAGAAGTGGGCCTATTATAAATGAAAAATGGTTAAACAGAAGAATTACCTCTGGTTCTGGTTCTAGGCTTTCCACAAATAGTAGAGAATAAGAACAAGAGAGAATTTTAAGGGAACAAGAAAAACGCGATTATAAAGAGGCCGTTAAAGAAAGCTTGCAAATGACATCCAGATCAAGAAGTACCAGACAACAACATCCACATCCGAGACAACATGATGCTGAAGTAAGCATGAGTAAACCATCAAAGTTTCTTCGCAACATTTTATAGGCGGTTGGGAATCTCATACAAATCGGATCATAAAAAGCGTCTGAAAAAACTTATTGCATTTGTGAATGAGAACGATGGGAAGGCATCCCTACCATCCGATTCAGCAGAGGTGAATAACTGTTTTTTTGGACACATCCAGCTCGGAGTCGCCCAAGAGTTCTCCTACAGTTGAATCAGTAAAGAGAGAACCGAATGATGAATCTGGCGACGAATGTGGAGGTGGAGGAGGGGGTTACTATTATAGACAAGGTTAATTTAGTTATATGCCATAAAGGCATTCATCATATAGAGGGTATTGAATGTATGAAAGTTTTACCTAATTTATATGTCAATATGTGCATGTTAGGTTTATTTACTTTTGATTCTGGACATGCTTTATTTTCTTTTTTCATTTTATGTTAAAATGTGCATGTTAGATTTTCATGAAACTATACATAGTGTATGATTTAAGAATTACCACCATTTTGTTACTATTATTTTTTTTTACTATTTTTAGAATTTTGTTATTTTTATTTATTTATTTATTTTTAAAAAATCTGGACCGATCCGAACTGTGCCCAATCCGATCCGACTTGGTTTTTCTGATCGATTCGGATTCGAATTGGATCAGGCCAGCAGTGGTTCGGATCGGTTTAAGTTAGATGACCCGAACTCAGTTCCCGATCGAATCGAGTTTGGGTCAGGTCATGTAGATTTCGGACTGAATCGAGTTGGACCCAATCCAATCCGACTCGATCCGATGCCCAACTCTAGTAGTGGGGTCCACTCAAGCTTTGTATCTGACTTGTTCTTTGGACCATGCCTTAAAATGGTATCTTGATCCCAAAAATGAGGTAGATCTAAATCTCAGGTGGACCACACCATGGGAAAATTTTGTGATCGAATGTCCACCATTAAAAACCTCCTATGGCCCACTGTAATGGTTATTTGACGTCCAAGATGTTGATTAGGTCATAGAAACTTGGATGAAGGGAAAACATATATATATATATATATATATATATATATATATATATATATATTTATATAGATATATATATATATATATAAGCTCGATCCAAAACTTTTGGGCCCAAAGAATTTTTTAACAGTGGGTGTTCAATCAACACTGTGCGGTCCACTTGAGATTTGGATCAACCTCATTTTTGGGCTTGTACCATAAAATGTGGAAGATTGGGTAGACGGCATGGATGAAACACACATCATGGTGGGAACCACATTGCACCGACCACTAGCCAGTGGCTAGTGGCAGTGTGAGTAGCCGATCCGTTTCCTCATCCCGGGTGGTTGAATCCTATTTAATATTTTCACGCGTACAATCAATTAGTGCCTGTGTATCAGACTTCTTACTCCGCCAGAGTATCAAGATAGATCCCACCTGCCATAGTTCGGTACGATTCTAAAAGAGGTGGTGACTCCCTCAACTATAGAAACAGCATAGTTTTAGGAGAATCCAGACCGTCCAAATTTCTGATCAATTTCAGATGGGTCACAAGCCAAAACTCACATGGGTGAAGATGACAGAATCCATCTGATTTTTCCATTCTGAATTGGAACACATTATTTTGCTTTTAGATATATATTTGATGGGCATCAATTGGATGGATAGGATCTATTGACCAGAGTGACTTTAGAGATACTTTTTCCCACAATTTTTATGGTCTGGATATCTGTAAATGAGCGGCAAATGCGAGGAGGACTCACATCACGACTGTTAAAATGGTGGTAAACAATCTTAGGAGTCTTTCTAGTAGAAACGGGTGAGAATTAAATGATGCTCAGGCAGCATACAACGCTTGATACGCAGGCACTAAGAAATTGCACACTTGAGATATATTAATTCAAATTATACCGACGAAATTTTCTAACCCACTGTTTTTAATTAAAAATTCAAAATCATATTGAAAGAACAACGCTAACCTCTGATTCGTGGACACTTATTCCTTGAAATGGGACCATTGGATATTTTCATTTTTCACCGTCCATAAATGATCACCAACCGATATGCATTAAATAAATTAAGCACAGTTCCTTTGTTAAGATATATCTAAAACGATAATAATTATTTTGAATAATTTATTTTAATTTGAATTAATCATATGCCACGGGTAAAATTTCTCAGTGACTGCATATCATCCACTCCGCCAGAGTATCAAAGCTCTCTTCCAAGTTAGTGCTGGTAGTCAAGTCGCCCCTCATTGCTCTTCCAAAAGATCCAAAGCCGGCGAGAGAGAGAGAGAGAGAGAGAGAGAGGAATCCGATCTGAGAGAGAACCTCTGCAATCTGAATCTGCTCTCTCTCTACACTTGCAACAGAGGAGAGGAGGGGAGAGAGAGAGAGAGAGAGAGAGAGAGAGAGAGAGAGAGAGAGAGGTGGGTGTTGAAATCTCTCTCTGGTATTTGTGGTAATTTGGAGAAGATGGTGGGGGCAGCAGAGGAAGCGGAACTGAGGAGGTTGGAGAGCGAAGTTGAAAATGGCGGGGGAGGGGCCTGGGACTATCTCTGCCTCGTCAGGAAGCTCAAGTCCCGCCGCTCCGACATGGTCCTCAAGTTTGGCCTCCCGATCTTGAAAGACGCCAAGGCCCGATCCAAGCTCGGCACCGAAGGTTTGCTTTCCATATTCCTTTTTTTTTTTTCCCCTTTTTTTCTGGAATCTTCCGAAGAATTCAAGGCCTTTTTCTGGAATTGGTTTCTTCTAGTTTTCTTTCAGGAAATAAAGAATTGGGTTTTTCTCTTTCTTATTAGTCGATTTGGGAATTTGGTTTATATGAATCTTTATCTGTTTATTTTGTAATTGGATTGAGTTCTTGGATTCAATGCTTCGTGCTCTTTCGTTACTTTGCATGATTTTGTCATGGCGTTTGTAATTGATAATTTAGTTATTGATTTCGAGCATCGTGTAATCCATGGATTGCTAATTGAGTCAGACGGATGTGCTAGAGCGGACGTAGAAAAATCAGGACTTGGATTCGTACTTACAGCTCATGCATAGGATGATTTGTGATCTTGAATTGATCTCCTTTTGCAAGGCTTTCCTAGAAAAGGATAAGCCCCCAAAAATCCTAGGGACAAATCCTGGAAGAACGTCAGTATGTAGGCTTGGATTATTGAAATTGAAGCTTAGATATATTTTGCCACAACATGCAGTAGAAGGGGAGAAAGAACATGTTAGGCAGCTTTGTGGGGAATAAACCTGAAAATGTCTCCTTAGAGAGAAGAATTCATTGAAAAGGAGGAATACACTTTTCCTTACTCCTTATGTCATTTATTATAGTATTGAAGACCCTAATCTAACTTTCAAACTCAACTGCTAATCAAATTTTCTAACCACTACTCATTTTTAATGTTTTTTAACTACCCCCAAAATCTTTATACACCCATTTCAACTAACCCCCAGACTACTCATACAACTAGTCATGCATCCTTACAATGGGAAGCGTTTGTTCGAGCATATGTAAAGAGATAATATATTTACATATGGATCCCTACGTCGTTACATTCCATATAGGATTAGGAATAGACGTGATACTTTTTACACGTCTATCATTTTAGAACATATCACTGTCAATCCTAGTAGCCTTTCAAATTTCTATGCTAACCAGTATTCCAAATATGTGCGATATTATCAATAATATCGCTGATATTATTGGTACCCCTAGGCAGTGTTCGAAATATTGGTATTGCGCAATGTATCGCAACCTTGGGATACAGATACGTATCGGTTATCGCACGGGATATATCGTTTGTATCGTGTAATTTATTGCACTTTTTGGGAAACATGGGCAAAATAGTTGAATTTTTTTATGAAACTTCAGGGATTATTTAAAAAGACCTTAATACACACTTTTAAATCATAAAATCTCAAAAAAGAAGTGCACATAATAAATTTCCTTTGTATAAGGTCCTAAGTTATGCGTTATCTGATTGAACAAAGGTAAATATATTCAAATATGGTGCATAACATTTATAAATGTATAAAGATGTGTATGAAAACATAACCAATGCATTCAAAAGCAAAATATTCATTAGAAATTAGAAAACAAACCTATCAATGGTGTGTGTATTCAATATCCACCTCGTCCATCCGTTTTTCCATGTCATTTTAGGACATTATCCAAAAAATGAAACAAATCCAATAATCAGGGGGACTATACCATAAGAAACAATGGTGATTGACCGTTAGTGGCCACAAAAGTTTTGGATCAAGCCGATAATTTTTTTTTTCCCTTCACTCAAACTTATGTGGACCACGCAAGTGAAAACAATTGGAATTGATGCTACCGTTGAAAACTTCTTGGAGCCGTAAAAGGCCTTGATGAATTGATGCTACTGTCGAAAATAATAGGGCCCATCTCGATGCATGCACGGCATATTTGCATCGTCCATTGGTTTTGCAACCTGATATTAAGGGTTAGCCTAAAAAATAAGACGGTTACAAATTTCAGGTAGATGCGGACCACTCCACACGAAATAGTGGTTATTGACCATTAAAAATTGTGGGCCACAAAATTTTATGGATCAAGCTGATATTTGTGTTTTCCTTTCATCCAATTCTGTGTGAACTTATCAACAGGTTGGATGGTCACAATGGACCCTAGGAAGTTTTCAATGGTGGGGCACACCGTGATGTTTGTAAGAAATCTACCCCGTCCATCTGTTTTGTGAGCTTATTTTAAGACTTAAGACAAACATTGAGCCGGATCCAAGATTCAAGTGGGCTGCACTAAAGGAAAAGGTGGGTAGGGAAATTCCTACCGTTGAAACCTTCTTGGGTCGATAGTGATGTTTACGTTCCATCCGTACTATTCATAACGTCATTTCTACTAGGATGAACTGAAAACACAAATATTAGACTGATTCAAAACTTTTGTGGCCCAACAATTATTTCAACTGTGGACGTTCAATCCTCACGTTTTCAGCCCACTTGAGCCTTGGATCCGGCTCATTTTTGGCCCCATGTCCTAAAATGAGCTCAAAAAACGGATGGACGGGGTGGATTTCTCACAAACATCACGGTGGGCCCCGCCTAAGTTTCCAACGCAGGAACTTCCTGCAAAGACTTTCGCAAGAAATCCGCGTCCGTGAAGATGAGCGCTGAAAATCCTTGAGCTGAGTTGTACAAACAGTTCAAAGGAGATCAAGTTACCTGGGCCCCACAATAATGTATTTATTATATCAACACTGTTCATCCATTTGGAGAGATCATTTTAGATCATGAGCCTAAAAATGAGTCATATCCAAAGCTCAAGTGGACCCCACCACAAATAGTAGTGAGGGCAATGATTCTCACTGTTATAACATTTGTAGGGCCCACTATAACGTTTATTTTCCATCCAATCTGTTCATGAGGTCACAAAGACCTTGATGAAGAGGAAAAACAAATATCATATCGATCCAAAACTTCTGTGATCCCAAAAGGGTTTCAATGGTAGACGTTCAATATCCCGCACCTTTTTTCAGTGTGGTCTACTTGATCTTTGGATTTGTCTTATTTTTTGGCTAAAGCCTTAATACGAGCTCGCAAAATGGACAAACGGCTTGGATATAACATATAACTCATGATGGGACCCACAGAACTTGGTGACATCAACATACCATCCAGGTCGGTGGTGTGTGGTACACCAACCCATTTGCTTCTCGTAAATTAGGGCTCAAGGCCCTTTTTTTCGAAGCAGAGAGGGTTCTGGCGTTCCGGAACCCTAAAATCTCTCCCAAATGCTAGGACTTCGAGGATTTCTTTGGATTTCGCGCCCAAATCTCTCCAAATCAGAGACTTGGATTCGAATGGCCCATCAAACGCAGCTTCCGATCAGGGCGATCTTCTTTACAGGTACTGAAATCTACTCTTGAAAGTTTTTCTTTTTTCTCTTTTTAAATTTTTTTTTTTTTTTTTTAAATTTTTTTTGGATAATGATGCTCTCCCAACAACATCCTGGAGTTGGCTACAGTAGCCCTGACAGGTGTTGTATAACAAATTTCTTGAAAAAAGAAATAAAATCCTGATAAAAGTGATAGTATCGTTGATATCGCACGATATTTAGAACAATATTTAGCGATATCGAACAATATTTGGCGATATTATGCGATATTTATCGATATATTGATCGATACAAAAAATTATGTAAATTTTTTCAATTTTTTAGTATCTTCCAAAGGGTTTCGTATCGCTGGACTGCGATACTGATAATATCGACTGATAGTATCGATATTTCGAACACTGTCCCCAGGTCAGTGATGCCGAAACTGCTAGAAGTATAATTTTTTTTTTAAAAAAAAATATTGCCGACATTGTTTATAATATCGGCGATACTTAGCTATATCATCGATATCAATGATAATTTGAGAAGAATTCCTTATAAAAGTTCCCTAGTATCGGCAATACTTAGCTATATCATTGATATCAATGATAATTTGAGAATAATTCCTTATAAAAATTCCCTAGTATTGGCAATACCATCAACAAAAACATCCGTAAATAGTTGAAAATTGACAAAAATCAGGAAAATTTTCAAAAGGCCCTTAAAATCTTCATTTTTTGGTTTTTTTTTTTTTTGGAATTTTGTTCCTCAGGTGATTTCAATCACTATTGGTTTTTATTGCATAAAAGTTTAGATTTGGGGAGAAATCTCAATTCGAAACAAAGACTAGCCAAAGCTCAAAGGTGATGAAAAAATCCATAGAAACTTCGGCATAAAAGTTTAGATTTGGGGAGAAATCTCAATTCGAAACGAAGACTAGCCAAAGCTCAAAGGTGATGAAAAAATCCACAGAAACTTCGCTCTCTTTTTTTTTTTTTTTAAATAAAATTAAATGCTAGCATGTGTTGTAATGGAAATCCATGTCTATTGATTTTCAAGCATTGACATGGATTTGAGGCGAAAATTTAACATTTAAGTGAAAATTGGGAGAAATTGGTAAAATCTTGTTTCTTTTTTTTTTTTTTTCATTTTTATATTAAAAAATGTGCTGTTCACTATTAATTAATGTGAAAATTTTACATATTAGTAAGTGTTGGCTAATCTATTGATTGCTACAAATTTTGTATATTTATTTTATACTGATTTTTTCAACAACACATGTTTAGGCCCCTGTAAAATGGAAACCATGTATAGTTTTTTTTTTTCCTCTCAATAATTTGATTCCTACATTTGTAAACACGTGTCTTTTAACATCTCCTGAAGTTTCACTGAAAATTTCCACCTTTTGTCCCAATGTTTCCCTTTGACAGCGATTTTTTGTTTTCGGAGTATCAACGATACTGATTCATGTTTTCGTATCCCAGTCATCAATGCATGAAATGATACTGATACTCTGAAGGCTAAGTTGCTAACTACTTATTTTATAATTTTTTTAACTACCCCCAAAAATCTTCATACACCCATTTCAACTAACCCCTAGACTACTTGTACATTCTCATATTGGGAAGCAGTTGTTTGAGCGTATGCAAATAGATAATTTGCTTAATATGGATCCCTATGTTGTTGCATTCTATATAGGGTTAGGAATTGACGTGATTGAACCTACTTCTTACATATCAATCGTTTTAGAATGCATTTTAGCTTCTTTGGGCTTCAATGGAATTGAGAAATAGGCTTGATTTTACATCTTTATGGATGCTGTCTCCATATGGGGCTTTCTCTGCCAAGAGTTCAAGGCATATTGCCCAAACTATCCACCTATGCCAAATTGACCAAGCTATGGGG
Source organism: Magnolia sinica (assembly GCF_029962835.1). NCBI lineage: Eukaryota > Viridiplantae > Streptophyta > Magnoliopsida > Magnoliales > Magnoliaceae > Magnolia > Magnolia sinica. The sequence continues at coordinate 105,175,745 of NC_080578.1, read as the reverse complement.
ATAGCTTGCTCCTCTAAGACTCGAAGCTTTTTTGTTGGAGGGGAAATAAAATCCTTACTGCAAATAGTTGAAGAAGCAAAATTGGGCACTTCCAAATATGTTTATTCTCTTCATAAGTGATTAAGAGACGGTTGATCCTCTTTTCCTTTATTCAAATACAGATAGGAATATTCGGAATACTTTCTTGACTTATTCATAATATCTTGGGTCATACCAGGGCGGTGGATGATCCATTTAAGTGCATGGGGGGTGGGCCCTTCAAGTCATGTCATAACAATAATATCTTCCGATATTTCAGAGATCCCAGAGAGACATTGATTGCTGTTAAAGTGTGCAAGTTCTTGGCAGGGGATCCTTACCTTCTCTCAAATATTTGTACAACTAACATTTGAGTCCTCACCATATGGATCACCTTGTGCAAAAATCAGCCTGAGCCACTCACTGGCTGGGCCATACCATTGAGAAAAGGACAACTGCACAAACAAATAGAAATTCCCGCAGGGCCCACTGTGGTGTGCGTATGGCATCCAGCCCATCTAGAAGGGCCGCAACACCATAATAATGGGATGTCCCAAGAATCAGGCTGATCTATCATTTTCAGGTCAATGATCACGCAATTTTCAATTTTGTGTGTTGTTTTTGGTGATGCACCCCACTTGATGATTGGATTGGGCTGATTTTTGCACAAGGTCATCCTCATGTGGGGCAAACTTATTGGATGGGTTGGATGTTGCACGCATGACAAAGTTTGAACATATCGACTAGTATGCATGCATGTGTGCAAGAGAGAGCCAGCTGGAATCACACACACACACAAAAACACGCATGTGGGCATGCTACATAAAAAACAAAGATAGTGAGGGGGGGGGGGGGGGGGGGAAGGCTTTCATAAACTTAGTTTAGTGGGATTGCACACATGAAGGGGCCTTTTTATATCAGGGCTCAAAGAGGCTGATTTATAGGCTGGAGACGGAAAAAAGAAAAAAGAAGCAAAACCTAATTTATGTTAATGGGAGCCCATTTTGACTCACGTACGGAACCATGTACCAACAGCCCGCAAGAGGGGGGTATTACATTCCGCATGCCCAAAAACCCCTGCAAAATAAATGAGGGTATTACGGTCATTTCCTTTATGCCTAAATCATAAAGCATAATTATCTACCAAGAGATTGACTAAACACTACTACACATTGGGCCGATGTGTCCCCAACGTGTGATTTTGTGGGTCAAGAGTGTGCACGAGTGGGGCATACTGCATGAGTGTGAGGGGCCTGCTTGCATCAGAGATTCTCTATCTATCTCAAGGTTTCATAATTTGGAGGATTACTGTACTCAATCCTCCCCCTACTCGACAACTATACCCGCATCCAAATAACAGGTTTTTCCCTTTCTAATTTTTCTCTGATCTGCTCAGTTATGGCTAAAGACATCGTACTTTCATCTTAATTCCTTTTAAAAATGATATTCTTTCTTCATGCATCTGTGGTTCCATAGCTCTTTGGCATGATGACAAACTCATGGATTTATGTTTTTTTCTTTTTTTTTTTTTTAAATGCAGAATGGACTCTTTATGAGCAGGTGGCAGTTGCAGCTATGGACTGCCAGCACCTTGATGTGGCAAAGGTGAAATTCTTGTGTGATTTCTTCCTTCAAATGACTTCTCTATTTTTTTCATCTAAATATGTTGTCAGGAAACAGATTTGGTGAAATTTGTTTCATCAGGCAAGAGAGAGTTTAGATATGTCCATCTTTATATTACCATTGGCAACCTCCTGCCTATTGGAAAATGTTGTGGTTTTCAGTTGGCATGTTCTAACAAAAGCATTTCTTTAAAAAAATAAAATAAAAAAAAAAATCCTATAAAAGCCCGAGCAATTAACAGTACAGAAATCTTGCCTACTGTCAAACATTAGTATATCGAGTCAATTTGTCCTTGCATAAAATTCCAAGAAAAACGGAGTATATCCTAAAATTTCTGCACTGCTTATGAAATAACGATAATCAAACACTCTGATTAAAACAAAGTGTTGCAATTATTCTTGTGGGATGACTCATTGCAACATTTCAGTCCTATTATGTTGGTGTTTGTTAACAGCAGGCTCGTCTAGCACTACATAGTATATACATCTGTTCCTATCTGTGGTAACATACCATAGTGGGTTCCCTTTTTTCTTTTCTTTTTTTGCAGCCAACTACCAGAGCATGACCTTCATGTGTTCGGGTGCATTATGCATAGTGGTTTTCCTAGCAACTGCCATACCATGACCCTATTTTGCTTGTTGATTGTAATCAACCAACGTAATAGTCTATTGCATGTGAAGTTGGGGGTAGATGATGATGATGATGATGTCCGTTGAGGTTTTTATATGAGAGTTGGGCAAGGGGTTGATGCTGGGGTGGGACCATGTTGGCATGTGAGCAAGGTGTCCCGTATCCGTTACAATATGGCCGTATCGGTCGATACGTAACGGTAACGGTTGACACCGTTACGTGATACGGGGTCGAAACGGCCGTTACAGAATTCTGTGACCGTAACGGGCCATAATGGCCGTTACGGACCCGTAATGGCTGTTATGGGCCTTTAAAAAAAAAAAAAAAAAACTTACCTTTTTCCTTTCTTTTCTTCTTCTTCTCTTTCTTCTTCTTCTCAGGCAGCCGTAGCTTCGGCTGCGGCCTTCTTCTTGGTCTTCTTCTTCTTCTTCTTCTCTCTCTCTCTCTCCCTCTTTCCCTCTTTTTTCTTCTCTCTTCTTTCCCTCTTTTTTCTTTTCGGTTTCCCTCTCGCTCCCTTTTTTTATTATTTGCAGGTGTACCACGCACCAGCTGCTATAGGTACGTGTCACGCTAAGACGAGCGCTGACACTCCTTGAGCTTCGAGTTGTACGAACGGTTCGAAGGAGATCAAAGTTACATGTGCTCCACAGTGATGTATTTATTATATCTACACCGTTCATCTATTTTTAGATATCATTTTAGAGCACTACCAAAAAATTGAATTATATCCAAAGATCATCTGGACCACACCACAAATAGCAGCGGCCCACCGTAACGTTTATTTTCCATCCAATTTGATTAGACCCGAGTGGGCCCCACCGTGATGTATATATTTTATCCATGTCGTCCATCCATTTTGCCACGTCATTTTAGGTCAGGATCCAAAAAATTAGTAATATCCAAATCTCAGGTGGACCACACCATAGGAAACAGTGGTTATAGAATGCTCACCATTAAAAATTTCTTAAGGTCCACTGTAATGTTTATTTTCAATCTAACCTATTAATTGGGTCACACTAACATGGATGAAGGGAAAACACACATGTCAGCTTGATCTAAAACTTTTGTAGCCCCCAATAATTTTTTAATGGTGAATGTTTAATTATTATTGTTTCTTATGGTGCAGTCCACTTGAGCTTTGGATGTGCCTCATTTTTGGGCTCATGCCCTAAAATTATTTGGCAAAATGGATGGACAGTGTGGATATAACACATTCATCACGGGTGGGGCCCAAAAAACTTTGACACGTGTGCTACACTTCACAATCTGAGTCCCGCCTAATTCGGGCCTTAAAAGATTGTACACAAGACATATTAATTTAAAATTTAGCAATTAAATTATGGACTATAATTGCTAACTCACAATGCCAAAATCAAATTGTTTGAATAGTTTTAATTGTTAATTTGTGGACATTTATTTTTTAAAATAGGGCCTTTTGATTTTATTTTTTTTCATGATTCACTATCCAATAAATGTCCACCAATTCATAAGTAGGATAATGGCAATAAATTGCATGAATTTGAGGCTGATTTGGAGCATAGATTGGTCCTCCAAGTCAGCCCCAAATTGGCAACGCCATCTACCTGAATTTAGTTTTGTTTTTTTAAAAGAACTATTGGGAGAAATGATATCAAGTTATTAAGTATATAAATTAGATATTTAGAAAATTAAATATATGAATTTTGTAGTCAAATTCAGGTTACTTGGTTCAAAAATTAATCAGACAGTCCGATACAACTTCTCACCAAAGAGTGGACCGTTACACCACCATAAACATGTTCCAATTTATAAATGAATGCATATTTGGAATGCTTAGAATATTCTGGATTTAATCCATATTTTTTCATTTTTTTTGGCAAAAATTTTTTTTTGCGCCGTTACAGGCCGTTACGCCCCCGTATCCGTATCGGTTTCAGAGGACACCGTTACGCCAACCGATACCGATACTGGACACCTTGCATGTGAGTAGTGTAAATGTGAGCCATTGCTATGTCAGTTCTAAGAGCCTGGTGAAAATGGAAGGTTGATGTTTCATGTGCATAATATCTTAAAACTTTTGTCAATCTATCATTTAAAAACAACCCAAATTGTTGGGAGAAAGGCTAGCATGGGTCCAAAGTCCTGTCCTGGAAATTATATCATTATAACTTTAGCTTAGCATAATGGTATTTTTAACGGTTTCTTGATCATCTCTATATTGCCACCATGCTCTTTGTTTTTTAATTCAACCACCAACAATTGAAGGAGAAATTGGAAACCACCTGTGATGATCTAATCAACCGAGGTTCGGGAAAGATTGTACAGATTTCCACCTTTCTGGTCCTGGGCCTTCGCAACATTGCTTCAATCTGTTAGTGGACAAGTTGAGACTCATTAGGACTTGGTCTTATGGGCTAGCTCAAAGGAACAGTGTTTTGGGAAAAGGTCTGTTTTCTCTTGTGGAAAATCACTTGTCAAAAGTTGAGAGTTTTTATTTATTTATTAAGGTAATGGCAATTTTATTGGAAAAAAAAGAAGAAGAAGAAGCAGTGAGGCGCAAAAAGTTACCGCCTCAAAAGTGGAGAGAATTAGGTTTATTTTTTCTCTACAAAAGATTATTTATGTCAGACCAAAAAAATTCTTCCCATAACTACCCATTCTACAATTTGTTAAAAATAAATAAATTTCACTAAGGCCATGTTTGGATTCCTAGAATTTAAAAGGAAAAGTATGAAATTTGTAATGATTACCAAATGATGAATTCCCTAGCAGTGAAAATCTGTAGATTCCAAATTTGGGTGTGCTGTTTGTTTCAGCATTGGAAAGTGGTCATCCACACATAATGGCTAGTTTCCTATCCCTCCTCAATCCAAACAAGAACATGGAAAGGGCTATAAAAATCTTATGGTGTACAGCCTACTCGTTGAGTTGCAAATTTCTCTGTTCACCATCTTCTTAATGAGTAGTTTTTCAAAAATCCAAATCCACCACATTATCATAATGTGCATTGTAAATTAAGGCTGGTTCTTGCATACTCCAGCTTTACATTTTTCATACACAGTTCTTCTATTTCTTGTACACGTGGCATGACTGCTTCACACAGGTCCCCGACTAATTATAATGGATTTGGGTGATTCCTAATTGGTCAACAGCTGAATATAACCATCCATACGTATCATGACCACCGTCATAATCAAATTAGGACCCAGCTGAGCAAATATATGCAGGAATAAGTGAATTCATTGGGGTAATGGATACTGATCCTCATGCTGAATGTTTGAAACAAACAGCACCAATTGATAGCAGAGCATGAAAAGAGTGTACATGAATCTGATAACAGTTCCTGTGTATCATCTGTCACATCGAGTTAGAGTATAGAAGCCTCATCTTCAATTTTGGTACAAACCATGCAGATGAAGTTCAAGCCTATGTCTTTACCTGGATTTGGACCGGCTGGAGCATCGCTATTAGTTTGAAAAAAGAAAGAAAAAAAAAAGCCTATACTCCCTGAGTAATATGTGTGAGGCTTGTGTATATTTGCACAAAGTGTGAAGTTAAGCTGCGACAAGTTTGGGTGTGGAAGTGGGGAAGCATCTGTTTTGAAATGCTAGCAAGTATAAACTGCTAGGAAGCAGGAGGGGGAGTGCAAGTCAGAAGCACGATTCAAAAGTGGGAGTAACACCTAGGTAGAAGGATCCTTCATGAAGGCTTGTTACAACACTTCTTTTTCTCGTTGGCTGGCTAGCTATCACACCATTACTTACAGCTTCACATATATCATGCCCTAGACCTGCATAGCCAGACTGGAACTTGCTGTGCGTGAGGTGTTCATCCTGATCTAGAGTCATGCTTTCGCGCTCCCAATTCATAGGTGTTTCCACTTGGTGACATTTTGAAACAAGACTTCCCTTCTCTTGCACCCGAATCCTCACTCCTGCTTCACCTCACACTTGTGTACCTATGCAGTGGAGTGACTGTTCTCTAATTCGACATCTGAAAAATGCTTAGTGTTACATGCAACTCATGTAACTAAGCAGTAGCGACTAGCGAGTGACTGCTTGGTACCACTTCACCTCTTGCTCAGTGAGTTACTGCTTCACCTCACTCCGAATAACTAAGCAGTAGAGAGACTGTTCTCTATTTCGAGTTTCCACATCTGCATTACGCGCAGTGTTACATCCAACCATTTACATGCCAATCCTTTTATTAAATTAATTTTCAGCAAACAATATATTTTGTTAAAATGTGATAACTATTTATGTATTTGTATTTTGTAAAAACAGTTTGTGAATTATGAATCACATGAAGGAAACAAATAACAAATGAAAAATGACTTGATTAAAACACTGTACTCTACAATGGCTGAGTCGAAAATGAAAAAAAAAATCAAAATGACTCGATTAAAACATGACACTCTATTAGCTGAGTCAATAAGCAATATAAGTGTGTACCACAACATCGCCATCACTGTACTGTGATGTCAAAATATATTCTCATTGTGTTTGCACTGGTTGGCCTTGACCCAACCACTTTCATGGGAATGGTCACCAACTGGATCCTCATAGCATTGACCTTGCATTCCAAATTAGGTTAACTCGATCTTATCCATAGTTTACTTTTACGAACCTTCTACCTAGGTGTCGCTTTCATGCTTGGGAGCCATGCTCTCATTCCCACATCCGCTTCTTAGCTATTTATACTTGCTAATGTTTTGGAACAGACACTTCCTTGCTTTCGCAAACCAGCCTTTTGCCAATTCCCTTCACGCTTTGTGCAACTACATTCCACATGATACCATGAAAGGTTCACAACAACATTAGAGTTGGCCAGATTGGATCTCTTTGCACTGATGAAAATTCTAAGATACAGTACTGCTGAAAAAAGAAAAAAGAGGCATATATGATATGAATTACAGATCATGGTGGGATCTTTGGGAATTACAGGTGATAGCTCTAGGCATATTATTCCGTAATGGTAACGGTGACCATAAGAGTCACCACCGTTACTGTTACAATACAGGCCATAACACCCATTACGATCTTTTTTTCTTTTGTTTCTTTTCTTTTCTTTTCTTTTTCTTTTTCTTTTTTTTCTTTTTTTCTTCTTCTTCTTCTTTTTTTTCTGGAAAAAAAAAAACTGTATCAGCCTTGTAATGGACTGTTATGGGGCCATTACAGGGACTGTAATTTATTTTTTCCATATAAGCCATTACGGCTGTTATGAACCTGTAACGTGTAATGGTTGCCACGGCTGTTACGGCACACCTTTGTTCCAAGAGATTGTTATTAATACCACACTATGCATGTCACTTGGTAACTACCTGTCAGCTTGACTGGATGTCTCAAGCATCCTCAGTTGCATCAAGAACAGGCCACACACACTGTCTCACTTGGTCTATGCTGATCCCAAGGTGGAGATCTCATTTTGACTGCTTATGCAATGTAGTTGACTAACATAGAACATCCCATGTCTCACCCCCTACTTCCTAGATGCTGAGGGTTGTCAAGACTGTAATGGACTGGACTGGCTTACCCAATACTGGTCAGATCATGGAGAATCCTATGAGTGTAGTTTGTTTTGTGTGAAAACACCACCGTAATCAACATCGCAATAAATAGAACGTTGCAAAACATTCAACCAAAGCATGTGCGCACGCGCACACTCACAAAAAAGAATATCCATGGGAGTCTAAATAGGCTGCATGAGTAAATATGTCCCACTGCTACTAGGCATGAAGACATCAAGTCTGCATAGAACAATCGCATAGCACTCGTATGGAATGAAATCACATCCTGATAAGAGCCGGAAAGATGTTGTGTGCTAGCCATGAGATCTACTATCATCTCCCTAATGGACAATCTGCTAAAGTGGTATTTGATTTGTATGTGTTTCAATCTGTTGTAATGTCTCCAATATTTCACATAGTAAATGGCATAGCAGTAGCAATAATAGATGCATATCACACCTCTCATACTAGTGACAACCAAATGTTGACCAATTTTTTGAGGCTACTGCTCAGATCTTGTCCAAACTGATTTCTCGATCCAAGTCCTACTTCTGATTTTTCATACATCATGCCTTACTATTAGCTTTTGGTAATCTTTTTTCCCCCTCTCTTTTGAATCTTTTCAGCAATGGTATGCATTTGGAGTAAGATTGTTATGGTGAACATGTTGTGGTGTTTATTTCATCAGTCCTCATATCTTCGGTTTGTCATGTTTATTGAACTGCTTTGCATAAGATTCTCAAAACTGAAATTGACGTAAACTTGGAAACTTTTCTGTAGGATTGCATAAAAACTCTTCGGAAGAAATTTCCAGATAGTACAAGGGTTGGTGAGTTTATTCACAAACTGAGTACTCCGGACTCCATGAAACCAATTGTTTCAATATGAGATGCATGTGTGCTTTAACAATTTGCCATTTATTGCTCAAACTTAGATGCATGCATGCCCATATTGAGGTCGTGTGTTCTATTCCTGGCCATGCTCCAAAACAAGGGAAAAAAAATTGTCATGAGTGTGTGTTCAGTCTATTCTTATGTTTTAGGGGAGCACTCTAGTTGTACCAGTAACACTGTAAGCTACGGTGGTACTGGGCAGATGTGGGGCCCACATGATGTGTTCACAGGATCCAATCTGTCCATCAGACGTGTAGCATCTTTTTGCCTCTTGAACAAAAATTGTCATGAATGCCAACTGTTGACTTCCGCGTGAGGCCCATTGTGTTCTGTTTATATATCTAGGCCATTAATACCCTTCATCTGGACTGGATGAATGGACAAGACAAAAATCAGATGGTTTTGCACCTCAGGTGGGCCCTGGTGAAAAGAAATGGTGGGTGCTCCATCCTACATTGTTCCTTTTTCTGTGGCCCACCTGAGTTTTGGATCAGGATGATTTTTGGGTCCTTGGGGCACTGTGAGGTAACACATCTGATGGATGGGTTGGATGGCATTCAGACATCACATGGGCCCCACATCCACCTGGAACCTGTGTACTTACGGTGGTACTGGTACCACTCAAGCACACCTCTTTTTATATTTCCAGTTAACTTTTATGTATGTGTATCTTGATTGTTTCTGGTGGCATACCATTCTTGTTGGCAATAATCTTTAGGCAGGTTAGAAGGGATGTTTCTAGAAGCAAAGGGATCTTGGGCAGATGCAGAGGCTGCTTACACACGCCTTCTGGAGGATAACCCACTTGATCAAGTAATACCATTAGGGCCTTGAAGCAAATTTGCATTAGCTTCTACATGAATTTTCTTCAACTGAACTTTCTTTTGATGTGCTCATTTCAAGAAATGTGGTTAATGTTAGTTCTTCTATCTTTTCTCTTTTAGGTAATCCTCAAGAGGAAGGTTGCTATGGCCAAGGCACAAGGAAATATGTCAGGTGCCATTGAATCGCTCAACAAATATCTGGAAATGTAAGCAAGTTTTGACATTTTATTTTCTGTTCTTCTGTTAGGGTTTGTACCCTACAAAACATTTCTAAGTTGCTTGAATTTTATTTTAGATTTATGGCAGATCATGATGCATGGAGAGAACTTGCTGAAATATATGTTTCCCTACAAATGTGAGAGCATTATATCACCCTTCATTCCATATTTAAATGTCCTGCATTTTATTAAGCTTTATGTTTTTTTTTTTTTCTTTTTTTTTTTCTTTCTTCTTCTTCAAATCAGGTATAAGCAAGCAGCTTTTTGTTATGAGGAGCTACTATTATGTCAGCCCACAGTTCCCCTGTATCACCTAGCTTATGCTGAGGCAAGTGTCTTTCTTGTTTACAGTTGTTTTGGCTACTCTGTCTGGCCATCTCTAAACTACTTTTGAGGCATTCTTAATACACTTATGACATGTAAACGTAGTAATGTTCTACTTCTTTGCCTCAATGTCCTAGTTGAAACTTTTCCCTGAAAGTTTCAGTTGTACATTAATGATTTTTGCACTCTATACTTGAGAAAGAGCTGGCCTATAATGTTTGGGCTGGTTGCCAATAAAAAACTTAAATTAAATTAAACTAAACATTAAAAATAATTTTTTTGGGTGGTTTTCAATTTGTGCAGACCCTTCTTAGGCTATCCTTTTAGATTTTTAACACCCATCATTTCCCTAATCCCTTACACAGTTCATTCCTATGTCTGCTTCACACCACTTGAATGCATTGGATCCCATATTGGTTGCATATGAAATTCTGATGTGACTTTGTTATCCAAGGGCATTTTCACACCGGGCTTGAGTGGGGTTGCCTGTGGGATGCAAGGGCACACTCGGGGTGGGCGGCCTGTGTGAGGCGGGCTCCATCCATATGAAGCAAGTGACTCATGTGAAGCGGAACCCATGTGAAGTGGGGCCCACGAGGGGGGTTCCGGACGAGGTCTTAACCCATGCAATGTGGGGCCTATGCTATGAGATAAAGGGATTAATTCACCATGCTCTATTAATTTGAGCTTTTAGAGCAAGTGGTTAGTTGTCCTGCATCGAAGTGGTGTCAGGGCGGGAGGTCTCGTGTTCGAGACTCCTCACCGGGGGTGATTAATGCATGAACATTTTCACACCGGGCTCAAGTGGGGTTGCCTGTGAGATGCAAGGGCACACTCGTGGTGTGCGGCCCATGTGATCTTCGAGCTTTTAGAGCAACTAATTAGTTGTCCTGCATCACTTTGACAAGACACGGGTGTTGATTCAAAAAATAAAGAAAGAAAGAAAGAAAGAAAGAAGAAGGAAAAAGAGCAACTTGGTTGTCATTAATAATGCCCCTAAAACTCACATGTACTGATCATGTATATTAGCTTAGCAAAGATCGTGTGTGTGTGTGATTCAACATGACAACAAGAAACCTACGCCCTTTAGGATTTGAACCTATGATATCAGCTTTGGAGACCCACATTCTACCAAACCGAGGTAAGAACACTTTTTTATCATAGGAGATAGGACTGTCAAGAGGATGATTTTTTATTTTTTTTTGGTACCCCCCCTCTCCAACATCTTGCATGCATTGCGTTATGCCCAATTTTCATCGATCTCAATTGACAACATAGAGAACTACATTTAGGAACACACATGCATTGTATGCAGGTATGCCGTATGCATGAAACATGAGTGCATAGATTTGATTCAATCCAATTCCCAAGCTAGTGCCTGTGAGAACACTTCTTTCTGGCAATGACAATCAGGGAAAAATAAAGTATCCTTGTCATATTATGGGAACCGTACTAAAATCTCAAGTCATGACCTGAAACTATACATCCGTGATACTTGGGTGTATTTTTTAATGCATTGTGTCTTGTATTGAACTCCCTTTTCTTTTCTTTGATTCAATAGGTACTCTATACTCTTGGTGGTCTAGAAAATCTTCAGAATGCTAAAAAGTACTATGCATCCACCATCGACTTGAGTGGCGGCAAGAACACCAAAGCTCTTTTTGGTATATGCTTGGTGAGATATCCTACCTCATTTATTTCCTCCATTCTCTCATAATTTACTTGGTTTCATTCCCTCATCAATTGAGGCTGTCAATGTGTCAGATTGGGGTCTGAATTCATACTCGGATCAGAATACGACCAAGGGAATTGGATTAGGATCCTGTCAAGTTCAGACTTGGGTACATGGTGGTAGCAAATTCAATTCTGTTTGGATTGGGGTATCTGATTGGATAGTCAGGTTCAATCTAAAGTCATGATTTGAGCTCAAAATTGGATGTAGATTTGAAATTAGAGCTCATTCCAACTCATGTAGCACTGACATCATTGTATCTTGGGGGGAAGTCCAAACGTTGTCCGAAATCGTTTGCAGATGGGCACAGCAGTGCCCTCAGATTCATTCTTCAATTAACGGATTTGCTTTTTATTATGTGGTAAGACTACTAACAAAGCCTTGAATCTGTTCAGTGTAGCTTTGCCATCAATCAGCTGTCGAGAGGACGGAACAAGGACGAGAAAGAGAGCTCGGATCTGCAATCTCTTGCAGCCACTGCTTTGGTGAAAGACTACAAGCAAAGGGCTCCTGGCAAACTCCCTCTAATTACTGCCACCCTAAAGAACATGAAACTCCTCTCATGATTCTCCTTTTTCATGTTATTCATCATCTGGTTACCTATTTTTTTTTTCAAGAAAAATTAGAAGAATTTTTGTTTGGTGCTGAGGCCACTGCTAAATCTTGACAGTTTTGGTGGGTTTCTCTCTATAATCCGGGTATGGCTTTTTGTTCCCCAAAGCATTTCTCAAGAACCAAAAAATATTGAATTAGGTTTTACCTGAATTATTGGCATGAATTGTGAGTATTCGGAGTTGGCAACTTTTCATCCTTGGTTACCTGACACGAAATTGTTGCACATGGAAGACACTATGAGACCCAGACTGTCCATCCGAGGGGAACCCTCCTCAGATGGCTCTTCCTCAAACATCACTTTGGCTGGGCAATCCCAACCCCTAGTTGAACTTTTGCCCATTGAATGTAGACCTTTGATTTTGGGATTTGCTTTCTCTTATTGAACGTTTTAATGGATCTTTGATTTGGTTTTGCTTTCTCATACCGAGCATTTGAAATCCTCAGGACCTCCAAATTGGCAGGTGTGATAACTGACCATTGTGTGTGCATATGCGTGTGTTTGTGTGTTTTGGGTACAAGCGCAGTTCCTACAGCCAATTGGTCAATGCAGGTTACCAGATGGGATGGAATATTTGAGTCTTGCTTTTGTGTGACTGATGATTCATAAAAGATTCCAGGGGTTGATACTGATCAGAATGCAGTAATGGCAAGAGTGTAAGGACCTGTTTGGATGCACCCTCCAAAGGGGTGTTTGAAGCCTAACTGCCATTTTTATCCAAACAAGAGTTGATGTTGTGCATATGAATTTGCTTTGCAAACCCTTGTTCTCATCACCTGCTCAACAAAATAGGCTCTAAAAGGCAACAGTCGACAAAATCCAATCAGCTAAAATGCATATTGGTTTTTGCTGAGTCAACCTAAAAAAAGCAAAAAAAGCAGAAATTCCTATTGTGGAAGTGCGTCCAAATGGGCCCCTAAAAATTATTTAGGACCTAGTCTACAAAACCTACAAAAACAGAAGGGATATAATGAAGGAGAAGCAAAAGGATAGTGCCATGAGCCATGTAAGCCAGTTTATGGAATAGAAATTTACGACTGTGGACCCCACCTTTTATCCATTGGATATTCGTGAAGCAATACAAACTTAACACACGCACTTAGACCTCCTCGTACGGACGAAAAATTCCAGGACGAAAATACCCCTCCTTTTCACAGAAACGGATTGGCTACTCCGCCTGCCACCTGCCAATGGCGGATCGTCGGTGGTCTGTGGGCCCCACCATGATGTATGCTTTTCATCCATGCCATCCATATATTTTTCCGGATCATTTTATGGTATGAGACAAAAAATGAGGTATATCTAAATCTTAAGTGTACCACATTACAGGAAACAGTGTTGAATGAGCGTCAACCATTAGAAATCCTCCCCATCTAAGTCAGGGCCCACTGTGATGTTTGTGAGAAATCCTCCCTGTCTAAGTTCATTCATAGGGTCACAAAGACCTGGATGAAGAGGAAAAACAAATTTCATAATGATCCAAAACTTCTGTAACCCCTAAAAGGGTTTCAATGGTAGACGTTCAACTCCCCACTGCGTTTTACAGTGTGGTCCACTTGATAGCTAGATCTATCTAATTTTTCATCTCAAGCCTTAATATGAGTTCGTAAAATAGATGGACGGTTTGGATATAACACATACCTCATAATGGGACCCACAAAAATCGGTGGGGATTACAACAAGAAAAGAAGAAGAAGCCAGTAAGCTGGGGTCAGAGCTTGGCCTATGGCTACGGATTATAACCGTAGCCATAACTGTAGTGATATGCACTCTTTTCTCTTTTTTTATTTTTATTTTTTACATGGAGAAAATTTTCCCCTTTACATTTTTCTATAATAAATAATTATGTAAATATGTATATATAAGTATATAAAAATATTTTTCTATCTTTTAATTCATTCCTTTGTCTATTTATTTAATAAGCATATCTCCTAAACTAGAATGATTTACTTAACTTACCACATATGATTTTGGGGTAGGAGAAGCTAATTTAGCCAACCAACCTAGTTATTTTTCAAGATTCCATCAGGTCGATGGTCGAAAATCCATTTCATTCAGTTTGTGGTCAATTTCAATCACTTCGCGGTCAAACTGGAAATTCAATGGGGCAAACATGAAATTGAGCGTGACAAACATGAAATTGAGCAAGGCAAACATGAAATTAGGGCTAAAAGTCAGGCAGGTTGATTCGAGTTGGTGCTCAACCCTAACCCAACCCAAGGTTCCTATACCTAAACCTTGACCCAACCCAACCTAATCTTGGGTTTGAAATTCTCAACCCAAGCTCAACCTAAGAAGGCTCGATGGGTTGATTGGATTGGTCGGGTGTATACGTGCTAATATTTTTTTATTACATTAGTTTATTATATTTCAATATAGGACTTATTTTTCAATATAGGACTTATTTTTCGTATCTATGATTTTATTAATTATATACGTGATTATTCATCATAAAGAACTTCATTTTTTTTCTTTAAAAAAACAAGCTAAAATATAGGACTACTCCTTTAAAAAGTCATGTAGCATAGCACCCAATCTATTTGGGAGAGAGAAATCCTGCATATCTTGTTAGCTTGAGTCCTTGGAAATGACGTGGACAAATGAGACCCAACATCACTAGTGTACCTTATACACAAACAATCCACACTCAATTATAATTTATAAGTAACTAATATATTGATCGGGTTCGGGTTGGGTCGGGCAACCTGAGACCTTAACCCAAGCCCAACCTAAGTTTTATCGGGTTGGTGTTTGTATAGCCCAAGCTTGAGATCGGACCCGATATATCCTGCCCGAGCCCAACCCAATGTCGGGTCGGTCACGGGTCAGTCGGGTTGAACTCGCCCAACTTTCAGCCGTATATGAAATTGAGTGAGGTAAACTAGAAATTCAGTGGGGCAAATATGAAATTGAGATGGGCAAATTATAAATTCAGCGTGACAAACATGAAATTGAATGGGGCAAACTAGAAATTGAGCGGGGCAAATGAGAAATTGAGCGGGCTAAACATGAAATTGAGTGGGGCAAACTAGAAATTGAGCGGGACAAACTAGAAATTTAGCGGGGCAAACATGAAATTGAGCGAGGCAAACTAGAAATTGAGCGGGGCAAACATGAAATTGAGCGATGCAAACTAGAAATTCAGCAGGGCAAATATGAAATTGAGCAGAGTAAACATGAAATTGAGCAGGGAAAACTAGAAAATCAGCGGGGCAAACTATAAAATCAGCGGAGCAAACATGAAATTGAGCGGGGGAAACTAGAAAATCAGCGAGGCAAACTAGAAAATCAGCGGGGTAAACATGAAATTGAGCGGGGAAAACTAGAAAATCAACAGGGCAAACTAGGAAATCAGTGGGGCAAATATGAAATTCAGCTGGGCAAACTTAACAGATAATTTCATGACTTGAGCTGATAAATCTAAACGTATCCAATGTTCAAATGGACCACACCAAATGAAATTTACGACTGTGGACCCCACCTTTTATCCAGCGATTTTTTTAAAGCAATAAAAACTTAACATACGCACTTAGACCTCCTCGTACGGACACCAAATTCCATGATGAAAATACCCCTCCTTTTCACGGCCGTGGCTTTTCCTCTCCCATTTCCACTGTTTGCTTTTCCTCTCCCTTTCCACTGCTGCTTTCACTGTCGTTGCTTTCACCCCCTTTCCTCACTGCGTTTCCGGTAGAAAGACCCAAAAAACCCTTTTTTTGGGCCCCCTTATCAGCATTTTGTCTTCTTCTGAAAATGGTCGGTCCAGTGAAGAAAGCACGCAACACAAGTATATTTTAAACTCAGTTGGGCCCACATTGAATGTATGTAGTTTCATTTTTATTTTGTACTGGCCAAGGGTAGTAGAGGAAAAGGTTCTATACGGTCGAGCTCATGGGAACTCCCCATGAGGTTGAGCTATGTGGGCCCCAACATGATGTATGTCGAACATCAACACCGTGAATTTGATGGGTCCCCTTTAAATTATGGGATAATAGAAAAATCAGCCGTGTACGAAACTCAAGTGGGTCATACCATCTAAAATCATGTGAAGACATGCCTAAAACATATAAAATTACTTAGTGGGGCCCACCTGAAATTTGGATGTGTCTGAAACTTGGTCTGACCCCTCATCCAAGTGGGACACACATTATGGATGGGCTGGATTTGTGAAACACATCTTGGTGGGCCCAAAAAATAATTATGAATGTTTTAATGTAAGGTAACCCCTCTCAAGTTTTGTACGTGGTGTGGCCTACAAAAGTCACGGATTAACTTGATTTTTAAACTCTAGGCCCACCATGGAATGGTGCATCTGACTAATGGGGTAGATGTTTGACATACTTCATGATAGCGCCCACACAGCTCGACCTCATGGGGAGTTCACATGAGCTCGACCATATAGAACCTTTTCCCACACACACGTATATATACACACAACACATGTGCATGCGCACGTGTATATATATATATATATATATATATATATATATATATATATATATATATATAAGGGGTTGAGCCCCAAATTGACGCATATCAAAAGATTAAGTGGATCATACCACGGGAAGCAGTGAGCATAATGATTTTCTAGTTTGCCCTGCTGATTTTCTAGTTTACCTCGCTGATTTTCTAGTTTGCCCCGTTGATTTCATGTTTCCCCTGCTCAATTTCATGTTTGCCCAGCTGATTTTCTAGTTTGCCTCGTTGATTTTCTAGCTTGCCCCACTCAATTTTATGTTTGCCCCGTTGATTGTCTAGTTTGCCCCACTAAATTTCATGTTTGCCCTGCTGATTTTTTAGTTTGCCCTGCTGAATTCCTAGTTTGCCCCGCTAAATTTCATGTTTGCCCCGCTCAATTTTCAATTTGCCCCACTCAATTCCATTTTTGCCCCGTTGAATTTCATGATTTGCCCTACTGAATTTCATGTTTCCCTTGCTGAAAATCAAGTTTGCCCCGATCAATTTCTTGTGTTCCCCGCTGAATTTCATGTTTTTCCCGCTGAATTTAATGTTTCCCCCATTGAATTTCATATTTGCCCCGTTTAATTTCATGTTTGTCCCACTCAATGTCTAGGTTCTCTCCCACATATGAGGTTTTGGTGTATACATATTCCAATGAAAACGGAGGGGTATTGAACATGGTGTATTACAAATAAAACATCATTGTGGGGCGTAGCAAGCGTAATCGGATTACGTACTGAATTAGTCAGTACGCTCCCATTGTACTAAGTAAACTTAGTTGGGCCCACAATGAATGTATGTAGTATATCCACGCCGCCCATTCGTTTTTCCATCTAATTTTAGTGGTTTAGCCCCAAATTGAAGCATATCAAAAGATCAAGTGGATCATACCAAGGGAAACAGTGGGCATAATCATTTCCACCGTTGAAACCATAGTGGGCCTAACAGTGATGTTTGTTTGTTATCAAACCTATTCATAAGATCATACAAACATGGATTAATAGAAAACACAATTATAAGCATGATCCAAAACTTCTGTGGCCCCTAAGAAATGATCAACACTAGAAGTTCAATTCAAAATTTCATTTGGTGTGGTCCATTTGAACATTGGATACGTTTAAATTTATCGACTTAAGCCATGAAATTATCTATTAAGTTTGCCCCATTGAATTTCATGTTTGTCTTGCTTAATTTCATGTGTTGCCCTGTTGATTTTCTAGTTTGCCCTGCTGATTTCCTAGTTTGCCCCGCTAATTTTCTAGTTTCCCTCGCTCAATTTCATGTTTGCCCCGCTGATTTCTTAGTTTCCCCCGCTCAATTTCATATTTGCCTGCTGATTTCCTAGTTTGTCCCGCTGAATTTCTAGTTTGCCCGGCTCAATTTCATGTTTGCCCTGCTCAATTTCATGTTTGCCCCGCTAAATTTCTCATTTGCCCCGTTCAATTTCTAGTTTGCCCCATTCAATTTCATGTTTGCCACGCTGAATTTCTAATTTGCCCCGCTCAATTTCATATTTGCCTCGCTCAATTTCTAGTTTACCCCGCTCAATTTCATGTACGGCTGAAAGTTGGGAGGGTTCAACACGACCGACCCGTGACTGACCTGACATTGGGTTGGGCTCGAGCATGATATATCGGGTCCGATCTTGAGTTTGGGCTATACAAACACCAACTCGATAAAACTTAGGTTGGGCTTGGGTTGAGGTCTCAGGTTGCCCGACCCGAACCCGATCAATATATTAGTTACTTATAAATTATAATTGAGTGTGGATTGTCTGTGTAGAAGGTACACTAGTGATGTCGGGTCTCATTTGTCCACATCATTTCTAAGGACTCAAGCTAACAAGATATGCCAGATTTCTCTCTCCCAAATAAATTGCGTGCTATGCTACATGACTTTTTAAAGGAGTAGTCCTATATTTTAGCTTGTTTTTTTAAAGAAAAAAATGATGTTCTTTATGATGAATAATCACGTATATAATTAATAAAATCATAGATATGAAAAATAAGTCCTATATTGAAATATAATAAACGAATGTAATAACAAAAATATTAGCACGTATACACCCGACCAATCCAATCAACTCGTCGAGCCCCCTTGGGTTGCGCTTGGGTTGAGAATTTCCAACCCAAGATTGGGTTTGGTTGGGTCAAGGTTTAGGTGTAGGAACCTTGAGTTGGGTTAGGGTTGAGCATCAACCCAAACCAACCCGCCCAACTTTCAGCCCTAATTTCATGTTTGCCCTGCTCAATTTCATGTTTGCCCCGCTGAATTTCTAGTTTGCCCCGTTGAATTTCATGTTTGCCTCGCTCAGTTTCATGTTTGCCCCGCTGAATTTCCAATTTGACCGCGAAGTGATTGAAATTGACCACGAACTGAATGAAATGGATTTTCCACCATTGACCCAATGGAATCTTAGAAAATAACTAGGTTGGTTGGCTAAATTAGCTTCTCATACCCCAAAATCATATGTGGTAAGTTAAGTAAATCATTATAGTTTAGGAGATATGCTTATTAAATAAATAAACAAAGAAATGAATTAAAAGATAGAAAAATAATTTTATATACTTATATATATATTTACATAATTATGTATTATAGAAAAATGTAAGGGGGAAAATGTTCTCCATGTAAAAAATAAAAATAAAAAGAGAAAAAATTGCTACGGTTATAATCCGTAGCTACTAGCCCGGTCGACCGGGTCCCAACCCGGTTGAACCTAACTCACTGGCTTTTTTTTTTCCCTGTTGTAATCCCCACCGCTTTTTGTTGGTCCCATTATGAGGTATGTGTTATATCTAAACCGTCCATCTATTTGGCGAACTCGTATTAAGTCTTGAGATGAAAAATAAGACAGATCTAGCTATCAAATGGACCACACTGTAAAAGGCAATGGGGAATTGAACGTCTACCATTGAAACCCTTTTAGGGGTTGCATAAGTTTTGGATCATTATGAAATTTGTTTTTCCTCTTCATCTAGGTCTTTGTGACCCTATGAATGAACTTAGACGGGGAGGATTTCTCACAAACATCACAGTGGGCCCCAACTTAGATGGGGGAGGATTTCTAATGGTTGACGCTCATTCAACACCGTTTCCTTTAATGTGGTACACTTAAGATTTGGATATACCTCATTTTTTGTCTCATACCATAAAATGATCTGGAAAAAAAAAATATATAGACGGCATAGATGAAAAGCATACATCATGGTGGGGCCCATAGACCACCGACGATCCGCCATTGGCGGGTGGCAGGCGGAGTAGCCAATCCGTTTCTGTGAAAAGGAGGGGTATTTTCGTCCTGGAATTTGTCCTCCGTACAAGGAGGTCTAAGTGCGTATGTTAAGTTTGTATTGTTTCACGAATATCGAATGGATAAAAGGTGGGGTCCATAGTCATAAATTTCTCTTTATGGAATATAATTTTGATGCAATCGTGGTTCACAGGCTTTCCATTTCCAAGTGATTCATATGACTAATCACACTACATTTGATTGTCAAAACCACCATGCTTCTCTTTTTTAATGTACGAGAACAACAGTAGGTTAGGGGCCGTGATTGTCATGTTCAGATGGAGGTAAAAAAGTCTAAAACCCATTCCTCTAGGTTTTAGTGTTTCTCCTCATTTGGTGGATGGTATGTTGCTGCATATTTACAGAACCATGTCCTAGTGAAATGAATTTCCCTTGGAATGCCATTTTGAATAGTTCCTTGCCGGCCCAAAATCCGAGTCTTCGTATAGGAGTTGGTCATTGAAAGAATCCTATCTATCTAGAGATGGACTTGGGTGATTGATTACCCTTATACCTCTTTCATATTTTGCTAAGGCCCTATTTGATAGCCGTGAATTGAATATAAATTGCAGTAAATAGATGTAATGCCAACTACATCAGTATTTGTCTCTACCATTTATTTCAAGGTAGATACATTTCTGTTGTTTGATTTAGTGAAAGGAGTAGAAATCTGTACATTTCATGTCCAAATCACATGTTTGATGGTATTGTACAGAAATTCAAAGAAGATGTCGTTGGCATCCTATGGTGGTCCCAAATGCATTTTCGCCATGGGCATATCGGAGGAGGTAGAGAAATCAATTTCAATACATGGACCTCTATACCACATGGGCCCCATCAAAGCCATCCATCAACAGGTGGTTGTCAGAATGGAAGGCATCCAGGCCCCAAGAGCAGAATGACCATATCTCATTTACTTGCCTATGCAAACCTGACTAACTAGGAATGACAGGTTTTTTAATCATCAAAATCCTAGCATTAAGCAAAATAAATAAATAAATTATAGTTCGAGAGTTACAGCATTAGCGTGGGCCCGGATGCGCTCAGAATTTGGTTGTGGGTGGGGATGTCCATGCAAAGGGAATGCTTGGACCCTTTTTTATTGTTTGGATGGCAAAGGATATGCTAAGATATGAAACAATAATCATCGTCCAATTCAAGGTAAAAATTGTAGTAGGAGTATGAGAAATTCAACTTTTTATTCCAATAACCCCCCAAAATAGAATTGATGGGGATTCATTATTGGATAACCAGTACTTTTTTTCTTTTCCACAGTCCATACATTCACGAAGGTTGGATCTCGTGGTGGAGGCAAAGCTGGTTTAGACAACACCCATGGGAGCATATTATCTCACGCTGCAATGTATGATAATTGAGGGTAGTCAAGAGCAATTGCCAAAAGCTATTTTTGAAACTTTTAAAAGGAGCGTTTGGATCATAAGTTATTTTGGATAAGCAACTTATGCCATGAGTAGCTTATCTTAACTTCTACTTATTCAGCCAATAACAATAAATTCAACATAAGCAATTCGTCTTATACTAATAGAACAAGCCAATTAAGTTATCTTTTATCTTTTCTTATTATAGCTTAGCTCTATCCTAGGAATAGCGATAATCCAGTAACGATAATCTTTAATTATAATTCAAATTTATGCTTTTCCACTCAACTATTTTCATTTTCAATACGAGTTAATCTTTCAGAAAGACTTTTTGCAATTGCTCTATATGATCGACTGCACATATTTTTTTTTTTTGTTTAATTGTACTAGTATATTAAAGTCCTTTTGTACGGAATGCAAAAAACAACCCATCATAAGAGGATGAACCTCATACTCTAAATATTGCCTAATCATCTTATAATTCCATTACGAGTGGTTAAATAGACGATCGATTTTCTCATATCTTGATCATATACGTTCATATTTAATGTATTTGCCTATCGTGTCACTTGGGGTTAGGTTGTTTGGTTTAAATCAAGCTGCACAATTGGTTCTGGCACACCCGCACACACCACACATGACCAATACCAAATTGAGTGTCAATAATTTTTGGCATGCTCAGTGGAACTAAACATTATTTGGTCACAATAAATATTTAGTGATCGATTATTATATTATTTATACCGGTGCAATATATGTTGAAGAGGTTGTAATGCTTTTGACACCAATGAACCTCTCACCGGAGGAGGAAATGCAAGTGTAGGTACAACCAATACCTAAGTTATTGCTGAAGTTGACGGCCAATTTTTCAAACTTGGATAGGGCATTATCATCTTGGACGGATCCTCTTTGGATGATGTTAGCTGAGTTACGTGATATGTAAATGTGGATTCAACTCATTATTAGAGAAAGAACCCCATTCTTTGAATATCACATTATCATCTAAATAGGTGGCCGATCTTCTCATATCCGAGTCATAAATACTCACATTTGATATATCCGCTTATCATGGAGCTTGGGGCAAAGTTGTTGGGTTTGAATCAAGCTGCACACTTAACTTTGGCAGGTTGCACACACCACATGTGACCAAAACCAAACCCAGTGTCAACATAGTCAGATCCAAGCACCCATCGACGGCAGGGTGGTATTGGGGTGGGTGGCCTGCCAGTCCAAGTAGCTCAACTCAGCATCGGGCTGGGCTTCAACTTACCAGCCCTACTCATCATGGTAGGGCTTGTAGCTTGCATGCATGGGCTGATCCATTTTGAGTTAGGCTTGGGTTCAAGATTCCATTCCAACCGTTGATTAAGAAACCCATCCATCTTGAATCTAGACCGTTTGTTTCATTCCTTTAAAATGTCCAATGTATATGCACGCGTTGCCTACTTGATCAACGAATACATTGGACCATTTAAATGGGAAGTAGGGAATTTCGAGCGGGACCGTTACGGAGGGCCCGGCGTCTTAAGTTTTGGGTCTTCGGGCCTAGCCTGGCCCGGCCAAATCCGGTCCTTAAGGGCTCGTCTCGTAATTTCCTCCAGAACCAAGGGCATCATCGCTTCACTTGAACCTATATAAACGAAAGTAAGCAAAGCAGCAGAGCTAGGGTTTGAGAGGATTTATAGGGTTTCTTGCTCTCATCCTCTTCAATTCCCATAGAAACCTTCATCATCTTCGATAATGGCGGTCGGGTAGATCTCTCTTTCTCTATCCCTCTTTCTTACGTAGTAGTAGTATTTTTCCTCAGCTACTGATCTCTTCTACCCCACTGTTTTCTCAGGAAGAACAAGAGGATTTCCAAGGGAAAGAAGGGAGGAAAGAAGAAGGCGTGAGTATAAAGCCATACTAACCCTAAAGAGTCTAGGGTTTTGAATTTTCTTCTTCCTTATGTATTGATTCTTGCATTTTTCATGTTTGTACTTACTTTTTTTTTTTTCAGGGTGGATCCCTTCGCCAAGAAGGATTGGTATGATATCAAAGCTCCGTCGATCTTCAATGTCCGGAATGTTGGCAAAACTCTCGTCACCCGTACGCAGGGGACCAAGGTTTGTCTTCGATCTTCTCTGCACCTCTCCATTTCATAGTAGTTCTGGTTCGTTGTCGATCATTCGGTCAATCTGGACCGTGAAACTGGATGGCCCGTGGTATTAAACAGCTGCTTAATTTTCTTTTTCATTTTGAATCCGGACTGTTGGAGCTGTGGATTCTCACCTTCCGTTGTGTCTGGAGTGATTTTCCTGGGGTCATCCACACTAGGGCCCACCTTTGGGACCGTCCAGAATCGTGGACCGTACGAACATGAATTGGTGTCTAGGATTGTGTCTGGAGTGATTTTCCTGGGGTCATCCACGCTACGGCCCACCTTTGGGACCGTCCAGAATCGCGAACCGTACGAACATATGCCCCATGGATGATGAAGCTCGGTCTCTTGTTCTAACTGTTAGATCTATGGGATATTTCATTTGATCTGTTGTGTAAAAACAGTAAAACTGATGTCTCTGCTGTGAACCTAATGAAGGAATTGCCTTTGAAATCTTATGGCAGATGTTTTTTGTCTGCTAGTAATGGATGGGGTGGTCTTGAAGTTGTGCTCTCAATTCACTTGCTTTGTCTAATGGCAATTTGGGTAATAATAAACATTACAGTCTTCCAACTGGAATCCTATCAAATGTGGATTGCTGGCTGTAATATCCATTTCTAGGCATGAGCATGTCATAACTCATGACAGGGCCTGCTAGATGAATGGCTTGGATTAATTAGATGTTACCCCTGCTTGTGCGTTTTTGACTTAACAGAGGTTTTTTCTTGTGATTGAGCAAAGTGTATACCATTGTAGATCTATTTTTATGGATTACACCAGATTCAATTCGCCTGAAGGGATGTATTGGCTTTCATTTCTGTTTGAATTTAGTAAAGAAACAGAGTTTCTTCAGTGTTTACTGCTGCCTATATTTAGGATCACTAGCTGCTCTCACCTTTCATAAAAAAATGCAGGTGTTTTCTATTGCATATTCTTTGCTGTGCATTGGTTAGCATTGTGGTCTGCTTGATAGAATTGTTTTCATTTGATCTATCACACAGATGATATTTGATTTTATATGCAATGCTTTATCTACCACATACAGATGAGCATGCACTTCTCCTATTTGAATCTTAGATATTTTCCAAGGGTCATGCATGGTCATTTGATCCATCGCAAATTGTTGTAGCTTAAAGTATGCTTCTCAAAATCTTGTTGGGATGGTGTAGAGCAGGTTTCTGTAATAAAAAAACAGTTTTTTTTTTTTGGTCAAAGTAAAACCCATATAAGATATAGCCTTTTTTTAAAGGCATTACATATAAGATTTAGCATCCAGAGTACCAGACAATAAGTTTAAAACTCGAGAAAAATATCTCTTAGGGCCTGTTTGGATGCTGCCAAATAAGCTTCTCAAAATCTTGTTGGGATGGTGTAGAACAGGTTTCTGTAATAAAAAAACAGTTTTTTTTTTTTTTTGTCAAAGTAAAACCCATATAAGATATAGCATTTTTAAAGGCATTACATATAACATTTAGCATCCAGAGTACCAGACAATAAGTTTAAAACTTGAGAAAATTATCTCTCAGGGCCCGTTTGGATGCCACCAAATAAGTTACTTTTATTTTTACAGCTGTAGATAAGCAACTTATTTCACATAAGTAAATTTAGTTTATGATTAGTTATAAGTAACTTTTTCACTTAAGTTAATTTTTTAAAGCTTTTCTACTTTTCATAAGTTGCTAAAGAGAGGCATAGGAGAGACGAAAGAGAGGAGAAGCTGATAAGTATGTTGTTTACCAAACATACTTATCTTCTTAATAAATAGAAACTAACATAAGCTACTTGTGGCATAAGTAACTTACCTTAAGCAACTTATGATCCAAACGGGCCCTTAGGAGTTGGTCATATGAAGAAAAAACAACAAAGAAAAATGGAAACATATAGTCTCACAAAAAAAATGCATGTTGATCTATATTTGTTTGTTTGGTCACATCGCTATGTACATATTGACTCATCTTTTTAGGTCCATTTCGTATACACAACATCGTTGGTGTTGGGCCAGAATGTGGTATTGTGTCCATAATATGTCGACCGTGGGTGTTGGAAAAATTTAGCCGGGTTTCAACTGGTGCTTGTAAGTTACTGGATTGTTAGATTGTATGGTATTTGACCACAACACTTGCTAGCACTAGCAGTTGCTTTCACTTCTTGTGGACTTGTGGTGACTTAGAAATTAATGCATGCATCTAATGCATGCATCTATAGATAATATCAATGTTTGGCCAGAATGTGTTAGTGTCCATAAAATGTTGACTGTGGATTGTTGGAAAATTTTAGCCTGGTCTCAGCCAGTGCTTATTGCTTGCTAGGTTGTTAAATAGTATGGTATTTGACCACAGCACTTACTGACACTAGTAATTGGTTTCATCACCTGTGATGGACTTGTGGTGACTTAGAAGGTATTGCACGCATCTATAGATAAAGTAAAACAGAAGTTTTTAGACAAGCTGCCTACAAATTTTTTGTTTGAATGATGAATGATGACAATCTGCCTACATGGCAGCCATCTCCTTTTTCTAACCATTGTCTCCTCTCTCTCTCTAATTTAAACTTCAATAACAAAGATATATTAGTAACCACTTTGGATAAAATTATTTTTGGTTATGCACTGCACTACTCAAGGTACTCTTATCTATATGGCAGACATGCCAACGTGTGATACAGCTGTGAGATCAGTGACCACCTTGTGGGCAGACGTGCCAATGTGTGATACAGATGTGAGATCAGTGACTATCTAGTGAGTGGGATTCCTCAAAACGATCTACAGTGTGATACTCAGTGCATGTTAAGCACGGGTTACACCTATTAACGGTCCTAGAAACTATACAAGTGCGATGTTTTGATGTGCATGCAAAATGTTTCCTTGATCTAACTTTAGGGGTACAGTTAGCATTCCTCTTTCGTGTGGCCAATATCCTAATTCTTGATCACAACACATACACAGTTGGCCCCCATGGCTTGGATCTTGCACAAACTTTCTAAATTTCCATTTGATGATTATCTTTATGAATGTCCATGTACTTTGCATGGTTCTGTGCTAATTTCATCAATTTTCACACAGCAGACAGCACCATTGTTAAAATACTTTTAATCTCCATCCCTGCATAATGCTCAGAGTGCTGAGACTTGTCAGTCACTCATTTTTTGGAACAGTTATGATCAGTGCAGTCGGTGGCTACTTCACTTCGTGTAACTTGGCATGCTCAGCAGCAAGCCACAGACAAATGGTGTGCATCGCACAGTGGTGGATGATCTGTGGATTATCTGCCTATCTCTGGTGCAAATTGATTACATCCTTCATCATGTAATGTAGTGCACTCAGCAGAAGGCACAAAACAGGTGGTATTTGTTTGCTCATTCGTGGGTGATTGCCCATCTCCTGAGCAAATCACAAAGTCATACTCCTGCATTCACCCACAAGGGCCGCAACAAAATAGTGCTGACCGTCATGCTTCATGCTGAGTTTCTTTTCCCCATTAGTAGGGGTTGCAATGGGTTGGGTCAGCCTGCGGTTCAACTGACCCAACCTGCTTTTGAGTTGGCTTCTGGCCAAGCTAAATGGGTAGCTAGTGGATTGGTCTCAGGCTAGAAATATGACCCATTTAAGTGAATGGGTTGGGCTTGGGATGAACCCTAAATGACCCAGCACACCCACAGAGGTTGTCAATGGGTTAGGATAGATAACCTGAACTGACCCAAAACCTGAAACAAAATAAAGAAGGAAAGCATAAATATATATATATATATATATATTATGTATTATATATATCCATTGTTTAGGCCAGGATTGTGCATAGGCTTAGTGTCATATTCTATTCTTAAACCTGAGTTGGGTCATGATGGGTTGTGTCGGGTTAGTTGATCAATCGAGCCTGACCCATTTGCAGTTAATTGGGTCAGGTTGGATCAGGCTTATTTCTAAGTTGGTCGGGTCGTGCCATAGGGTAAATGGGGTTGAGAATTCTTTGCCCACTTAGTAAATGGTTTGGGCCTGGGCCGACCCGACTTAGCTCAAACCCAATCAATTGCCACCACTGCCCATCAGTGTCTGGATGTTTGAGGCCCCTTATAGTGTAGAGATACCAGATAGCCTCATGACACTTCCCAGCTTTGAGTAAGTGGTGCCCCTTACTAGTGTATGCACCAGAGTGACTCGCATGATCCTATCCCTAGGTGCCATGCATTGGAGTACACCATGATCCAAGTAACCTTGGTCCAAATCTCATTTAGGTAGGGGTGGCAATAGCTTGGTTTCAGGTTGACCTGAACCCAAGTTGCAGCCCTAGGTTGAACTCACTTACCTGTATGCTATGCATGTGATGCGTACATGCATTCATATAACTTTTGTGCATACTCAGCATGTGAAATAATTCGTCAGTGCAATTTCCAAAAGCATCCACTAACCTTAAAACTAGTTCTGTTAGGATGTGATGGCTTGGATAAACCCTGATTTGAATCCAACACACGTGATAATCAGATTCCTATTCTTTGCCTCGGTTTTGATATGACAAACCCTATAATCTAGATCCAAATCCAATTTGAGTCAGACCAGGCTGTTGAGCTTGCTGTCCATACTTATTCTGTTCTGGCCCTATCCTCTATTATGCATACAAGATGGGGAACTCCATGAACTGACATGTTGAGGATCCCTCGTGCAGAGGGAGGGAAGTTAATTTGATGGCTGATTGGCTAGCCAGTCATGGATCAGGTTATTTATTTATTTATGAATTATTATTATTATTATTATTACACTTCTGGCAGTGGCTCAAGCCTTTTTTTCCCTTCTTGTTATTGTTTTGTACACTTTATTCTCGGCTATTTTTTCAAGAGCTAATATTTGATTTGGTGGCACAAGCTCTTGAAGAGATTATGTTCCTGCACGCCCTTCTCATGTTTTTTCATGTTGGCCATTTTCTGTATGGGGTTGGACACAGTTTATGTTTTCTTTGTATCAAATTATTATATACATCAATGTAAACCACTCAAATTGTGCATGGCTCAATGTGTTATCATTGTAGGCTTTTTCTGGTTTGAACTTGCTGGCTATTGTATCTAGTTTTTCATAGATTACATTTGATGGGCATTCTTGTCTGCAGTGGGCGACACTCGCAAACATGCTATCTGGACAGTCGCACCTTTTCTTCTGTATTTTGAATCCATGGTTTTTTTTTATTGTTTGGAATCTGGTCTATAGCAATCTGGCTTCTAAATCATATTTATTTCTTGCCCATGACAGATTGCTTCTGAAGGTCTCAAACACCGAGTGTTTGAGTGTTCCTTGGCTGACCTCCAGGCTGATGAGGATCAGTCCTACAGGAAGATCCGTCTTAGAGCAGAGGATATCCAAGGAAGGAATGTCCTCACAAACTTTTGGGTAGGAAAAGTTCTTTCCACCATCACTTGTTATGCTCTTTAGAGAAAAAGAATCTAATCAGACTGGGATTTTTCAGGGAATGGATTTTACAACCGACAAATTAAGATCACTGGTCCGTAAGTGGCAAACCTTGATTGAGGCGCATGTAGATGTGAAGACGACAGACAACTACACCCTGAGAATGTTTTGCATTGGATTCACCAAGAGGCGCCCTAACCAGGTTAAGCGAACCTGTTATGCCCAGTCAAGCCAAATCAGACAGGTGAAGATCTAACAAACTTTTGTTTGTATTGGATATGTTTTTACTGTATAGCATTATCACCGTTGCAAAACATGTGCATTTGTCCAAATCTTGTACAAGTAGCATTAATATACTGTTGTTGGTGGTGTCAGATTCGCAGAAAAATGAGGGAAATCATGGTTAACCAGGCAACATCCTGTGATCTCAAGGAGTTGGTGCAGAAGTTCATCCCTGAGGTGATTGGAAAGGAGATCGAGAAGGCGACATCCAGCATCTATCCTCTGCAGAATGTCTTCATTCGGAAAGTCAAGATCCTCAAGGCCCCAAAATTTGATCTTGGCAAGCTGATGGAGGCATGTTTCCTTTTGCCTCTAAAACCTCATTTCTCTATCTGTTATCCTCTCCCCCCTTTTCTAGAGATGGAATAAGCCACAGTTGACCTGATGAGATAAAAAGCCGCAGTTGACCTGATGAGATAAAAAGCCGGATCAACTCTTTGGTCCATGAGAGAATTTAAATCCCCTGGACAGTTATGACAGAGTATCATAACATTTTAGTTTGGATTCTGGATTCGAGTGTTATGTTTATTATTGCAGGAACCCTAATTTAAAAATTCAGTCAGCCGACTTGAAACTCAACCAACTATATTGGATATTGGACAAAAACCCTACTCTAAAACTTTGACTGAGTTGCACTTGAAACGTAACCGTGTTGCCTGAGATTTCCTGAAATTTGCTGAAGTCTCTCTCTCTCTCTCTCCCATTCCCCCCCCTCTCTTTCTTTTTCTAGAAATTCTAGGTTCGTTCTATACTTTTTTCTTTCTTATATTTCTATATTTTATTTTAAAAATATTTCAGTATTAAAAATAATTATTTAATTCTGAATTCTCCACCCGAATCTGTCATTCCAATGTCCATTTGGGTCTTGTTGAGTTTTGAGTCCACAGCATTGAGTAGATTTCCTAGTTTTTCTAGGTTTCCCAGGATTTCAAGATTTGTTTTTCATCTTATCTATTAAAATTTTGATTAATTTATACATTTAATTTAAAAATTGTAGTTAAAAACCATCATTGTTGGTGTATTTATTCTCAATATTTCATTGAATCTTCTAGTCTATTCAATGGAATTCCAAGTTATTATCTTGACTGGTCCAAGTCAAAATCTTTACATGCTGGAACTATTTAGTTTCTAGAACCAAGCTGAAGAAGATAAAAGTGAAAACGCATTGCAAGATAGTGCCAATGATGGCATGTGACTTTATGCATATCCAATTGAGATACCCATTTGCTGTAGGTTTTGTGCTCAATGGTATGCTTGGCAATCCTCCATGTCTTCAGGGGGCTGTGCATGTAATAGGTAGGCTGGGGGTTGGTGCAAGGTAGGACCTTCTCAGGCAACTGGTGTTAACTCAAGCCTCTAAGCATGGCTGGTCCCAGAGTCCAGGTAAATTGGGGAAGGTTTACGGTCATCATATCTGGTAGACAAGCAGATCATCAGACTCTTGGCAATCTTTCCATTTTAAAGCTGATACCAATTTTCTGGAGAAATGGCTAAGACTTCATTGTGCAAGTGAGGCATATCTTTCTGTTCTAAATTAATCATTTGACATTATGGGGCCCTTAGAATCATTGGGCATGCACGCCCACATGCTCTAGTAAAAAATTTAAAAACCAAGCCTGGAACAATAATCTCTGGTCAAGCATTTTATAATGCTCTTCTTTTGCTTTTGTAAACTAAAAGTGAAAAGTGAGGTTGCTGAATAAAGTTTTACTAATTAAAAGAAATGAAAAAATTAAGCATTTTTATCTATTTATATTTATATAATGATCTGTTTGTATTTTTAAATGTAACATTGATTCTGCATTGTGTAGGTTCATGGTGACTACTCGGAAGATGTCGGAGTGAAGTTGGAGAGGCCAGCAGATGAACCAATTGCAGAGGCAGAAGCTGAAGTTGTTGGCGCTTAAGGTTTTAAGTGTTTTCATTTTCCCTTTCTATCTTCAATTTTCATGGAATGTTTGAGGATTTTGTTTTAGTGGATGGAGAATTTTGAGAGATGACAATACTTGTTTCTTGATTAGAATGAGAATTTATTTGATACAGTATTTTCGCTAGTTGATTGCACTTTTCCAGGCACATCCCTTTTTGCATGAAACATGCTGGCACCCAATCCTTTGAGTCAAACAAGCAATAAACTTTTTTTTAGGTCAAAGGTGTTGTAGTTGAGAAGGTTTTTTTTTTTTCCTTCTTCTATCAACCCCAAAAACTAGAAGGATGGGATGTTTTTTTTTGGCAAGGAATTCTACAGTTCATTAGGAAGAAACTGAGGCTGACAATATATATGTTGGGACCTAGTCAATCTCTGCACCCATGGGTTCTGGTTTTGACTTGAGCAAGAAAATAAGACCCTTGAGATATGTGTTGGGCTAGAACTGCTCTCATCCAAAACTTGTAAAATCGGTACTAGAAGTTTGAAAACCTAAATGGTAACATGGGCCTGAAAATGAGGTACCCAACGCTTTAGGCAACAGGTTGTTAGTCTCTGATGAGCTACTTGACATAGAACTTTTGCATTCAGTTGCCCTGAAATTGCCGCCTATGATTATGAACCTGAATTCTACACCCATTTTTGCTAGGACTTGTATTGCCTGCTGGGCAGTTACTGGTGGAGCAAGATGTGGTCCAAGCTATGTGGGCCCCACCACAGTGTGTTAAATCCATGCTGTTCATCTGTTTTGCCAGCTCAGTATAGTGCTTGAGCCAAAAAATGTGGCAGATCCAAAGGTCAAGTGGACCACACCACAAGGAACAATGGGGATAATGTCGTTACTGTTGAAACCCTCCTAGGGCCCACTGTGATGTTTATTAGCCATTCAACCTATACAGAAGGTCACACAGACTTGGATGAAGGGAAAACACAAATATCAGCTTGACCCAAAACTTCTATGGCCCCAACAAGTATTTAATGGTGGGTGTTCAATTCCACCGTTTCCTGTTGGACCCACACTATGGGCTTCATTTAATGGTCTGGTCTAGATATTATGATTGAATTTTTCATACGTAGCTATCAATTTTGATGGTACAAGTTTTAAGAGCGCATGAGCTGCACCATGGGTTTAAAATTTGGACCCGTTCTTACTAATTGTATGCATGGGGGCCACAATCTAATTATACTGGATAGATGATTTCAACCTTCTGACTTTTCTCTTCAAATTTTGTCCACCCGCTATTTTACTTTTAACCGTCCGTTAAATAGCATGCTATGGATTTCAGACCCATCACATTGGAACCATAGAACCATATCGATGCCAAAGGTTTGATCAGTTTGGATTGCCATTTAACTATGCTACGTGTACGGCTGAAGAGGCATCACCAGTTTTATTTTTTAAATTGCATGTCATGGGAATGTGATCCAATTGATGGCTGTCATTAAATGAATGGTTAAAAATAAAATATAAGCAGTTCAAATTCCCAGGGCAAAATAGGACTGGTTCCTGGGGGAGTGGATTAGGTGCGGTCCTTAACGTGGGCTCCACCCTGATGTACTTACGTTTTTCCAAATCATTTCAGGGCATGAGTTCAAAAATGAAGCAGACCCAATTCTTAGGTGGACCATTTCATGGGAAACAGTGGTGATTGACCATTCATGGGCCACAAGCTGATATTTATTTTTCCCCTTCATCCACTTTTACGTGACCTTAATCAACAGGTTGGATGACAAATAATCATTACGGTGGGTCCTAAGGTGTTCATCAACATTGTTTCCTATAGTATGTTCCACATGAGATTTGTATCTTCATCTTTGGGTTCATGCCCTAAAATGATCTGGTGTAACGGACAGCGAGGATATAGAATAAATACATCAAAGGTGGACCCCATGGTAAGGGCCTCACTGGGTGAGGCCGAGGCTGCTGCACCTAGTCCGATCCGGGTTCCTACAGCCTCAGTGCACCACTTTTAAAAAATAATTCTCCTCTCCTAATGAGCGGATGACTCAAAATCAAGAAGTGCATGAGGATCACCTTATACAATAATGAACCATATCCACTCATCGAGTGGACAACACTTGTATATGACCAGATATTGTTTTCTACAGTGTGGCCAGCTTGATTAGTAGATAGTGGGTTGTGTAGAACCTTTGTTGAGGCATAAAAATCAATAAGAAGAAGAGGAGAAATTTTGGAGAAGACATAAAAGCTACAACATTTGGTTGTGCGGTGCACAACGAGAGCAGCTGTGGAAGTTTGGTTGTGCGGCGCACAACAAAAGTTGGCTGTGTAAGTTTGGTTGTGCGGCGCACAACAGAAGCTGCCTTGGAAATAGCATTTTGTGGTGCACAATGGAAGTTGTCTTAGAAGTATTGTTGTGCCATGCACAACATAAGTATCGTTGTGCAGTGCATAAACAGAAGTTGTGTTGTGTGGCGCACAAAGGGTGTTAGCGCACAACCGATTTTATAGAGGGCTTACACGTGTGGAGGCCTATAAATACCCTACTACCCTTCATAGTTCATTGATTCGAGCAATACCAGAGTAGCAGAGAGAACCAGACTTTAGAGGAATTCAGGTACTAGAAGTACCCGTTATGCGGCACACAACCAATGGGGTGCACAACAGGGATGGGGCGCGCAACCCATGATCCACACAATGGGTGCGCACAACAGTCTTGTGCGCACAATGAGTCCACCGTGTGGACAGTCGACTCAAGTGTTGATTATTGATCTTGAAGAGACCAAAAGAGACCCTAATCTGGGTTTGAAAATCAAAGTATTTTCTCAAAAGCATGGAATCAATCAAGATGAATATTATTCCAGCACAACGACGACATCTTCATACTGAAGATCATGATGCTATCTAAAATGCTGCAAAAATTAATATTAAAACATTTGATATTTGTATTGCATTATGTAAATATTTTACTTTGGAATCAAATGAGATAAATGATGTAAACGAATTCAGAATATATAAAATATTGTGATTGTCCTCTTCATTCTTCCTTTGTTATTATTGAGTAAAATAATTATCCCAAATCAAATGCATTTGTTTCTTATTGAAACAAAATAGTGACTCCACTGGGGATTTGCTATTTTACTTGATATTAACTTAGGAACAATACATAAATTTTTTACCACTGTTTGGCATCATATAAACACCAAAATGACGACTCTCAACAAGAACATCCTCCCTTTCATCTCCAAAGTAAAGTATGTTTTTACTTAAATACTGATTTATATTATTTCTCAACAACAGGAAAGGAAAAACTACAACAAACTAATGGCAGCCAGTATGAACAAGACCGTCTTTTATTTTACATCGACTGAGTTTGTTATAGAATATGCCGGCAGACAAACTTTGCATCGCGAGAAAGAGTCTACACTAGTTAGACGCATGGAATCTCAAGCCATTGTCGCAATCGTAACCACCTCACCGTTAGCGCAAGAAGATGAGTAAGATTTGATCATCGTGTCACACCAAAGATCAAAAGCCCGAAACACCCCGACTGCCAGGACGAATCCATTGGCGCAAATATTCAAGGGGCTAGTGACACGAAACGCAGTCGGAAAGAACCCTGAGCTCACTCCTCTGGCAATATACCCCGGGAAATCTATTCCTTTGTTAATAGCGCACGATTTCCTAGCTTTGCTTGCTGCAAGAACTGAGTAGATAAAGAGACAGAAAGGTAAGTCGCTATGGATAAGCTCGCCGGTACCCGAATCACCTCAATCAACCGAGTGCTATGGAAGTACAGGAAAATCGAATGAAATTCCTCTTTCGATAAGTCTCACTATATCGTTATATTCTCAATTCACTCCAATGACGGCTTCATCACGGAGCAAAGAAGCTGCTGTACATATGGCAAGAATCAGTCAAGGTCCCCCGCCAATTGTTGATGAACATATGGCTGAGATGGTCGAAGCTCAAAGAATCTTAATGGAGGAGTGTAGAAGCCTCTAAGAAGCTTTGGCTACTCATGCTCATAACGTGGCTCAAGCGACAGCCCCGCCAGTAATGGCTGCTATGAATGAACAAGAACAACAACCCGATGGTTCATTGCCACATAGGGTAGGATCACATGGGTCTGCTCCGGTTGCTAGAGGAAATGCGACAAATGATTGCAAAAGTTGTCAAAGAGTGTGAACATACTGGGAGGTTTCAATACTAAACACCGTATCCAAGAGAGGTAGAAGACGTTCCATTCCCCGCAAACTTCAAACAACCAGACTTTTAGAAATTTAATGGAGATTGGTCTCCAGAAGAACATCTCATACACTTCATCAAAACCACGGGAAACTTCTCTACTGTTTCACAATATTGTTTACGGCTGTTCGGTTCTTCGTTGATGGGCAAAGTGTTTCAATGGTATTCTAATCTGACATCAGAGTCGATAAGAACTTGGGAACAGATGCAAGACGTATTTATATACAATTTCTTCTCATCAGAACGTGACGTCAGTGTTGCAGAATTAGCCTTTGTCTGACAGAGAAAATGAACCCGTGGTCATCGACAGGTGGAAGACTTTGGGGGCTTCATGCAGACAGTTGCCAGAAGAGAAAGAACAAGTAAACATGTGTTTGAATTCTATGGAGTCGGGAATTACCTTCCGGCTCACAAGTGCTAATATAAAGACTTTTCAAGATCTCTGAACGAAAGCGCATGCATTGGAATTGATGGACAAGAAGATGTCAGCATTTCAGATTAGATCAGAAAGAAGAAGATCGAATAGATTAATGGTAAATACTGTTAATCAAGAAAAGAAAATGAATACTTTTTACAATAAGCGAGAAACAGGGAAGAGAGAAGATTTAGATTGGTATAAAGATCGAGTAAATGATAAGCGAACTCGATCATATGACTATCATAAAGAATATGATTTTGAAAAAGAAGATGTTATACCAATGATGAAATAATTATTAGCTGCTTGGACTATTCAATTACCTCAGCCTAGGCGTCCATAGAAAGTTGTGAAATGACTAAGGATAAGAGATATTGCCGTTATCATCGTTATGTCGGGCATCCGACGAAAAATTGCTTTACACTAAAGGATATGTTGCAAAGGATGATAAAACAAGGAGAGATAGTAATGAAAAAGAATCAAAAGCGAGACAAAAAAGTGACTGTGAACGCAACATTTTCAAGAGATCCGTTGAAAATCTTGAAAGATAAAGGGAAGACTGTTGTGACAAGAGAATGGCCACCTGCGATAGATTCCATCATAAACTCTCGTTACAATTCGTGATTTGTTGGATCATCTTCTGAAGAAGTCAGTAATGACTTAACTTCTATTCACCAAAGAGAAGATGAACCGGTCAAAGAATTCATTAGTCGATGGAGAATCTTGGGGGCACCAAGTTTATGGTTGGTGAAATAAAAAAGAGAACGAATCAAGCTATGCATAGGATGCATAAGACCAAATATTGCATTGAGTCTTATTGATTTGAATATACACACCTTTCAAGATCTAATAAAAAAGGCTAGCCATATAGAAAAGATCACTGTAAAAATAGTCTTGTAAAAATGGGATATTTTGAAATCTTAAAAGAACTTCAATCAGTATCACGGAAGAAGAAAGAAAGACGAAGAATCAACAAGGTGAATAAAAGAAATCTAATAGAAGAGACGAATAAACATACAGCCAAGAATTTATTTATTTTTTTTAAAAGAATTCGGACAGCCGAAGGATTATGGAAAGTATTCGTTTGAAGAAGTTAATATACTTCCTATGCTAAGCAAATTGTTGGCAGTAGAGAAGATCAAATTGCCATGACCAAAGCATCCAAAGGAGATAAAGAAAATAAGTGAAAGTGACTATTATTATTATCATCGTTTCCTCGGACATCGAACTGAGAATTGCTTCAATCTAAAGAATATATTACAGAAAATGATTGATAGTAGCGAAATAATCATAAGAAAAGTGTACGATATAAGAGGGGAAATAAGAGTACACAAGCCTGATTGATTCGAAACTGGGGACAATTCTAATCTCAGATAATTCGTATGCGATGATGAGGCATCAATATATTTGTCAAAATTCGCAGCATCAAGATGTATTATCTCTGAGGGTCATTGTGATTTTTAATTACGAAGATTATCAGCACAATACTTCCTAATCAAAAGGGGGTAAGATAAGTAGAAACATTAAATAACTTTAAAAGGCAAAGCCATGTATTCTTCTCCGTATAAATGAATAAAAAAACGAATTCTCAAGTAAAAGAAAATTCTCAAGCATATCAAGCATGTCAAAATCAAGTACATCAAAAATGATATTATCATCAATTATTGTCAAGCACCAATGATTATTGCCAAATTAGCAATTGTCTTTGTCGTCATTAATCGCTGACACAAGAGTCATCCTATCGAAATTGTTATCATCGCCAAGCTGATGCACTATGAACATTATCAAAACATTATCAGCAATGACGATATATCAATTATTGATTCATCATTCATGGCAGTAGAACAAGCTTATACGGTTAACCATATATAAATAAATCATTAGTAATAGCGGTTTATCATTTACGGCATAGCCAAGACTATATGGGCAACTACGCATAAGACCTACCATTATCGGCAATATATATAATTATGCAGGCAGCAGTGAGAAGCCAGTGATCCTTAAAAAAAACCCGTATAGGCCATCACATGCACCCATGTGGGTAGCGGATGGAGCCAACGACTAAAAGCCCTAATCGACTAAAAAGTCCACAACGACCAGTCACGCGTGAGACCAATGCCGCATGTATAGCTTCCGACAGTGTTATAGGGGAAGGTGAGAGAAAATGCCCTCCCATGAATAGGTCCGACCTTACAGGCGAAGAAAAAGCGGGCTGCAGTGTGCGCTCTTTGGTTCGTCCATAAATAGGCCAACCATGCGTAAGACCTCCCAGATCCCTGGTTTGATTTCAGTAGTAACTTATGAGGATGAGTTTTTATCCTCCTCATTGATGGACTGACGACCTTGGATTTAGTACCCTAAGGTAGTCTTGCGTGCCCTATGAACTCTAGAAAGTTACCGCATCCAACCCTGTGCGTAAATCCCACCGAGTTCACGGCCCCGGTAGCTTCACTGAGCCCCTCTGATGGATCGCGGTTTGTAAACTCCCCGGCCGCGATAAGTCCAACGAACTCATAAGAGTTACAATGACCATTCGTGTAAGACCCGACTCCAACATGAGTCTAAAAAATTGTGCTAGCTCCACTACTCATGAGCTTAAAAACTGTGTGAAAAAGTCCAGTCAAGTCTAGTTAAGTCTAGTAAAGTCTAGTCAAGTCAAGTCGTGTGACATGTCCAGTCAAAAGTATACTAGCTCGAGTTTAAACTATGCGTAGCATCAAAATGCTACAAAATACATTAATATTGTGAATGCATATGTTCGATTGTTCTATTTAAAATATGCTCAATTGTGCAGTTGCCTGATATGATGAAATAAATCATGAAAAATCTCATGTTTAGATTAAACAAACATACAAAATACAATTCTTCTGAAATAGGTTTAGATTACAACAATATCAAGTTTGATCAAAATGTTTGTTACTTTTTACTCTAAAGTCTAAATGCTCCAAGATCAATTATGGGCCTTCAATGATGATATGTTTATCTTTCTAAAGAAGACGAATCTTTAATTATAATATGTTTATCTTTCTGGAGAGGATGATGATGCCTTTTTGTTTCTCGCCTTTCTGATAGTAAAGGAAAGTTATCTCATAATATCTGCAAGGGCGGAGGAGAATAGAATTGCAAAGAATCATCATTCTCTGGAGGATATTCATGTGTATTCCTCAAAGGAGTACTAAAGGTTATCCATCCCTCAAGAGTATCAACAGGCCTTGTTTTAGAAATATTATTTGCAGAAGAAATTTTTATGCAAAGTTGGCCTGGAGAGGGGGCACGATCGGTTTCTTCAAAGTAGCCAATGCGTTGGTCTTTCTGATAATCTTTTAGGTGAGAAGGAAGAATTCATATAGCATGATCTATTGGGTAACAATTGACCACTAAGTAATACTGATGAACCCACCACCGCATCCAGCAATAAGAGGTGCTAAGTGGATAATTATAGCCAGGAATTATAAAATGCGATCTGTTATGAACATTCAAAAGCTGCTTCCATATCAAAGCCTAGTTATATGACCCGATGCCGTAACTTCTCATTGCCCTAGTGACGATATCACAAGTCTCCGGTACAGTTTGATCAAATCCAAACTGGCGAGCAAATCTACTTGGATAGTACGGTTCATGCCAGAATACACTACCTTCCCTTAAAGGAAGAGTACTAGACTTGATGGAGATAAGAAATGAATGTTTGCCAAATGAGATGGAATCATCATCAATAACTGTTATGTCTTCGGGAGAGCTAATAAATGAAAATTGATGAAAGTCGATAGGATCATTGCTTTCTATCTTTCTAGTGACCCAACCATTCGACTTTTCAATCATCTTTCTTAGTTGAAAATGTTGAAGAGGAAGACGATCAGGGTTCGAATATGCTCTTCTAGACTCAGCAAATGTACAGGGGAAGTACACTCCTAGCCAGCCTATGAAGAAGTGTCACGGAGCACAAACAGGAAAAGATTCAGAGGAAGAATCTTTAGAACCAGAGACGACATCTCTAAAAGCGCGATACAAGGAGCACAGAACCGGAGGAGCTAGCAAATATTTTTGACATTTCGCCATTGCACCCGCGACTACAAAGAGAGATGGCCTGATGCTATCTGTCGGTTCAGAATCTAGAAATATTACCAAGCTTAATCAGTAAGCTAGAAAAGCGGCTAGTTCGTAGGAAGAACTATATTCAGTGGTATTCTTAATGTTCTTGCGAATGGTCTTGAGTTTTTGATGGTTATGGCCTGCAAATCTGTCAAGGCAAAGATACAATTATTAAAGCAAGACCATACAAGATCGAAATTTTGGAAATAGAGGGCAGGAAGAAGAAAGTGTACTGTAGCTTTTGAGAAAAATGAGCTAGCCATTCCAGAGATGTAATGTGATCAGGTTGAGGAAAATTGGCCAGCGCGTTGAAAAGTTCAAGCGTGGTCTTTGAAATCCCA
Organism: Magnolia sinica; assembly: GCF_029962835.1. NCBI lineage: Eukaryota > Viridiplantae > Streptophyta > Magnoliopsida > Magnoliales > Magnoliaceae > Magnolia > Magnolia sinica. The sequence goes on along the minus strand of NC_080578.1, from coordinate 105,135,457 downwards.
AATTTGTTGTCCTTTGCAGAAGCTAGAACGAATTCTCCATTAAAAGGTATATATGCATCAAAAATATTACCCATGATGGGAAGACCTACTATGCAAAGAAGATCTCATAAGGTAATACTCATTTCACCCGAGGGAAGATGGAATGAGTTAGTAATTAAAGACCAATGATTGAGAAAGCCTCTAAAGATAGCCGCATTCGCGTGCAAATGTTCTGACGTAGCTATAATTGCATCGAAGAGTTTAATCTACTCCAGAATGACGTTGTGTTTTCGAGCGACGGCTCGAGCCCAAGCACTGTAGAAATTGAGAAGAGACAGAAGACCTATTGTTAGGATTTTTTCTGTATTCTAGGGTAATCTTTCAGAAAAGAAGAGTTGCCGAGCAGTTTCGAAATAATGGGCAGGGAAAGGTTGTTGAGGATCATAGTATGGACGTAAAAATCTCATTTTATGAATCCTACCAGCTCTTTGGCGGGGTCCATTCTCTTTCAGATATCCTGTCAGAATTCTTGGTTCATTTAAGATCCAATTATCCACGGAAACAAGGATATTTCATCGATCAAATGGTTCACTGTGTAAGATTGACCAGTAACGCCGCAGATGGATAGGAATGACGGTTGTTTTGTTATCAGAAGGGTTATGAAGTTCTAAGTTTTCCTCATTTATCTCTACATAATTCCAAGTATGTTGGAAAACTTGTCCAGATCCTGAAGAAGATGCATATTGCTTCTTTCTTGAAGACGAGCTTTTCAAATATTTCATGCTCAAGGGATGAAGGCTATCAGAGCAAATATAAGAAGAAAATTTAGCAAAGTTCGGGTACTTAGAAAAATTTCCAGGCAAGAAGCAACTCTGTTGTGCGCAGGTAAGTGTTGCGCGCTGAAGGCGTTGTGCGCAAAAATCTATTGTGCGCTGGAAAGTATTGTGCGCAGGAACACGTTGTGCGGAACAGGGTTGGCGCGCATTAGAGTTCGGATGGAGATTCCGAATGAGAGAAATGAATATGAGTCCAGCTTATATAATGTTTTGGATTCAGGTCTGTTGTGCGGACCCGACCGCACAACGAGCAGTGGTTGTGCGCAAAGATTGAAATGAAGAAAAAAATTCGATTGATCCTCCATTTCATCTTGAAGAAAGAAAATAAAAAATAAGGATCAAGGGGACATCTGTTGAGGTATAAAAATCAATCAGAAGAAGATAGGAGAAATTCTGGAGAAGACATAAAAGCTACAACATTTGGTTGTGCGGTGCACAACGGGAGCAGCTGTAGAAGTTTGGTTGTGCAGCGCACAACAGAAGCTACCTTGGAAATTGCGTTGCACGGCGCACAACGGAAGTTGCCTCAGAAGTATTGTTGTGCGATGCACAACATAAGTATCATTGTGCAGTGCACAAACAGAAGTTGTGTTGTGCGGCACAAAAAGGGTGTTAGTGCACAACCGGTTTTGTGGAGGGCTCACACGTGTGAAGGCCTATAAATACCCCACTACCCCCATAGTTCATTGATTCAAGCAATACCAGAGTAGTAGAGAGATCCAAGCTTTAGAAGAATTCAGGTACTGGAAGTATCCATTGTACAGCGCACAACTAGTGGGGCGCACAACCAATGCGGTGGCGCACAACCAGTGGGGCGCACAATAAGGATAGGGCGCACAACCCATGATCCGTACAATAAGTGTCGTGCGCACAATGAGTCCACTGTGTGGACAGTCGGCTCAAGTGTTGATTATTCATCTTGAAGGGATCGAAAGAGACCTTAATCTGGGTTTAAAAATCAAAGTATTTTCTCAGAAGCATGAAATTAATCAAGATGAATATTATTCCAGCACAACGACGATATCTCCATACTGAAGATCATGATGCTATCTGAAATGCTGCAGAAGTTAATATTAAAAGATTTGATATTTGTATTGCATCATATACATACTTTACTTTGGAATCAAATGAAATAAAGGATGTAAACGAATTCAGAATAAATAAAATATTGTGATTGTTCTCTTCATTCTTTCTTTGTTATTATTGAGTAAAATAATTATCTCAAATCGAATGCATTAGTTTCTTGTTGAAACAACCTTACCATGTACATAGTTGCATTTGAAATCGTTGCCATCCAATATCAGCTGTCTGAACCGTCCGGTAGGCTCTTCATAGGCGAGCTGGCTTGTAAAATTATACTCTTGATTGGATGGGATCCAAATCGTCCAGTTAGAGGCTGGTGATTTTTATTTTTATTTTATTAAAAAAAAAAAAATTAACACACGCACACCCACTCACACCACATCACATGGGCAATAGATCCCTGGTCTCAGTGTTGAAACTCTTGATTGACATGATTTTTCATTAAGGATATGTCAAATCACGAATATGTGGAACCGATTGATTGCTATTATTTTTAGCCTTGTAATGAAAGAAGATTAGACTAGATACAATGGACATACCAGACAGGTGATGTGATCTAAAGGCATCCAAACAGGCCCTCGCTATTATTGGAAAATTCTCCAGTTTTCTAATCGCACTCGAGTTGCATTGGGACGCTATAAAAGTCCAATCCATCCATCTAGGCTCTTCATTACGTACAAGGAATGTAAAAATCCCACCAATCTGATAAACATTTACCATTTTATTATTGACCTTTAAGATAGACGGTCAAGATTGTTTACAAATAAAAAATTAAAAAAAATTAAAAAATTGGTCCAATCAACAATTTGATCCATCCATTTGTTAGGGCCCGGCCTATAATGGATTGCTTATGGTTATAACGAATCACTTTTGTTAGGCAATCACGACCATTCCATCCATGGCTTGGAAAAGGGACGGCTACAGAAATGAAGGTCAAAATCTTGGATGGATTGGATCATTGGATGGTGCTAGTGTCCCGGACTGAATAAACGGTTCAGATCGACCGATTGGGCTGTCCAAGTGGACCGATGCAACTAGTAGCACCATATAATCAATTGGCGCTCTGAGAGCACCGAAGCATATTTCTTATCTCAATAATTATCTTAATTTATCAGAAGCACTCTCTCCCCAGGACAAACAAACAAACAAAAAAGAGAGTGGAGGACGGGGGCCATGTTTCGACGATCCAGACCATCGCTTTAATGGGCCCCACCTGAAGATTGAAATTGCCACCCCAAGACTGGAAGATCCTACCTATTTTATCGGTAGCCAACCAATAATAGAGAGTGGAGAATAAAGGAAAGCAACGGCCCACAATCAAACATGGACCCCATATGTCTTGTAGGAGAATGCACTAACTATATCATGGGGTAGAAGGGTCATATATTATGTAAGAAAATCCAAAAACAGTGGTCAACCGAACAAATTCACAGATGCGCTAATGAGAGCATCTGAGCAGGTTTCTGGCCCAGCTCATATGGCTCAGATTCGAGCGACAGGCATGAATTTCTACAAAGGCCCATATATTGTGTCTGAGGGGAGGGGTGGTATCATAGGCCTGAAATCAAACCCCTGATTTCAAAGTAGGGCTATAGTCTTTTAAAGTCCCATTAACCTTGCCAACATCTGGTCACTGCCAACCTGATATTATTAGGCATGAGCCCAAGCCTGAAAAACTGTTAAAAGCAGAGATAGAAAAGAAGGAAGAATTTCAATAGTAGGCAACCCATTTACCACTTTTTTTTTTCTTTTTTTTTTTCTCAAGCTTTAGAAAGATTATCCTTACATAAGCTTAAGCTGATGCAACAGAGATGCCAAATAGTTAATCGCAGTGCAACCTAGCTCTCTAATATGCCTTTTTGTGCAAAGAGAGATGTGATGCAGGCTCCTTTATGGAAGGTTTTGAAAAAGCAAGCTTATAATAAGTAATTGGCCTAATGCAAATCCAGCTACATTTTCTATTCCCAAAATACCCTTATGTTCTTTTAAAATGTCTTCGTATGTTATTTGAATATTCAGAGTATTTCAACCTACGAGACAAGCTGCTAACGCTAAAATGTCCAAAAGCTGCTCCAGTTATCCATAGCATAGACACAAACATGCACATAAACATCTAAAGTACAGCAGCCTATTTAAAATGCAAGAACCACAACACATGCGGAAAAAAAAAGAAGAAGAAAAAAAGGGAACATCAGGTTCTCATATTATCAGAGTATTTTCAAGTGGATCTGAATATCATATGAAATCACAAACATTTTCTTACACTTCCTGAAAAACAGTACAAATCTCAGAACCCATATGGCAGAGCTGTTAATATCCAGTATTTCAGCCCCTCCAAATCACAATGGGAGACTCATGAACAAATGAAATTTCCCCACTTGGGTCCTCACTCATGCCTCGGTGTCGCTGGTAGACTCACAAGAGTTTCAACACGTGGTCATGGGTTCAAGTACCCATTGGGGTGAAATCCCACGGTGTGGTCTGAGTACGTGGGTGTGTATGGGTTGTGAGTGTGTAAAAAATAAAAAAGTTTTTAAAAAATGAAATTTCCCCACCAAGATCCAGAAAATCCTATGGAGAAACCCAAGTAAACAAGCTCATGGGATGTGACCAGCTACTTTAATTAGAGCAAGCCTGAAATTTACATATCCTCTAAAACTAAAGAAGAATTCCAGCTAATATAGCAATGTCTCAAGTAAGACACCATATCGAAAACAAGGTGTAGAGAACGAAAAGATAAGTTGTCGAATTCATAAGTGTACCAGTTGTGATGCCTGAATGATCTTACCTCCGCATTCTCATGCCGCCGAACTAGCAGCTTTAGCTCCACTGGCTTTTCTCATATTACCAAATTGGGTCCAGTCCAGAAGTCAGTCCTCCCTTGTTGAAGGTCTCATACATGCACAGAAAGGACGCTTCTTCCGCCCATGTTTTGTTCTCCCTCCATAGAGATAGTCTCTCAGTAGAACTCTTGTTCTTCGCTCGATGGCTTTGGCTCCTTTGCTTTCGCATTCATCCTCAAGTTTGACCAAGACAAACTGGATCCTTTGCACCTCCAACTCTAACCTTCCAATCTTTTCAGACCATCTCCGTGCCCGCACAGAAAGTTGCCTACTCCCAACATTCCCCGTTTCTTGGGACTCCTCGGACTTGCTGTCTAAAGATGTGGAACCATCTTCAGTTTTCTTCGTCCATTTGCTGTTAATGTCAACCAACTGTGAGATGGATTGCTCAACTTCTTTTAACTGCGCCTTTACATCTTCGTATTCAACGCCTGCCAGCTGCTTGCTCTTGTCGGGGTTCTCGGTCTTCCTTTTCAGTTCTTGTATGCTTGTTTGAAGATTTGTTAGCCGCTGAGCATCAGAAGCGAGCCTCTCTAGGATCCTCCTATTCCGTTCCTGCTGTGGCTCCGTGATTTTCTTGGGCACCTCTAGCTTGTCGACCCCTAGTTCTTTCTCGGCCTGTAATTCAGAAGACGGGTATTCGCTCTTCTGTTCCTCCACTGCCTCGATCTGATGATACTCTATCACGTCCTTCGTTGCTGTAGATGTTGGCTTTTTTGTTTTGTTTGCCATTGGCCCCCGGCTATTTCCCTGTTCGGCTGTTTCCCATAATTCAAGCATCTGATCATCTGCCTCAGCATTCCCTCTCCGACCACTTCCGTACGAACAAATGCTGCCATTTTCATAGGATAAAGAATCTGAAACATGGTCAAGCTGAATATCTTTCATCATGACCCCATTCTTCGTTTTGGAAATTTCCTCTTCATTTTTCTGCAGCTCAACATCATTATTGGGCCCCGCGTCCTCCTCTTCGAGTTCAATAACGACAACCTTGCTTGTCTCAATGTCCTGCACCGAACCATTTTTCGATTTTAACTCTTCTATCTCTTTCATCGAAGCCTCAAATCTGGCATTTGCAACTGAGCTTTCCAACATTGAGCGCCTCTCCATTTCCATCATTGCCTTCTCAACCGCATGAACCTTTTTCTGCAAATTCTGCAACTCAACAATCCCAGCTGGCACCACAGCATCATGAGCTTCAATCAGATCCTGGCCACCCTTTCCATGCTGATGACTCACGGTCGCAGCATCCTGGGAACACATGCATGGAATGTGTCAGTTTCCTGTATTCCTGTTTCTCAACTCATTTGAGAATCTCTTGTTCAGAAACGAACAGGCATCATTTAAAATAATAATAATTTCTCTTGTTCACAAATGAATAGCCATCATTTCTCAACTCATTTGTTGTTGCCTGCTCCAGAGTAGAGTACCAATACAACCATAAACTTATGGTGGTACCAGACAGATGTGGGTTCCACGCGATGTATTTTCACCATCCAACCCATCTATCAGATGCATCACGTCCAAAAACCCCTATCACCCAAAACTCGGCGCGATCCAAAACTAATGTGGGCCACTGCAAAGGAAAAAAACTGTGAGGGAGTGTCCACATTCCCTCTCGATATGTTCCCTGTGCTATGGCCCATCAGTGTTTTGGATCAGTCTAAGTTTTGGGGTCTGGAGGTTTTCTGAGGTGACACATCTTATGGATGGTTGGATTCTGTGAACAAATCACTGGACCCCACATCTGCCCTATATGGCCATACCACCGTAAACTTATAGTGGTATCATAGTTTACAATTACTGACAGAAAAGAATACCTGCATTTCCTGACTGTCTGTGGCATGGCTCCTCAATGAACGGGCGTGGTCTTCTAGAGATGATATGGTATCTTTCAAGCATAAGACGAGAGGCAGATAAGCTGTCAGTTCTGCTCTAATTCCTCCATTTTCTGTTTCCAACACACTTATCTTTTCCTTCAGCTCCTCAATATCTGCATTTTTCAAGACCCTTTCATCATTGAACATTTCTCTCTGAAGTGTGCCACTCTCTTCAAGGCTCTCACATGATCCAATCAGCTCGCGGGCCTTCCCTTCTAACACTGATGCATGGATGGTGGAGATTTGAAGATCATTGTACAGTGCAGCAGCCTCAGTCTCCCAAAGTCCAACCTCCTTAATTTTTCCAGTCAGTTCAGAATTCAAATTCTCTTCTCTGGTTTGAATTTCTGCAATTTCCTTTCGTAGTTCTGAGTTCTCACTCTGTATAGCTTCAAGCTTCAGATCAGCTTGTGACAGCTTCGCTTCCTTCTGACTCAAAACTTCTTTTCCAACTACAAGTTGATGAGTCAACTGTTCACTGACATTTCTGACTGTGATCAGTTCATCCTCTAAAACCAACGAATGGTTCCTGATCTCTTCCAGATCTTCAACTGACTTCTTGAGACGTGAATTTTCCGCTTGTAACATTTCTGCCATTACTCTAAACTTCTGAAGATCATAATTAACCCCACGAAGATGGTCCAGATCATCATTAAGCACTTCTAATTCCATGGCCTTCTCAGCACTAATGCCCTCAAAAACCAATGAAAGATTGCCCAGAATCATCGCTTCTCTAAGGATACCATTGTTTTCTGCTTCCAGCATGTTGTTTTCTGCCCTAAGATCACATAATTCCTTCACCAACGATCGGTTTTCTTCGAGCAGCTTGCAATTCTCATTCTGTGATGTCTGGTAAGCCTCTTGAGAATCTGACAACTGTCCACACATCATCTCCATCTCGCCCTGTAATAGCTCAACCCTTCTGCGGCCTGCCTCCACCTCCTGCCTCAACCCTTCATTCATCTCCAGGAGTTGATACTTTTCAGCTTGCAGCATCACCAGCTCCTTGTTCCTGATTTCAGACTCCTGCTCGAGAGCATACTTTTCTGACCTCAGATCTGATGCTGCTAGTCTTAGTTCCTCCAGAAGAGTTATAAAAACAGCTTTCTCAAAAAGCAACTGTAGCCTGTCGTCCTCGGCATCCAAAATGGAATTCCGCATGCCTTTAATCTTTTCTAGAATGAGGGCGAGATATGCATACGGTAATCCACCATCTGCATCAATATCAAGTGATTTTAAAACCTGATGAAACCCTGTTCTCTGCTTTTCATCGTTCTCTTCTAAGGACTTCACTTTTTCCTCCTGCAGATGATTTTCCTGCTTCAGCTCCAAAATCTGTTTCTCCGCATGCTCGGAAGCCTCGATGAGCTCCCGACATTCCATCAAAAGAGCCAACTGCCTTTCCTTTGCATCATTGATACAACTCTGCAAGACAAATATCTCAAACTGAGCATTCATGACGTTAACCTGTTCCTCTTCGAGCTCTTTCTCCCTCCCCTGGGATTCTTCCTGCAGGAGCCATATCTGGTCTTCCAATGCAGCCAGCTGAGCCTTGCTTGACTGGATATAACATGCATGTTCTTGCTTTTCAAGATCCAAGGATGCTTGTAGCTCAGTGATGCGACAGCGTACCAATTCTCTCTCCTTCTCGAGGCCCAACCGCTCGTCTTCTAAATCTGCATGCCTTTTCTCAAGCTCTTCCAGACACTGCCTGATGATTTCTACTTGAGAGACCAGACAGCCCCTTTCAGCGAGATGCCCGGATATTTCATCCTGGAGAGACCGGCAGGATTCTTCTAAGCTCTTTGACTTATCTCTCGACCCTTCGAGTTCGGCATTTGCCTCGGACAGAGAATTCTCCAAGAAAGTATTCTTCTCCTCAAGGTTCTCCACATTCTCCGTGAGGCTTTCAACCAGAGAGACAAGCGTGTACTTCTCAGCGATGAGGGCGGACTTCTCTCCCTGAAGAGACTGGAGGGATTCTTCCAATGCCTTTAACTTCTCTCTCGACCCTTCTAACTCCGCACTCACATCTGAAAGGGAGATCTCCAAAACCACATTCTTTTCTTTAAGCTTTTCCATCTCTTCCAACTTCTTCAAAAGAACTAATTTCTCATCTTCACTTCTCTTTCGGGTCTCTTTCAGGCTTGAGTTCTCATCCCGCAAGTCCTTCACGGATGATTGGAGACACTCCGCATTCAAACCCACTGACTCAACTTGCACTATCACGTCTCGGTGTCTCCTGCCCAAATCATTTATTTCTTCTTTCAAACAGTAAATCTCTTGCTGAAGTGCATTTCTTTGGTCGGTGCGGAGCCCGACTTCCTCCTCAAGCTTCCCATTCGCCTCCTTCAAGCTAAAGATATCATCTTGCAGATTCTTTATCGACAAAGCAGACGAAAGGTTCTGTTCATTTAAGCCGTGGTTTTCTTCTTTGATCCGCTGGACTTCATCCTCCAAGCCCTGTTTCATGAACTCCATGTCCTTCAACATCTGAACCCCATGTTGAAGTTCCGATGCCAAAACCCTCTGCTCTTCTTGAGATTGCAAATGCAAATCCTGCAGAGACTGGAGTGCTGCTTCAGCCTGCATCAAATGCAGGCGCTCATCTTGAATGCAGATGCTGAGCTTCTCCAACTCCTCGCTCTTACTTGCGAGTTCTTGTTGCTGCATCATTGCCTTCTGCATCAAAGCCCCCACCTCCGACTGTAGAGATTCGTTTGTTTTCTCCAACAGAAGAGAGCGTTCTTCAGCACCATTTAATGCTGCTGCCACCATTTGTAGCTTGCTGTTAAGCTTGTTGGCTTCTTCTTGCCGATGGAAAATTTCAGCCTCCAGGTTAGACACCCTCTCCAAGCATTGCTGGTATTGATGTAGGGTCGCCTCCTTTTCAGCTTGTAATGCAGATACTGTTTTCTGTAGGCTCTCGATCTCGACTTCAGCTTTACCAGCTCGTTCGGACTCCGAAATGACCCTTGTCTCAAGAATCTGGTTCTTGGTAGATAATTTAGAAACCTCACCATTAAGCCTGTCAACATCTTCTTGCCCACGAGAAATTTCCGCCTCCAAGTTAGACACCCTTTCCAAGCACTGCAGGTATTGATGTAGGGTGGCTTCCTTTTCAGCTTGTAATGCAGATAGGGCTTTCCGTAGGCTCTCAATCTCAGCTTCAGCTTTACCAGCACGTTCGGATTCTGACATGACCCTCGTCTCGAGATTCTGGTTCTCGATTGACAATCTAGAGATCTCACCATTAAGTTTGTTGAAACCTTCTTGCCATCGAGAAACTTCAGCCTCCAAGATAGACAACCTTTCCATGCATTGCTGGTATTGATGTAGAGCAGCTTCCTTTTCAGCTTGTAATGCAAAGAGGTCTTTCTGTCGGCTGTCAACCTCAGCTTCAGCTTTACCAGCACGTTGGGATTCTGACATGACCCTCTTCTCAAGATCCTGCTTCTCAACTGATAATTTAGAAATCTCACTGTTAAGCCGATTGAGATCTTCTTGCCCATGAAAAATTTCAGCCTCCAGGTTTGACACTCTTTCCAAGCACTGCAGGTATTGATGCAAGACGGCTTCCTTTTCAGCTTGCAACGCTGACAAGGCTTCCTGTCGACTTGCAACCTCAGCTTCAGCTTTACTAGCACGTTCAAATTCTGACATAACCCTCTTCTCGAGATTCTCTTTCTCGGCCAAGAATTTAGAAATCTCACCATTAAGTCTGTAAAGATCTTCTTTTCCACAAGAAATTTCAGCCTCCAGACTCGACACCCTTTCCAAGCACTGCTGGTACTGATGCAAGGCGGCTTCCTTTTCCGCTTTCAATGTGGACAGGGCTTTCCTTCGGCTCTCAACCTCAGCTTCAGCTTTGCCAGCACGTTCGGACTCTGACATGACCCTCTTCTCAAGATTCCCTTTCTCGGCCGATAATCTAGAAATTTCATCTCGCAGACCTCTTGTTTTACCACCAGCCTCCTCTCTATCTTCCACACCGTGTTTTTGGAGGTCTCGAGATGCATCATGTGTCTTATTCTCAGAACTTTGCCTCTCCTCTTCTCGAAAATTCAAGCCTTTCCTCACCCGCCCTTCCCCTAGCTTTACATGGTCCACCCCCTCTGCCGGCGAAAGCAAATCATTGAGCTGTTTCAACCCTTTTTTCCTTGCAACAGCCTCACTGTCGTCGGTGCATGCTCCATTCCTTTTGATAACATGGTGATGCGATGAAAGCCCTAAAGCATCCTTTTGCAAGTCGTCATGATCAGAATAAAAAAGTGTACGTATGGGGTGCGGTGTTTCGGGTGTCCGCGGTTCTGCCTCCGTCGCAGAAGAGCCCGAGGGAGAATCGTCAGTGAGAGCAAATGGGATCTGGTTGGGGAATGCTTCCGCCATGGTTCGATGTGCCTGCCGGAGCTCTCCAGTTGCATGATCATACCTTTCTGCCAAAGCACGGTATGCCCGATAGAACTCCTCAACCAGTTTCATAAGCTCTGGACGTTTCTTGTAGTACATCTCTGCCCTCCTTGCAAAGGAATCTGCGTCTTCTTCTATAAGCTTGATCATTGTTTTCACCTTCATATCCATATCTGTCCAGGTGAACTGGTTAGTGAATCATACCATCCAACATTCAAAACTGACAGGTACTTGCAGACATCTCTCTGAAAGTGCCTGACATGTGCCAAAAGTTGCCTTTCTGCAATTGGCCATACCAGCCCAATCCACACTTCCCAGGTTGGCCACACATGCATATGGAATGTAGTCTGTTGGGCTATCCATTTATAACCATCCATTTTTTCCATACATGTGTGTCCTACTTGACCAGCACACAGGCCTGGTTTTTTTATCTGATGAATGGCCCACATCTTGCACATTTGTGACATTTTTGCACGAATGAGGAGCTTTCAGATGGGTGCCAGCAAGATCATTCTGCTTTCAGATGGGTGCCAGCACATAAGTATTAGCTTCAGTGCTAATGCACAAGAAAAGGGCCTTATAATTTGATCACAATGTAAAAGCTGTCTACGACCTTCACATGAAAATTCTTTAACAAAACCATCAAATCAAAGAAAATCTGTTTGAATAAAATCGCTTTTCTAAATATGAAATCTGGTTTAAGTGAATGAAAGGAATGCACTGTTGACAAAATCAACAAACTTTTTTTTTTTTGGAACCGATAACTGGAAATTTCATTGGTAAAGAACCGCATAGCGGGAACAAGACTTGCAGGGACCAGCAAAAGGAAAGGAAGAAGAAGAAGAAAAAGACTGGCAACAAACAAATCCCGCCCAATCCACCAGGTTAAATGAACTATTTAACCAGAGGCAAACAAAAAAGGGGGCTTTACCCTTAGCATCAACACCACTCTTTCCACAAAATCCGAAGATGGAATGGCCCATTCCAGGATGAATCCCTTAAAATCTTATCCAGCAAAGCAAAGACAGAAGTCTTAAGTGTCCTTAAACCTTCTGTTGTTCCTTTTTTTTTTTTCCAAATTTCCCAACATATTGCATATGGCACTACCTTCCACACTTCCGCTTCCCACAAAATAGGGAAAATCCTTTCCAACCGATGAATTCCTCCTCAATAGAGACAGACTGGAACAGGATCTATCAAACTCAGAAAGGAAGGAATGCCATATATTGTAGGATGCTACCAAACAACAAAGGAGTAGAAGAGGAGCAGTTTCTTCATCACTGGGAATTCCTCAGCTCTAGTTAATTCTTGAATTTTACCTTTGTTTTTTTTTTTTTTTTTTCCTTTTCTTTTTTACTATCCTGCTTACACGATCACTGGTGCATGCATGTGGCCCGTAAAACCACTTGATGCGTTTTGGTTTTTTTTTTTTTTTTTAAATGTAAATCAGTGTAATCTGCAGTATAATCTACTCAATTTCAATGCCTGTTTCAGTTTATTCTATGTTTGCGCGGGAGGACGATCAATGACAGTATAGTGTCAATTTGCAACAGTTTATGTAATTACAGGGACCAAGGGCTTAGCTCAAGGAATTACACCAATACGACACTTACTGGTTAGATTAGATCTCATCCGAATTATTTCGTCTCTTTCCCCCCCCCCCCCCCCCCTTTTAGATTGATATTTTGAAACAGAACTTTGCTAAGCGCACATGAGCATGCAATAAAGCTCAAGTACACCGCACGCATGTGGCGGCATGGCACGATAGGTCCGAGATCAAATTCATCCATCAAAACAGCACCATCACATTGATTCCAGACCAGGAATCAGGTTGATCTCTCATCAGATGGGCCACGATTAGCAAAACAAATGTACAGTGCTGAAACTTAGCTGATGTTTCCTAACCCACCCACCTGTTTCCAATATTGGGGGCTACATGCTGAGTGGACCAGATATATTTTTGGGAAAACAGATAAAAGGTTGGACCAACCCGATGGATGAACTGGATATTGCACCTAGGTGCCATGCTGGCACATATGTAGCATGTATGTGCTTAGCAAAGTTCTTCAAAATAATAAGTTCAAGAAACACCTTGAGACTGATGGTTTCAGACACACATTCATGTTTCCTTTCTGAGAGTTCGCACACGAATAGTTAATCATCATTAAACATCTAAAATAATTATATCAGTACAGTGGGTTTTCTTTAAATCAATCTTTGCAGCAAGTTAATAACCAAATCAAGCTTCTGTGACTCGATTTAGTGTATGATAGGAAAGTCTATCAGAATAGTATTTAGAAGGGGAGATTCCGATAATCTATAATAAGAACTGTGTTCATTCAATAATCAGAAGTCAGAACCATCATTGAAATTGCTTGAACATGATGTGGATATTGTTGTCTATCGATTGTAATATTGAACAATGGGTAGTTAGAGTTTGAGATTTTAAACTTTGGCTTGGAGAACTTGCATGTGCTCATGCATGTCCGTATTGTTTTCTATCAATCCTAGCATGTATTCTATTGGATTCACTAGGCATCATTTTCCATAATTGCCTAGTTACCTTTAAGGCCGTTGCTTTCTCTAGTTTCCTCTCCTTTCAGTTCTATTTAAATTAGAAACCGTCGAAGACCATAACCATGTAATTATGAAGTTAGCTTTCTCATAATGCCCAACTTGGAAATTCACTTCTTGAATACATCAAAAACCATATAATCAGCTCCTTGATTTTCTCTTATCCAAATTCCAAGATTTAGATACGCCTGAAGTTAACCTTGGAACAAAACCAAGTACTTATTGAAACAACAGTCCTATTTCCACAAACAAGTGTCCACATATCAGAGGCCAGTATTGTTCAGTCAATCTCATTATTGTGCTGTAACTTTCAGAATACAGTGGGTTCCAATGTAGTCCATTTAATTTGGCTTAACATATGCCACATTTACCATGTCTCTGCGCTTGATGCATCATAGGCAGCAGAGCATTACACAAAGTAACTCCCCCGCAATAATTCTAGGCGATTTTTTTTGAAAGATAATAATTGTAGGCCATTTGCCTGGCCGAATTGCATCCAGGGGTTCCCTTTTAGTTTGATGCATGTTGCTGTACTTTCAAACTTCCTAGCCTTGACTTTCTAGACCATACCGCAGAGCTGTACACTTTCCAGCTATGGACATAAATGATAAGGACTAATCAAGAAAATGGTAGTGATTCCATGATGAAGTGCAGGTCCGATGGGCAAAAGAAATGGTGGACTTCCAGTAAATGGCTTTCCCAGGTGCAACTTTTGATGCCTTTGGTATCAGTTTTACGAAAATCAGTACTATCAGCAACAATTTATGTTTTCATTCATAACTAAAACTCCATTTTCCACAAACATGATTTTCGAGAATGGTAACTTTCAATAAAGAGCTTTGCTAAGCGCACATGCGTGTGCAATAAAGCTCGTGTACACGCCACACGTGCCAGCATGGAACATACATGAGAGGTCTATTCCATCCATCAGGCCAGTCCAGCCTTCTACATGTTTTGCCAAAAATAAAATCTGGTCAAATCGGCACATGGGGCCCAATATTGGAAACAGGTTGATGGGTTAGGAAATATCAGCCCAGTTTGTCAGAGCCATACATTTGTTTTGCAAACTGTGGTCCAACTGACCAGTGGATCAACCTGATTCCTGGGCTAGGGCATCAATATAGCGGTGCTGTTCTGATAGATGGACTGGAGCTCAGACCTTTTGTGCCATGATGGCACATGTGTGGTATGTACACGAGCTTTATTGCACAAGTGTGGACTTCGCCAAGCTATTTAATTAAAGAAAAACAAGGCAAAAGAGAGAGAGAGAGAGAGAGAGAGAGAGAGAGAGAGAGAGAGAGAGAGAGAAGATAATTAGATGATGAGAAGCATCAAACTCCATTCTCCACCAACAAGATGAAGCCTAAATTTTTTAAATAGAGTTCAATGCAAGCATGGATTAGTGTAATAAGAATGACGGATTCCAAAAGGAGCACAACAATCAATGCCATGTGATATTTAGCTCACAACTTGAAAAACTATGAGACCACCTCTCAATCTTTGTTGCTGCTACCACACTGGGAACTGCTGGAAGACAGGACACCAGCCTAATGTCTGCATAAACAATAAGGACCTGTTTGGCACACCCAGTGTGCTCCCTGCAAATCATTGTTCAATTTGTTTGGGGCCAATAATGATTTGTGTTTGAAAAGTTGGGAAAAAGGAAACCTGCTCGATGCAGTTTCTATTTTCCTTGCCAGTCCAAACACCAGGTAGACATGATCCTCAGAGAAGCCCCCACCAGCTGCAAATACACAAACCTACCAAAAGACCAGATCGATGCTAACACCAGATTCATAAAGAGAAGAGAAGTAACATTCATGTTCATGGCTGCTTGAAGAACAGCATACTCTGAAACTGAATTCTGCCATTGTATATTATGTGTAGGCTGATTAAGCTCAAGTTGGGCCCACAAATACCCATGTTTTCTATGGGCGATCTAAGGGCTCAAGTACTCAGATAACAAATGCAGCTGGAAAAAAAACTATGGCGATAATGATGATAATCTGTGCAAGCGTGCACACACATATGAGAATTATTCAGATATGATGCCTTCCTTCCCACCAACGTGTCATTTGTGAAGAAAATCTGAGCAGGGAAAAGGTGGTCTGCACCATAAACATCAGCTGGGTAAGAATGGAAATGATTGGTTGATTGGTCAGATTTTTACCCCAGGTGATCTTTACAGTGAGTTCTACCTTTTGCATCACATGGATGCTCTACACAAGTGAAGATGGCGGGAACATCTTCCTTCCTCCCTCCTTTATGGTGTCCCACCTTTTAAATAGATTGCACATTCTACACGCATGACACATTGACAAGAACATCTCTCCTTCCCTCCTTTCTCCACTCCAACCATCCCCACACACACACGTGCATGCGCATAGCTTGGATATTCTACACAAGTGACAAGTTGGCAGGAACATCTCTCCTTCCCTCTCTCAGTCCGCACGTACTCACACACGAACATGCATAATACATTGAAATTTGCCACTTAGAACTTCAGGGAAAAAAGCATGTAAAAAGATCCAAACAGGCCTTAATTTCTTGAACATGGTATCAAAATTTGTATACCTGTAAGATTTTCTTGAAGCCATTTCGAATTCTTTGGGCTGATATGGCTGTCCCACCACCATGAATACAGCCGTCTCGATTCAGGATGTGACAATGCTGCCATTTCTCCAACGGCAACAGCAACAAAACACTATCTGCTCTGATTGTGAAAAAAGCCCGATCCTTGTGTACCAATATAAAAACCAGGTAAATAGGTCCAAGCCAGAACCAGAGCCAAACGACTTCCAATCCACCAATTCAATGCTAAAAAAGAACTCTTCTACTCTTTTAATCTCCGCACCTACAATTTCCAGATGTACCAACACATAACATCAAAAAAAAAATTAAAAAATTAAAAAATTTAAAAAAAGAAAAGAAAAGAGGAATATCGGATCTTGCTTGTCAACAGATAGATTATTGATGTGCATGATCCTGTACATGTCAGGCCCATGGTTCGGTAATCCAAAAACCATGAATCTGGTGGGCCTCATCGTTGATGGGTGATTCCCCAAAAGAACTTCTAGATTTGAGGATCTCAACCCTTTGATAGGTTAGAGCTTGCAAATAGACAATTAACAGCAAGACACCCGAGAGAGAGAGAGAGAGAGAGAGAGAGAGAGAGAGAGAGAGCAGCAACTGCCAATATTCAAAAGAAAAAAAAAATTGAAGGTTGAGATCTTCCAATCTGGGAGGCCTCTAGGGGACCACCCATCTAAAGTGAGATCCATCAGATCAGCGGTTTGGATCACTAACACATGGACCCTGCATGTACGCCATCCTGTCCATCAACAAACTACACCCACACTGATGATGACCCTATAATTCCTCCCGAATAAATAGATCATAGATCAGCTCCAGGCTGCCTAATCAACCACATATCACCCCTCAAAAACCAAGATAATCAGATTCCAAAAAATGCTTATATAGCATCAGAACTACCTGATCGACGGAACCAGCATCCAAAAACCAAGCAATATATCCAAAATCCTTACTCCCAACGCATTAAAACTACCTGATCAACAGCACCCACATCCAAATTCAAGGTCAAAAGAGCCGACATCCAAGAAAAAACAACAAACAGCATCCAAACATTTTTTTTTAAAATGAAAATATTCTCTACACGCAAGGCATCAGATTCGATGATCATACAAAACCCAACCCAAAAAAAGAAAAGAAAATACAAATTTCAGATAATTCGCAGCATCCAAAAACCAATATAGGAGATATGGGAGATTCAAGAACAAGGAACCCAGACGAAGAAATCCAAAACTCTTTCAGAAAAATACAAATCTTTCAAGAAGAAGGAACTCAGATGAAGAAAAAAAATACAAATTTCAGAAAACTCACAAAAGCATCAAATCTACCTGATCAAAAGCACTCACATCCAAAACCCAATAAAGGAGATCCAAGAACATGGGAACCCAGATGAAGAAATCCAAAAATCCTTGAGACCCAAATCATCAAAAGTCCTAAAAATATCAAATACAATCTCCCAATAAAAAAAGAACAAAAAAAAGGAGAAAATCTGTGGAAGAAGGAGAAGAAGTTACCAGAACGAACTGAAAGAGGGGTTTGATCAGCAGCTGTAATGCAACATCCACAGCTGCTTTCTCTACCCTTTCACCCCATCTCTCTCTCTCTCTCTCTCTTTCTTTTTTGTGTTTGATTCTGTGCAAGCGAGAAAAGGAAAAAGGAAAAAGAAGAGGAAATTTTGAAAAGAGAAGATCAGCTTAGTAGTCCGCGGGAACACACGAAATTGCAGTCCTCTGTCCCTATCATCGTACGAGAGAACCATTCATTTGGTGGGCCTCGTTACTATGGATGATGATGATGGATCAAGGAGGGAAAGATTCTTCCAAGCGGATGGTCTAGATGTTTCATTCTATGGCCATTGCGGAGACCCTCTCCCTCATCCAACGGTTAAAAACTGCTGGATGAGGGGTTCTGACTTCTGACCATGGAGGGTGGGCCACATGTACTGTGGAGAGATTGAAGATGAGTGGTCCCGCGGACTACTGTTTTAGTTCTGAATTGCGTTTTTTATCCCTCCCGAAAAAAAAGGATACTGTAATGAAATTGCACACGTGGCACACAAAGCACTTAAACTAAACTGTCTATGTGGTGGGGTCCAGTATAGGTGAATTTGAAGTGAAAGATTACATTGATCTGATTTTCTGGCCGTTCGATTGATAGACATTTTAATAGGTGGTCAATATGAAAAGTATTCAACGGTCTGGATTCAACAAACATATTCCCATTGATTATAAGTTAGAATCGTCCTATCAATTTGAATTTTAGGTCATGGCCTGTATACAGTTGGTCCCACAATTTCGAGTGTTTGTTTGAATTGATGTATGCGGCGTGTACAATTTCTGAGGGCCTGCGTATCAACCATCACAAGACTACATATGTATACCAAATAATTCTCATTTTTTTCTTTTCATTTAACCGAAAATCAATAATGGCGACGTTAAACCATTCCATGTGATGTATACAGCGACCGTACGTGAACTTTCGCATACAGCTAATTACTTTCCGTGAATATGTCATATTCATAAGCCATCTGAACTGTTCAATTTGTGACCCAACCTGTAATGATCATTTGTTTTGAAAATAAATCTAATTCATTCATCGTATGGGCCTCAAAAATACGGTGAATGGTAACGTCAGTTTTCAATTGAATTTGACAGTGAGTGATGATCAATGAGTAGATCGATATGATTTTCGAATGGATGATCAAGATTGTATGGAAAAAATTTTAAACGGATCAGATATTCTACACACGTGGCACGTTTGCTGGAAACATGTGGATGCATTTGAGATGTGTGTGATCGGTTGTCATTTAAAAATTGTTAGTTTTTGCTGTCCTTTGTCTTACTCCCGAAGGGAAATTAGGTGGGCGTTCCTTGTCCGGAATTGTTGGTGAAATTACCAAAAGACCCTTGAGTGGGAGGCTTTTAGAGGGTGTTAAAATACCAAAACAACCTTAGGTGGTAGGGATTTTTCAGGACGACGCTGTCTTTTCTTGGGTTTCTGGTACTGACTTTGGCAGAGGCCTCGTGCTCTCCGTAAGTGCCACAACGCAAATGTCCTAAATTTTGCATGAAATTGCGAGAATGCCACTGGAGTGGGCACCACTTACAAAACCCCTGCCGAGACCGCTGACAGCTTCCTCCGTTGTCAGTAACATTTCGACGGGGTGCATGAATACTGTAGAACACGTATTTTATGCATCTCTGTGCAGTCCACCGTTTGATGTCCAAAATCAACTCCGACTATCAGGTGAGAAACATTGTTTTCACCCTACGTACGAAAGATAAGCTGGTCCCGGACACTTTCATGTTCAAGATGAATCAAGGAAAGCCCGATAGGAGTCGAAAGTCATTAAAACAAGCATCTCTCACAAACAGATATCAGTTACTCCTCGTACCATATATGATTTTGGGTGAGACGAGCTACTTTAGCTGACCAACTCGGCTGGGTTGGCCACTCCAAATTTGCGAGATACCATCATATCAACTATCAAATTTTATATTTATTTCTATTTTTATTATTTTTAATAAGTTTTAATTTGATTATGAGTCTTTATAAGTTGGACTTTAGGCATTGTGTCTAATATGAAAAGTGGTTTTAAAAAATTAAGAGAATAAGAACCCTTACCATATGTTGATGCAGTTTCCTGCTTACTTCCTTTTTGGTACTCAAGCACCTCCATAGGAAGAGGACAAAGGAGACTCTAGCTTATGTAGGGGACCCTCCGATGCTAAAGTCAGGTCTAGAATTTAGGTCTAATAATTTAATAAAGGCTTAGGGGTGGGAATGTATGTGTACCTTTCACCTTTAGGTGTCTCCTATTTATAAGGGAGATGTGATCCCGTGAACTTAAGATTCTTTCCTGATTCGCAGGAATTTGACTGTTCTCCTAAATGATTCCTAGATCTTAGATCCCCTGGATTTTTGGGATCGGGGATTATCCTCCGAAGATCTCGGAAGGTAGATCTCCTATACCGAGCCAAGGCTTTGGCTTGGCTCTGAGTTGGGCGCAACGTCCGATTCTAGATATAACCAACGAAATTTGGTTGGGTCAGATTTCACTTCTTGATCGTCGACCATTCTTACAACGTTGGCCCTGTGGCCGACCTAAAAATTAGGTTGAATTGGGGCCGAGTCAAGATATGATTAATTCAAATTCGATCCTTAACCGACCACACGGGTGCGGTCAACTTCATGCGACCACAATGGGGCTCCGAGTGTCCTTAGGGCTGTATCGGTCTCCTTGGAGGCTTCGGCTCTTGGCTTGGGACATGTGGGCCTCGGTCAGGCTCGATGCCTAATGAGTCCAGGCCATGTCAGTAGAATTAGTCCATTTCATAAGCCGACTTATCGACTTGTCAGATGTTTTCCCCAACACCATAAATAGTAAGTTATGAATTTTAGGGAGTTTTAGTGATAATTTAATTATGAAATTTCTTCTAAATATCCCCATTTAAAGGATCATAAATTTATTTTTAATCATTAATCAATCAATTTATGAATTTTGATGAATATTATTTCTTCTTCTTTTTTTTACCATTTTTCATGAATTTTAGTCTTCTCTTCATGCTCGGGAGTTGCAACTGATTAACCAGTTTAACAAAAGATACACACCCAAGTAACCCTACGCACAAACCTACGGCGTTGGGGATTTGTGTTGCAGAATCACATATATCTAGATCTAAGATAACAATCCAATGACACCAAGCAATCACAAGTGAACAAAAAGATTTAATGTGGAAAACCTTTGCGGGAAATAATCACAGCACAAAGTGACAGAATTCCACTATGAAAGCATAAATTACAAAGAGAGAGGACTTACCCGATTCGAACAACCTCGAATCTCACCATTGATACACCTTTTAGAAATCCTAAAACCCTTTTAGGAACCATTGGAACTCCTTTAGAAAGCCTTAAAATACTTTAGAATAGCCCTAAGGACCCCTATTTATAGTTTAGGAAACTTCACTTACGCACCTAGTCCGGAAAAGTCTGAAAATCACCTCGAATTTACGCAATCCGCGCAGGATCTGCGTAACCTCGACTAGTCGAACCGAGGCCTCGACTGGGAGAAGGGCACCCTCGACCGGTCGAGCCTGACCCTCGACTGGTCAAGCAGCTCGGACACCCAAAACCTATGCTCGCTGGACTTCGAGTCGAGCAAGCCTCGACCAATCGATCAACTCCCATGACCGGTCGAGCTAGGCCCTCGACTGCTCGAGCGGCCCAAAAAACAGACAGATTTAAGGCATCAGTCAACAATCTCCACCATGCCTTTAATCTTCAATCATGTAACATATTGATCTCTTCTCTTATCTCTGCATCACATCATAGCTTCTTGTGCACACTCTGTCCTTCTTTTCCGCCATCGCCAAGCTTAGAGAAGTTACACATAACTTGAACTTCTCTGCAGGAATGATCTAAGCGAGCATGTCTGCCAGATCAAAATCTATGTGCTCAACCACATTTGCTCCTGTCTTCTCAAAAGGAAAGACGTAGTCTTCTTACCATCTCACCACTACCCAATATTGCTTGTCGGGGTACTTGCTCACAACACTGATAGCCTATGAAATAACCGGTCTAATTCAAACCATGACATACACTACCAACCGCATTTGAATAAGGCTCATGAGATATCTTACTACTTTCCTCATTTGTTTTAAGACATGTCCTGAGAAAAAGTTAAGGAAAGACGCATAGGAAACGCTCTCCGACTTTTCATGGTGCATCACCTCATTGATCAATACCTACCCAATGTATTATGCCTGAGATAACCAAAGCCTACTCCTCTTTTAGTCTCAATGCCGAGAACCATCTTTGCAGCCCCCGATCCTTCATCCTGAATGTCCCACTTAACCGAGTCTTCAGTACATTGATTTCAAACATGTCATAATTGGCGATCTACATGTCATCAATTTCTAACTCACCATAAAGGAATCAAACCACTGCCTAGGCGACAGGTCGAACTACGACCTCCTGTAAAGTCTTTTCTCAGCCCCTTTAACTTCGAATAGCTCTGGTTGCTTCATGTAGATCTACTCTTCCAATTTCTCTTGCAGAAGTGCAGACTCCATATCCATCCTTCCAGCTCAAGATTACATTGGCCAACCAGCGCCAATCACGGATCTAATAGACATACCATCGGCGCAAATATCTCTGAGAAGCTGATACCTTCTCTTTGAGTATAACCCATCTCCACTAACCTCAATCTGTATCTATGTTGTATCTTCTGAAGATCCACCTGCATCCAACCACTCTCCGGCCCACTGGAAGCTCCACCTACTCCCATGTGTCGGTCTGGTACAACGAATCCATCATATCGCCCATAGTCACCTTCCACTTCTGAGCACCAGGCTCTCCTAGAGCTATCATAATAGAAGATGAACCCTCTTATGATATTGGAGTCGTCCATGTACCTCACCGATACCTGCGATCATGCCGTGTGATTCTTCTCAAAGGTGGTTGCTCCACCTGATCTGTATCCCTGTCCGCACGTCTCAGCCTTTCTGCCCTACCCGCTCACGTGGCCATGCCCAACATGCCACACACGTGCAGAAGTGGAATCCGCTACATCCACTGCAGCTCCACCTTTTGAAGTACTCCCGATCAACCTGTACATGTTACCGAGTCATTGTGCTTTCATAATTACCCGTGCCCCCTTAGATACCTTAAGAGCACCATCAATACTTGTGAACATGCAACCCATTGCCTCAAGTACACGAAGAGAAATCAGATTCTTCCTCAAATCAGGAACGTGCCTGACATCAGTCAAGGTACGCTCCACCCCATCAAATATCTTAATACGCACCATACTAATAGCCACAACATTACAGGCAATGTCATTGCCCATAAATACATATCCACCATTACACTCCCTGTAGCTGGTGAACCAACTCTGATGAGGAGTCATGTGAAAGACGCTCCTGTATCTAACATCCACTCGTCCTTACGATCATTGTATAGCCGCCTGATAGTAAACACAGACAAAACATTACCATCACATCTACTCGATCCATTTGACGTGGCAGCATTGGCCTCCCTGTATGAAGCCTCAGAATCGTCTCTCTTCGATTTAGGATTTTCACAATCCTTCTTCACATGTCCTTCCTTCCTACAATTCCAGCACTTTACCTTTCCTATACCCTTGCCCTTGGATTTAGACCTAGAACCTGAAGAACCTATACCTTATTCAGAATTCTTACCCCTTGAAAGCAGTGACTCAGAAGATATCCCCATATCGACGTTAAGCTTTCTCATGGCCTTCCCTTGAAGGGCCGAGATAACGATGTCAACACTCAGGGTTTTATTCGTTGAGCACATTGTGTCCTTGAATGACTCATAAGACGTCGGAAGAGAATTCAGCAACATGCATGCTTGTTCTTTATCTTTCATCACTTCCTTCATATCCAACAATTTGTAAATCAATTTATTAAAGTTGCTGATGTGAGGTTCCAGATCTCCACCCTCTGCCATCTTGAAGTTATACCACTGCCGCTTCAAGTGTAGGTGATTTTCAGAGAATTTTTCCGGATAGACATCCTTTAACTTCGCCCATAACTTAGCCGCAGTTTTCTCCCTCATGAAGTTATAGAGAACCTAATCCGTGAGACATAAACGGATCGATGATAATGCCTTTTTATCAAGAGCATTTCATTCATCATCAGTCATAGTAGACTTTCGCTCCTCAATAGCACCATCTTCGCCTTGCTTGATTAAGGAACTCATCATCTTGATCTTCCATAACTCAAAATTATTTCCCTGAGCACTTCTTAATATCATACCTGATGCTCGCCATTATTACTAACCCCTCAGATTCAGATCTATGCCCCAACGATTGCTCTGATACCACTTGTTGAGGATTTGTGTTGCGGAATCACACAGATTTAAATCTAGGATAACAATTCAATGACACCAAGCAATCACAAGAGAACATAAAGATTTAACGTGGAAAACCCTTGCGGGAAAAAACCACGGCACAAAGTGACAGAATTCCATTATGAAAACATAAATTACAAAGAGAGAAGACTTACCAGCCAATCCGCTTCCGCCAATATGAGCCCGTATGGTGCACGGACCGATTTGCAAACAATGATCCAGACCACAAACCCGGTCGTGGATGGAACTTGGAGGTGATTGAACGGTCTGATCTTTCCCATGGAATTTGGACCACTCATTATTGCACTTTTAAGCATCAATTTGATTACCATCAATTGAACTGTTAGGATTGCTTGTTGGGTATCATTTTTAGGAGCAATACTCATCCATAATGTAACCCCACGATGTCGATGCTCTGGCTCCCTGTACATGAGTGACAAGTGTGACAGGAAGAAAACAATGGTGAACTATCACAGTAGCCGAGACCATGTGTCAACTCGTCCGCCTGTCATCACTGCTAGATGGCTGGGTCCACTTTGGATTACGGGTTTTTAAAACGGCAAATCTCACTCGTCCGGTTCACAGACCGTTTAGCGGATGGCTATGATCATGATCTTAGAGGGCCAATTGGGTCCACACCAATATGACATGTTAGACATCCACACCATCCGTCATGTGCATCCTCCCCTTTTAGAGCCAGAGCCCAAAAACGAGCTTGATCCATGACTCGAGCAGGCCACAAAAGAAGAAACAACAGAGATTGAACTTACACATTGGTGCTGTGTGGGCCTCACCGTGATGGTTATATCTCATCCAACCAGTTCATTATACGCCTCAAAACTGGATGAAGGGACTGACCAAACGCAGGTGCCTCCACTCCTTTTTTAAGAATGCACCAATCCAGTGTGTGTAATGATGAGAGACTGAGAAGTAGAGTTGTGCATGAGTTGAACTAAGTCAGCTTAGCACTGGTTGGCCAATAGCTAATCCTGCTCGAACTTGGCTTGGCTCAATCCTCGAGCCTATTTCCGTATCCATTCATTCATCACTACCAAGCTGTATAAAAAACAATATGTGAGGGCAATCTTATAATGTAAAGAGTTTTTTCCGTATCCATTCATTCATCACTACCAACTAATCCCGTGGAAAATGTACGCACCTGAAACAATACTTCATTGAGTCATTTCATCAAACAATAGCAATCCTATGATCATTAGCCTTTAACATGGATCTTTTGACTCTAAAGAGTAACATTTCTTGGGTTATACTAACCCATCCATACATGGTTTGAAAGAAAAATGTTATTTTTGATTAAATTATTTTGAAACATTTTCTCCATTTCTTAGTGGATATTTAGAATTACTTAGGGCACCCTACGGCCCATGAAAAAAGAAAAGAAAATGAATCACACTCCTCATCATGTGATGTTTAGCTATATGTTCGGATAACAAAATATCATGAGAGACACATGGTAACAATTATTCTTATTTGAAGTTAATTTTCCCTTCTAATTTTCTAGTAAATATTATATTTTTACTTGTCATCCAAACAAAATCCGAAAAAATAAAATCCAAAAGAAGCTTTGTTTCAATGATGGTCATGACACATACAAAAACCCATCATTGAATAAACATTACACTTTCTGTTTTATTTTAACTGGAAAATCAACAAAGATGGAAGCTCCATATGTATTACTAGAAAATGGTGTGATCATAGATTTAAACCGTCTATTTATTATAAATAAGCACCTTTTATTGTCCAAAAAAAAAAAAATCAATTGGATTTAAAATGAATCAAACGATCCAATAAATGCTAATGAAACAAACAATTCATCTTTTACTATATCCAAAAAGCCCA
This sequence comes from Magnolia sinica, assembly GCF_029962835.1. Lineage (NCBI taxonomy): Eukaryota > Viridiplantae > Streptophyta > Magnoliopsida > Magnoliales > Magnoliaceae > Magnolia > Magnolia sinica. Next base: position 105,109,534 of record NC_080578.1, on the reverse strand, counting down.
ATCAATAATCTAGATCATTTATTATGGGTGGACTAACTTTGATTATTGATCCCTTTCATGAATCAATTTGAATAGATGATTCTAATCATCCACTCAATAATATAATAAATGAATGATCCATATTTATAATACAAAAAATGTCTTACTATTGTCCGTCATATGGCCTTCACCTTAATTTTTTATCACTCTAAAAAATCTTTCTCAATTTCCCATTTAGCTATTCGGAAATACTAAGTGCAGCTTGTGGACCATAAGAAAAGAAAAGAAAATGAAATATTGATGTAGAGAGGGTCGCGGACAGTTACATGGCCAAGATGGATCAGAAAAGGCACGGTCGACGATAGAAGTGATCTGGACCGTCGGACCTTAAATTAGGCGTATCTCGCAATCTGGAATGAGTTATCGGACATATAATATTTAATTTTGGGGTAGAACGAGCTACTTTAGGCAACTAACCCAGCCACACCGGATTATGCAACTTGGAATTGTGAAAAATCCTTAGATCGATGATCATTTCCCTATTTTTATTTCGTTTTTACTATAAATAGTAAGTTTTAGTTTGATTATAACTCTTCATCCGTTGGGCTTTAGGAGTTGCGCTCAACATGAAAAGAGCTTAGAAAAATTAGGATAGCGGCTCGGTGAAGCCAAATAGGACACTTAATATTTTTAACCAAAAACCTTGCACACTAGTAGACATCATGATCGTCTATAAATAGTAAGTTTACTATTTATAATAAGTCGCGAATTTTAAGAGTTTTAGTCATAGTTTGATTTTGATTTCTCTCTCACTGCTTGGTATCCCTATTTAAAGGGTTGTGAACTCGTTTTTATTCATTCATCAATTAATTTCAAATTTATTAGAATTTATTTATATTTTCATTCTTTCGTTTCTTGTGGATTCGAGGAGTCTCTGTGAGGAGTCCATAGAAGTTCATTGGATTTAGAATAGTTATCGTCTCGAGGAAGACGATGCTCAACCTCACGTCTTTCTTACCATGGGATGTTTAGCTATGTTAGGACAACAAGATATCACCTCACTTGTGATAGACGACAATCATTATTCTTATTCAAAGTTGATTTTCACTTATTATCCAAACAAAATTCAAAAAAATTAGATCCACCTAAATCCCTGTTTCAACTACATTAAAAAATAATCCATTGTTTGGATGACCATTACACTTCTATTTCCATTCTAACTGAAAAACATATCCAGCCTATCAACGCAACGAAGATAGAAGCTCCATATCTATTATACTAAAATATGGCTTGATCATTTATTTAAACTATCCATTTATCATAAACAACTGACCTTTTATTGCTCATCCATGTAAAAACAATCAATTGTATTTAAAATGATTGGAACAATCCAATAAATGTCATGAAACAAACAATTAATCTTTTACCACATCTGAAAAAAGCCTAACTAATAATCCAGACCATCTATTATGCTTGGGCTAACTTTGATTATCGATCCCTTCCAAGAATCAAATTGAATTGAAGATCCTAACCATCCGCTCTGATATATATATATATATATATATATATAGATATAGAAACTCCCATTCTTGTCCATCGTATGGTCCTCACCTCAAATGATGCTAACCACCCAAGCCGCTATTGATTATGCTAAAAGTTTCGTCAATTTAGATTTTCATAACGTGGGGTCCACCTTTAATCGGCCATCGATTTAAAAAACCAATTTAATCCAGGTTATCATTACCATCGGATCAACAACCAGCGAAATTGACATTTTGTGGTGAGAAAAAAACAAAAGCCATACTCAAGGTTTTGTCCGAAGAATTTAAATCCCCAAGCAAAAGCTACTAGTCATTTTCTACTGTCAGATATTAGGAATTTCCAACTAAAGAGACACATGATGACTGGTTCAGATCATCAAAGATATGCGCCACGTGTACGGTGCACGATTGGGAGTACGAAATTGCGGTGCCTCCAGGAGCACAGGAGACATTAGCAATGATCGGGGGCACTTTCGTAATTTCGTATAAAGATGTTAGAATATATCTGTGTGGCTGATATCGCACCTTTGACAGTGGACGGTGCCGCCATCTCGTGGCCCACGTGCAAATCCTGACGCAGCAATTTCCTCTTCTTTGTTTTTTCTTCCGTAGGAAGAAATATTTGTTGCGCTCCGTGCGCACTTAGAACTGGTGCGTACCAGTGGAAGATCGTACCACAACTCGTGGTCGTACCGGGCTTCTCTAGATTTGTTAATCCAATCCACTCCGTCCATTAGACAAGCCTTTTAACGTTTGGCCACAAACTTAGAAATTATCCTGAAAGAAATCTCATTTGGGCCACACCACAAGGAATATTTGAGAGTGGATGAAAAATCCATAAAAACCTTTCCCACTATTTTGGGGCCCACTTTATTTTGTATATGCCATCGGTTCTGCTCTTCGGATGTAAATTACTAGGATGAAGGGACACACTACAAAGAAGCATATCCAAAAGCCATGTGAGCCACACCAAGTGAATTTAGAAGCATGAGGCATGCATGATCTTACCTTGTTCTCTGCATTTTGGACCATCTAAGTTTCTCAACGGCTTGGATTCCATCGTAAGAATGAGTGGGAGGACACAATGGACGGAGTGGATTATACTAATGGATCCCATCAACTGTCTTTTATGGTGGGAGACAATATGCGTACTAAATTTTCAGTGTTCCCTGGGCGCCTTTGACTCGTGCTCTCTTGTAAGAGAAACACTTTGATACTCTTGCGCATTGCAGGGTATGATACGCAGGCACTAAGAAATTACTTAGAAATTCCATACATAGGTAGGTTCAATTAATCTGTTTTAGATTATTTCTTCTAGTTTATATATATCAGTACCTAAAAAATATGCTAATTTGATTATCTAACTGTCAGATTGTTGGACATTCACTGGACGGTTAAACTTGAAAATATCATATGGTCCATTTTCACAAACAAGTGCCCATAAATCAGAGGTTATGATTGTTAAAACAATCTGATCTTTGTCTTCTGACTTAGAAACAGTGGGTTCCAAAATTTAGTCAGTTTAAATTATGTTATTGAATTCCACATATATAATTTCTTAGTGCCTGTGTATCAAGCCTAATGCCTGAGTATCATATAACCCTCTACCTTACTAATCCGACGATAGACTAATAACGCCATTGTTTATAAGTGCTAATGCGATTCTCGTGAGTAGAAATTGAAGAAGTTGTCTCTGCACACGTGCTAATCTAGCCCACATGTACGAGATCGATTCCATGTATGATATGGATCAACGTAAACATGCCATTCCAACCTAGAATTTTCTATGATTAATATAGACTGTTGGTTACATTCCGTGCATTTTGACAATAAGAATGTTGTCCACCGTACATTTTGATCATAATAATATAGACAAAACAATAAATGGATCATTTTATATTAAATTTATAGTATTCTAGTATCTAATATCACCAAATTATCCGCTCAGATCTTACACAGCTATGCCACACGGGCATTTATTCCGCGGTTGGTATCTTCAATCTCTAATCGCGCGACTCTTCAGACAGCTCCCGAGAGCATATTTAGGTGAGGTGCGCGGAATTACACTGCAGGTGCATGTTCCAACTATACACACCACATGTACCTCAAATCACAACCGTCCAAATAGCATGGCCAAGGGATCTGGACTATAAAAATAAAAAATTTACACTGAAAGTAACGACCTTCGTCGCGGATTGATATTGTCTCATCAATCTGATTATGGAGATAAGACCAATCTACAGTAGGTCCCACTATTCCATTGGACGGCACTCACACATCACGGTGGGGGTAGCATCTAATGGAAGGGTTGGATGCACTCACACTTCACAGTGGGGGTCCACACAGCTTGAATGTGTGTGAATCATTCCCCCTATGTAATGCCAATATGATTTTGATATTATCAAATGGACGGATAGAACGGCACCCACACATCAACTTGGGGCCCGCATCTAATGAACGGATTGGATGGTACTGAAACTTTACGGTGGGCCCCACCTAGCTGGAACGCAAATAATCATTCCCCTGGTGATAATATCAATGTAATTTTGATATTATCCAAAACGGTAATAAGATGTTAATAGGAAAAGATTCCTTCATTTTAAATTCTACCTAAGAAATGATAAGTGCAACGACAGATTGGAGGGATGTCAAGAAAAGCAGGTGGGCGACACATAGGAAAGGTGAACGTTCCCTGGCCCACCATATTCACATCTGATTTTAATTTCTGAGGTTTACCAGGCTCACACGCTTGTGCCAACATGGCATGCGGTCCTAGCCGCTTACACCGGTCCCACCATCGTTCAATCAGTCTTCATTCTAGTATTTGGTTATCTTTATTGTGTGGTCCAATCTTTTGAATGGGTTGGATGTTATACTTTACCCAACAGGGTTGGCGATTACATGCACGAGATCCTACCGTTCATAATTTGGGCCCCACTGAAATAATGATCTGGACAAAAAATGAAGCTGGTCCACTCATCTAGTGATCCACATTCTATCTTAAACATACGGATGTGACCCACTTGATCAGTGAACCAATCTGATCTTTTGGCCATGGCATGTACATAGAAGGACCCACCCAATGAATGGCCTCGATATCACAAAAGATTACCTCGTTGGCAATCTGCCTACCCCAGAAAGGTTGATTGAATTGCGGGGCATAATAAGTACAACTAGGTCCATGAGATTGTATTCTTTAATACAAGTAAGTTGGCTTAGGTGGACGCTTGTCGGATCTACTAATGATTTATCTCATATATATTTATGGATAAAGGCATCATCTTTGCATTGGGTGTTGGAAATTATACAGATTAATGTATTTCTGTATAATATGAAAATGAAAATTGTAAAATAATCAGAAATCAGGATAAGCTGAAGCACGTCTGAAATGTTGTCCTTAAAGCGTTATTTGCCCCTACTCAAGTGAATTGAGTATGCTAATAGGTTACAGGCAAACAACTTCTAGGATACGATGAGCCTAGAGTGGGTCTGCGTTCAGCAAACACGAAGGCCCACCAAATATAACTCAATTACACACTTTCTGACAGTATTACAGTATAAAGGAAAACTCCCAAGAGAAGAAGAAAAGAAGAGAAAAAGTAGTTTCGACTTCTGCACAGGTCAGTTCAAATCTTCAGCCACTGGTTCAGTTAAACCGTCCTAGACCACAACGCTGGTCTATTCTTCAAGCTAAGGTTTAAGCCTTGCTACGTTACTGGAAACACTAGAATATATGAGTGGAGAAAGGCTGGCTGTCTTAGTTCGTATGGGTTTGCTGGAGTGAGTTGAGATGGATTGGAAACCGATCCAGGTCCTCCTTTTATAGGCTATGGTGGCTAGGGGGTTATGGTCTAGAGACTTAAATTTCATTAAACAATTTTTTGCTGTTGGAAAACTAGCCGTTTTATAGCCGTTTTCTGACTGTTGTGCATGGGCCATTAAGCTGTTGCATGCTGACTGTTGTGAGACAACAGATAGCCGTTTTTTAGCTGTTGGGTTAGCCATGCAGCAGTTACAGCTGGACCCTGCATTAATGGCTCAGCTGTTACATCTGCTGCAACAGCTCTTTTCAGTCTCTCTATTTATACTGAGAGATTTCTTTCTCAGTCCTTTAGTCTCTCTGCTAACCAGCCACCCGCTATAGCCACTTAGTCGCACCACGACTCGCACACGTTTCATTCGCTACTAGCGCCTCTACAGCCACACTGCCTCACATGCCCACGCCCTCGCACCGAGCCCGTGCCCGAGACCGAGACCGAGTCCGAGTCCGAGTCCGAGACCGAGACCGAGACCGAGACCGAGCCCGTGCCCGTGCCCGTGCCCATGCCCGAGCCCGAGCGCTAGCGCGCGCGGGTGTTCCAGTGCGTAAGGTCCATAGTCCATGGACTAGTTAGGTAAATATTATAATACTCCACATCCTTCATATAAACCACAGTTTTTTCTCTTCTCTTTTCCATGTGGGACTATTCCCAAAAACTCACAGAAAAGTGTTTTTCAAAACAACTTTTTATATTATATATTATTTTATTATTGAAATATATTTTATTAAAATCAATATTTTTTGCAACAATCCCCCACTTGATTTTATAAAATTATTTTCTCGGTTAAACAATACTGTCAGAATAATCAGCTTATATACATAAAGAAAGATATCTTTCGATTTTAATCTTTCCCCAGTGTAAGTATTTCAAAACTCTGTCGAAATGACTGGTAGCCGCAGCTTTGAACCAGTTATTTCTAGATAACAGAATTGGAAATACCACACACATATTCGCTATGTGTTTATTAGAGTTCTTATAATCTTGCTCAGCACAATTAATAGCCACGTGCTTATCTTAATTCGTGAACGATTCCAAGAGAAAACTTCTAACTCTCATGAGAGACGACACCATCTCTACGTTCATATAGGTTCTTTCCAGCGTCTCCGTTACTATAAGATATTTGCCCTTATAGACTGGATTTAATTAAGAGTTCTAAGACTCAACCCTCTATCGTAACGCTCAACACTTATCTATTATGGATGATGTTTTATAATTTAGTGTTGAAAACTTTTCACATATCAGTGACTTATTCTTACCCATTAAACCCAAATTAGAGATTTTTTGACTTTAGGTTGAGTTACCATCACTAGTGAAACTTTGGTTGAAGAGTTTCAACCCCATCCCTCTAGATGTAGCCTTTACTACCTCTCTCGGTAAAGGTTTAGTGAAAGGATCTGCTAGGTTATTGTTTGTTTTCATATAAAAAATAGCAATGATTCCATCTTGAATCAATTGTCTGACATAATCATGTCAAAGACTAATATGTCTAGACTTACCATTATAAGTGTTGCTATAGGTTCTAGCTAATGTGACTTCACTATCACAATGTAGTGACATAGCCGATATAGGCTTTACACAGAAAGAAATTTCTAATAGAAGATCCCTTAGCCACTCAGCTTCTTTGCCTGTTGTAGCCAGGGCTATAAATTCAGACTCCATAGTCAAGTGTGTTATGCAAGTCTGTTTCTTATATTCCCAAGATACAGCTGCACCTCCTAGGGTGAATACCCACCTTGTAGTAGAATTGTTGTCCCCTGCACTCGATATCCAGTTCGCATCGGTATATCCTTCCAATACGGCCGAAAATTCTGAATAAAATAGTCCTAAGTCTTTGGTTGCTTTTAAGTAACCAAGGACTCAACTGATTACATTCCAGTGTTCAGTACTGGAGTTACTAGTAAACCTATTAAGTTTACTTACAGCATATGCGATATCAGGTCTAGTGCATTGCATAGCATACATAAGACTCCCTATAGCACTCGCATATTCTAATTGTGCAACTATTCTTCCAGTATTTTTTTTTAGTTTGATACTTGAATCAAATGAGATTTTTGCTTCTTTTATATTTAGATGGTTAAACTTGTTTAGTATCTTCTCAATATAATGAGATTGACACAAAGCACAACCCCCACAATGTTTTTTAACTTTGATACCAAGAATGGTATCAACTTGTCCAAGATCCTTCATTTTAAATACGGAAGATAAAAACCTTTTTGTTTTACTCACACCTTCCATTTTATTACTTATTATTACATGTCATCAACATACAAATAAATAATAACGATGTAACTACCATCTACTTTAGAATATATGCATTTGTCAGCTACATTATGCATGAAACCATGAGATAGTATTTTAGAATCAAACTTCTCATGCCATTGTTTTGGTGTTTGTTTTAATCCATACAATGATTTGATTAATATACATACTTTGTTTTCATTTTCTGGTAGAATGAATCCTTCAGGTTGTTCCATATATACCTCCTCGTTGAGGTCACCATTCAGGAATGCGGTCTTTACATCCATTTGGTGGATGTGAAGATAATATATGGAAGCTAGTGCAAATAATATCCTAATGGATGTTATCCTAACTATAAGAGAGTATGTGTCAAAGTAATCTATCCATTCTTTTTGTCTAAAACCCTTAGCTACTAGTTGAGCTTTAAAGGTTTGAATAGTCCCATTAGTGTGATATTTCTTCCTAAATACCCACTTACAACTTATGGGTCTAGAACCTGGAGGTAAGTTAACTAGTTCCCATGTTTGATTTGATAATATAGATTCCATTTCATTGTTTATAGTTTCTTTCCAGAAAGCTGAGTCTCTAGAGGATATGACCTCTTTATATGTTTTAGGATCATCTTCTATAGTCATTACTATAGGTATTTTTCTTATAATATTTTCTCTATCTCCTTCTATAAGACGGAAAATGACACGTTGTGAGTCTATATAGTTATCTCCTAGACTCTTTCTATTCTTCTCCTTTGACTCCTACGAGGCTCAATAGGAGCTTCCACTATCTGTGGAGCTGTGCTTTCTGGTTCTCTATTAGGAGTTTGGATTTCATTATCTTTTGACTCCAAGGATAGTGAGTTCTCAAAGAACTCAACATCTCTTGATTCTATTATTGTATTAGATTCTATGTCTAGAAGCCTATAAGCTTTACTATTTTGTGCATACCCTACGAAGGCGCACTTAATAGCTCTTGGTCCTAACTTAGTTCTTTTTGTATTAGGGGTTCTGCAATATGCAAGACACCCCCACACTTTTAGATATCTTAGGTTAGGTTTTCTACCTCTCCATGTTTCATATGGAGATATTTTATATTTTTTAGACAGAATTCTGTTTATTATATGGCATGCTGCAAGCAGTGCCTCTCCCCATAGACTTAGTGGTAACTTTGCTCTTATCAGCATTGAGTTGACCATTTCTACTAAGGTTCTATTCTTCCTTTCAGCTATTCCGTTTTGTTAAGGTGTGTATGGCGCTGTACATTGATGTATCGGTTCATGTTCTTCATAGAAGTTATCGAATTCATTGGAGAAGTATTCTCCTCCTCTATCGCTACGGAGAATTTTCATTTTCTTATTCAGTTGATTCTCTACTTCTGCTTTATATATTTTAAACATGTTTAATGCTTCATCTTTGCTCTTTAATAGGTACACATACACATACCTAGAGCAATCATCCATAAACGTTATAAAGTACCGTTTACCTCCACGAGTAAGAATGCCGTTTAACTCACAGATATCACTGTGCACAAGATCCAATACTTGAGACGATCTTTCAACACTTGGAAAAAGTTTCTTTGTCATTTTGGATCTTATGCATACTTCACATTTTCCAGTTTCATTATCTGTGTATGAGATAAAACCATTCTTAGCCATGAACTTCAAGGTACTATACTTTATATGTGCTAGTCTATCATGCCACAGTCCAGCGGATTCAATCATATACGCAGAAGTGCTACTTTCATTCAAAGAAAACTTAATCATTGCGTTACAAGCATATCCCTTTCCGACAAAATTTTAATTTTTGGACAGAATCAGTTTACTTGACTCATACACCACCCGTATGCCTAGTTTTCCCAGAAGATCTCCAGAAACTAAGTTTCGCCTCATGTCTGGGACGTACAATACATTAGTTAGAATCACTTTTTTTCCAGAGGTGAATATTAGTTCGACAGTTCCTTTGCCGATGACCTTCGATCGGACTTCATTACCCATTTCGACTTCTTGACCATCGGTCAATTCCTCATATGTTTTGAAGGCTGATTTGTCGTAGCACACATGTACAGTAGCGGCAGTATCATACCACAAACCTGGAAATTTGCCTTAGATGGTATTCACCTCAGTGATCATAGCCATGATATCGCTTTCTTCTACTGCACTTGCCTCTTTTTTAGATTTGCGATAGCGGCATACTCGAGCATAGTGCCCGATTTTTCCACAGACATGGCATGGGCCCTTTAACTTTCCGTTATTCTTTTGGGTTTTCTTCTTGAATTTTCCTTTATTAGGTTTTAGGGAATCGTCCTTCTCGGAATGTTTGTTATTAGTGTTTTCTACAGCATATACCTTGGACGAGGTATTCCCGTTATCATTTTTTCTATCGCGGTTACGGGATTCTCCCTCAATCCTGAGGTGTTTCTGAATTTGTTCCACTATGTAGTCATAGGTTTTATGCAACAACTTCTTTCTATAGTCTTTTTACATCGGTGGCAATTTGACGATTATAGCGCCGACTTGGAATGATTAAGGAAGATCGATTTTTATCGCTTTTATTTTGTTTACTATTAGCTGCAGTTCTTAGATTTGAGACAGCAACGGTTTATTATCTACCATGCTGAAGTCAAAATACTTGAAGATGAGAAACTTGTTGGTATCTTCTTCTTCAGCCTTGTATTTGAATTCCAGAGCGGCCTAGATCTCTTTTGCTGATGATGTCTGTTGGTACAGATCGTACAGGCGGTCGGAAAGAGCGTTCAAAATATGTCCTCGACACAAGAGTTCGTCTTTGACTCTTTTAGTGCGGGCAGCTATTTGTTCAGGTGTGTCTTTATCAGATGCTTCAGGTAGTGCTTGCAAATTTGGATCTAATATGTAATAGATCTTCAGCACCGTCAGGAGAAATTTCAGCTTGTCTTGTTATCTTGTAAAATTGGTTCCATCGAACCAATCAAGACGTATCAAGTCCTGATTCATCAACTTGATGGATGAAACACTGTCGGCTTCCATTAAAAAACAATGCTTTAAGATTGTTGAAAATTATATAGATTAATGTATTTCTGTATAATGTGGAAACCGAAAATTGTAAAATAATAAGAAATCATGACAGGTTGAAGCACGTCTGAAACGTTGTCCTTAAAGCGTTATTTGCCCCTACTCAAGTGAATTGAGTATGCTGATAGGTTACAGGCAAACAGCTTCTAGGATACGACGAGCTTGGAGTGGGTTTGCGTTCAGCAAACACGAAGGCCCACCAAATAGAACTCAATTACACACTTTCTGGCAGTATTATAGTATAAAGGAAAAATTCCAAGAGAAGAAGAAAAGAAGAGAAAAAGTAGTTTCGACTTCTGCACAGGTTAGTTCAAATCTTTAGCCACTGGTTCAGTTGAACCGTCCTAGACCACACCGGTGGTCTGTTCTTCAAGCTAAGGTTTAAAAGCCTTGCTACGTTGCTGGAAACACTAGAATATATAAGTAGAGAGAGGCTGGCTGTCTTAGTTCGTATGGGTTTGCTGGAGTGAGTTGAAATGGATTGAAAACTCATCCAGGTCCTCCTTTTATAGGCTATGGTGGCTAGGGGGTTATGGTCAAGAGACTTAAATTCCATTAAACCATTTCTGGCTGTTGAAAAACTAGCCGTTTTATGGCCGTTTTCTGACTGTTGTGCATGGGCCATTAAGCTGCTACATGTTGACTATTGTGAGACAACAGCTAGCCGTTTTCTAGCTGTTGGGCTAGCCATGCAGCAGTTACAGCTGGACCCTGCACTAATGGCTCAGCTGTTACAGTTTCTGCTGCAACAGCTCTTTTCAGTCCCTCTATTTATACTGAGAGATTTCTCTCCCAGTCCTTTAGTCTCTCTGCTAACCAGCCACCCGCCATAGCCACTTAGTCGCACCGCGACTCGCACACGTCTCGCTCCGGTTTGCTCAAGGTTGCGAAAGAGCGACCCTCTGCGACACGATGCCGACGTACAAGTGCAAAGTGCGCCACTAGCGCCTCTACAGCCACACTGCCTCACATGCCCACGCCCTCGCACCGAGCCCGAGCCCGTGCCCGAGCGCGAGCGCAGGCGCGGACGCACTAGAACACGCAAGGTAAATAGTCCACGGACTAGGTAGGTAAATATTATAATACTCCACATCCTTCATATAAACCACAGTTTTTTCTCTTCTCTTTTCCATGTGGGACTATTCCCAAAAACCCACAGAAAAGTGTTTTTCAAAACAACTTTTTATATTATATATTATTTTATTATTGAAATATATTTTATTAAAATCAATATTTTTTGCAACAATGGGTAGCCGTTGATCTGATGGGCCCCACTCCAAGTCACGGTCCAAAAAGAAGTTGAAATCGATTGAGCTAGGAGATGAACTTGATTTTGAAGTCCAATTGATAAATGAGACGCGCAGGCGACCTAATCTGATGCCGAGCCTGATGTGTAGGGAAAGAAGCTATCACCAGAAAAGGAGAGGGCGCGGATTGGATACTGACAAGTTCAGTAGCCAAATCCCCACTGAAGTGACGTCACAAAGCTCTATGGACCCCACCATGATGCATGTATTGTATCCATACCGTCCAACCATTCATAGAAATCTTTTTATGACATTACAAAGAGAAGGAGATAGATTTAAATTTCAAGTGGACCCACTATAGAAAACCGTGGGAGCAGTCACAACCACCGTTAAAACATTTATAGGGCCCGCCGTGATGTATTTTTGAGATCCAACCTATTCATAAGTTAACAGAGATAGACGAAGTGAAAATAAAAAATATCAGCTCGATCGGAACCTACTATGGCCCTTAAGAAGTTTTGAACGGTGGATGTCATTGTCCCCACTATGTTCTATGGTGGGGTTCACTTGAGCTTTATATTTATCTCATTCTCTTTGTAATGCCATAAAACGATCTCTAAAAATGGTTGGACGGTATGGATACAACACCTGCATCATTGTGGGGTCCACAGAACTTGGTGACGTCACTTCAGTAGCGATTTGGCTATTGACCTTATCAGTATCCAATCCGCGCCTAAAAGGAGATATGTAGGAATGGGTTGGATTGGTTAGGATGGTGGAACCCACAAGGATAAATGACAGCAATGACCCTTATTGGGTTCCATAAATCTAACTATTTATGTTTCCATTATGTCCACGCCGTCACCACCGTTGATGCAACAATATAAGTATATGTCGGTCGGTCCAATGGTTGGTTTATTATTAATTGTATTTTTTCGATCATTAATGATCACCTCTCCATTGAAGTCTTGAGACTTGAATTCAAAGGGGGAGCCAGAAGCTTCGCTTGGGCAGCTTACTGACTCTCTTAGTTGGAAAAGAAAACCCTTTGGCGAGTTATTTAGATCGGGATAGAATCTCTCTCAGTTAGGGTGTATACCGAGTTGAATCGAGTTGAGTTGGCCTTAGCTCGACCCGGCTCGACCACTAGCTCACCCCAGCTCGAACTCAACTCGGCTCGGTTCTCGAGCTTGATTGACCAGCTCAGCTCAGTTCGATCACCAACTAGGGCCAATTGGAGTTGAGTTTGAGTCAAAATTGAGCCTCCGAGGCATTTTCACAAACACATGCAATGCATTTTCAATTCTCATTTTATGTAAAACAGCAGCAACTGTTTATAAATATTTCATCAAACACATTATAGGCAACATCGAAATCATGGAAAAATGATATTTGTTTCATATACATACCTACCTTACCATTAGCTAACATTTTGTTGAGCCATTTCATCAAACACTTAGTGAGTAACATCAATATCAAACTAACTGAGTCACAGAACTAGTTTAATCTAAGTTTGATTTGAGGTGGGGTTCGATCCGAGTTGAGCTCGGGCAAGCTTGAACTTAGTTCGAAATTTTTTCGAGCTCAAAAAATCAGTTCGATTCGGCTTGAACTCAGCTTTGAACTAAGTCGAACCGAGCTTTTTCGAGTTGAGTCAAGCAAGCTGACCGAGCTAACTCGGTTCGTGTACACCCCTACGCACAGTAAAATAAGTTGTAAATTCATTAGATTTTGACAGAGTCCCCGTCATGAACAAGCAACGGACCATGCGGCCGGTTTCTTGGACCTCTTGTAAAATCATAGCCAATGAAAGAAGAGAATCACTACCGTCCATCTTAGGCTTAATTGAGGCTTCATAATTTATTAGGCATATAATACAAACTTCCAATCATCCTTTTTAAAGGTGAAAGTAGTGGTACCTTTATCATTTTATGGTGCAATGATCATCTTGCCCGGGATGATGTGATATATAAAACATGCTCATGAAAAAAATTAAGGAAAACAAGGGTTTATTTAATACGTTATCACTAGGGGTGCAAATGAGTTGAGTGGAGTTGACAGCTCATTAGATCCAACCTGACAAGCAGTGGGTCTCAGTTTAAAATTTAGCCGCATATGCAGGGTCTAGGTCAAATTTTCTAAATGAGTTGGGTTTGAGTCTTTTTAAAATCAACTCAATCTAACCCAACTTATACCTAGTTTTTAAATGGGTTTAATTAGAGTCATATTAAAGTAGACTAAATCGAAATTCAGATCCAGTTCAAACTCAAGAAAAAGTAATTAATTGAGCATGTGGGTTTTTGCTTTTAAAGCCTATTTAGACTATATGATTAAAAGGTATATATGGATAACATGTTTGGAAATATAATAGTTTGACTATCCGACTCCACGCTTGGTATTAAAATCCTTCCTTGAGAAATAGAACATATTAAATGCAGCTTGCATTTTGCGGCCTATGAAATTATAATGAATGACCACATTTCACAACTGATGTTGATTACATGTACACATGCAAGTTGAATGTCATATGTAAATGGTACATATGGATGAATGGTATAGATAAAACACATGCACCAATGTGGGGCCCACAAATGTAGATGCTATAGTATTTAGTATTGGCTCTAAACGATATGATACCAGTATTAATTGAATCATTCTCATTGTTTTCAAATACTGGATTGGAACCAAATGCCCCATACCTCACGGTAATTAAACTAGTATAACCATCCTAATATACTAATTTAATTCAAAATGTTATTTATTTTATTTATCACTATCAATTAAATGATTTGAAACAATATATGCGTAGAAATTGTTACAATTTACATCTGACCCAAATTTGACGCATGTGACATATGAGTACAAACGCAACCCATCAAATAAATAGGTTGGCTATTTATTTTATTTATTTATTTTTTATTATTATTATTATTATCATCATTTTGGGTCCTTACTCTTTGCTCGGGTGGTAGGCTCTCAGGAGTTTCAACTCCCGTCAAGGGTTCGAATGCCCATAGGTGGTGAAATTCCACTAGCGCGGGCGTGTGGGTTTGTGTGTGCGTGTGTGAAAAAAAAAAAAAAAAAAAGATGGCTATTTTTGATTTGCAGCCAATCCAAACCCGAATGGAATTCTAATGGTTTGGATCTGGGTACAACTGGGGCCTTCCCTTAACCAGAACCAATCCAACCCATTGATTTGATAAATTATTTTCCATTGATAGTGGGGTGTACTAACAAGCTAACAAAAATAAAATAAAATTTCCTTTGACCAAGGATGCTTCTCCATCTTGTGATTAAGTTTTTAGGAACATCTAGCATTTACTTATTTATATTGTAAGCACTTGTGGGATTATAAGCCCATCTATCTTGTGCCAATTCCATCATTGCCCTAATTTCAAGCAAGTCCCCATCTCAACCCGTCACGAAATAATAGAAAGTCTACATGCCTGACTTTTCAGGCCATTAAATCATAGGGTCGTGCTGATGCTAACCCTTACCTAGCCGATGCCTTGATGGTTGCCACACCTTAGTAAAGAAATACAAGAGCCATCCACATCCAATGTCAAAATTCATTGGGTAGTTGTATATCAACAGTGGGGCCCATCAGATCAATGGTGTAGATCATTAAAAACACAACCCCCACTTAAAAGAAGCCGAAAGTTGATGGTATTAATATAGTGGTTAGATTGCCATTTTCTAAGGGCATATCAGTAATTAGCCAAAAGTCTAAGTTCACATGCATTTGTTTTGTATTATTGTATGAGAATAGACGTTACAAAATTGCATTATTGAAGCATTGAATTTTGGATTGTTTGGTTGAAACTAAATAAAGATACGGAGTTGCGCAAAACAAGAGGAGTCTTATGCGAGATGTGATCCAATACATATCCATTTTTTTCGGCCAATATTCCATATATGTAGAAAATCCAATCCGTGTAAAATGTGTACCATACCATGATTATATACTCACAAGAAAATCAGGCCTATATACTAATTGGGTTAGCTACGTCATTACACTAAGTCATGCAATTGTCTGTTCATTGATTTTGATATTTTTTCCTGATTAGATGAGTTGTTCTCCCTGACTTTCGTTTTAGGGAATCATCATAGTGTGTCCCACCTTTTGAACGGCTGGATATTCTACTCATATGATATGGTGGCTGGGAAACAATGGATGCATCATAATTTGTGGTACATGTGCCGTACCGCAAGTTCGAAGAAAAAGCTAGGAGAGAGAATCCAAAGCCGTATTGACAAGATGAATAAAGCTCAAGTTTCTCG
The DNA here is from genome assembly GCF_029962835.1 of Magnolia sinica. Lineage (NCBI taxonomy): Eukaryota > Viridiplantae > Streptophyta > Magnoliopsida > Magnoliales > Magnoliaceae > Magnolia > Magnolia sinica. The sequence continues at coordinate 105,093,384 of NC_080578.1, read as the reverse complement.
CCAGGGTACGGTAGAATGCTGGGGCCCACATTTTGTACGGTACCATTCGGGCTTTTAGTTTGTACAAGTGGGCATCTATTTTTAACTGATCGGAACCGTTGATCTTGTGGGTCCCTCTATGGACGCCCCATCCACCAAAAAATCTGCTAGATGCAAGATAATCCTGATCCTTGAAATGGGTGACCGTCAAATGGACGGTTAAGAGACAAAATATGCATCATTCGCGTTTAATAAGATAAGATGGACCTTTTCATGGTAAGGTCCATTCTATCAATGGCTTGGATCAGCGAACAATGGGCCTCACTTGTAAGAACTGAGAACTCAGCATACTGTAAAAAAGGTTCGAGCACTATATAGGACCCCATCATCAAGAGCCGGCAGAGCACGATTATGCAAAGCGAGTGCATGGAGATAATGTACATCCATACATGTACCTCAATCCGAACCGTCCAATTGTTGTGGTCATTATGAATTAGCCGTAATGAAAACTGCATATGGAAGATCTACACCATAAAATTGGTGGGCCTTAAATTGACAGATGAAAAGAAGAAAAAAATCCAACAGTCCAAAGTCCACAAAAAATATTCTCAAATATGAGATCCACGGCCGCCATGTGCATGAGTATGGATGGTCATACTTTCCAAGAGTACCTATGTTTTTCTACTTCATCTGACCCATAGTACACTGTACACTTTGGTCAGTAGGCAGCCTGGCAATCAACGGTCTTCGTTCGTTTTTCACGCCCAAATAAATAAATAAATACATAAATAAATAAGGGAAGGTGGGTGAATCCCTGAATGTGGGCCCCAATTTGATGTATTTTTATCACATCCACGCCGTCAATACGATTTTAAAGATTAATTTAGGTCATTATACCAAAAATTAAGTAGATCCAGGAAACAGTGGTGATTGACCATTAAAAACTTATCGGGGCTACAAATATTTTGGATCAAGCTGATATTTGTGTGGTCCCTTCATCCAGATATTTGTGACATTATCAAAAGGCTGGATGGCAAATGAACATTCCAGTGGCCTACAATAAAATTTTAATGGTGGGTATTCAATCCTACTATTTTCTGCCGTGTGGTTCACCTAAGATTTGGATGTGCTTCAATGTTTTGAAGCATGCATAAAATTAAATTTCAAAACGGATTGACGGTGTGGATGTAAGGTGTATATATATATATATATCAAGATGGGCCGACGGTCAGGGATCCACCCACGCGGCGCTCATGTGTACAGTATAGGCGTTAATTATTGAAGCGTAGCAACGTTGTGTCACGTGTCCGATATTCAGTCCATTTATTATGTGGCTCCCGTTCTGGTATTCGTTGTGGCCTAAAATCCATCCGTGCAGTCATTGAGTGGGCCACACATGTACGTCAGACATAGACCATTTGTCAATTAGGCCGGATCCAAAATCTTTCTGTTGGAAAAAATGAGTTGTATATACGAAAAAATAATAATAATAATAATAAAATTCAATTATTTTGTTAATTATCAATTACTGGTGGGTTAGGGGCAAATTACTCTCACGATATGAGTATCGTGAAATAAGATGTTATATGGAGAGTTTATATAAGCAACGGGGAGACTGTTGCTAACTGACCATTAATGATTCAATGTTCTTAACTGTAGAACATTAATTTTAGCCATTTTTTATTGTCGGATCAGAAAATCTAACTAGAAACGGTTGACCATTTGGGATTAAAAGTTCAAACGTTCGCGGCCACTTTTTAATTTTTTGGTTAGCTTGTTAGTACACCCACGGCCAGACTTCACTGTTAGCCACCCCCACTAGCGATTCAATGCGACCTCAGTGTTGTAACAAGGTATCTATCACTTGGTCTACACCTAAAGCTATGGATTTGGGTATATGCTCTTGGTCACTTATAAAGCTTTGGCTCATTTCAGCACATACGATACTTCCCAACACACAATTAAACATCATATTCTCTAAAGTTCTAGATAAAAATACTACACATACACTCACGTATAAATCTCAAATCTTCTCGTATCATTTTTGAAGTGAACAAAAATACACACCATCTATCTGAAATTCTTGAAAATAAATTTGACAGCAAAATTCTAAGATTTTGAAATAGTGAAAAATTTAAATTATTTTTAAAAAAAACTATAAATTTCAACAATTAAGCTTATGGTACAAAGGGATTTGTGAGGGCCACCGTGATGTTTTAGTGACGTTCACCCGTCCGTCATATGTGCCCCTATTTCTCTCACTGGCGCCCATAAACCAGGCCGATCCAAAACTGAGGTGGGCCACACACAGTTGGGATGGGGACTCCCTCCATTAGATACATTGTATATAATATTTGGGTCCCACTTTGTTTTGCATATTCTACCTAATCCATTTAATAGGATGCATCCGGATATGAGGAGCAGACACTTAAAAAATAGGGATTCCGATTCGGCAGTATCCCCACCCTCGGTACTGTCGGTGCTGGCAAAGCTACATGGTCCCACCATGATGCATGTGTTTTATCCATGCCGTCTAATTCATTTTCTGAGCTTATTTTAGAACATGAGCCCCTAAAATAAGGCATGTCTAAATCTAAGGTGGATCACACTGCAGGAAGCACTGTTGATTGAACGCCCACCATTGAAAACTTCCTCAGGCCACCTGTAATGTTTGTTTTCCATCCAGGCGGTTGATTAGGTCACACGGATTGATTCAAAACTTGTGGCCATAAAGAAGTTTTTAATAGTGGGTGTTCAATCACCACTGTTTCCTGTAGCGTGTCCTCATGAGATTTGATCTACCTCATTTTTTGGGCTTTTGTGCTAAAATGATCTGGTAAAATGGATGGACGGAGTAGATAAAACACACATCATGGTGGGCTCACAGCACCGACCATTACAGAGATCTGGGCACTCGAAGTGTCACTACCGAGTCGAGTCCAAAAAAAAACAGGCCTTCCAAAACTCATGTGGGCCACAATACATGATTATGTAGGTTGTAGACGTATTCTTTTACATGGTGTGGCCCACCTGAGTTTGGGATCGAACAGAGATTTAGATGAGAATAAGAATAGGATGAGGCACACATGATGGACGGATTGGATGTTATTAAAACAACACCGTGTGCTCGAAACCTTGATTTGTACGCTAAAAGCTAAACATAGAAACTTCTCTATCGGATCAGGCTTTGTAGTAAATTGTCCTGGACCGTCCATTCTTTTCCGTGTACAACTCATCTCACGATGACTGGCTTGGATTTCATGGCATGGGACAATCGAAGAGATGGCCCACCTATTTAACGGATGACAAAAACATTGTCATCATCCGACAGAGAGACGTCATCCATCAAACGGATTACCATCATTCCACATGTAAATGACGTGTATTTCAGCTGTCGAGTGCATCGTGGACAGACAGAATTCGTCAGCTATACCGATGGAACCGGAATATGGTAGTGCCATCTCTCTACATGACACGTGGCAGGGCTAACCATCAATCTGAACTGTCCAATTAGTGGAATCATACCGATAAGAAGACCATATGAATCACTTAATCTTGACCATGAACTATTTTTCTTTCTGACCGTCCATTTGAACGTCACTGTTTAGACGGCTAAGATCATCCCATTTGTCTTGAATTAATTTCCATCCATGGTGGGTCCCTCTAGATCTACACTCCTGATTGAAAGGTAACCTTGCCACGTGTAATGCAGCGATGCGGCTTTACCATATTCCGGTACTCCTGGTTCTAGTATCATCTGTCAGTACAATTAATACGCTAGCCATCTCACCTATCATATCAAAGAAACTGCCAATGAGATGGCAGATCCACATCAATCTAAACCATTCAAATTTCCCCGCTTTGAAGGCATCATAAACAAAAAAGAATATGAATGAATAAATCCTAACCGTCCAATTGATGGCCACCAAAGGACATTGATAACCGTTATGAGTTCGGGAAGTTATATGATACTCAGGTATAATATGATGCTTGATACACGTGCAGTCAGAAATTGCACACATGGCACTAAATTGTGGAACCCACTGTGCTAAGCCACAGACCAAAAATCAGATGGACTAAACAATTCTAACATCCGATTTGGGGACACATGTTTTATAAAATCGGACCATAGGGCTTTTTTTTTTTCTTTTTTTTTTTTTTTAAATTTTTACCCGTCCAATAAATTCCCACTGATTATGATATTAAGATAATCAAATGAGGGTAATTTTTGGTTGATGATACATCTAAAGTAAGACCCATAATTTGGAAAGTTTAAATATAATTATTTGCATGCAATTTCCAAGTAATCTTTTAAGTGCCGGTGTATCATCTATCAGAGTCTACCAGAGTAACATGTATGTAACAATCTATCCAACGTGTAGCATGCGTATGGCTCATAATATTATGCGTATGGAGTAAAACTGGTCTTGGCCCACTTGGTCCACCAAAAGCCAGACAATGAATCAATTTCTTGGAATGTAATGCAATCTAATCCACTCCTTTGGAATGTCATGCACATGCATCTCTCTCTCTCTGTCTCTCTCTCTCTCTCTCTCTCTCTCCCTCAGACATGCATGGCAGCAATGGATTCTGACTCGTCCAAGTTGGGTTGACTCGGTGGATCATTCCTAGAGCTGGGCATCGAGTCTAATTGGACCGGGTTATGGCTAACCCAACTCGATCCGATATTGAAATAGGCCTGACCCGAACTTGAATCGACTCAATATAGAGTCCAGCATGCCTGACCCCATCTGAGTCCAGGTCTGGCCTGGAATAATGAGGGCTGAGTCCGACCCGGTCACAAATACCGAGTCGGGTCGAGCTGGCACTGAGTTGATCAGTTGGGTGCAACGGATATTCACAGGCTGAAATCACAATTCAAAGTCCATATTCACATGCCAGAATTGCAGCCTCAACATCAGCTACACAACACCTTAGATCTGAGTTTATACACACACACACACACGAGTTAATTAATATACTCACACACATAATTACAAGTTCAGTTTTGGATCGAGTCGAGTTAGTACCGAGTTGAATTTCGAGTCGAGTTACTGGCTGACTCGAACTCGACTCGGTTTGAGTTCGGATTGGAACAAGTAAACTCGATTCTGATCAACTCACCCACTCGATTCAGATCAAGTCAAATCTGAACGAGTTGGACAAGTCGAGTTTGCCGAGTCGAGTTGTCCCGTACCCAGCTCTAATCATTGCTGAGTCTTAAAACTTAGATAGCAATTGATATTGGGGTGAGTCACGAGTCAACTCGGGACTGAAACAAGTGGGTCCCAATCGCCGAGTCTGCTTATGAGAGAGAGACCCATGCAACCTAACATCCAACCCATTTGCCTTTTTCTTCAATCCTTCTCAAAAACCACCTTAAAGTGTCACATGGACCACCAACCACCACCATAACTTGGGAACTAACCTTCCAACCATAAGAAAGAAAAGGAAAAATAAAAAATAAAAATCAATGGAGAGGACCCAGTGGGGCCCACCACCTTATCATGAGATCACATCCATATATAGTGGAGCAGCACTAATCACCATCCATTTCTGAAAAGGCTCCAAAACTTCATTGATTATTGTGTTGTTGGGTCAAGTGTAAGAAAGCGTGGGGGGAGTAAATAAGAAGAAAAGAAAAAAAGCAGCATCTATCACCAATACAAACATCTTCAGGTTAAGCTTAACATACAAATCCACGTGATGGGGGCCCACCATCATGTTTTAGTGACATTCCATCTGTCCATCGATCATTTGTACACCTTCCTATTCTCCTTGGATCCCACAACTCAATTGGATCCAAAACTCAGGTGGGCCACACACTGTAAAATCATGCCTAAAGCCTCTAAAAAATGACATCTTGTGGCCCACTTGAGTTTTGTAACGGCCTGATTTTGGGTGTCCATGTAATCATCTTCTGAATGGATTAGATGGTGTATACAAAACACAGTGGGTCCCACACACAATCTGAAAGGATTTTAATGGCGTGGCCCACCTGAGTCTTCCATCAGCATGGCTTCAAAAGCACCAAAGGAGAATTTTAGTGACATCCCTGATGGATGGATTGGATGTCACTAAAACATTATGGTGGGCGCTGTACATCGATCTGTACATTAGCATTCTTACTTCCAACTATCATGTGGGCCCCACTTGAATTCAACGTTTTTGGGCGGTTGTCTTTTTTTAGAAAAAAAATAAAAAAATAAAATTATCCAAGATGCTGATCAAGTCATTCCTACTATGATGATGTGTGCCGATTAATAGAAAACAACGTTTAAACACCCCTAAGTTTTCAAATTTAGATGGTAGCTCATATAATTGCTGCAATCGTCAGATTTTTCATGATTGGACAAGTTGAATGATATGGAAACAACATCAGGGTGGGCCATAGAAAGACTTGCAGAATAAGCTTATTATATAAACGTTACAGGGGATTCGACTCCTCTTATCAGTGGCTTTGAAGAGTCATGAGTTCACAAGGCATGCGGACTCTCACACATACCTCATTCACATGCCTTGTATCCTGAGATATAGCCTTGAAAGGTTCAGTTCCATACGGACAGAGAGCTGGTCACCCACGGCCAGGTACCACAACTTCTGGTACCATACTATATATATTTTCAGTATATTTTTCCTACAGTAAATCTCACCCTTTAGCCATTGGCTTTTCTGAGTCACCTTAACTTTACTTTTCCGTACTGAAGCATTGCGGTAGACGAAAATACCCTTGCTTTCATGGTGGCACCGTGATATCTACGGTGGTGGGACTCTGTCTTGTCTACAGTGGCACCGTGGATATCACGGTGGCTGGGACTCTATCTTGTCCATGGTGGCAACGTCATGTTCTTTTTAAAAATTAGACAAGCGGTCATGGTGGCGCCGTGATATCCATGGTTCTACCGTGGGACTCTTCATCCAGGTCATTTTGACCTTACGAACAGATTGGATGGAAAATAAGTGTTATGGTGGGACCTACAAATTTTTTAACAGTGAAAATATTATCCTACTACTATTTCTTGTGTGGTTCATTTGAACTTTGGATATGATTCATTTTTTTTTCTCGTGCTCTAAAATAATATTTAAAATTGGAAGAACGGTGTGGATATAATAAATATATTATTTTGGGGCCCATTTAACTATGATCTCCTTTGAATCATCCGTACAACTTGGAAATTGACCGAGTCTCACATGAAATTCACTGATGAAACCTTGCTAGGCCCGAAGTGATGTTTATTTGTTATCTATCCTGTTCATAGGATCATGTAAACATAGATGAACAGAAAACACAAATACAAGATTGATCCAAAACTTCTATGGCTCACAAGAAATTTTTCGATTTATGGTTTAAGGTAATTTATTCAAATATATCTGTAGTGCATGCTTTCTTTGATGGAGGCACCATTTTCGTCCTTTCTTGATAAAATAAAACAAAGAAAAAAAAAAGTAACAGTTTAGTAGAAGGGTATTATTATATGAAGAAGAGAGAAGATTTCAGAAAATGGATTTTAGTTAGATAGGTATTGTTGTATAAAAAGGATAAAAAATTCCAGAAAATAGATTTTAGGTAGATGGGTATTATTTTATGAAGATGAGAGAAGATTACAGAAAATGGATTTTTGCAGGATAGGAGAGGAGAGAAGATTACAGAAAATAGATTTTTGCAGGATAGGAGAGGAGAGTAGATTACAGAAAATGATTTGTATTACAAGGATATTTTCGTCGTTTGGGAGCATTCTGAAAAGCCGGTGGGTGAAATGTGAGATTTACAGTGGAAAAAATCTCTATTTTTAGCCAATAATGGCGCTAGTGTGGGACTTCACTACTATGAAAAAAGTAAGCCCCACTTTAAAGATTGCCTAGCATAGGAATTAGGCCAGTCCTTTCATCAGATGGGTTGCGCCATTAGAATCAATGGACAACCAACGGTCCTATTTAACGTAAAGGTTTTACCTATTTAGTGGATGGATCAACTTGATTTTCTATAAGGGTGATCTCTATGGTAAGGTCTATCATTTTTGTGGTACTTGTTGATGCAAAAATCTGTTCGTCCTCATTAGACTTTTGGATATCTGCAAAGATAAAATGACAATGGAGACGTTGACTATGGTAGGGACCCTCTGATGCCTAAGTTAGAATTAAGAATTCGGGTCTTAGTCAAATTAAGTTTTTTTTTTTTTTTTTTATTTGCGTACTTTTCACTGTATATGAAGCTCTTATTTATAGCTTTCTGATGCCGGTAATGTATATGGCAATGAATCTGCCGTTCAGTTGCATATCATAAAAGGGATCGTCTCCGAAATCTAATGCATTATCCTCAGTTTGGTTCTAGGAGAAAATCTCGGGACACTAATCTTCCCTGTGAAAGGATATCTCCTAGTGGTCGGCTCTCGAGAATATCATGGTTGAAGGCCGAGGCCAACCTCAAAGTCAGATTGGCTGAGGTCCCACAGATCAATCTGAACTGTTGGTCATGTTTGGTGTCCGAGGTCAATGTCAATATCTACCCTAGGTCGAGGTAATAAGACGTCGACCAGAGCCGGGCTCACTGCTGGTGTTCAATCCTCGTGCTATTTGTAGAGATTGTGCTTGGTTGTCGAGAACGAGCTCTTATCCGATCTCCCTTGTGCTTTATATCCTCTCCCATTGTGGTTGTTGGTTATCTTGGTCGGTCCATTTTCACCCATAACAGTATTGAGTCTACACAAGAATCCATCCCATCTACTAGGGTCATCCTTCCATGTTAGGCAATGGGGCCAAAACTCAGTTGGGCCACACCATAGGGAGATTTGGGAGGGGATGCCAACTCATAAAACCTTGGGTCCTATTGTGTATCATATATGTTATCAAAGTCATTCATTTAGACAAGTTCCACCAGGATGAAGGGCACAAAAATTTAGGCCATTCGGAAACTAAGGCGGCAGATGACTTGAATTTAGAAGTTTTAAACATTAATGTGCCCACGAAAGTCTTGGATCACCCTGATTTTTGGGCTCTTTAAGTGAACATAAGCGGGCTAACATAATGTACAAAGTGGATTGGAAACTGAATGCCTCAAAAATCAGGAATATTCACTGGGGTGAATTTAGAGATTTTTGGATATTTGTTCATTGTTTTTCATATATCATAGTATATAATATATGAACAACCATCATATAACACTTACACGTGAATTTAGAGGTTTTTGAATAATTGTCCATTGTTTTCCACATATATATATATATATATATATATATATATATATATATATATATATATATATATATATATATATATATATATATATATATGAACAACCATCATCTAACACTTACACGTGAATTTAGAGGTTTTTGGGTGGCCTTGGTCAACATATAAGTAATGTAAAGTCCACGGTCGCCCATGTCCAACACGTGTACTAATGAAAACTGGTGATTTTCAGACCACCCAATTTTATTTTTTTCCTTATTATAGAAAGGTGGCCCAGCTGACAAATGTACCAGCCTGATACTCACCAGGCCATTCATAGTGGCGCCCACCTTATGTGACAGGTTGGCATGCATGTGATATGTAAAGGGGTGGTGTGTGGGGATATAAAACAAAATTTCAATTATTTAATGGGTCATATCTCATTTTATTTAGAAATAAGAGACAGGTTGAATATTATTGCTAGACGACCGTCAAACAAGCCCTTATCTTCCACCTCATCCATCATCCAGTCATCAGAAAATGACACAGACACTCCAATCGAAAAGACCCATATTTCAAATCCCTTTTCAACCGTTGATCATTACAAGAAAACCATACTCTCTTTTGCCTTAAATACTTTTTTAAAAGGCTATAATCCCGTGATTAAGTGCATCTTATTCTAGGGAGGAATGATCCATGACGTGGACCTTTACAGTAGTTTCAAGCTAGTTTGGGCCCACCATGATGTGTGCTTCACATCCCTCCCATGTTGGGCCCAAAGCCCAAAAAAGAAAAAGAGGCCAATCCAAAATTCAGGTGGGCCAACCTCACAATAGTAAAAAAAAAATATATGGTAAACCACATAAAAAGCCTCCAAATTCATGTGGTGGACCCCACCTGATGACTGGATTGGGCATTATTTTTGGACAAACCCATTTTCACCTGATGCACGACTTGGCTGCCATACAAACACCTTGTGGCCCTCACACTGGATTTTGAGGCGTTAAGGTGGTTATCCACTGTTATTTATCTATGGTGTGGCTGTAAGACTTTATGCCGAACCGTGCTATGCATTGAGGATGAATACGCTATTGCTGTAGGCTTCTAGGCTTGATGCTAGAGTCTTCCTCTCCTTACACAGTTAGCGAAGCTCTGATGGAATTCTTCTATTAATGTGTTAGACTGGGGACTCAGCCTTGTTTTATAGTTACGCAGAGGAGTTTGAAACCCATCAAAACTCATCTCTTTAAAGGATCGCACGAATTGGCAATCCCAGTTCCACTGGATAATGTTTTTGTTATAGTTCTAGCATCCAATTATCTGAATGCACCACAACTTAGCGAGGTCCACTAGTGCACCCAATCACATTATCCAACCCTATAAGATAATCTTGACCGTTGATCAAGGCCCTCCTTATAGAATTCTTACAGTGGCCACTTGATTATTGGATCGGCCTGATTTTTGGGCCCCCATGAAATGATTGTATGAAGCTTTTGGACGGGTTGGATGGCATATCACACGTGGGCCCATCTTTGCCAACACTAATAAGGCAAAGACTAAAAGAAGCATTGGGTAGCTGACATTAATCCTACCAGAAACGGTTCACCTGTTTCATTCAACAGGAACACTAATTCCGGATGCCCCATATTCAAGCATCCAAGTTCGAAAAAACACATGTGCTGACACATCACACGTGTGTAAGATCAATGACCATTCATAGGGTGGTCTCCATGGTGAATCTTAAATAGCTAAAAAATTCATCTGGTCCATATATCAGGTGGGCCAAATGAAAATGGATGGCTAGGAAAATGGTAGGTCTACATTCAACATGTTTCTCACCTCATGAGTCTGCATTTTTACATGGGTCCACTGTAGGGACCACCAACAAATTGGCACATGTTGTGTTTGTTTGCTTCATTTTCATTCAGTCGTCCACATCCATAGAATGTTTCGAAAATAATAATAATTTGAGAGTTGTCAGAAAAGACTATTTTGGAACACTAATCTTTTATAAATACACACCCACCAACATTGATTAAAGTGGTTAATATGATCCAAATCCTCTGATCCAAATCAAGAAGCTTCAAAGTACAGGCGTCCAAATTCTTTGTAGTGAAAGAGACTCTGTCTATGGTGTTTGAGTACTAGGAAAGTTGTTATTGTTAGTTTTTTAAAATATGATTTATGGGTTTGGATATTAGGAAAGAGTAGTTAGAAATCTGTTATCATTCCTAGAACTATAAAAATTGGGCAAAAATAAATAAAATTTATAATTTAAAGGAAATTTTGAAAATTGAATATGCATGGGAATTCATTTTCTACCCTTTCTCAGGACTTGGGTTTTTTTTTTTTTTTTTCCCCTTTCTAAATGAGGTGTTCTCCACTTAGAAAACTGAAGAATCCAACTATTTTGATAAGAGAAGGATTTTAGAGTATGGGGTGTTATCACATGTAGGGAGGAAATTTGCATTTGATCTGCACCGTCTATTAGGTGCACCACCTCTGCTTAACCAAGGTTGATCTCCACCTCTACTTAACCAAGGTTGATCTTCTAATTCAAAGGACGATGTTGATGTAGGGAATGGCGTGATGAGGACGATGACCATCTTTCTTGGTTAATAAATACATTAACTATACAAGAAAAGTTCTCGAATCTAAAAGAGAGAAATAAGAAAAAAATTGAAAATTTTTTTATTTAAAGTTATTCAAATATATGAGTTTGATGCTTAAATACTCTTAAATAAATCCTAAGATGCAATTAGAAAAAAAATTAAACAAATAAGTAAATAAAAACTGAAAAAGACACAAATTTTTGCATTCCGTCCATCGAACGGTCCGCATTCCATAAGTCGATCGATTGGAATGGTGCAAAACGTCCTTAGACTAAAAGCAATAAATTAAATTTGTGTCCATCTACCCTGCAACGCCTACCTTCAATGTGGGCTATCCATTATGTGGGACCCACCTTGGTGTGAGCCATCATCATGTCAGACATTGGATGTGGGTCCATCTTTAATGTTGACTATTTGTCACATGAGGCCCATCTTCGAAGTGAGTCGTACATGCCCTTAATGTGGGCCATTCATCATTAAGGCTGACCTTGGATGTGAACTATCCTTGAGTGGGGCCCAGCTTGAATGGGTCATCCATCATGTGGGGGCCACCATCAATATTTTTATCCGTCACGTGGGGCCCTGCCTCAATATCCATCACCCATCATGTGGAGGACATCTTCGATGTGGGCCATTCATTGCGTGAGCTCCTAAGGATCTTACTCTTAACAGTTAAGTCCTTGAAGAGTAATCCGCTCTTATACCAATTGAATCGGTAACTATCTACAACATTGGACTTCAATGTTGCAGAGGAAGTCTGGACAGACAAATACATTAATTATTCAAGGATGTGGATCTTTGGGTGTCCAACATATGTCCATGAGTAGAGTAGACAAAGGATGAAGTTGGATGTAAAATCTAAAAAGTGTATTTTTATTGGTTATGAGAAAGGTGTTAAGGATTATAAGTGTTGGGATACTATTTCTCAAAGGGTAGTCATTTGCAGAGACGCCATTTTTTATGAGTCATTTATGTTAAAGGCTGTAAGACCCGTATCCTAGTCCATACCGTTCCGTATGCTTCCGCGATCCTACCGGTCGAATTCCGGCAATCCTCGACCCGTAACCGACGTTTGTGCGTAATCCTAAGCCGAGATCTGTATGCCAAAGTCGGTTCGAACCGAAACCTATATCTTAGCGACCGCGGCGTCGCCGCGGTTCCAACGCCACAACTCACGCACCGGCCCGATACCCAGGCTAGAAGATGTCAGTCTGCGTTTATTCTGAAGAAACGCCGCGCGTTGCGAATCTTGAGGGAATCTCTACAACAAGTCTCATCAATCAACCATAAATTCATCCCTTATCTAAGTACAACCACCCCACTCCTCCTTTTCCCACAAGTCAAACCTCTCTCTCCCTCACTATTCCTTCTTTAAAAAAATTTCAAACTAAACCATCCCTCTTTTACCCATTTTTCAAACCACCCCATACCATCCATTCTTTTTCTTATTTTATTCCTTTATTCCATTTTCTTAAGTTCTCTCCCAAGCAACCCAAGACACTCCATACGTCCAAGCTTCCCTCTCCCTCCCAAGTGTGGTCCACCTTTTCATCTTCCATCTACACCTTCTCATCTTCTATCTCAACCATCCAAACCCCATCATCCACCGTCCAAGACGAAGGCAAGGAGCATTTGAGGCCAAGGGAGCAAAGAGGAGGCTTAGAGGTGGGCGATCCATCGTTAAATCTCTTTTTTACGGTCCACATGTTGGTGGGACCCATTGTGATGTATGTGATGTATCAATGAGGGCCCATAGTGGCGGGGTCCCTTTGTTGCACCGTGGATTTCTCTCTCTTTCTCTTTTTCTCATCCTAATATGTAGTGGGCCCACCAAATTACCTATTTCATCCATTAGATGGGGGTGGCCCACCACATTTAGGAATTCCCATATTCCCCACACACACACACACATATATATGTGTGTGTACCAACATGGTGGGCCACGTCCACGTGGGACCCACCATGATGTCTGTGAGCATCCACGCCGTCCAGCGTCTCTGGACGCTACACGCTGCAAGTAGCTAACGTGAAGTGTGAACTGATATGGATGTACTAGCAAGCTACCCATAATGGGTTTGGGGATGGGAGTTCAAGTAGGCCCCACCTTGATGTTTATGCATGATCCAAACCGTCCATCCCAACCCTTGCATCATCTTAGGCATTGAGCCGAAAAATGAGACCGATCCAATCATCTGGCGGGCCATGGCATTAAGAATGCTAGTATTTTCCGTTAAAACTTGGGAAAATGATTGCTGGGGTCCACAAGAAGCTTAGACCCACCTGAAAACTTGGTTTGGACCTCTAATTTTGTGGGACACATACAATGGACAGAGTAGATCTGGTTAATGTGGGTCCCACCTAGGATAAATAAATTTTATATATATATATATATATATATATATATATATATATATATATATATATATATATATATATATATATAGCATGCATTTGCTACCTTGACGTCCAGAGGAGTCTAGACGTCTAACGTTATATAGGGAGGGCCACCCCCCTTGGCCCCAGTTGTGGACCCTACCATGATGTATGTTTTACATCCATGCCGTTCATTTAATAGGTCCCCTTTAATGATGCGTTGGTTCCAAAAATCAACCATAAACAGTTCTTGGATGGCCGACACCATCACCGTTCATGCGGTGGTATGCCAAACCACATGGAATCAAATGCTGGGGTCCACATGCAGCTTGGATCCACCTGAAACTCGGTTTGGACCCTTAAATTGGTGGGATACACACAATGAATGGGTTGGATTTGTGAACTACATCACGGTGGATCCCAGGACCATATAACCGTACCAAAAGTTTGGTTGACAAATAAACATTGCAGTGGCTCTGTCCACGTGACCTTTCAACAGGGTGGATGGAAAATGAATGTTACAATGGGCCCTTGCTCACGTGACCCTATCAACAAGTTGGGTGGCAAATAAGTATTACGGTGGGCCCGACTTATGTATTATGTCCACACCTTTCATCAGTGTGGACCTCCACCATGAAGTATGTGAATTATCTATGCCTCTCATCCCTATGGGACCTACCATGATGCATGAGTTTCATCCAAATTGTTCAACCATTTCGGAGATTATTTTAAGGCCATGTGTTGAGGCCCATCTTGGTGTATTTGTGGGCTGTCCATTAAGGCCCACTTTGATTTGTATAAGGCCATTAGTTGAGGCCCATCTTAATGTATTCATGGTCGCCCACTTTGATATATATGAGACCATGGTTTGAGGCCCATTTGATGTATTGAAGTCCCATGGGTCGAGGCCCAATGGGTTGTACATGAGGTCCATTACAACGTGATTCTACCATGGTTCATGTGTTGACTATTGTAGTGGGCTACGCCTTAGGAGCAATGATGGTTTGACGTCTACATTGAATGGATAATGTTGGTTAAATGTCCGCATCATAACTCTCCCTAAGGCCCATTGATAGGCCCATACTTGTAGTAAGTAGGCCGTCTAGGCCCATCTCCATTATACACAGAGCCCATCTCTTTATACATGTTTAGTATAGATCCATGATTCATGATCATACGCATCATATGTATGCCTGATATGAGGAGTGACCGATCGTAGCATATGCCTTCGGGCAGACTGTTTATGGGCTCCCTAATAGGCGGAGTTGCCCCATATAAGTGCATGGTACACGCAGGACTGTTGCATGACTGGTAGTGTGACTCATGCACTTGCATTTATGTGATTGCAGTTACTGTATGCCCTAGTGACATCAGGGCCATAGCCTCCATAGATACATCGTGGATGGCAGGATTGGATATCGAAAATATTTGGTTCTAGCATACAGGCACCATAGATGTCCCTGGGTGAAAATTTCTAAACCCGATGGTACAAGAGGATGACTTCAACGTCGAGACCAAGTGGATACACGAGCGCCCGAGGGCCGTATACCAGTAGGCCGCGTCTCCCACTGTGTCGTGATCGGTTGGAAAGGGGTGTGACCTTACCCGCCTGAGTGAGGGGGCAATTTCTAGGTTGAGTTTGACCAGCTTGAGGAATCAGTCCCCTATCGACGAGCCAGGCTCAATATTGGCAGGCGGATAGTGAGGTCTCTTCCACCTTCCCAGTTGTGCGTCCGGATAGGGGCGACAAGCTGGCGTAGAGTGTACTTGACCCCGGTGATTATCAAGATTGAAAACCGTACTGATTTGATGCTCTAGTAAGGAGCTGCATTGATATGTGGATGAGGATTGACATGCTTGACTTGTATTCTGCATCGCATGGCCTTGATGTGGCCGATCGCATTCATATCTTGCACCGCATAGCCTTGGTACGGCTGATTGCATTCATGTACTCATCACCATGATTCCGCATTACTCTGACCTTGCATTTTGAGCACGCTTATATTGCGCACATACTTACACCACCCTCTAAGCTTTCTATAAGCTTATGCATGATTGATGTGTACAGGTGATGCCAGGACGCAGCCGTAGCTTCGCCGCCGTTGGAGTGTGCAGTCGAGCTTCTGGAGTTTTTGTTACTTTCAGTATATTGTATTTCCCTTACATACGCCTTGTACTCAAAGTTTTGATCATAGTAGATTTTGTGATGGTGTTCTTGTGGTTATTGTTCGTGGGTTATGCTTTTGTTATGCTCATTACGAATCAAATGATATTAGAAATCCTCCTTGTGGGATCCCAGGATCGGAACCTGGTAAATGGGTACCGGGAGCCGAGAATGGGGTTCTGTGGAGGCTGTCGGTGCCGGGTTCGGCGATCGAGAATTTTGTGAGCCCGGTTTTCGAGTTTGGGGTGTGACAAAGGCCAATAAAGACGATGTAGAGAAGTCGAAAACACATGGTGAGGCAGAGTGATTGTCGATGCAGGTGAAGCCAATTGAGCCAGTTACTGAATGTGAAATTTAACAAAAAGTAAGAAACTTACCAAAACAATCAACAGGATAACCAAGAGAATATAGTCAGGAACATGGAGATTTTAATCATGTCACGGGTGCCGTATGCAAGTGGAGTGAGGAGTTTCATGTATGTGATAGTTTGCACGATGTCGGATATCTCATAGGTAGTTGGCATGGTCAACAGATATATTGTGAATCTAGAAAAAGAGCATTGGAATGTAGGTAAGTGGATTCTCAGGTATATCAGGGGCACAATCGACACTGGGATCATGTTCGAGTTACATGGAGTTTTAGGGTAGTTGTAGGCTATGTGGATGCAAATTATGCAGGAGATTTGGAGAATAGGAGATCCATTGCAAGATATATTTTCGTAATAACAGGCATACCAATATGTTGAAGATCTATACTACAGTTTACTATAGCATTGTATACAACCGAGGTGAAATATATGACTATGATAGAGGTATTAAAGGAGGCATTATAATTAAATGGTCTGATTGGAGAACTTGAGTTGAAGTAGGAGATGATTCGATTGCATTGAGACAATTAGAGTACTATTTATGTAGCGTTGAATCAAGTGTATTATGAGAGAACCAAGCACATTAACTTGAGGTTCCATAAGATACAAGAACTCATTACTTTGGGAGAGATTCATTTTCAGAAGATTCACACGGATAAGAATGCTGCAAACATGTTGACAAAGCCGATGACCACAAACAAGTTCAAGCACTACTTGAGCTTGATCAATCTCACCGGTCATTAATGAGATAGGGCACCCTTGCACATCGGTACGGATGGAGCTGCATTTCAGGTGGAGGATGTAGGGAGTGGTCTATGCTCAAGGTGAAGGATAGCTGATGTAGAACGGGTCACGGACAGTTACATGGCCAAGATGGATTAAAAGGGGCCCAATCGATGACAGAAGTGATCCAGACCATTGGACCTTAAATCGGGCGTATCTTGCAATCTGGAAGGAGTTATCAGACGTAAAATATATGATTTTGGGGTAGAACGAGCTACTTTAGCCTACCAACCCTGCTATGCCGGGTTACCCAAGCTGGATTTACCAAATAGTGCCCGATCGACAGTCATTTCCCTGTTTTAATTCCATTTTTACTATAAATAGTAAGTTTTAGTTTGATTATAACTCTTCATCCGTTGGGCTTTAGGAGTTGCGTCCAACGTGAAAAGAGCTTAGAAAAATTAGGAGAATAGCTTGGTAAAGCCAAATAAGACACTTATTATTTTTGGCCGAAAACCTTGTGCACTAGTAGACATCACGACCGTCTATAAATAGTAAGTTTACTATTTATAGTAAGTCGCGAATTCTAGGAGTTTTAGTTATAATTTGATTCTAATTTCTTTCTCATTACTTGGTACCCCTATTTAAAGGGTTGTGATCTCGTTTTTATTCATTTATTAATCAATTTCGAATTCATTAGAATTTATTTCTATTTTCTTGCTTTCTTTCCTCATGGATTCGAGAAGTCTCTGTGAGAAGTCTAGAGAGTTATATGAATTCGGAATAGTTATCCTCCTGAGGAAGATGGTGCTCGACCTCACGTCCTTCCCTGCGTCAGTTTGGTGTCAAAGCGAGATTTTTACTCGGATCAATGGCTTCTAACGATGGGTCGGGTAACAATCCCATGGGTGGTGCTCTAGGGAATTTACCTTTAACTGCGGCAGCTTTCGAAACAGCGCAGCAAGAGAATCGGCAAGCCATGCAAGGGCTGCATGCTTTCATCGACCGCATAGCTAGAGGTGCACATTGAATCGGTAGAACTGTGGAACCAGACCAGAACCAACCAAACGGTCTAGTTTTGTCCAGTTCTAGAGTGCACCGGTCCCAGTTCCGGTTCCAAAAATCAAAGAACCGATTACATCGGTTCGGTTCTCGGTTTGGGGGTAAGTAGAATCGAACTGAACCATAAACCAATCCGTAGAACCGAACTATGGATCCGAATCGCGGAACCAAACCGTGGAACCGAACCTGGAATCGAACTTAGAACTGAACCAAGAACCCTTTGATCGTTTCTGTATTTGATTCATGATTTGTGGTTTACAATGCACCATTTGATTGTTTCCATAAATATATTTTTGCATACCTTATACAATATCTAAACCATTCATCAAATGGATCACAACACGAATGGACATGGGCTAAATTATAAAATAAAAGATGCAATTGGGTTGGATCATAAAAAGCCCAGAACTATGGAACCGATTCGGAACTGAATTAGTTTTAACGGTCCGGTTCCGGTTCGGATCTAGGGTGCTAATGGTCCGGTTCTAGTTTCGAAGATCCTAGAACCGTTAGGAACGGTTCGGTTCCGGTTTCAGCCCAGAACCAAATCGAACCGACCCGTGTGCACCCCTACGCATAGCGGATCTCTTGGCAGAAACCCTAGGGAAACTCTGTGTTCCTAGTGGTAATCCTCTACCGCCAATTGCTGAAACTCGTAATTGCCCTGATCGCAAGATAGTACCGACAATACATCCAAGGGTCATTCCTAAGGAAGGGGATCCAGCGATGAGGAGATTGACGACATAATCTTCCAACACCCTAGACAAGGTGACAATCGAGTAGATCGAATAGAT
The DNA here is from genome assembly GCF_029962835.1 of Magnolia sinica. Lineage (NCBI taxonomy): Eukaryota > Viridiplantae > Streptophyta > Magnoliopsida > Magnoliales > Magnoliaceae > Magnolia > Magnolia sinica. Next base: position 105,074,142 of record NC_080578.1, on the reverse strand, counting down.
CGGGAATTTAAAATGCAGGTTGATATTCTTAGCTTCAATGACCAACTACACATTGAGGATTTTCTCGATTGGCTTTCTGAAGTTGAGCAATTCTTCGACTATATGGACATCCCTGAAGCAAATAAGATCAAGCTTGTGGCCTACAGTTGAAAGGCGAAGCTTCAGCTTGGTGGGAACAACTACAATTCACGCGAACCAGGCATATGAAAGCACCAATCTGTACACGGCAGCGAATGAAGTAACTACTACGTGCTCGATTCCTCCCTACCGACTATGATAAGGTATTATTCCAATAATACCAAAATTGTCGACAGGGTAGTCGGTGAGAGAATACGTAGAAGAATTTTACTGCCTCGTGGCGTGTAACGATTTGTCGAGACTGAATCGCAGCAAGTCGCCCGATTCAACGGTGGATTGCGTATGGTGATCCAGGATCCGGTCCAGATGCAGTCTATCTGGATGATGAATGATACAATCAAGTTGGCTACTCAGGCGGAAGTGTAACTTGAACGTCCTAACACACGGACCTATCATACCGCAAGGGTCACTATGGAAGGTCCGCCCTAGGGGAATGAGCCCGTAGAAGCACGTACTCAACCTCCTACATCTGAGAGCCGAGATCAGGGAAGCTTGCAAGCTATACCCCAAAGGGGTATATCGATTGCTGCTGGTCCAAGTAGAATCTCGAACCCCTATGCCCAGCCAAGGCCCGACAACTGCTATCGTTGTGGCCAACCGGGGTACCTATCAAATACTTGTCCCTAGCGAAAAGTGACAAACCTCGCTATCAATGATGATAGTGCTGATAACGCATATGAAAATTCAGATATCAAAGAACAGGAGCGCACCACCGAGGATGAGGCAAATGAGTCAGGTTAGGTTAAGCAAGATCGCGGTGAGTCGCTCATCGTGAGGCGACTATTATATGCGCTAAGAAAAGAAGTACATCCACAGTGGCATAACATCTTCCGAACTAGGTGTATGGTGAACGAAAGGTTTAAGATGTGATTATTGATAGTGGGAGCAGCGAGAACATCTTCTCCAAGTTCATGGTGGAAAAATTACAATTGAGAACGGAGCGTCATCCCTCCCCATATACAATCAGTTGGATCAAGAAGGTTAGCGAAATAAAGGTAACAGAACGGTGCACCATATCCTTTTCAATTGACAAATATTATAAGGATGAAGTAGTATGTGATGTGGTTAACATGGAAGTATGTCACATACTACTCGGTCGACCCTGACAATCTACCGTGACGCCACTCATAAAGGGCGAGATAACATATATATCTTCGTCAAGGACGACCGAAAAACTATATTGGCCCCTATGGATCCAGAGGGACCACTTGAAACTTCTAAAGTGGAGGGTCATTTTCTTTTAACCATACGGGACTTCGTGGAAGAATCCAAAGAAACAGGACAGTCTTACGCATTAATTGTAAAATGGGAAGAACTCGAGCCTACCATCATCCCTAAAAGACTAAGGCCCATGTTACATGAATTCAAAGAAATTTGGCCCGATGACCTTCCTGATGGGTTATCCCCCATGTGGGATATCGAACATCGTATCGACTTTGTCCTTGGGTCCAGTTTACCCAATCGCCCTCACTATCGGATGAGTCCGAATGAGTGCGAGATTCTGTAGGGGTAAGTGGAGGAACTGATCCATAAAGGTCTTATTCGAGAAAGCATGACCCCATGTGCCGTACCAGTTCTATTAACTTTAAAGAAATATGGGAGTTGACGCATGTGTGTCGACAGCCGGGCCATAAAAAATCACCATAAAATATAGGTTTCCTATACCACGATTGGACAATATGTTTAACATGTTGGAGGGTGCAAAAATATTCTCTAAATTGGACCTAAGGAGCGGATATTATCAGATTCGAATACGGCTAGGTGATGAGTGGAAAACGACCTTTAAGACCAAAGAAAGTTTGTATGAATGGATGGCCATGCCATTCGGTCTTTCGAACGCGCTTAGCACATTCATGAGATTGATGAACCAAGTTCTGAAACCTTTCATTGGGCGGTTCGTTGTGGTTTATTTCGATGATATTTTGATATACAGTCAAGACGAAACCACCCATATGGAATACCTTAAGAAGATCCTTCAAGTGCTCACTCAAAATAAATTATATCTCAATTTAAAAAAGTGCAGCTTCATGACTGATAGCCTGTTGTTTTTAGATTTTGTCGTAACATCCACGGGTATTCGGGTGAATGAGGAGAAGGTGAAGGCAATCAGAGAATGCTCGGTTCCCACAAATATTCACGAAGTGTGAAGTTTTCATGGATTGACGACATTCTATCATCGGTTTGTGAAAAATTTCAATACCATTGTGTCACTAATCACAGATTGCATGACGAAATGACAATTTCAGTGGATCAACGAAGCCGACAGGAGCTTTGCCGAAATTAAGCGCAGGTTATCCACAACCCCGGTTTTTATACTTCCCAACTTCGACAAACTATTTAAAGTCGAATGTGATGCCTCATAGGTTGGGATTGGGAAAGTTTTATCTCAAGAAGGTAGGCCGGTAGCCTTCTATAGTGAGAAACTTAGCGATGCACGCAAGAAGTGGTTTACATATGAGATCGAGTTGTATGCGGTGGTCTAGGCACGGCGACACTGGTAACATTATTTGATTCAAAGGGAATTCATACTTTACACAAACCATCAAACTCTCAAATTCATTAATAGCCAAGCTAACATTAACCGTGTGCATGCTAGATGAATCCTATTTTTGTAAGAATTCACATTCGTACTAAAACATAAGTCTGGGTAATAGAACAAAGTAGTCGACGCCCCGAGTCATCGTGCAACTTTGTTAGTCAATATGAACAATGAGGTTGCCAGGTTAGAGCGCCTCAAGGACATATATGCCGACGATGACGACTTCAAAGATGCATGAGTTAGATGCCAAGAAGGTCACCTCGGTGACTTACATATGCAAGATGGGTTCCTTTTCAAGGGGAATCGACTGTGCATCCCCAAAAGTTCGTTATGGGAATATATAATCCAAGAGCTACATAGAGGTGGCCTTAGTGGACACCTTACGCGAGACAAGACGCGAGCTCTTGTGGAAGAACGGTATTACTGGCCGCAATTGGTATGTAATGTGAGAAAGGCAGTCCAACGTTGTTATATTTGTTAGACCTCTAAGGGGTAATATCATAATACGGGCCTCTAAACCCCGTTACCCGTGTCTGACGGCCCTTGGGAGAATTTATCTATGGACTTCGTGCTTGGTCTCCCACGAACACAACGTGGCATGACTTCAGTGTTCGTAGTAGTAGATCATTTCTCTAAGATGACGCACTTTATTCTATACAAGAAGACTCTCGATGCAACTCATGTGACGAATCTATTTTTCAAAGAAGTTGTGCGGCTACACGAGGTTCCTAAGACTATTACTTCTAACCGTGACACGAAGTTCATTAGCCACTTTTGACGGACTTTGTGGACTCGATTCGATACACGACTTCAGTTCAGTAGCGCCTACCACCCACAGATTGATGAGCAAACTGAGGTTGTGAATCACACGTTGGGAAACCTCCTTCGATATATTTCAGGAGAAAAACTGAAGTAGTGGGATTTGGTCTTGTCTCAAGTAGAGTTTGCATTCAACAACATGGTAAACCGCTCGACAGGGAAATCCCTGTTCCAGGTTATTTACGAACGAGTACCTTGCCACACACTAGACTTGGTCCCTCTACCCAAGCTCCTAGACATGAGCATTGCAGCAGAACATATGATAGATAGGATCATGGGCATTTATGCGGAGGTACAGACCAAGTTACATGCCTTGAACGAAAAGTACAAGGAGCAAGCGGACAAGCATCGACAATAAAAAGTATTCAAGGTGGGCGACCAAGTAATGGTCTATCTGTGCAAAGAAAGATTTTCGACCAGAACGTATAACAAGTTGAAGAACAAAAATATTGGACCGGTATCAATCATCCAAAAGATCAACAATGCTTATGTTGTTGATCTTCCAGATGACATAGCGATTTCACTGACTTTCACCGTCGCGGACCTGACCGAGTATCATGAACCAGAGAAAGACGAGAACTCGAGGACGAGTTCTTTTAAAGTGGAGGAGACTGATGTAGAGCAGGTCACAGATAGTTACATGGCCAAGTTGGATGAGAAAAGGTCGAGTCGACGACAGAAGTGATCCAGACCATTGGACCTTAAATTGGGCGTATCTCGCTAGAGCTGGGCATTTCAGATCTGATCTGGTGGGTCCGAACCTATCCGACCCGATTTGAACTGAACCGACGGTCTGGATCGGTGCGGATCGGGTAGCTCCATCCAGATCCGAATTCTTTTTCGATCGAATTCGGATTAGGCATAATCCGACCCGATCCAGTTCGGTATTCGATCCGATTGGATCCGATCCGATTCGGGATCCGATCCGGACCTTACTCTCAATGTAACAGCTACTTCAAAGCTCTAACATGGAGAAGATACCACCAGCGGGTGGTAGCACCAACTATCGATTTCTACAATGGATAAAGTCAAATTAACAACAAGAATCTCAATCATCAAAGCATACAAGCTCTACATCTGCCACCTTCCAACAATCAAATTCCAAAACAATATCCCAAAAAAAAAAAAAATCATCTCAAAAATCAATCTCTCGCACCCAAATCACGTTAATTCAGAGCAGAAATTAAAAAAAAATCCAAATCAAATATCAAAAGAACCCAAACAGTGACTGCAACAAAATGATACTCCCATCAATCTACAGCAATAGCAGAGAGAGAGAGAGAGAGAGAGAGAGAGAGAGAGAGATCGCCGTACCGATGGAGCATCGACAGCTCGATTGACGATTCCATCTTCTACCAACTGGAAATGGAACATCTATTGGATTTCTGAGCTAGGGTTTCCTTTCTCCATTTTGGGCGGAAAGTAGAAGAGAAAAAGACCCCTGGAAAGGAGGAGAGAGAGAGAGAGAGAGAAGGAAAAACGATTGAAAACAGAGCTTGCTCTTGCTTTTCTTATATGATACTCCCGCTCCGTATGACACTTGATACACAGGCACTCCAATAGTGCACACGTGATATGTAATAACTCACATCTGGACCGATCCGAACCTAGCCCAATCGAAAAATCGAGTCAGGCACGGATAAGATCAGACAATCCACATTTCGGATCGGTCCGACTCAGGTGGCCCAAACTCAGTAACGGATCGATTCAGATTCAGCTCAGACCAATGGGATTTCGGATCGGATCGAGTTGGCCCGGATTTGATCCGATCCGGACCGATGCCCAGCTCTATATCTCGCAATTTGGAATGAGTTATCAGATGTAAAATATATGATTTTGGGGTAGAATGAGTTAGTTTAGCCAACCAACCCCGCTATGCCAGGTTACCCAAGCTGGATTTGCCAAATACCTCCCGATTGACGGTCGTTTCCCTGTTTTAATTCCGTTTTTACTATAAATAGTAAGTTTTAGTTTGATTATAACTCTTCATCCATTGGGCTTTAGGAGTTGTGTCCAACGTGAAAAGCGCATAGAAAAATTAGGAGAACAACTTGGTGAAGCCAAATAGGACACTTATTATTTTTGGTTGAAAAGCATGCGCACTAGTAGACATCATGACCATCTATAAATAGTAAGTTTACTATTTATAGTAAGTCGCAAATTCTAGGAGTTTTAGTTGTAGTTTGATTCTGATTTCTTTCTCATTGCTTGGTACCCCTATTTAAAGGGTTGTGAACTCGTTTTTATTCATTCATTAATCAATTTCGAATTCATTAGAATTTATTTCTATTTTCTTACATTCTTTCCTCGTGGATTCGAGAAGTCTCTGTGAGGAGTTAAGAGAAGTTCCGTGGATTCAGAATAGTTATCCTCTTGAGGAAGACGATGCTCGACCTCACGTCCTTCCCTGCGTCAGTAGCATAGGAGATATTCAGGGTGACTTGACAGAATATAAGTCAAGGTGGAGATTATTGTGTGGATGTCTAAGATTCTGCACAATCAAGGAGGTGAAGCAAGGCTCTATCGGTTGGACTGAATTGGGTTTTAGTCTGACCTATAGAGTGAAAGATTTCTCAGGAGTAGAGACGGACTATCGGTCCGATTGAAGATGAGTTTGGTCCAATCGATGGACATCGACTTTGCTATGCAATTTTTTGTAAGTCAAGGTATTTAAGTCCTAATTTGATTATGGCTTAGTTATGACAAGTGTTTTCTCTCATAGGGCAATGGTTTTATAGGGTGAGAGTTTTTTTTTACACTTGCAAGGGCTTGGAAATGTATTTGTATAAAAGACTAGGATTTTTCCTAGGGTGTGCATTGCAAAGGGAGAACGAGTTGCTTCTGTAATTGAAAAATGTTAGTAGTGTAATCTGTCGCTTTGTACCATAAATTTTATTTTATTTTTTCTGCAAGGGCTTTTCATGTAAAATTATATGTTTGTAATTGCTTGGTTGGTTGATTCTAGCTTGATTGTTATTTCTTCGTTGAACATGCTTTTGCACAACACAGAATTAATAGTGATATTAAATCTAAATTTCTAATATTTAAGGTTAATCCGGTTTTGTTGAGCATGCTTTTACATAACAGCCATCACTGTTACCGTTACAATATGAGTCACAAAGGCCCTTACTAATTTTTTTTTAAAAAAATTATTAAAAAAAACTATTTTGGTATAAGATTGTTAGGGGACCTTTACAGGCTATTACGGGGTCATTACGCGTCAATTTTTGCATAACACCGGTTACAAACCCATAATTATATAACCGTTTTGGAATTCCTTGCTCCATAGAGGCAGCATTTATGTGAATCACTACCAGAGAGAAGACTAACAGTTGACAAGCTCCAGAGATTCGAATGGCGCTTCCCAGTAGGTGCATTGTGTGAAGTCAGTCAGGAGATATCCCCCCATTCTCCTTTACTACCCAATAATGGAGATACGGAAATTCTTACCAGCTGAATTTAAGTTGTTCCAGCGCAGCAGCTACAAATTGGAGAAGCATTTATTAGATGAAAAAACGGTCCATTTAGGGGGAAATGAAGTATCATTTGGCTAATCATGCCCTGCGCGACTTGCTGGGAGATCTGGAAAAAAGAAACAATAACATTTTCAACGATATCCAGATTACCAACTTACTGCATATGGACAAGATCAAAGGGGCAATCACTGAGTGGGCTTCACTATCTTCAAAGTTGGAGGAACGTCAGCCTCGGATATCAGTTTTGAATGATCCAATATCGTGGCTTAGGTTCAGGTTTCTGCTTGTTTAAACACTTCATTCAAACTGCCATCATCTGAACCAAGCAACTTTCTATGTCCTTTTTCCTTTGTTTTTTTTTCCATGTTTTGTATCTTTCTCTAATAATACATTTTCTGTCATCTACTCGAACAAACAAAAAGTAGAAGAAGAAGAAGAAGAAGAGCTCATTAGTTTGTAATGTTTTACATCTTTGGATAGGCTGCATCACAATTTTTCAGTGAGATTTTGCAATGCATATAACATGCATGCATATGTGCTACTTGAACAAGAATGTTAGTTGCACGATGTTAGTTGTCTATCAAAAGCATAGCAACTTTCATACTGTGTAAACTCAGACTATCCCCCTTTTTTTTTCTACCTGATTTCCTTAAGGGCCCGTTTGGATGGGTGTGGATTGGAAGGGATTGAATGGTATTAGGGTGGATGGCATGGATTTCAAGGTAATGATGGTGTTGTCAGTGGATTGTCTTAAGATCCATGGGATTGCTATATCCCGGGATTGCTATATCAAGTCTGTTTGGCACGCCCGGCCAATCCCGGGATTACCAATCCCGGGATTAAACCTTCCCATCCCTTGAACCAAGCATGTCCCAGACAAATTTGAACAGATTAGGGTGGATTGGATGGGATTTAAAGGTAATGATGGTGTTGTCAGTGGATTGTCTTAAGATCCATGGGATTGCTATATCCCGGGATCAGGTCACCCAGTCTGTTTGGCACGGCCGGCCAATCCCGGGATTTAACTTCCAATCCCTTCCAATCCGCCCAGCCAAACAGGCCCTAAGTTATTACGAAATTGGGAAAATAGAATTTCTCGTAATAACCTAATCAAGTGAAGTATCCAAAGGTAGAAATCTCTGAAGCCTGCCAAGAGGAACTTGAGATCAAACAGCATTTGGCCACAACGAAACGAAGGAAACAAGAAAAGCTTGGAATATATGGAAAGCTCTATATTATTCTACAGGGGTACATGAGCACTACCCATACAAAGAAATACAAATATAAACACACAAGTATCAGAAACACAACAAGAACTATTTGTGCACCTTTAAAACCTACATTCACTCACCGCGGAAGAGTAAACAGGATCACTTCATTGAAAACTTTCAACGGAAAATTGTACCATCATGAGTGAGAGATGGAAATGGAGGAATAGATTGCAGTATCAATTTCCGGCCACTTCTCTGTCCAGGAGATGACCCAAATTCATTATGTGGAGGTGAGACCCTCTTACGGTTGGGGGAGGTGGTCTTCACTCCACTGACAGGCGAGGAGCTGCCTCTTAGAATCTCAGGGGTTTCATCTTCTGAAATGATCTGCAATTTCTTCTCAAACTTCAGTTGGGGTTGTAGAAAATCAGATTTTCGAAGTGTCTCACAAGTACTTAGGCAAGTAGATGATCCAACAGCAACTACAGGACATCGTGGGGGTTTCCGACCAGAGAAAAATGACAGTTCAACAGATGACCTACAACAGAAAATATTCACAATAAATCAAAACTTTAAAAACAGACAAAAAAGAAAAAGAAATCTGATCTTTACTTCAGCCAAAGGGTATTGGAATACAAAACCTGGAAAGATGGATAGGTGTTATTGCCAACATAGAGTCTAAATATTTCTTTTCATCCTTCTGGGCTTCAGTAATCTGCAGAGTTTCATCTGGCTCATCTTTCTCACCAGCTTCTGATTCTTCTTCTTCTGGTTCAGCTTCTTCTATTACTGGTGGTGCATACCCTGATTTTTTATTTTTTATTTTTTTTAAAAAAAAGAAGAAAAACACAAGGCAAGAAGGACTAAAATTAAAAGAACAGTGTGAAGCTGCATCCCTTGAACAGATAGAAAAAGAACAAGAAAAGAAGACTAAGGAGAAGATGATTAGGGGAATGATGGTTGCATAATTGCACCCATTGCATGGAACGGGAGTAACAATAAAGAGGAAGTAACCCATGCATACAGAAACATGACATGCTTGTTAACAGAATAGCCAACTAACCCACAACATTTTCAAAGTGGCAGAGAAAATAATAGGAACTCATAGTCTTAAGACAATAAATTAAAGTGGCCCACTTCCAAAAATTGCAGCACAACACATCAAGATCGTTTAACAGAATACCAGGGCATTTTGTTAATCATAAAAACGTTGAAACCATCTTTTCTTCCTTTTTTTTTCAAAAGGTGAAACCATTAAATTTTTTTTGGTATTTTTTGAAGAGTGAAACCAACAAAAGAAAATACTCACCATCTTTCCTACCAAATGCATTTTTACACCCTTCACATCTGCAATTACTGGAGCACCCGACTCCACCCTTTAAAGACGAACAATCAGATCCCAGTCAGATTGTATGCAACCTAGAAATCAATCAAATAATTCAACAGACAAAACCTGATAGCATTCACAGTATTTCTTCAGACAACTTGACTTCTTGCAATTGCATCCTCTTTTATGCCGAGCTGAAGCTGGAGTGTTATTACCTTCGTCCTGCAGTGCACAAGTGATGCCTAACCACTTAACAACAGCACAAGATTTCCAAATTAGCAAAATGAACTTTGGCTTTCTGTGCATACCCCAATGTCTGGAACAGACTCAGAGCTCCTAATGACTTTGGGAGCAAATGCAAGTGGATTGCGTGATTCTATCTGTTTGCGAGTTGCAAGAACAGTGTCTTCATGTATAGGCTTGTTAAAGCATTCTTGACATGAACAAGGCTCAACACAGTAGACACCAGCGGCAAAGCATTCACAATAACTGCATGGGAAAATTCAACATGTTAAACCATAAGCATAATTCAGAAAGGGGAATCAAACCAAAATTAAGATCTACCTAAAAATTTGAAAATGAATGCAAACCTCATACTGTGAAAATTTGATAGAAATTACTAACCTAGGTTTGAAGATCAAACCAATAGCTCACTTTGACAGACCAAATGATCAAAACCATCCACTCAATGGCTAGGAAAACTGTAAGCCCATATTGATTATAATAGAGAAGGTCCAGCCATTGATCTAGACCTCCCATCATGTGGAACACACCTTTAATTGCCTTGTCCACTTAAAAGTAGAGCTGGGCATCGAGTGGAGTCGGACCGAGTTAGGGCTGACTCGACTCAATCCGGTTTTGAAATAGGCCTGACCCGAACTCGATCCGACTTGATACCAAGTCCGATCCGGTCAGAAGTACCAAGTCGGGTCGAGTTGGCACCGAGTTGGATTGAGAGATGAGGGAGGGAGAGACCGAGATAGTAGAGAGGAGAGAGAAGAGGAGGAGGAGGAGGAGGGTGATGGTGGTGGGTGGTTGCCGGGCTTGGAAGATGAGGAGGATGAGGGAGGGAGAGAGGTTTTGGGATCGGGTCAGGGTAGGGTGCGGCGGGTAGGGTTAGAGAGTTGGGTTTCAGATCGAGTTGGGTCTAACCAGATCGAGTTTCGGGTGGAGTCAGGTTACTAGGTAACTCGAACTCGACTCGGTTTGACTTCGGATTGGGCGAAGCCTACTCGGTTCAGACTGACTCACCCATTCGGTTCGGGTCGAGTCGGACGAGTCGAGTTAGCCGGATCGAGTTGTCCGGTGCCCACCTCTACTTCAAAGTAACTTTGATTAGATGATCCAAGCCATTCAACCAATGGCTAGGAAAATGGAAGGTCCATATTGATTATAATAGAGAAGGTTTGATCATTGATTTGAAACTTCCATCATGTGGAGCCCACCATTGATTGCCAGCTCCGCCAAAAAACACTATGATAAGATTATCCTAATTATCCAATCAGTGGCTTAGAAATAGACCGTAAAAATTGATTATAAGAAAACTCCAGTAATTGACCTAGACCGCCCATCATATGGGCCAGCCTTTGATTGCTCATCCCTCACAAAGGTCACTTTGATCAAATAATCCTAGTCATCCAACCAGTTGCTAGGAAAATATGGACAGTACATATTGATTATCACAGAGAAGGTCTAATCATTGATCTGAACCATCCATCATGTGCATTGCACCTTTGACATGCCCATCTCAAACCAACGAACATCTACCATACTTAAGTGTGACAATTTTGGGAAGCAAATATGATCCTGACTAGAAACATTGGGAAGCCCCAGCAGCCATCAACTTCTTACTCAGGGAAAAAATTCAGTGCATGTAAGAAACTTACAGCTTCAAACACTTGGACTTCTTACAGTTACAACGCTTGCAAGCCTCACTTTCTCCAGCATTTTCCAACCTGCACCTGTTCATCGTGAAAGCTCATGAAAACAGCAGGTCACTTAAGAAATATCTCATGAACAAAATCAAATAACATTTCAACGACCAACACGAGCAAACTCATCATGCCTTTTCTTCTTGGGGCTACCCTGATTAAACTCTTCACCAACTCCAAATGTAGGTGTCTGTTGAGAACCTTGCATAACCTGAAGTTCATTACCAAGCAAGCCCAAGTCTCTTTCAACAGAGTTCGGAGCCAAGGAGTTATCCAGTGATTTCTGCCCAGTTGTTACAGAACAAAACGAACCAACAGAATTTGGCATGCTGATCAACTGGCTTCCAGAGGCCAGAGTCTCATGCTTGACCATTCTACAGTCCTTTGAAGTAGTTGCCAGAGCATTCAAGTGCAAACCAATTCCAGGTAGCTTGCACGAACCAATTCCAGGCTTGAGAGGGGCCAGTTGTTTATCACCAGAAGGAAATCTTCCCTCAGATTGAACCAAATTCGAAGAACTGCTTTTCGAATCATCCTCTGAGATCTTTTTCTTAGCTCCTGTCATCTCGAAAACCAGACAGCGTCTTCTCATGCCACGCTGCTGCTGAGTTTCATCCTATTCACAAGGATATGAATAATGTTATCTACAACTAAATAGTTCACTTTTTCTTTTCATTTCTTTCTTCTTCTTCTTTTCTTTTTTCCTTCGCATTGGCAGACATAAAGAACTCCAAAACATGCAGCAAGTGATATATGGCCAAGTTTATCTATAACGATTAACTGTTAATATAGGATTAACAAAAGCAAGCAGTAAACGGGCTAAATTGATAGATAGAAACTCTTTTACATGTCCTTCCAGAAGTTTTGGATTAAAAAATTAATTGCTAATGTGATTTTTCTAAATATTTCAGTATGTGAAACTTATTGAACACATCTAGATTACCAATTGATGCATCCACGCCAAACTAGTGGGTGTCTAATCAACCTGCATGTACATTTTCATCTGCCTACATTTGGAGTTCCATACACCATGTAAAAAATGGGGGAAAGTCACATCTTTATTTTGTGAATTGACTTTTGATAATCTAAAACATTGAAGCGATGGTATGTGGAAACAATAAATGGACCTGTGATCTTTAAAAACAAATAATAAATAAGCGGAACCATGTAGAAGTATTGGATGCAAATTACATCAACAAGAGTAAGCCACTGTCAAATCCTCCTATCTGCATAGGTTCTGAAATATACACATCCCAGCATATATTCTTAGAGAGGAACAGGCTTTCTTTAGTTGAATGGAATCAAGTACAAAAGTTTTGTTTATAATGTGCATGAGTGTTTGGATAAGTTCCAAGAAAAATACTGACATGGAAATTGACTTTATACACAATTCCATCCCCAGTTGCACAAACCTTCTATCAAGTATTGTTTCCACTTTGATTCATGCATCGTATTCATGCTTTCATTACTGCTTTGTAGCTGTTTATACTTGCTACGATTTTGAAACAAAGGCTTTCCAGTTCCCGAATTTGCTACCCCTTCCTTTCATACTTCATGCAACTATAATTCCATCTCTGTGTATGTTACCTTTTACCTTACTTCTCTTTTATGGGTCTATGAGGTATTGGGATCTTTTCTCAACAGCACTTCTACACCCTACATCAATCATGATTCTGTCTGGCTGGAAGCATTTGAAACTGCCGATCCCCAGACTGGCAGAGTTAATGTCAGGTAGGCAGCTGGGCATAAAAAGTTTGCCAATCTACCATGAGAAAATATCCTGTTTCATTTTGGTGAAACAGGATTTGTAAAGCTGAGTCAAATAACTAGGATAATATTATGATGATGAATTATATTCTCTTAATTTATACTCATACCTAAAAGGCTAAAAAATGTCATATGGGCCCATTCTTCTCCAAGCAGGCAGCATGCATGTACATTTTAAACTAAAGGTCTTCAAGAAAATGACATGAAAAGCCTTGTGAAACACATCAATGGAAGGGAACGATATGAATGGGCTCTGCTGTGACACTTCTATAATGTAGCATGCATGGGCTGCGAGTGTCAGAAGGCTTTGGTACCAAAAAGAAACTAAAACGGTCATGGCATCATTATCTTTATAATTACCCTTCGAAAAATAATTGTCTTCATTATTTAATAATCAAAATGGTGTGATGCCATAGGGTATGGTGTGACAAGCAGTGTTACAAGAGCATGTTGATGTCAGATCACTAGTGAGGTAGTTTTCCATTTTTCCATGTACATTATTTTCTTTCACCTTGAACTCTTTCCATTTTTCCATTTTCTTTCCATGTACACATCATGTGAGCTTTTCTCTTCTTGAGGTGGGCGCCTTGCAATGTGCAAGCATATCGTCAACTTGAGGTCTTCAAGAAAATTTACATAAAAGCCTAGCAAAAAATAGACATCCATATGCATATTACACTTCACAGGGAGGGTACAGGATGGCTGGGTTTTCTTGTGGCACTAGAAAAATGTAACGTGGATGGGCTGCAAGTGTTAGAAGACTACAATAACAAACAGAAATTAGGATGGTAGTGGTATTATTGCCTCTATGATACGACAATCAAAATGTTATGAACTTGTGATGTCACAGGTTTGCGACAGGCAGTGTTATCAAAGGATGCTGATGTTAGACCATGTTGGGGGGGTTAGGGTGCTGTGGAAGGGCTAAGTTAGTTCTGCCATCTTCTGTGTATACTAGTCTCTTTGCTGAATCCCTACCTCTTCTTCAAGGGTACGTGATTCAGCATAGGTATTCAGATCTTTTCATAACATTTTGTAATTGCAAGCTCTCTTTTCATAACATTGTGTGATTGCATGCTCCCTATTGTCGTGCGAGAATGAGAATTATATTCACCCAGTTAAAACTTATAGCTCATAGAAATTACACAAGCCTTTTTCTTCTCCAAGTGAGCACCATGAAATGTGGATGGAATATTTCTTTACAATAGGGCTTCAAGAAATGACACCAAAAGCCTTGTGAACAATACAAATCCATGTGCATATTACATGCTCGATAGAAGGCTACACTATGGTTGGGTTTTGTTGTGCCACTAGAAAAATTTAACTTGGATGGGCTGCAAGTGTTGTAAGGCTAAGATACCAAACAGAAACTAAGACGGTTGTGACATCATTGTATTTATGATTCAATAACCAAAATTTGGTGGCATCATAGGGCTGTGTCCAGCAGTGATCTCAAAGGATGCTGATGTCAAACTATTTTAACACCAGAATTCTATAGGCTTGAGAAAGCTAATATTTGACCAGCTTTGTTGTCTGAGTGAAGAATGTCCATGCACCAAAAGAGTTGAAAAGCTCTGAGAGAGAGAGAGAGAGAGAGAGAGAGAGAGAGAGAGAGAAGAATGTTCATGCACCAAAAGAGTTGTCTGAGTGAAGAATGTTCATGCACCAAAAGAGTTGAAAAGCTCTGAGAGAGAGAGAGAGAGAGAGAGAGAGAGAGAGAGAGTAAATGTGTGACTGATAAGAACAAATAGTGGTGTAAGAATGCAGTAAAGGTGATCAGCTTATGTAGCTATTCAAATTCAATATGAAATCTAAAATATCTTCTCACCTTAAAACCAAAGGGAATGCTATCCCTGGATCTGTCATCCATTTTATCGCTTAGATCACCAGTCCCTTGCTTATTCTGGAAGGTACTCGGAAGTAGCTGCGGAGTGTGATCTGTTTCGTTCTGCTCCCTAACTTCCTCAGGGTGAACTGCAGGATCTTGCAAGCGATGTTGATAAGAAGAACAGAGGGAACCAACAGATTGCACCTTATGCACATCTTCAGTCTTGTCATGTGGAAGTTTTGGAACACGCGAAGCAAAATCATTAGCATTATGATCCGCTACTTTCTTATCCGGCCCCCTAAAAGCCTCTGATTGATCAGCGGACGAATCGAAAATCAAAATCTCACCATCAGCATCAGCAATTAGATTCTCCCAATCATAACCCAGAACTTCTTCCTTAGATTGCTCATCCTGGCATCTCCCCTGCAACTCTAGTTCAATTTGCAGCGAGTGTTTCTCCCCTTCTTCTGGGCCCTTTTGAACAAGTCGAGTAAGTGATGCAGGTGTCGCAGACACCTCCATCTCAAGATCTGTCTTGATGCCACCATAGAAAGGGGTGGCATTACCTTTGGGGCTACCACAATCATATTGCAAAGTCCGAGGTGGCTTATTAGCTAGCTTTGAGCGCTTGTTATACGGGTCAATGTTGAATTCTTCCATAGAACTCCCAAGATCACATCTTTCCTGCGTGTCGGCTGAGCTACCAGGTTGATGAAGGGCATCTGAAACTCCCAAAGAAGTCTTGCCTTCATCCCCATCATCAGAAGAAAACTCGGGTTTTGACAAATCTGACAAGTGATGCCTGGAAAGAAAGCAATGAATCTCGGAAATTTTACTACAAAACTGAGATACAGCATCATTTTCAAAAAGAAGCAAGAAGCAATGAGTTGTTACCTTCTGAGGAACCTAGATTCTTTATGGGAACTGACATGCGGTGAGGTAAACACAGCTGGCAGGGACGCAACAAAACTAAGTGATGGGAAGCTTTGCGTGATATGCACAGACTTATCTAGCTTAATAGGAGACAGATTATTGATGTAATTGAAGACAGGCGAATCCTGCAATCAAAAGAAATCCTATTAGAGACCGAAACTTCACAACACAAGGAAAAAGGCAAGATAAAATCAATGACATATGAAAGGATGGCTGTTATATAAATATGTATATTGGTGGACTGATACATGAATATATATAAGAATGGTGGTGCCATAATTGAAATAGAGAAACAAACATGTATTGCCTCGGTACCATAACGCTACCTTTGTCCCAGCCAATGTGTCACTTGTGTGACATCCAAGATGTGCAAAGTTCAGCCTCATTGCGAATATCATCTGGCATGAACATCATACCAATCCAGAAATCATGTACATGACACGCCATAGAAATCAATTGGCAGATGACGTTCAGAGATAACATAGAGGTTTGCTCACATAATAAGTGGATTGGCCTGATTTCCACACCAGGAGATCGTCATGATAGAGCTGACCTTCTACACGGCTCCGAATTTCTAAATGTGCGAGACATTGGCAAGAAAAACATTGCAGTATGTTGAGCTTGCGATACAGTGGGTAGTGCTTAATCATTTCTCATTGAAGTAAAATACATTGCCGGACCGTGATTTCTATGTGATCAGCATGTATTGATCAAAAGACTGCTGGAACAAAGAACACAAACAAATTAAAATCAAACACCTAGCCAACTAGCAGTGGCAAAATTAGGAGAACTGCCAAGATTGAAGTCAGATTATCAGAGCTTTAAGGAACCAGAAAAAGGAAGTGTTTCAATAATCCAAACAATGGAAACAAGAGTTCCACTAATGATGAGCAAAGAATGCTGAGAATATCAACAAAATAACGGATTGGCATCAAAAGCAGTATGAAACAGTGAAGATAACATGGCTTAGGGACTGTTTGGGTCTTCAAGCCTTGTGCAGCAGGATGGAATGCACTCCACCCAGATCTCAATCCAGACAACTTCGAGTACAACTCAAAGTTACCCGGATGTCAGTTCGGAAATAGGGGCTTCCCAAACTGCATCCTCGTTCTGACATTCACCTGAATTACCTCAAGCATCAATTTAATTGGAATAATATACACAATTACAAATCACAAGAGCAAACAAAATAAGCATCCCTATGATAAAGATCACCTCGAAACATAGACAAATGAAGGACGGAATCTCAAAAACCTGTCGAAATGAAATCAATTGCATCGAACAGCCATACCCACCAAAAAAGGACCACTTTCATAATATATTTTTTAAGGAGTTGTCCTCAAATGGCACAAAAATAAACAGGAACTGATGACCGCACGCATCCAAGCAGCTTCAAATCCCAAAATGGACAACGGGCGTGTGCAAATTAATCAGGATTGGTGTAAATATCAGCTACCAAATAAAAACACTAACTCAAATTCTCAAAACATCTCATTGACTGCACACTGAGGGAGAGAAGAAGAAGAAGATGAAGAATCTCAAACCATAGCTAAACCCACCCTATCTCCTTAAAAGAAGAAGAAGAGAAGAACCATCGCCATGAATCTCAAATTATAGATAAAACCACCCTAATTTCCTAGAGAGAAGATCAAAAAAAAAAAAAAAAAATCACCATCACGAAAAAACAGAAACAATTACATCCAAAATCCACTCAAAAAAAAGAAAAAAAGAAAAAGCATCCATACAATCTTAATCACCCCAAAACACACACACACACACACACACACACACACACACACACACACACACACACAAAAGAAGGGAAGAATAGAACCTCAAAAACCCATCAAACAAATTCAATTACATCAAACAGCTCACGAAAGCCACCTCTAACCCACAAAATTTCCTCCCCTCGTACAATGCAAAACAGTAATAAAAAAACAGAATTTGAGAGAGAGAGAGAGAGAGAGAGAGAGAGAGAGAGAGAGAGAGAGAGATGATGATGATGATGATGATGATGATGAATTGGGAGGAAACGGCATGAAAATAAACCCGAGTAACTTTCCAATTCCCAAAATGGAGAACATGTGTATGCAAATCAATCAGGCTGGGTTTAAATATCAGCTTCCAAACAACTCGAAAATACGCAAAACATCTCTTCAATCACAAACCACAGAGAAAAAAAAATGGAAAAAATGGAAACACGAGCAACTAGAAACCCTGATTAAAAATAAAATGCAGATAGACCAGACGGCGGAGATCGAAACAAAACCCTAGAAATCAGAAGGCAGAAAGGAAGAAATGTGAGAGAGGGAGAGAAGACCTCGAATTTAGAGAGGGGAGTGCCGATCTGGCTCCGATCGGGCGTGTCCATCTCGATCGCGTGAGGAGGGAGGCCTCCTCCACATCCTTCTCTCTATCTCTCTACATACAGCTGCTGTAGCTGTAGTGAGGATTGAAAAAGAAAAGAGGGGGGAGAAAGAGCGGGAAAGATTGGGGATTTTGGGGATTTCTCCAAAATGCAGCGGTGGAAGGTGGGTGTGAATGTGGTCCTACCAAACGCCTTTCTTACACCAAGACCGCCTATTTTACAGTCTTATTTTAAAAAATAAAATAAATAACGCATGGCAAGAGAAGACACAGATTGCTCTGCCTCCTTCGCGACTTACAAACAATCCTCCGTCGACGTCAGTCGGGGCCAATATTTTGAGATATCCAATGATCGGAACCGTCCATGATTCGTATTTCATTCTATATAAGCCAAAAAAATAAAATAGTAGGAAATAAATTCTTTTGTTTTCTACAAAGGACTCAGGATCACCTGTGCGCCGATACTCATTCTGGGCACATATGCTTAGATGATCTGGTTATTTGTACTGTCCATATTCTATTTAACCACTAAAAATAAGTAATTCTACCTCCTAAAAACGTTAATTCTGATCTTCACCTTTGATTTTTAGAGTTGAATATGAACCGTTGAATTTTCTTTTCATCGCTCTAAATTTATCTATAAATTTAGCTCGATTTTCTTTTGGTAGATTATATGAATAGACTCGGAAAAATGGACGGTTCCGATCATTGGAGAACTCTCCGTGTAGGCGTTGCTGACGGCGACGGACACTTGATTCTACATCGCCACAGAGGCAAATCGAAATGGGGGGAAGAAACGTATATTTGAAATTGTTAACGGAAGTAAAGACGAAGAGTAAAGGGAAAGTAATAGGAAAAGGAAAAATGATTAATCGGTTGGACAGTACTATAATATCCAACAACGAATAAAACAGAAATCAATACCTAAGTATAAAATCCAAACGGTCAAATATCTTGACCCCACTGTATTAACCTCACTAAAAAAACTTCTATAGTTTAATTCGATTTATCAATGAATGGTTGGATATTTACATAATTAATAAAATAAAGATATGTCCCATATTATGATTGGTCTGAATAATTAAGCTATTAGATAATGGCTATCAATACAAAGTTTGGATGGCGTGGATTTTAGAAAAATGTTCTATAATGGAAATTATTTACTATTGGATAGTGAACTAGGGGTCCAACGGGTTGGACATTAGCATGTCTACAGAAAGAGAAACGCTTTTTTAATATTTATATATATATTATAAGTTTTGCCGTGAAAGGGAGTGTTTGTCACGTTGCAGAGAAATCCTGTAGGTGAACGGCTGGAATGCATGATGGTTCATCAGCCCCACCGTTTTGGAAATGGTGCTGACTCATCCTCATCACATGTGGCACTCATGCACTGCTATCCAGGCTATCCTCATCTGATCAGCCAATCCTAACCATCCATTTGATCAGGCTGTGAAATGGATGGTTAAACGAATCTTCACTAATAAAATCGGATGATTACTGTAATCTCGCTCGGTTTATTTTTTCGCACGTGGTCCGTCGATGATTGGTTTAGAATTTTGAATGGTCAAGATTTCGTTTAACTAGGCCGAGAATTACTAGTATTTTTTAAACTATCCCAAGACAGGAGTGCGTGCGTACTGCGGACCGAAGCTAGTTGGAGCCAACAGTAATGTTTGTGATAAATCCATCCCATCCGTCCGTTTTGGCACCTCATTTCAGGGCACTATACAAAAAATGAGACATTTCTAATAATCAAGAGGGCCACATGACAGGGTCCATGGTGAAGTTTATTTGCCATCCGAACCGTTCAGAAGGTCATTCGTGTGGCCCACTTTAGTTTTGTATCTGTCTCATTTTCTATATGAGAACCTAAAATGTGGTGGTTAAAACAGATGAACGGAGTGGATTATTCACAAGAATCACATTAGGCCCCACCTATAAAATTTTCACAAACTTCACAGTTGGGCCCACCTAGCTTCCGACCGCAGTAACCCCGTTCGGTGGGGGTCTCAGTCCTGTCCCAGAAATCTTATCCTTTTTGGGGTAAGGGGATTCCGTACTGACTTGGTACTGGAAGGGGTTCTGTGGGGCCCACCATGATGCATGGGTTTTATCTAGGCCATTCATCTATTTCGCCAAATCATTTTAGCATATGAGCCCAAAAAAAAGAACATCCAAAGGCTCAAGTGAAAAACACCAAAGGAAGCATCGGTTACAATGATGTCGAGCACCACTGAAGCCTTCATCCAACATGTTCATGAGTTCACATAGACATGAATGAAGGGAAAACACAAACGTTAGACTTAGATCTGGAAGTTCTTGATGGTGGGCCTTAAATCTCCACTGTCTAGTTTACTTGAGCCGCAGATCTACCCTCATTTTTTGGGCTTATACCTAAAAATGATCTAAAAACACCATGGTGGGTCCCACGGAGCTCCTGCCTGCATGGACTGAGTCTGCCTGGAGAAGCATGCCTGAATGCCCATAACTGCATTTCTTTCCCCACCGCTGATTAGGTCGGACGCGGATTAGCTACCGAGAGATTCCGTGCTGAAGTGATGTCACCGAGATCTGTGAGCCCCCCATGATTTCTGTATTGTATCCACACCGTCCATTCATTTGGACAGATCATTTGAGGGCATGAGCCAGAGAATAAGATAGATCCAAAGCTCAAGTGGACCCCACCACAGGAAACAGTGGGACAGTGATGCTCACCATTGAAACTTTTCTCAGGCTCACAAATGTTTTTTTGAGCTTCCAACCTATTTATAAGTTAACACAGATGAAAACACAAATATCAGCTTGATCAAAAACTTCTATGATCCTTAAGAAGTTTTTAATGATGGGATTCAATCCCATCACCGTTTTATATAGTAGGGTTCACCTGAATTCTGGTTCTGCCTCATTCTTTGACTCATGCATTAAAATTATCCCACCATATGGATAGATGGTGTGAACATGAACCATACATTATAGTGGGGGCCACGAAACTTGGTGATGTCACTTCACTAGTAGCCAGACACGGTCCTTAGCTAACGGGCGTCCAATTGGGTGAGGCAAGAGTAACAGCTTAGTGGGTGAGGCCTTGGCCATAGGACCCACTTCCATGTTATCCATTTTGTCAACTCATGTTAGGGCATGGTCTCAAAATATGAGTTAGATCCAAATCTCAAGTAGGCCCACTACAGCTCAACTGGTAGGCTGAGTGGAGATGCCTCGTTTCAACACTTGAGGTCTTGGTATGATCCATAGCAGGGGTGGCTAACATGGAGTGTGTGTACTAACAAGTTAACCCAACAAAAAAAAAAAAGTAGGCCCACCACAGTAAAACAGTGGTGATTGAATGCCCATTGTTAAAATCCTCGTGGAGCCTACCATAATGTTGATAGCCATTCATCCTTTTTGATAAAGACACATGGACCAAACCAGGCATAAACACAAATAACAGCTTCATCCAAAACTGTTGCGTGCCCAAAAAGGTTTTAATGGTGGGATTTTAATACCTGTTGTATGGTCCACATGAGATTTGGATTTGTCAATTTTTTGGACCATCTCTAAAATGAGCTCATAATATAGGTTGCTTGCATGGGTATACATAGGGCTGTACATGAGTTGCACTCAGTCGGGCTTGGCACAACTCAACTTCGATTGGCCACTAGCTAACCTCAACTCGAATTTGGCTCGGCTCAATTTGGTCAGCAGTTTGGGACAGTTTAAGCTGAGTTCGCTTGTGCAACATTGTCATAAACACATGGATTGCATCTTTAAATTCTCACTGTATATAAAACATCAGTAGCAATTTTATAAGTATTTCATTAAACACCTTTTAAGCAACATCAAAATCAAGAAAAAATAGTATTTGTTTCATATACATACCTTCTTTGCCACTAGCCAACACTTCATTGAGTCATTTCATCAAACACCTAGTGAGCAACATCAATATCAAAGCAAATGGGTCACCAAAACTTGATTCAAAAAATTTTTCGAGCTTAAAAAATCAGCTCTACTCTACTTGAATTCAATTTCGAACTGAGTCGAATTGAGCTTTTTCAAGCCAAGTCAAGCAAGCTAACTGAGCTAACTTGGCTCATGTACAGCCCTAGGTATACAACACATACAACAAGGTGAGCCCATGCTTAGTACCTCACCCACCAAGTTGTTATCCTTGCCTCTCATGTATATGTTATATAATCACACCATTCATCTATTATTTCAGCCCATTTTAAGTCATGGTCCCAAAAACAAAGCAAATCAAAATCTCTAGTGGATCACACCATATGAGAACAAAGGTATGCCCACCGTTAAAAACCCCATGAAGTCTTTTATGGTGGGAATTCAATCCCCACTATTTGGTCCACTTGAGATTTAGATATACTCTTTCTCGGCTCTTCTAAAAAATTGTTAATATAAAATTGTGCATGTGAAAATTTATTAACAACACCTTCCTTACAATTGATGTATCACTTGCGTAGAATATCTAAGAAATTCAAAAGGTGGGTTACATTGATTCAAATCATCATTTGTTGATTGGTTTCAATGAAGTAGCCTTCTTGGCAAGTAAATCATATCAATTTCACTTGGGTGATCTATACGAAAAAAGAAAAAAGAAAAAAAAAGACTCACCTTCAAATGCCTTGGGAAGTTTTCAACCGTCAGCATTCAATCCCCATTGTTTTGGGTGGTGTGGTCCACTTGGGCTCTAAAACGACTTCATTTTTGTGCCCAACCGTTAAAATGAGCTATCAAAACGGGTGGCCGTGGTGGATAAAACACCTGCATCCAGGTGGGGTCAGCAGAGCTTGGGTCACATCTCGTGCCACCAGGGTATATCCTTGGTGGCGGTTGCTGCAGGCAATCATCCCATCCACTGAAAATTAAAAACCGCCCATGAGGAAACGGATTAGCTACACCAGCCAATGGCTGATGATCGGTGTTCTGTGGGGTCAACCATGATGTGTGTTTCATCCATGCCCTCCATCTATTTTTTGAGATAATTTTACCGTGTGAGACCAAAAATGAGATATATCCCAATCTCAAGTGGACCACATTAAAGGAAACAGTGTTGAATGAACATGGACCATTAAAATTTTTTTGGGGGCCATAAAAGTTTTGGATCACGCTGATATTTTTTTCCCTTCATCTGGGTTTTTATGATCTAATTAACAGATTGGATGTCAAATAAACACTACAGTGGGCCTCAAGAGGATTTTAATGATGCATATCCAATCACTATTGTTTTCCTGTGGTGTAGTCCACCTGAGATTTATAACCCTCTCATTTTTTATATCAAGCACTAAGATGATCTGTAAAAATAGATGAACGGAATGGATGAAGTACATACATCATGGTGGGGCCCACAGAGCACCGACCAGTAGCCAATCCGTTTCCCAAAATTGATGATTTTGCCCGCATAAAATAATGATTTTTTTTTTCGATTTTTACTCTGTGGATCCACTCTGGACACATGGCATGAAATGATGATTTTACCCTCTTTGTTTTTTATTATTATTTTTTTTAATACCATTGTTCTCGCAGTTTTTCACTAGTACTGCTGGACATCATCCAGACCATTAAAACAAAGCAATCCACCGTGTGAATACTCACGGAGGGTGGGGATCTTTTCAAATCCTAATTTACAATGTCCACTTGTCAACCAAGGTGCATGGGCCATGAGCAAATGCACAAGCAGCGAATCATAACGGTCACGTACTCAAGTCATTCACTAGCAATCAATGTACGTGTGCATGTACACGCGGCAACTAAACAAATACGTTTGGATGTACGTGAGATCCTCTATCGGCAGTTATTTATACCATCTGCAGTGACAGTGATGGCCGTACTAGCGCATGTTAGTCTGTGACGAAATTGATAATCGGATAGCCCGAACCAGTGGCCTCTATCAGGCCTATCCTGCTATACATGTAAAATCCACTCCATCCATCAGATGTGACCTCACACGTTTACCATAGACAAAAACATTCAACTCCATATAAAATTCTGATGGGCAACACTACGGGAAATTATGTAATGGTGGGCACATAAATCCCTACTCTTCCCTTTGGTGTGGCCTACCTGAACCTAATTACAAGCTTGATTTTTGGTTTTCAGGTGAGTATGAGGCAATGAAATTTATGAACGGTGTGGATCTCATGCACGTTGTTCCACACGTGCTGAACGGTTGCTAGCAGGTATGCCTTGGCCATTCCTAAATTTTCTACTTTCATAAAGGCAGTCACGCGTAACTAGCCAACATCTGCACCGTATACTCAATGAATGATTTTTCAGGAAGGGAGTACTCTGCCGGAGTACGACGTTTAATACACAGGCACTTAAAAATTGTACAATGCATGCCACGTATGCTATCTTAAATGCCTGCGTATCATCCAATACACTCTACGAGAGTATCAAAGTTTAATGAATTCGCCCCAGTACACTTTGGACGCGGATTAATACTGACAGGTTGAGTCGCGAGTTGGCTACTGAAGTGACGTCACCAAGTTATGTGGGCCCTACTATAATGTATATGTTGTATCCACACCGTCCATCCATTCTGAGATATCATTTTAGGGCATTAGCCAAAGAATGAGGCAGATAAAAATCTGTGGTGGATCCAATCACAGAAAACAGTGGGGAGAGTGATTCTCACTGTTGAAACTATCCTAAGGCCCACCATAATATTTATTTAAAATCCAACCTGTCAAAAGTTTAAAAAAAGACATAAAATAAGGTAAAACACAAATATCAGCTATCAGCTTGATCTATAACTTTTGTGGCCTTTAGAAGTTTTTAATGATATGTGTGACTATCTCTACTGTTGTTTTTTGTGGTGGGGTCTATTGGAGCTTTTTATTTAATTTATTCTTTGGATATCACACTAAAATGATCTCTTAAAATGGATGGAAGGTGTAGATACAAAACATACATCATGGTGGGGCCCACATAACTTGGTGACGTCACTTCACTAGTTGTATTCCCTCACCCACATCAATGGGTCACACGTGTGAGAGATCTTCTCCTACATGTACAAAGAAGTCAAATTATCTTGACCGTTCATTTGGGTTGATCACTCGATCATCATACGGGTCAGTTTTTTTAGACAAGGGGTCCACATGATGGAGACCGATTGATGAGCAGATCTGATCCTACACACTTGCGTCTTGTTGGCACGTGTGAGGCGAATTAACTTAAACAGTGCACGGTGCACTCATGATGTTTGGATTCTTTCCCAATTCCCTACGAATTCAGGAAATCCATGCAATGATGTAGCTTGCACATGCGCGGATGCGCCCCAGGAGCATGCGGTCTGCAGTCGAGCGTAGGCTTCTCACACGTGGAAACCAGGAAACATGGAAGAAGGCACTCATGTGGCAAATGGAAGCCTCTCATCATGGGGGCATTATTTATAGATACCCTTTCTATAAAACCAGGCCGATCCGACCATCATTTGGGACCCATGTAATATGAACGGTTATCTTTTCTTCCTTAGCATCTATTTTTTAATTATAGAAAATGTGCTGATTTCTTCAAGAAGGAATGTACCCAGTGACATTGATCTGATGAACGGATAGGTTCTGGCATAAGCTTCGAGTTCCCACGCATGAAAGCCTAGTGCCGAAAAAGGTGCACCCTCTCAAGTCCACTCGCATTCCTTGTGTGCCCTCACATCACGTGCTAGAACGTGAGAGGGAGACTCTCTCGCGACTTAGGATCCATCGTGTGTCGCGTCCACTGGGGTGTGGCCACATGCTGAGTGGTCAGACGATCAGGACCGTCCATGCTTAGAATTTTTTCCCATATGGATCAACTTATCACTGGATAGACGAACGATCACTATCTGAGAATAATTTAATGGCTAGAATTGAATACCAAAAATAAAAGGATAGAATCATCGCCGAACTATGATTATTGAGAAGTGGTCCATCTACGGCAACAAATAGAAGATGGACAGTTTAATCATCAGATTATTTCATCATGTGGGCCCCAGTGGGTGGAGACATACAATATACTCTCAATCGCGACGGAGGCAAACATGATCCCACATAATTGGGCGCTTAAGTCGTTGTTGACTTCTATATATTTATAAAGCAGTTATATGATACTCTGATTGCTTACGATGCTTCATACACATGCACTTACAAATAGCATACGTGGCATATATAAACTCGAATAAATTAAATAAATCGTGCAACCCAATGTTCAAATCAGTTTGTTTGAACGAACCTAACTTCTGATTCGTGGAAGTTTTTTCGTAGAAAAAAGACCATTGGATAGTTTCCATTATCAACCGTCCATCAGATTCTAATAATCAGATGATCAAAAAATCATAAATTTTGGTTGTTATCTTTAAATAATCCGGACGGTACACAAATGTAGAGGATCTAACCTTTAGAATTCAACCAGATCCATCTGCAACCTGTTTAACAGGGACGCACCCCACCAGTAGTACATGTAAAATCCCAATCCGTCCATCAGATTCTAGCATGGATTCTGGATCCTAGGAATAATAATCTACCAGATCAGAATCTCAGGTGGGCCACACCAAGGGGAAAACGAGGAACAGGATGCCATCCATAGGGAAGTATACATGCCTCTTTTGAGGATTAGAATAGTTAGTAGAGACATGATATCCTAATAGACAGTACTAAAATAAAAGGCTATGAATTTTATTGATATATAAAAGAGATTTGTTTTATTGGGTTGAAACCCCATGACAAAAATCAAAGAAAAAAATTGGAAAAGGGTCACTATTCTAAGCTAACAACTAATAAATTAAAAACTAAGTATAACTCTAATGACAATTAAACTATATTTAATTATTTAAAACCATAAAATGGTTTAGTTAACAGACGGCCTGCACAGCGAGCCTCTTGTTAATGTTGTTGTCACAATTGCTAAGCCCTAATGTCGCCTCCGAGACATCGATTGAACAACTTTTCCGTCCCACACAAGCCTGCAATTTTTTTAAAACAAAATTAAAGTCAAAATTAAAACAAATTCAATCCATTTATTTTTTAATTTCGACAATATAATACGATGATTGCAAATGGCTCATGAGAAAAGAAAAAGACGAGAAGAAACATGCATGATAGTAAATAAAAATACCTTTTGCACTACCAAAAAGGCATGGTCAGCCTCACATGTGCCTTTTTCAAAGAACCCGCAAGTGCCTACAGGGTCCCCGAAGCTAGCAAATTGAATATCAGAGATGAAATGGCCACCCTGACATGACAATTCCAAAGTAGTCCCCTCATTAACATTAGCACAGATAGTTCCAGCGGTGACGGTCTGAAAATTAACTAATGTTGGATTGCCGCCTGCTTCCTCAAACAAGATCAAGGTGTTATTGTCTGTGTGGAGGAATGATCGGGGAACATGGTACCTACATTCAATTTCGATGTCAATCAATTGAATTTAGGAATTGGTAATTTTAAAGTATTAGTAGAAAATGATTGTATTCAAAACATGGGCCTTACCATCTTTGAGTAGGTTCACCACAATTAGTTGCACATCTTGTTTTGCTGAAATGTGGGTAATCACATTCCTCACAACCATCTGATGGAGCTATGACAGTGGGCCAATATCGACCGATGCTGTGACCATTAACCCATGCTTCACCCTTTCCTAAGCCTTGCAAATCCACTACCACTGGCTCTAGTCCTAAAGGAGCTTTGAATGTTGTCTAAAACAAAAAAATAAAATAAAATTCAATCAAGTACATGTTTATCAAACTAGCAACATAACTAATTAACAAAATGAGGAAAGAGATGGATAGAGAGTACCTTGTACCAAGTCATGGGTCTCTTAATAATAATTTCATCCGAATACCATTTAAGTTGTTGTGCATATTTATTATCATAAATCTTTTTATCCTCACCATTCAATCCCACCTGTAAGTTATCATCAACACAATGTAAGGTCAAATTAACCAAAAGAGAAAACATAAATAATGAAAAATAATATATATTAGTTATTTCACCTCATAGGTCCACTGGTTATAAGACAAGTCTCTAACAACACTTCCATTGCCAATGAGTTGTACGGGTCCGGTAATCCCAACTGGAATTATATCAAAGTACGCACCATAATTCTACACAGAGAAAAGATAAAATGGGCATTCAAAACTATAATTTAATAAAATAAATAATATAATACAAAAGAGTGTTTATGTAAAAACTATAATTTAATAAAATAAAATAATATAATTTATGACTATTGTAATGAGAAAACAGATATTACAAACCGCTAATCCAACTGTAACACTGAGAAGGGTAATGTAATTCTTTCCGGATTTCACTGTGACTGGAACATCAAGCTCAAAACTATATTTTCCAGTTGTGGCGTATTGCGATCCTGATTACGTCGAATTTAGAAATTTAGTTGCTTTCATTAATTCTCAAAATGGATGCATGAATTAATGATGATGAATTATTTACCTACAAGCTCGCCATTGAAATAGATGTAAAGACCATGACCTTCTGTCTTTATACGTAGCGTCATGTGTTTGCTATAGAAGGGATCATGTTTGCTAATGCGCACACTGTAAAATAATCAAATATTTTTAATAGTGAAATAATACTGCTATGACTCCCATTAATTAGATTCCTAGCCTAAATTAAAATTTAAATAAATGAATGACAATTTACCTGGTCATATACCATAGATAGTCACTTGCATCAGATGATGCCAATTTCTGTTCAAGAAGATGGTCTGCTTTGAATGAACCCTTACCACTAAGAGTATCTTTGATGTACTCAGGACGCCATGCCCAGTTTAGCTGCTCAGGTTCTTCTTCCGCCTTATTCGGCATCTTTTCTATTATAGAAGTTTGAGTGTTCACCTATGATAAAAAATCAAATATCATTCACATAAGAAGCCCAATTTTTATTATAGGTAGATTAAAAATTGTATTGATTGGATTACATGAATCATTTGAATTCACTTATGAGATTGGTCTGAATGAGATAGAGCTGGACTTGGACATGAATAAATACTAAGTAATTAACTTATTTTTTTTAAATGAGTTTTTTGGAATGTGGTTTCATAACTTCTTCAAATTTCAAATTTGAATAAAATTCCCACCAACATAAAATTTAGATGGTAATTTATTACATAATGTCAAAAACCATGACATAATACAATCTGATGTTGCTTGATAAGAGAATAAAAGCTTACAATTGCAGTGTTGTAGGCGACTTGCTTGCAATCAGGCAGAATACTAACAGACCACCTAGGCAAGAAATAATTATTTTTCTGGAAGTAGATAGTCTCATCACTCATTTCATTGCGATTGCTTAAAAAGCATGCTGACGTCTCATTAGTTGCGTAAATGGTTGCCTAAAAATGCAATAGGCCCAAGTCAATAAATTTCAAAGATAACAACAAAAGAAATTTCATGATCACATGATTATGGGTCTACCTCAACTCCGTTACCAAAATCGATGGGAGTTACATCGCCATATGTGAGAACTGTTTCCATTGATTTAATGATAGAATGAAGACGCTTGAGATGACCCCACTTAGGTTGATTAATATTACCTGAGAAAAATAAAATGCATGAATTCAATTTTGGAAAAAATGTGTAGTTAAGAAAATTCACTTTAATTGAGACCATTTATCAGGAAAAATCCACTTTGATATGGATGACCACATGCTTTGTATTAAATGGGAAAGTTTGTGCACCAACCATTTCTCATATACATGCTACTATTATCATTTTAGGGCATAGATTTGATAAGTAAATATAATATTAATGAAATGCACTTACCATATTCATCGAGGAAACCATCGTAATCATAAGACGTCGCAATATATGGACCACCTGTTGTGCGCCCAAAATTGGTACCTCCATGATACTAAATTAAGAGCAATACCAATAAATTCAAAAGAAAACATTAGAAATTTGTGCATATGAACCATATGCTTATTCATTTATTTACAGTCTATGCTCATGCTCATATGTATGAATAGGTCTATAAATTCTAAGTCTGTAAATGTTTCTTACAATACATACCATGTAATAATTTTGTAGAGTACCTCCCTTTTGATAGAATCGTGCAACTGCAAAGGCTACATCCTCTGCTCTCCTGTGAGGGTCCCTCTCACCCCATGATTTATACCTGAAAGCAAAAATTAAAAAACACAACAAAAGCTTAGGTTATAATTATTTCAATGAGATCGAATTAAAATCTTAGTTTTAAGCATTTTGAGCCATATCTGCTTTTAAAAAAATGGCCAAAGATTCCATCAACACAAAATTTGAACAGTTATAGCCTGAGTAAAAAATGGAAATGAATATCTAAGTTGTTAATGGCTTTAATAAAATAAAGATGATAGAAATCATACCAGCCAATCCAATTCTCAGTCCAAATCTTAGGACTATTAGGGTTGTTTGGCGAAAAGCCATCACAGAAATATCCATTACATGTATTGATCTGTTTAAATACAAATAAATAACTTTTAAAAAGTGTTATATGCAATCCAGTATGGTGTATCTCGTTAAAGATAGGCAATGATATATACATAAATGTCACTAAATATTGAATAATTACCATCGGCTGCGGCGCATCTTTTTCCTGACACATAATCCATGGAATGTCAATATTGAGAGATGTGGCCATCTTTGCACACCATTGAAGGTAGTTTCTTCCTTTTGCTCCATATGAACCAATGACATTACCATATTCATTTTCAATCTGTTACAATTAAAGAAAATCAACAAATTAATAATATTAATTAACATAAAAATACTACTATTTGAAAAAGATTATGGTGATAACATCTAATTTTATATATATAATTTTTGATATTATAATCATAAATTGACAACTAATCGAACTCAATTAAAACTTGGTCAAATCTAATATGACTTAACAATAGATTATATAAATAAGACAAATCAAATGAGTAACCCATAATTCTAGAGTTACTTTAGTGAGTTATAGTGGGAATTAGAACTAAATGAGATATTGGTATAAAGTTAAATCAAAGTTAATGATTAAAATAAAGTACCTGAGCAAGGATTATTGGACCACCTTGTGAAGCAAAGAGCTTCTCTTGCTTGATCATATTAACTATTAGAGTTGTAAAATTCTGCATCTCATTCTGAGAATAAAATTTTAAAAAATATTAACAATATTTATAAGCCAATATGCATGATTAAACACTTATTTGTAAGATCAAAAAACAAAAGTCCACACCTTAATTATCAAGGGGAATTATATATATATAAATCATTCTGTTTCTAATAGACTAACCTGATTTTAGACGGATAAAAAAAAGATTAACAAAAAGTAAAATAAATAATAAATAACAAAGAAGATTTAAAAACCTTGAATACTTCATTATCTGTTCTCAACTCAATTCCAGGCATATTGTGCAGCCAAACAGGAAAACCACTAACAACAAAAACAAATATATTAATTAAAGTGAAAATTTTAAAAATAATAAAGAATATGAAGTACTTATTACCGAATTACTTAAAAATCTTAAACTTACCCATAATTCCATTCAGCACATACATATGGTCCAATTCGAAGAATTGCATACAAACCAGCATCCTGTATTGTCTTGAGAAATCTAATGATGTCCCGGTTGCCGCTAAAATCATACTAAAAAAAATACAAAAATTAGCATGTAAAAAATTATTCAATTAATTAATTAAAATAATAATTTATCTTTAAGTAATTATCTAAAATTCCATGTTTCAAATAGATAAAAACCTCACGACGACGTGGCTCATGGATATTCCAAAAAACATACGTCTCGATCGTATCTATACCTCCCTCCTTAGCCTTTCGAAACAAATCAGGCCACATCTGAAACAAAGAAGAAATCAATGATATCAAAGATATATAAAAAAATCAAATAAATAATTAATTAATTATATTACGGACTATTGATGATAATGTTTTATTTTGAATTAAAAAAACAAATAACAATGATTTCATTGGTGCATAATCTATATTAGATAATAATTGTTAGAGTGCAACAACAACAACAACCATGAATTTAAGTAAGTCACAATAAATAGATTTGGAGATTAGTTACAAATTGCATAAGTAGCATATGATTAAGTAAATATTAAACTATCCCAAATCATAAATCCCAGATTAGATGCATTATATGTCTCCTGAGGGCATATATGGGACCATTAAATGCACGTCCCAGATTTCATGTAGTGGACCATTAATTTTTTTCAACTTAAAAAAAAAAAAAAAAGGGTGGTGGGAAATTTTCCAAATATTAACCTCTGCAGTACTACGTGGGTAATGAATAGCACCAGATATTAAAATCCGTCTCTGACCGTTGATCAGCACTGCTCTTCCATCATGTGAAACATTGATGGCTGATGATAGAGATAGAAACCCAGATGTTAAAACAAACAAACAAAGAAAAACAGCATTAAAAATCCCCATCTCTCAGGTCAGGGTGAAGATTGTGAATAGAAGAGAGAAAAGCTATGAAACTGGTTGTATTTATAGAAATCTGTTAGTAAGAATGGAGGAATGGATAGATAGATAGAATGGTATTTTGGATATTTCAAAATCATATACGTTCCTATCTTTAGATTTTTGAATTTTTTTTTTAATTTTTTGAACTCATTGTGATTACATTGAATACAGGCATACAGTCAGCCATTTTACATCATACTTTAACTAAATCCGAGCCGTTCAAAACAACAAGACCCACTGGATAATTAGTTTAAATGGTTTAGATCTTTGATTGATGGGCACTTCTTTGCTAAATCAAGATTATGTATTATGCTTTATTCCATTGGTCAATTATATTTCAATAAATCAGCCGATTATTATCGTCCATTGATTGTGATTTTTGAGTTGTAACTTATTTTAGTGTGGGCCAGCGATTTGGACGGTTTGATTGAAATTGATATATATATTTTTTTTCATGTGTTGTATGCATTGGGACACATTAATTGGATTGGATTGGAGATAATTATATATTATTTTAAACATCCATTTGAATTATTATTATTTTTTTAAATAAAAAAAACGTTGTTTTGATAGAATAGTGTGGAGAGAGAAGAAACGTAATGCATCTTTCCACGGGAAACGTAGTAGGGTTAACTGCAAATCAGGTCCGTTTGATCTGTGGCCGTTGATTACAAAACGGATCTAGGCCTTTGATTAATTAAATCATATTACCTAATGATGTCCATGTGATCTATGGCCATGAAAGTGACGGAAACTATGTGGGGCTCACCGTTATCTCTGTGAGAAATCCACACCGTCCATCAGTTTCACGAGCTGACGTCAGGATATGATAAAAAAAATGAGTCAGATCCAAAACACAAGTTGGCCGTACCAAAGGAAACAGTGGGAATCAAAACGGCCAATGTTGAAACCCTCGTGGGGCTCAATGTAATGTTTTCATGCCATCTAAACCGTTTATAAGGCTATTCCCACTGAGATTATTTTAAAAAATAATAAATAAATAAATAAATAATTAATTATACTGATCCATAAATTTGGTGGGCCGACGAAAGTTTCAACGGTGGGCATTCAATCCAGGTTTTTTATACGGGAAGGAATCGTTTGGTGAATTTGGGATCTATTAGGAATTCAATCCAGGTTTTTTATACGGGAATTTTTTATTTTTTATTTTTAAATATTAATGTATGGAAATCTTTCCAAACACCTAGTTGCATTTAGACAAATGTAGAGTGAATGTTACCAATCTGGATCATCCGTTTGGCGTCGCCCACTATTCATAGGTTGCCTTGAAATATTATTCTAATAAGATGATCCAAACCTTCCAATCCGTAGAGTAAAAAATTGGCTGGACGAGATAATTCATAGAAGACAGTTTCAGTTGCGGATGTTTAGGGCCTTCCAATTGAACTGATCTTTGTACAACAGTGAAAGAAAAGTGGGATGGAGTTTAATGGACGGTCCAGATTGGTGATTTGTGTGACAATAGTTCAAATGCAACAAGTTGCTTGGGAAGGTTTCCATACACTACAAGCGTACCGATCGAGGAGGGTTTGGTATAATACGTATTGCAATAGGATACGTGGGTTATTTTAGTCTTTGAATTTGAGTCAGCTTTCAAATTCTTTTTAGGCGAGCTTCAGTGGTACCAATACATATGTGGGGCCCACTTGATGTATGCATGCATCCAATCCGTACAAAAGAGGGAGCAGAATGAGAGGGGTGCCTGCCGTTGATATGTTCAGTGGCCCACCTTAATTGCAAAAGATATATGATTGTTTGGCTGTCCTTTCATCCAGGCCAGATGAAGGGTTGGAACGGCCTAGATTCCATACAAACAACATGGTGGGCCTTCCATATTAAAGGTCCATTAATATGTATCATATACAGTGTGGAGCTAACCCTTGATGGTCCATCCCTTTTAAATTACTTTGATATATAGGATGATTTTAACCATTGGAACAATGGCAGTAGAAATGTATAATCCATATTGATCATATAATAAAAGATTCAACCATTCATGTCATGTGGGGCCCACCTTTGATGGCCCATCCTTGTCAAATTACTTTGATGAGATGGTCTTAAGTATTTGATCAAAGGCTAGGGAAATGGATGATAAATATTCGTAATACTAGAAAGGTCCAGTTATTGATAGGGACCATCCAGTGTCTTGGAAAGATGGTTAGGACCGATCCTTAAAGGCCCATCCCTCTCAGAACATTTGAATTGAATTCTAACCATCAAATGAATGATTCGTATTAATTATATTAGAAAATGTCTTATTAGTGATATGGACCTTCTATCATGTGCCTACCTTGATAGCCCATCCCTTTAAGATGATCTAAACCACACAATCAATGACTATGGAAATGGATGCTTGATAATGATAAAAATCGAAAACGTGTAACCATTTATTTTGTGGATTGGGATGGCCCACTGGTATTAAATCACTATATATGATTAGATCATCCTAACCATTTGATCGATGGTTATAATGGAAATGGATCATACATATCCATTACACTAGAAAAGGTACATTATTGAAATGTACCACCCATAGTGTGGGGCCCACCTTGATGGTCCACCCTCTCAAATCAATTTCACAAAATGATCCTAACCATCAGCTCAATACCTATGGAAATGGATTATCCATATGGATTATGCTAGCATGTCTTATCATTGATATAAAATGTCCATCTCGGGGGCCGTCTGACCCTTGATGTCCTATTACTTTGATTGGATGCTCCTAACTGTCTTATCACTTTGAGTGATTGTAGCCATCTTATTAGTGGTTTGAAAATTTTTTTAAAAAATGGACGGTCTATATTAAATAGAGTAATGTTTGGCTTAAACATTAACATGGGATGACTATCATGTGTGACCCGCCTATGGTTGCCCATCCCTAGCATTGATTTGGCAATCCATCATGTGGGGCCCATCTTTAATTGTCAATGGCTCTCAAATCACTTTAATTGGATTGGACGCGGATTGCGTCGTACCCCCGCCCGGACGGTAATCCGTTCAAGCAGGGTTATGTGAGGCCTAATGTGATGTGAGTGTTTTATTCATACCGTTAATCGTTTTTCTAAGATCATTTTAAATTATGAAAATAAAAACCTGAGCGGGCAAAGGGATTAAATGGACCACAAAGTGGGGATTTAATTTCTACCATTAAAAACTTCTTGGGAGCCGGAGAAATTTCGGATCAAGTTAAAATTTGTTTTTTCCCTTCATCCACGTCTACATGACCTTATTAATAGGTTGGATGGTAAAAAAACATCACGGTGGCCCTTAGAAAGGTTTCAACAGTTGGTGTCATTATCACTACAGCTTCCTTTGGTGTAGTCCAGTGGAGCTGCTTTCCAGCCTCATTTTCTAATTCATATATTAAAATGATTTGATAAAAACGATGAACGGAGTGGATAAAACACTTACATCACTTTGGGCCCCACATAGCCAATTGGATTATTCTAATCACTTTACTAGGATCCAACAGCCCAGGTTACATTTTTGGCCCACCTGATCGGAATATTGGGAGGAGTTTTGCACCAGTTTAACCTCAGGATGCGGCCCACGTAATGAACGGCTCAGATATTTCACTACATGGGCTGCACATGTGCCTGCCGTAAAGTGTGCGAGGAGACGGTTGCAAGTGGCCGTGTGGCTGGACGCCTACCCCCGCCCGTCTATAGCCCCGAACGAGCAGTTCTATGGGTGGGCCCACCGTGATTTATCCGTTTATCTAAGCCGTTCATCACTTTTCTCAGATCATTTTAAGGCATTTGTATAAAAATGAGGCATATCCAACGCTAAAATGGACCACACAAAAGATGACTCTCGCATTTAATGCAACTGGCATTTAAAGCATTGAGCATTTAATGCAACCATGGTGTGGTGCACTTGAGCGTTGGATCTGCGTAATTTATTTTTTCATGCCTTAAAATTATCTTAGAAAAGAGATGGACGGCTCGGATAAACAGATACATCACGGTGGACCCACCCACAGAACTGCCCGTTCG
The DNA here is from genome assembly GCF_029962835.1 of Magnolia sinica. Classification (NCBI taxonomy): domain Eukaryota; kingdom Viridiplantae; phylum Streptophyta; class Magnoliopsida; order Magnoliales; family Magnoliaceae; genus Magnolia; species Magnolia sinica. The sequence continues at coordinate 105,037,334 of NC_080578.1, read as the reverse complement.
GTGCTAGAGACGGGTGGGGGTAGGACGCAATCCGCGTCCGTGTGGCTGAATTTTCATAGAAATCAACGAATACAGTTTGGGCACGTCACATCAAAGGATTTATTTGGAACTTGGGTTTCCCAATCTTTGGGGAGTCCGAGGATCCGCCCTCAAACCTCGTGCCGATCAGATTCTTCCCGATTTAAAATGGAAATTACGAATCTCCTCGTTATCTTTGATGGATTGTACTTGCATTTGAACTCGTTGTCGTCTACAGAATCAACAGGGGCCGTCCATCAGGTTCGCTCTGCTCTTCACAGGCTGCGTTGAAAACATCATATTGATCGGATGATCCAGACCGTACAGTTAGTTCCATGGGAAAATGGATGGACAGATTCGCTTCAAAGAATATAATCCCAGTGAAGGATGTTTATAACGGGCGCACTACTCCGCACCGTCCATCAACTTTGAAAGATGCTTTGAAAGATCAAAATATCATTTTAGGGCACGAGCGGCATATCAAAGGTTAAGTGTACCATACCACGTGGATCTAAAGCTTATCCGCAAAACTCCCTGAAGGCCACCGATATTTATGATTTCCCTACATGAAGAGCTATGTGATTTTATGAAGAGGTTAGGAGGAAAATAAATATCGCGGTGGGCTATAGAAATTTTTCAACGGTATCCCACTGCTTCATGTGGTGTGTTCTACTTCAGTCTTCCATCTCCTCTTTTTTAAAATCATGCCCTAAATGATATGTCAAAATAGATGGATAGTGTGGATAAAACACATATGGCACCACGGAACCTCACATCGAGTCGGTCAGTAGCTAGGTTTATTGGAGTAATAAAGTCTCTTAAATATGCATGGATACACAGCGCTCTGAAAGCTCAGGGCATGTTTGGGCGGTGGGATTAGAAGGGATTCGGTGGGATTCAAAAAACAAAATTATTACCCATGGCAGGGATTGTCCCCTGTTGCCATGGGATAAGACTAATTCCATGCTTTGCCGGTGATATGGTGGTACATTGAATGGATATACCCAACATCATTTGAAATTACCGAGAATAACACATATGTGTTATATCTAAACCTTGTAACCTCATTTTATGGCATGGGCCTAAAAATGAGGCAGATCCAAAACTTATGTGGCCCAAAAAAGTTTTCAACGGTAAGTATTCAATCCTCATAGCTTTTTAAGGTGGGGTCCACTTGGGCTTTAGATTTACCTGATTTTTTTGGCCCATGCTCTAAAATAATCTCGAAAAATGAGTGGACGGTGTGGATATAGCCCACACATCAGGGTGGGACCTACACAACTTGCTAACATTGAGTGAAATTGGCATGGGACCCAATGCAATTCCATCTAATCTCATTCCAAGCTTTTCCACTCTTCTCAAACATGGAGTGGAATTGGCACACGACCAGATGCAATTCCATCCCACCTAATCCCTTCTAATCCCACTGCTCACATGCCCTTAGGCATTATTTCAGATGGTGTGACCCCCCTAAGTTTCGAATATGGCTGATTTTTGGGACATCCCATTACGAAGAGAGGACCCACCGAAAGCACACAGTAGATGTACGACACACATGAGGTCAACCTCTGTGGATCCCGATATGATTAATGTCGGACATCCACCCCGTAAATAATATGAACCTTCCATGGTGGGTGATGGGCCTAAAAATCATGCCAATCCATTGTCTAGCACCGTCCAAACATTATCCATGTAAATCAACGATTAAAAATCGTTGGTTAGTCACTAAAAAATGATCTTGTGCTTGTGGCCCATCCGAGACTTAGAATTTCATTATTTTCGGGCAAGGCATATATTTCAGCGAGCTTATCACAACCATTGTATCAAAAATTACATATATCACTAATAAGAGATGTTAAAGTTGATTTGGTAATTAAATTCAAATCCATGTAACTATACTAGGGATTAGTATTTTTCGATTAAAGTTGATTCACACTCCAGGGTGCCAAACACAATAAGAGGATTGCAAATCCAGTTGATTTCTAATCCTAGGGGTTTCGAATTCAGGGGGTTACAAATTCACGCTCCCAAACAGGCACTTAAGCTTTTAAAGTAAATGGTTGTCTGACAAGGTCAACTGAAGAAGAGTGGGCTGAATCTAATAGACAGTGTAGATAGATTATATGAATATCAAAGAGTATTATGTAACCATGTACATGATGAGGTTTCGATACACTAGGCCCACCAAATCATCTATTCACTCTGAATGCGGGTTGCATACTAACATTGCAGTGGCGAGCAACCATGATGTATGTGTTTTATCTTTGTTATTCATTCATTTTGTCAGCTCATTTTAGATTACGTGCTTAAAAACTAAGCTTATCCAAGTTTCGGGTGAACTACACTACAAGAAGCAATATTGATTGAACTTTTATCATTAAAAACTTTTTAGGAGCCATGGAAAGTTTTGGATCAAGGTAATATTTATATTTTTCATCATTCATCCAAATCTGTGTGGTGTAATTTACCAGTTATATGACAAATAAACATTATATTAAATCCTAGGAAGTTTTAGCCACTAGTGTTTAATCACCATTATTTTCTTGTGTAGTCCACATAAGCTTTCGATCTGCTTCTTTTTGGCTAAAATAATTATCCAAAATGGATGAACGGAGTGAAAAAATAAATAATTCATTGTGGGGCCTGCAGAGGACCCTTGTGATTGGAGTCAGTATACAATTGGCCTCCATCTTCCACAAGAAGAGAAATACTCCAATGCCCCGGTAGAAGAGTTGCAATTTATGTTTAAACAAACACTTGAAAATGGAAATAATTAGGGCTCATTTACTTTGCATTTCATATGAAATTAGAAAATTAAATAGGCCAAACCATCATTCTTGCAATGATTTTTGGGTGAAATAAATAATGTAGCAAAATTATTATTGCTAATATAAGTGATATCACCTCACAATTACAAGAATAAATAATAATTACTTGTTTACAGCCATTTACCATTGTAATAGGAAACCAAACAGGCCCCTTTGCATATTTACATGGTTGCCATTTGAGTTTTCCATTAGGTGAGTTGCATTGTTTATATCTTTTGGCCTAAAATTTAGACATTTTCACACCTATGGTGGGCCACAACACATCAAATCAAATGCATGGCTAGAAAAACTTTAACCATTTGATTTATATGTTATGGCCCATATTATTATTATTATTTTAATTAGTTGAACAATACAAATCTCTGAATTTAAGACACTAGTTTGTTGAAATTGGACAAGTAGATATCTTTCTTTTATTATACTACATAACTGTCTGAGTTGGAGTGACTCAGGAGCATGATTGGATCTGACTGAGTTGGGTTGACTAGGACTGGTAAAATCCAAATCTCCAACACTTAAAAACAATGTTTTGTATAAGTAGGCCCTATTGTCTAATGAACAGAGGCCCTGTCCCAAAGCCCTTCTGCTAACGGTTTATTAGCCAGCCACCTAAGGTTTAGGATTTTCTACATGGGAGTCTTTACCTGCATGAACCATTGGGGGGTGGATTCGGTGAGGTCTGGGCCTCACCCAACATGGTAAGACCTGATATGCTGAGGTTTGATTGGTCTAGTTGCATGTGATGTGATCTGGTTAAATCACTTTCAAGCATTAATCTAATGTGGTCAAGTACTGGTTAAATCACTTTCAAGCATTAAACACATGCACGCACACCGGCAAACACTGATGCTGTTGCAGGATTTCACCACCTGTCAGGTGTTGAAACTCCTAAGGGGGTGTTTGGCGCATGGTATTGGGAAGTATCAGGTGGGATGGGATTAAAAAAACGTAATTATTACTATGCATGGCAGCTATTACCATAGGATAAGCTTAATTCCATGTTATGTTTGTGATATGGTGGTACATTGAATGGATATACCCACAATCATTTGAAACTATTGAGAATAACACGTGTTGTATCTAAACCGTTCATCTGTTTTGTAATCTCATTTTATGGGATGGGCTTAAAAATTAGGCAGATCCGAAACTTATGTGGCCCCAAAGAATCTTTCAATGGTAGATATTCAATCACTGCTGCTTTCTATGGTGGGGTCCACTTGAGCTTTTAATATACCTAATTTTTTGGCCATACTCTAAAATGATCTCAAAAAATGGGTGGAAGGTGTGGATATAGCCCACACATCATGTGTGACTTACACAACTTGCTAACATTAAGTGGAATTGGCACGGACCCAATGTAATTCCATCTAATCTAATTCCAATCCCAAATGCAATTCCATCCCACCTAATCGCATATATAATACCATGCGCACCGGACGCGGACTGACAAGGTGAGTAGCGAGACCGGCGACTGGAGTGACGTCACCAAGTTAGGTGGGCCCCGCCATGATGTATGTTTTATATCAACACCTTTCATATATTTTGAGAGATCATTTTAGGGTATGATACAAAGAAAGAGTCAGATCCAAGGCTGGAGTGGACCCCACCACAGAAAACAGTGGAGAGAGTGATGCCCACCGTTGAAACCTTCCTAAGATCCACCATGATGTTTATTTGAGATCCAACCTGTTCATGTGTTAACTCAGACATGAAAGAGGGGAAAACACAGATATCAGCTTGATCGAAAACTTTCGTGGCCATTAGAACTTTTTAATGGTGGGCGTCACTCTCCCCACTAATTTTTGTGGTGGGGGTCCACTCTAGCTTTGGATCTGACTCATTCTTTCAATAATGTCCTAATATGATCTCTCCAAATGTATGGACAGTGTGGATATAAAACATACATCATAGTAGGGCCCACAGAAGTTGGTGACGTCACTTTCATAGCGAGTCTCGCTACTCAATCTCTCATTATCTAATCCGCGTCCGAGTTTACCACCGCAAGAGCAAGGACCAATAACTTTTAAGCATGCTTTTGAAGCCTTATCTCAATAATATTGATATGCGAGAAAGAAGGAATGATAACACATGATGGTGCGCAGGAAACTTGTAGTATGGTGCTATCATTCCCCCGACTTTTGTCGGACATTACAACCGTGGAAAATAGTGGCCTTTACTAAGAAGGTCAGTGGATTAGGTGCGACGCTGACAGTGGGGCCGACCTTGATGTTTGTATTTTATTTCATGGCATGAGACCAAAATATGAAGTAAATCCAAATATCAGGTGGACCACACCATAAGATTGAAGCCCTATTAAAAACTTCTTATAGCCTACCTCAATACCTATCATTATTTTTATTTTCCATCTAACCTGTCCATAAGATCTCATGGGCATGAATGAAGGGAAAAAACAAATATTAGATTGATCTATAACTTTTGTAGCCAACAAAAAGTTTCTAATGGTCAATCAGCATTGTTTCATGTGGTGTGGTTCATCTTAGACTTGTAATGCTACATTCTTGGGTTAATGTTCTAAAATGCGCTGAAAAAATGAATGGATGGAATAGACATACAATACATACATGAAGGTAGGTCATATGAGTAAGGGCACACTATGTTGAATGAGGCCAGGAGTACACCTAAGTCGCACCTAAGTGTAAGGTTCTTTTTTTTTTTTTTTTTTTTACTACAACGGCCCTGTAGTATAATAGAAGCAGGAGTTTGACTACTTTTCTTTAACACTTAGTTTTATGGCCTTAAATGCACTTTTTAGTTTTTACATGAGAAAATTGTACTCTTGCCTATTGCTCTCTCATTCAGCGGTAGCTTCTCTCAAAAGTTAAAAGATCTTTTCGAAGAGGGGATTGTGGGCTTCACTAAAGAATACGTAAACTCACTTATTGGTTGATCTGATTCGTTCATTTTAATCACATGGTTGTTAACCATGAAAATGTGTTTTTCAATTTTCAATGAGAAGCATTTTGTGATTAACAATGGCATTAAAGTTCTTCATTAATTTTAAGCTATTTCCTCGGTTGCGGTTCATCTATGATAAGTTCTGTTCTCAGACTTTAGTTGATGACACGAAATTAAAACTCTTTTTATATGGACGGTTTGGATTTACTTCACGACAAGCTAATGGGCCCCGCATAAGATCCTAGATGAGTTCTTATGGTGGGCCTTGCCGAAGGAAAGTTATTTGGCATTTTTCTTCTTTGCTTTTTTCATGAGAGGGGACCACGCTAAGAGTCGAAGATCTGTCAATATCTGACGAAGCTCAATTAAAACTTTAATGAAACTTAGTACATTCTCTGTGCTGAAAATTAAGGTTTTTTTAAGTTCTTCGATGTATAATTTATAACGACTAAAGGTAGGTTCTTTTGTATGTTGTATTTATTTTTATTGGTGAGTATCAATGCTTGAGGTTTGTAAAAGGGAGGAATGCGTGGTGATTTCTTTTTAGTTTTTTTTTTTTTTTTTTAATAGTTAGGTATGAATGGTGAAAATTTGTGAAAGAGATAATAGTGTGGAAGAATGTTGTAATGGATGAATTTTGTGAAGAAAGAATGTTATAGTGGATGAATCTAATGAATATTGGAATAAATGAATGTTATAATGGATGACTATTGTAATGAATGAATGTTGTAATGGATGAATTTTATGATGAAAGAATGTTATAGTGGATGAATACAATAAATATTAGAATAGATGAATGTTATAATAGATGATTGTTATAATAAATGAATGTTGCAATGGATACATTTTTGTAATAGAAGAATGTTAAGATATAAGAACGGTGTAATAAATGAATGTTGTATGGTAGATCGTTGAAATTCACTATAGATTACTGATATTCACCGTGGATCGTCAATCCACAGTGAATATCGACGATCTACTATACACCATTCATTCATCACACTATTCTTCTATCGCAACATTCATGCATTAGAAAAATTCTAAGCTTCATTGGAGATTGTTGTGGTCAACAGAGAGTGGTAGATCTTCATACAACTACCAACTCCCATAGAGGTTTCGATTTGTCGTGATCCCTTCCCATGAGAGAAAAAAAAGAAAAAAGAAAAATGTTAAATGACCTTTATGCAGCAGGGACCCAATATAAGAATCCATATGAGATCTTACGTGGGACTCATTAGCTTGTCGTGAAGTAAATCCAACCAATCTCACATGAAAGGGATTTTAATTTCATATAATCGTTCAAAGTTTGAAAACAAAATTCATTACAAATAGACCACATCAGAGGGAATAGTTCAAAATTAATGAAGAGGGTTAATGACATTATCAGCCATAAAGAGCCTAAATTGAAAAACACTTTTTCCTGATTCACAATTATTCAATTAAAATGAACCGATCAAATTGATTGAGTGAGCTCATTCATAGTTTAGTGGAATCCATAATTCCCTCAGCGAAAAGTCATTTCATCTTAAGAGGTAAGACATTGTCATAGGAGGAAGCAACTAGTAGAATAATATTTTTATCATATAAAAGAGCAAAAAGTGTCCTGAGAGCTTTTTTATAAAAAAAGACTAAAGTTTATAAGGGGAGACTAAAACCTTAGTTCCTTCATGCTTAAACCATTGTGGTTAAAATAAATAAATAAATAATAATACAAAAAACTAACCTTATATGGGACCGCATTTGAGTGGATCCGATGTCATTGGATCCTTGGGACCACCGTGATGTATGTGCCTTAAACTCACACCGTCCATCCATTTTGATAGCTCATTTTAGGGTATTGTGGACATTGAATATCGGCGCCCATGCTAATTTGTATGTTTTTGTTTTGATGGTGGAGGTGACCAGGCTGATTTGTGGATGTTGGAGTCACCACTAGCCGATGAATCTTAGAATCTCGCAGTTGGCTAGAACCGGGGAATTTGTAAGGTTGGAGAAATCCAAAGACTCTCCTACCTTAGGTTGACTCCTTGTCCACGATCCGGGATTACGAGTAAGGGACCTCGGTTACAAAGGGAAAGATGTTAGGCACCCTATCTGTCCGTACAAATCTACGATCTCTACTTCGTGTAATAGAATACTCTTAAGGGAAGATGCATGCTGTGGTTGGGATGAGACTAGACACATGCGCAGATTTCTGATGTGACAAGATCGGAAGTTTCGACAAGTCATAGAGCGTACGTCCAATAGTGTGTCTAGAAGGCAGATGTGATGATGTTTATGCAAAGAGATAGAGGAAATCAGACTAGACTACTAGGAATTTCTGATGTGACAGGATCCATAGTACGGCAAGTCACAGAGCATACGTTCGCTAGAAGTCTAGAGGAGCCGGGGGGTTAGGAAGGGAGTAAATGTTATGATGGTGTATGAGATGAGTGGATCTTTAGCTTTAGACTTGGATAGGCTAAAACATAGGTTGAATCATGACCAACACGGGCTAGGCTAGAAGAGTCAAGAAGAAAGGCTAGGGGGTGGCTAAATGATCAAATCTTGAGGGCTTGGGAGCTCATTCCCTCTGATTCCCTCTCTTCTTCTCCCTCTTTCTCTCACTCTCTTAGATGTGGAAATGGTTAATGTGTTATTGTTGTTGAAAATGAGAGGAGGGGAGGGCTATTTATAGCCTTCTCCAATGGCATTGCTGTAATTGTGAGGTTTAGAAGGGGTAAAAGCTGAGGTGGCAAATGGTGATTGGTTGAGGAGAGAGAAACGGCACGTGGCGCGCTCTCATTGGCTCTTAAGCTTAGTAAAATTGTAAATAGGATAGAATATGGGGTAATTCCTGGAGAAATTTGACTTTCGGATGTTGTGACAGCTGTTGCTCGGAGGACACAAGCGTTCGGCGAGCGGAGGTAATCGGAGTACCACCGCGGTAGTCCAAATACAGCCTGGGCCGGGCCCAAACGTGCGGTCCTCATGTGGCACGCTAGTTTGTCCGGTGGTCCTTTTTTCGGATTTTTGGCTTGATCAAGTGTATTTCTAGGCTGACTTGTCTCGAATGGGTCTTAAATTTGGGATTTCGAACTGGGTTTGGGAGGTTTTAAAGGTTTGGATTAGGGTTTTGAGTTCGGGTAGGGTTTTGATTAGGGTTTTGGGTTCGAGTAGGGTTTGGATTAGGGTTTTGGGTTCGGGTAGGGTTTAGATTAGGGTTTCAAGTTTGGGTAGGGTTTGGATTAGGGTTTCGGGTTCGGGTTATTGATCATGGGTCGGATTGTCCTTGCCTCTTCAAGATGTTAGCTTGGGTGAAGTGTCTACAGGTATGATCTCAAAAATGAAGCAAGTCCAAATCTTACGTGGAAAATACCGCACAGTGGCTACTGGAATGTGTATTTGCCATCCAACCTGTTCATAAGGTCACACAAGACCGGATGAAGAGACCACACAAATATTAGCTTGATAGAAAACTTTTGCAGCCCACAAGAGACCACACAAATATCAACTTGATAGAAAACTTTTGTAGCCCATAAGAAGTTTTTAATGCTTGATCACCATTGTTTGGTGTATTATGGTATGCTTGGGATTTAGATCTCGTTCATTTTTTGGATCATTACTTAAAATGAGCTTTCAAAACGGATGGGATGTGTGGATATAAGGAACATAAATAAAGATGGGCCCACGTTCATGAATTGGTCCATCTTAACGGTAGTTTAATCGAGTCCCATCTAAGTCATCTCTACCATACAGTGGCAAATGCGTGGGCGTAGCCCAAAAATTATGTTGCCAGATACGGTAACATAATACGTACCTCAATGTGAATGGTTAAAAAGTTATTGAGTTAAAAGTAGTGATGGACCCCATCCGTTTAGACCCGCTTTATATGTGTGCTTTATATCCACGTTGTCCATCCTTTTGGGCCCTTGATTTTAGGGCATGAAAGCAATAATGAAGGAGATCCGAAGCTCAATTGGACCACACCAAAGGAAACAGTGTTGTTTGAACGCTTACCATTAAAAATTTATTGGGAGCCACAAAAGTTTTGGATCAAGTCGATATTTGTGTTGTCCCCTCATTAAGGTCCAAGTCACATCATCAACAGTTTGGATGACAAATACACATTATGGTGGGCCCCAAAAATATTTCAGCAGTGGGTGTCATTGTCCCTACTGTTTCCCGCAGTGTGGTCCACTTGATCTTTGGATTTGCTTTATTTTTATTTAATGTCTTAAAATGAGCTGGAGAAACGAATGGACAACGTTGATATAAAATACATTCATCAAGTTGGCTCCACAACGTCCAACACATCAACACATAATCTAATCTGTGTCCCAACACAATAATGGCAGAGCTCCCAAACTTTGGATCACCTGAAATTTGGTTTACCGTTCATTCAACTGATGGCCCACCAGATAAACGGCTGTGATTAGGGCTGTACAGAAACCGGGCTATCCCGGTTAACTCGCTCGACTCGGCCCGAAAAAGCTCAACTTGGCCCGACTCGGAACTGAGTTCAGGCCAGTACGGGCCATTTTCTTCAGCCCGAAACTGAGTTCGGGCCAAGTTCAAATATGTCCCAGTTCGGTCAGCCCGACCCAGCTTGGCTCGACTGTTTATATATATATATCTCCTAATATATTCTAAATCTTTATCCTAATCATTTGAGATAGAGAAGTGAGAACGCTGTCCGTCCTTTTGTAAATGGAGTAGGTCCGAACTCACCCGATTGTTGACTGGGCCGAGTTCGGGCTGGACATCTTGGCCCGATGATCGGGCCAGGCCAGGTTTGGGCTAGGTGTGGCTGGTGATAAGCCCTTCAACTTGAATCGATTCGTGTACACCCCTAGCTGTGATCGGCACTTGCCATGCAATGTGTACCGCGTGGAAGGCACTCCATGGAAATTTGACTAAGGGGGACATCATTTTCATTGGCATTTGGCACAATCCGTGACTTTTTGGATGGATTCGCAGCCAATAAAAAAAAGCGTTGGACTTCTCCACTAAAACTTGGAATTTTTGTGGTCATCTAAAAGAATACGCATGAGCCCTATTTCCACGGCCTAGAAATCAATTTTATAGGCCCATCTAGCCGATCAGGGAGATTTGGGCCGTTTGAATGTGCACCGTTGACTTAAAATTTATTCCTAGCCGTCCAGTTGGAACTAACGATGGGACATATCCTAACAGTTGGTTCAGTGATGTCGACCGTTGATCTGATGTACCCCACCGTGGATTAGAAAAGATGTTAGAAAGAGATTGGAAGACCCTGTGCAATTTCGGCATTTGTTTGGCCGTCGATCGAACGGACAGGATCTTATAATTGAGTGATTTTTGGGTTGTAGTAAATCTACCAGAGGGCATATATTATGAACGGTTTGGATTCGCTATCCATGGCCCACTCGGAATGAATGAGGACTAAGGAACACTACATGCCTCGGGTCGCGGATCATATACCGCCTCCCAAGAGAAAAGCTATTCGTCGCGGTGTACCAGCACTTGCCAAACAACCAGCGTCCAGCAGGCTCCGATGTGGCACATGCGTGCTAGATCTGTGCCACATCCAGGCCGTTCGACGAGGAGGTCCCACAATGAGCGACCCTCTATCCAAGAAAAATCCAAGCAGATCGCTGATCACACGTGCCATCTGAGTACGAAAAATAGACGGTTAGGATAAGGATAGCTATGGTCGGATCCGCCTGCAATCACTCGATTCGGGCTTGGATGCTTGAAAACGTGTGAGGAATGGTTGCCTCCCACTCATGGATTGGCCCGCAAGTGTCTTTTGAGCATAGACCGTTGATCATGTTCTTTTAACAATCCGTATGTTCTCATGCACGTGTGACCCACCTGATGAGTTTTTCATCGTGTGCCCCCACTTGATCAAAGTGGCACATGTGCGTCACGTGCACCAACAATCCCAGCATTTGCAGTACGAATACAAACGAAGTTTGCTACTTTGCTGAGCTCACGCGCGTGTGAACACTGCCAATCTACACGCAAGCATACGTGCCAATGAGGAGCACGTGTGTGGTGTCGGGCTATCCATCAGACGGGGCACATGGTTCAGATCTTCTTGGCCGAGGGGGTCGTTTGGCACTATGGATTGGAGGCGGTTTCAAATCGCCTTGGTTGTTTGGCAAAATAAAGTAACGGGGATTTTCAATACAGGAGTTTCCAATCCTCTCTTCGAGGGGGTGTGTAATCCACCGTGAGAGATAGGACTACACCTAAAATCATTTTAATAGATGCTGGTATAACATGTATGTTATTGTAGACTATCATTTTATTGGGCACATGACCCACTAATGATGATCAGCACTCTCTAAACATTGTCTAACAACACTCAAACATTATCTATATTAATCAACGATTAAAAATCATTAGTTAGTCGCTTAGACATGATCTTGTGCTTATGGTCCATTTGAGATTTAAAATTTTATCATTTTTAGGCAAAATGTATATTTTAGCGGGCTTCTAACAACCATAGTATCAAAAATTATATATCTCACTAATTAGGGATATTAAAATTAATTTAGTAATTAAATTCAAACCCTTATAAATATACCATGCATAGGTATTTTTAAATCAAATTTAATTCACACGACAGGTTGCCAAACACACTAGGAAAATTGCCAATCTAGGAGGTTTCCAATCCGAGGGTTCCGAATCCAACGTTTCCAAATCCACGCTCCCAAACAGGCCCTAAACATCATGCTATCTCCCTCCTAAAACAAATGGATGACTCCAAAGTTTGTTTGCCATCGATTATGATGGAAATTGTGGCCCACCTGGGTAGTAATATGGCTTTTATATTTAATCCACGACATCTAAAAGTGGATGTCATGCTGTAGGGATGGAGTGTCCGGCCGGCCATGGGTTGTTAGCTGTCATGACTGGCTGAAGTATTGCCGAACACCGCGCGTTCTTCAGTGTAGAATTAAAGCATCCGTGTCATGGATTGAATCGTCTACAACACTCGAGCTTTGTGTGGCCCAAAAATATATGTATAACATCTACTCCGTCCATATATTTATTCATCTCATTTAAACCGTAAATTAGGAAAATAAAATTGTTAAAATATTAGTATAGGCCAAACCATTGAAACAATATAACATCACCACTAAAACCTCTAAGTATACAATTTTTGGCCTGTATGAGTTCTAGATCAGACGTAATTTCATAATATCAGTTTATCCCGATATTTATCAATATATGAAGGGATGGGATTTCATATTAATGTACAGTGGACCCCATAAAGGCTTCTACAATGGGTTCCCACATTCCCGCCGTGCTCTATGGTATGACCTATCTGAGTTTTTATTCGGCATGATCATTTAGTATTAATATTAAAAAGAATATTTTACAGAAGATAGACGGATTGGATTTAAACATACATCACTGTAGAACCACATAGATTGTGCGTTGGATGCTTTGTCTACGACAGGTGGTGTAGAGGATTCAAGCAAACCTACCGTACAAACGCCATTACGGAGTTTTAGTCAACTCAGACAAAAAAAAGGTATTAATGTCGAAAGTTCTCCAGTTCAACTGCTTGGACCAGACTTATGGTCCATCCAGAAGAAAACTTCCAATTCATCAAGTTCATGAAAGATCCAACGCTTCCAATAGGTGGATCCCACTATTATTATTACATAAAAATAATCTCCATGTGATGATAAGGTGGGACATATTTTGTATAACAATAATTATCCATTAATAAATATAAATATAAAATTATGGTTCTTTTAATGAGTTTTTGTGGATGATTATTTCATGATATGATCCTTATACTCGGTCCAACGTATCTGAGGGTTTAGATATTTCATATGACAGATAGATTGGAAGTTATTTCCTGGGTTCTCCGTCACTAATAGTACAATTGGTTGTACTTGAGACTTTCTCGTTATTGTCACTTTCGAGGAAACTTCCGTCCATACAAAAATACAGAAATTGCAAGCATGATTTGGGTTTCGGTAGATCCGTTACAAACTAAAAGAAGGGGATCTGATTTGACGAGGAATTAAATGATACTCAGACAGCCTATGACGCTTGATACGCAGGCACTCGGATAGTGTGTACACGTGTCATGTATTAGCTATAATTAAACGGACTAAATAGTGGAAAACACTGTCTTACAGTCCCAAACTGGATAGCTAATTCTAACCTCTGATTGATGCTCACTTGTTTGTCGAAATAGGACCGTTGGATCTTTTACATTTTTAACCGTCCACTAATTTCCCACCAATTGAATAGTCAGATTATCAATTAAGTATAATTTGTGGTCAATGATACATCTAGACCGGGAACCATGATTTGAACTGTTCAATTTGACTTAATTGTATGCTATGAAAGCAATTTCCAAGCAAGTTCTAAGTGCCTGCGTATCATCCATCACACTCAGTCCGAGTATCAAAGTTTTTTTCCCTTCTTATTTGATACTCTGGTGGAGTGGGACGCTTGATACAACGTGTCATACCCCAACTCAAATCCACCCTTCCAAATTGTGGGATCGACTATAGATGGAGAGTTCATGATCTAAAAGCCCAACAGATTGAGCAATCCTAAAATTTCATATTGAATTTAGACCGTCGATTATTTTTCCTCTCAGTGGTCCACCAATCATCCATATGAAAAAAAAATTCAATTATTAAAGTTTACTTAACATGATCCATCTAAATTATTTAACACAATTTCAACAGTTGAAATTTGTATTTATTGTATTTACGTTAACAATATCTTATTACATGCGTATGAACCATCACAAGCTGTCGGAGTATCAAATTTTAGGAAGAAGAGAAGTCGAACTCTACCACTATTTGTACGGGTTCGTTCTCTGTCTGTCGCGTAACATAGTACAACGTATATATCCAGCCAGGGGAGACCAAATTATGAGATATCCTAATGATCTGAACCGTCCAAATTATCTCTAATACCATAAATAATCTAAAAATTAGAATAGATTTGCTTTTTAGATAATATAATTAGTAAATACTTGTATTTGAATAAGAACCATTGAAAATTTATTTTTAAGATAGAGGTGGTCAAGATCATCTTTCAGCCTAAGAAAGTTTTCATGGACAGTTCAGATCATTTAAATAATTAGTGAGTTGGATTCTGAGTCGCGACGGAGGTAAAACGACCTAACTGTTTGTTGGAGTCGGTCATAAATGGTCTTTTGAAGGCCGTGAAGGGCGCATTCTCTCTCTCTCTCCCTCTGATTCTTCTTCTTTAAATCTGGACCATTGGTTACAATGGATAACGGATGGATGATGTTGACGTCATGCCGGTCCTTTTACTCCACCTTCATTCCTCTCTAATTAAAGAAAAAAAAAATAAGAAGAAGAAAGGGAGAAAAAAAAGGATCGGCTGAGCTTCTCCTTCGCTTTTCTTACTCTTTCTTTCAATTCATACTACGGTCAACGAATCCGTCTCTTCTTTGGGATTTTCCCTTCTTGGGTTCCCTTTTTTTGAATTTTCCTTTACTGTGTTTCTGTTTTGTTTTGGGTTTTTGGTTTCGTTTCTTTGCTTTTCTGGGCTTTCTTTTATTTGATGGGTTGTTGTTTTTGTGGCCTTCTTTCAACCATTCGGCCTTGATTTTTGTGGGTTCCTTGGAGTCTTTGGATTCCCACAGGGATTGGGTCTTTTGAGTTTTCTTCGATTATTGGGTCTTTTCTATGTACTGGTTGGGATTTGGGGATTCTTGAGTTCCTGGCTTTTTGGGTTTGTATTGAATTTGATTGTGTGGAATTTTAATTTTGGCAGCGTTGGGAGTTTGTGATTGGTGATTTGGAAAATTGAGCTTGGGTCTCTTTGGTTCGCTTCTAGTTCTTTGATTTTGGATTTTGGGTGGCGATTGGTTTGGAATCCGATCCAGTGAGAATTCGTTTTTTACGTTTTGTTTGATTTTTTTTTTCGGTCGTTTGGGTCCCTTTCGATCGGAATTGGGATTGGTTTTGATTGGGTTTCATTGGGTCTTCTTATTGTGTTGAGAACTTGTTTCTTGTCTGGATTGTCATCTTAAGGGAAGGATTTGTTATTAATACTATTGTTATTTTTAAGTTTCGGATTTTGGGTGGCGATTGGTTTGGAATCTGATCCAGTGGGAATTTGATATTTCCATTTTGTTTGATTTTTGGATGGTTTGGGTCCTTATCAAACAGAATTGGGATTGGTTTTGATTGGGTTTCGTTGGCTCTTCTTATTGTGTCGAGAACTTGTTTCTTATCTGGATTACTAGCTTTTTCTTTAAATTTCCTGTTTTGCTTTTTTCCGCTGTAATTGGTTGGATTCGGTTTTTTTTTTAAAATTGTTTTTCTATCTATTTGCGAATTTGATGATGAAGATGAGAACATGCGTTTTAAGGAATTGCTGATTTTTTTTCTGTTTGGGAAAACTTCAATTGTGTTGGAATAGTCGCTTTTCTTTTTCCTTTTTCCTTGTTGGTATTTTGGGCGCTCAAATCTTTGGGTACGATTTGGGAATATGGATTCAAGGATGGGCGACGAAGATGAGAATGTTGGAATAGCCACAAAATCTGATGTTAGGGTGGGCGGTCCGGGTGAGAAGGTGAAGGGTGCCGCAAGCATTAGTAGTAAGGATGTGTTCTTCAGGGCAGATAAGATCGATTTGAAGAGTTTGGATGTGAAGCTAGAGAAACACCTCAGTAGGGTGTGGTCAAGGGATAGAGAAGCCCCGAGGCCGAAGGAAGAATGGGAAATCGATCTGTCTAAGTTGGATATAAAATATGTTATAGCTCATGGGACGTACGGTACTGTGTACAAAGGCATTTATGACGGCCAGGATGTTGCAGGTAAAACTGCAATGCACTTGCTCTCTTTTGTTTCTTCATTAACTTCCTGTTTTGGAATTGAATTTTTGAAGTGCTTGGTATGTTTCTGTTTGGGATCAAGCATGTTGCTCAATTCTATGGTGCTTTTTGTTGCAACACTGAGGTCATGGGTTCATGGTTCAAAATATCGTATGCTTTCAGTTGGGAACACGGACAGAACAATCAAACGGAATGAGTTGGGGAGACTTGTAGTAGGGAAGTCTTAGTCCAAAACCGCTATTTGGAACCATGCATGGGTTTGATCTCAGCTTATCTACCCAAAGGGGAGCCTTACTTGTGGTTTTGAGAACTTGATTGGATGCCACCTCATGTTGCAACATTTTGGCAGCCGTTCCGATCCCAATTTACATATTGAAAAAGAGAAATCCTTAAAAATGGGTTTTTCATGACTTCAGAGGAAGTGAAAGTGAGTTAGAATTACTTATTGGTTGTTCCATGTTTGAATGTTCTATACAACAAAAGAAAGTAGATTCTTCTTTCATTAATTTTCATTTTCTTTCTTTAAATTATGTATATTACCCTGATTCCTTTTTTTAGGGTAAGATTTGATTCTGTCTTATGCAATTAGCTGTTGTTTTTATTTATTTATTTATTTTAAAATTAGTCCTTTTTTTTAAAAATAAAAAATCTTTGATGATGGGATTTGTTTGGTTATCCATCTCAATTTGGGAAGAGATGCCAATCATAATCTCCAATCTACCTAGAAGTAAGCAGACAAACTTTTCTTAGCTTTAAGAAGTTTTGCTATGATCACATGCAACTCTAACTCACAAACTTCTATGCGACCACTTGGCACATGCCGAAAGGCCACATCATCTGTTAGGTGTGTCATACCATGTGGTGACTTTTAGGGCCTGTTGGAAACTATTGATTCTAATGAAGAGGAATCTAGGGCCCTTTTAATACTGTTATTATGTGGGCATCTTCATCAAATCTGCAATGGTTGCATCCTTTACCATTAAAGATATTTGACATTTGGTTAATCATTTTGGATGTATACTTTGCTCTTACTTGAGAGAGGCAAAGGAGTTGTCTGATCTCTTGTTAGAGAGGGATTGGAGGGAGATCTGTTGTTGTTAGATACCCATTGCCTCTTCTGGCCTTTTCTTCTTTTCTCTTTGGAAACCCAGTCATTCAAAAAAAAAGGAAAAAAAGAAGAAGAAGAAGAAGAAAAGAATAGGTGGCTAATTCTTTAGTTAAATAAATAATGTATAAATGGGAGAAATTCAATCAAAGTGGAGCTTAATAACATCACCCCTCCCATAGAGAACCAGGGCCTGAGGTAGTTAGGACCAAAACTGCAAAGTTTCAGTTAGGGAGATAATGACTAATCTGAAAGCATTCCCAAATGTCAAAGGTTATAAGCCAGGCAGATTTGTTTTTCAATATTAGCCTCTTTCTTTCTTTGATTTCTTGATCCAGATTACATATGGAAAGGCACAGCTGTAACAACAAAAGTAGTAGAACAAAAGAACTAAAAATGACCAGAAAGTGAAGAACATTCCTTAATAATTCAAGAAAGAAAATAAAAATACATGCATATAAAATATGTATACTTCAGTTCCACATGCATTCATTTGAAGGAAAAAAGAAAGAAAGAAAGAAACATAATCATAGCAAACAAAGGGCAAAAATAGGAAAGTATCTTCAATACTAGAGAAATTCTCTAATCGCCAGATCCACGCTTTGGGTTGTTGAAAGAGGTTTAGATTTCTGTTTTCTCGCACTTGATATCCATTTAGAACACTCAACGCTATGAAAGCTTCTTTTCTCCAATCCATGATGCCCAAATCAATGGAAGAAAATGACCAGAACATGATTTGTAGTCTTTTTCTAGGAACCAAAGTTATCTGAGTTGGTTGAGTTAGATAGGACTTGGTTCACCTGCAAGATTTTGTGGTATTATTTGCTAGATTGAGATTGATCCATACTATCCACATGATTTTGGCAGGAACCTTGAGTTTCATATTTGAAAAGAATGGCCCGGAGTGCCATTGCTTGTGTGGGATCAATCTGAAGAGGGCTTACTCGCGATTTCTTTGAGTGCAGCATGTGAGGAAAAAGACAAGGAGATACTGATGGTCAAAGGAATCGAACAACTAAGGATCAAAGAAGCATCCAAGACACTAGGGAAGAGGAAAGATAGTCCTACCCAGGCGATATTTAATTAATGATTTCCACAAACATACAACATAAAATGCAATGTAGGAGGAATATTTCAACTGGTAGGTTATCATATGAAAACATTAAAAAAACAATCAACTTCCATTCAATAACCAAAACCTTTATTACATCAGCACTCAAACAATATTGTAGATGAGTCAAAATATTAATTCTAGTCCAAAATCTTGATTCCTAAATCAATGTGGAACCAATATGATTGGGAATGTTTTCTAACCAAAAGAAACCCCAAAGGGAATAGGAAGTTGGTTTAAACACTGAACAATGATTCTTGTCCTAAAAAACAATAAAATGATAACTTCACCCCTAGTCTGGTAGTCTCATCACTAAAATTAGCATCCGTTTGGATGCACCCTCTACAAGGGCGTTTGATTCCTAAATGCCATTTTGATCCAAACGGCAGTTGAACATGTGCATTTGGATGCATTTTTCCAACCCCATCTCATTTTCCTCTCAATAAAGTAGGCACTAAAATGGCTGACTTGGCAAAAACCAGTCAACCAAAAAAGCAGGCCTAAAAACCCCTTTTCTGGAAACTCCCCTTTGAGGAAGTGCATCCAAACAGGATAATGTCAAAATGAAGTTATTCTAAAAATAACTTCACCTGAACTTAGCTCTTGCAGAGCAAAAATCTGTGGATCACATGAAAAACGGACACACAGGTGCAAGTTCTAAAGCTCTGTTATATATGACAGGAAACGAGTGCAAAGTTCATGTCTTTGGTGCATAGTGTGTTTATTTCAGAACCAAAGTTTATGTTTCCCATACAAAATGGGTCATTGGTGCGGACTTTTTGTATGCATGATTGGTATCTTCTAGTGACGATCATAGTTCAAAAACTCAACTCGATGTTCATCTGGGTCAGGCCAACTCGAAAACTAAACCCAACTTTACTCGATATTTAATAATTGTAATTAAAATATTTGTAATTATAAAGAAGATTAAAATAGTTATTTCTCTTATAAGTATTATAAAATACAATATCTATCTGCAAAGTGCTTTGTAGCTGAGTGGTGGAGGCTGCCACTTCATCTCATTGAACTCATGAGTTTGAATCCTGCATCCTTCTCTTTTTAGGTTTTTCTCCAAAACCACAAACAATCACTCCCATCATCGAGAGCCATGATGTGGTAGTGAACTGACTAGTCCGATAACCAGATCCACCCAAGCAGGTAAGTACCCTTGAATTCCTGTTTCACATTCCGAGTGACTCAGCTTGAGTCACCCTGAGTCGCACCAGGTCAACCTTATTTTGTGGGTCAACTCGACAAGTCTGACCAACTCCTGGCCGAGTCAGTCTCAAAACTTAGTTCCGTAAGGACTTGGCTTCAAATCTTGGCAAGTCAACTCAACTGAGTTTGAAGTAGAGTCAGCAGGTTCTAGAAATATGATGAAGACTCACTTCACATTTATTGTATCATTATTCGATCCCAGGTTGGCTGCACCTAAGTTTCATGATTTCTTACGGCTCTTCCATTGACAATCAACCATTTTAGTTGTGAGAAGGAGAGATGGCTAAATCATCAGCTTGTCAAAGAATTACTTGAGAACATATATTAAGTCATTCCTATTATTGACATTAAACTCACCGCATATTTTTTTTTCCGCATTACAGTGAAGGTGTTGGATTGGGGAGAGGATGGTATGGCCACAAATGCTGAAACCGCTGCTCTTCGGGCATCATTTCGGCAGGAAGTCGCCGTTTGGCATAAGCTCGACCATCCAAATGTTACAAAGGTAAATACATTCTGTATTTTTCAAACCTTTGTGAGTGATAATCATTCTAATGAAGAAAGGTGTAAGCCTTAAATTATCCTTTATCAAAATTTTAGGGAAAGCTAGCTTTTTGGATTTAAACTGTCTCTTTGGATTTTTTTAGCTTTTTTCTAGTTCCTATGCTACGTTGGTCTTCTTCAGTCTTCGAGGCTGGCAAGAGGACATAGTGAGTTTTTTTTTTAGGGGTGCGCCAGGCCATGCAGTAGTGCCATGCAAAGGTGTCAACGCTCAAGGGGCCCAACACCAAGTTGCTGTGGTGGGCCCTCTCCAACAAGAAACTAATTTAATATCATGTGATCTGCTGGGCCATGTAACAGATATTAAACTGATAAGAACATATACTATGCCTGATCTTTTAACCTTTTCATTCAAATTGTGACTTCTGTGTTTTGTGCTACATAGTTTGTCGGAGCGTCGATGGGAACTTCTGAACTCAAGATTCCAACTCAAAATCCTTCAAATAGTGCCAACCGTAGTTTCCTTCCAGCAAGAGCATGTTGTGTTGTCGTAGAGTATCTTGCTGGCGGGACATTGAAACAGTATTTGATAAAAAATAGAAGAAAGAAGCTCGCCTTTAAGATTGTGATTCAGCTCGCCTTGGACCTCTCGAGGGGGTGAGTGCGCCGGTTGTTTCTTGCATTTGAAATGCAAATGTTTGCAAACGGGCATCCACACAATTAAATATGCTTCCTTTGTTCTGATTTTGTAGATTGAGCTATCTCCATTCGAGGAAGATTGTACACCGTGATGTTAAAAGTGAAAATATGCTGCTAGATTCTCAGCGGAATCTCAAGATTGCTGATTTTGGTGTTGCTCGTGTCGAAGCTCAGAATCCCAAGGACATGACTGGTGAAACTGGTACCCTTGGATACATGGCCCCAGAGGTGTGCAAAGCTTGTTAATCTTTAAAAATATTTAGGAGGCGGAAATCTTTTATTGTGTCACTTTTATTGTCTGAAACCCACTACAGTCTAAAAGGTGACTGAAATATGCATTTCAGACTTGGGAAGATGGGCACTTGTCCTTCTACAGGAAGGACCAGGCTATTTTGTGTTTTTCACCATTTGTTGGATTTTGGTAACTAATTCATGGTGCATATGCTATATGGGTTCGTCAATTGAGACCAGCCAGATCAGTGGCCCCATTCTGGATTGAGCAGAACCCAAAAGTCTCACTGATTGGTTGATCATAACAATTTGATGTAGGCTCTTGAATTAGGACCTCTGACCATTTTCCTCTCTACTGACCATTTTGATGGTTGGAGTCACAATAATTATATTTTCAGGATTTGCTCCATCTAAATTGTGGCCCATGATTTTTGGGTGATCTGATTGAAATGCATGTATGCCATGTGTACAGTGGATGGGCCACTACCATTTAACAAATAGTGAAAGATACACATGGTAGACTAGATAGTGACTTTTGGAACAAGAGACCGTGAACTGGGTATAGGTTCCGAGAACTTGAAAATGAGTGCTGATTTCTTGCTGCTTCACTTCCATAATTCTAACAAAGTCCTCTGTATAGGTTCTCGATGGTAAACCTTACAACAGAAGGTGCGATGTGTACAGCTTTGGCATATGCTTATGGGAGATCTACTGCTGTGACATGCCATACCCTGATCTCAGTTTCGCAGAGGTCTCATCAGCCGTTGTGCGACAGGTTTGTCTGTCTACTATATGTTTCCCGCTTGATTAGATATGTAGATTATTCTTTCAATTGCAAGTCTAAATTACTTTGTTTTCTACAAACATGAGTTATCTTGAATTTTTTAGAAATCCAATGGCAAGAAACATTATGAAACTTTCATCAATGTGATTCTCATTCAGTGACATAATATCGGGTCTTCTAGAATCATGTGGGGTAAAAGGCTGGGAATTATACCAACGAATACGGTGCTGGAAGGGCATTCTCTTACTCTACACTAGGGTGTAAGGCATGTCTGATGCACATGGAGAGAGGAAAGGGGAGAGACGAGGTGAGGGCATGTGGCCACATGCTCCCCATTAAATGGTGGGTAACCCATCGCCACTTTTTCTGGTGTTATAGCCCACTTGAGTTTTAGATCTGCCTGTTTTCCTAACATGAGGGCACAATAGATGTATGGAGTGGGTTGCACATGTCATCATCGTGGATCCACAACATTTGTGGCATGGATCTCTGGTGGTACTGTCAGCGTGGGCTACAAGTAGAGAAGAGGAGCAGGCTACTCCCATTAGATATGTTGCTTCTTGCGGGTAAAATCTAGTTCGTCGTTGCAAGCATTTTGCGGGTGAAATCTGAACCTTTGGACTGATAGTAGCCACAATTTCTAGTTCCCAAAATACCCCTGCTTTTATTAGAAGTGTCTTCTCATGTACTTTGAATATCCAAAGATCTCTGCCCAATGGTACTATGAGGTCGAGCTGTGTGGACCCCACCGTGATGTGCATCGGATATCCACACCGTGTATTTGGTGGGTCCCCTATAGGTTATCTATCCTAAAAATCAGTCATATATAGAACTCTGGTGGGTCACACCATCTAAAACAGTGTGAAAACATTCTAAAATATCTAAAAGCATTTGGCGGGGCCCACCTGAGTTTTGGATACGGCTGAACCTTGGTGTGATCCTTCATCCAAATGGGACACACACAATGTATGGGCTGGATGTCTAAACCACATCTCATTGGGCCCTATAAACAATCATGAAGGTTTCAATGGGTGGGTAACTACTCTCAACTGTTGTTTGTGGTGTGGCCCACCTAAGTCATAGATTGAACTGATTTTTAGGCTCATGACCACCATGGAATGGTGCATCTGATTGATGGGGTGGATGTCCAACACGCATCACAGTGGGGCCCACAAAGCTCAACCTCATGGGAAGCACCCATGAGGTCGACCTCATGGTACACACACACACCCCAAATCTTGATTGTTCAAATATCTGAAAATTGACAAGTCATGAGTCATGAGCCAATACAACCTGTAATGGACCCAATTCTTTTACCCAAAAAATTTGAAAATTTATTGGAAAATATGGAAAATGTGAGACTACTATAATCTATCTTTTAAAAAAAAAATTTAAAAAAAAAAAAAAACAAAACATGTTTTCAATGGTGTAGTAGTTATCCTTTGATAAAAATGCTATTTTTCAGCCTAATCTGCTGAAAGTCAACCAAATAGGCATAATCAAAACACAAAGCAAGCATGAATGGTGGATTATGGCCAATTAAATTGATTTTTGTTTTTGAGACAAAATGGCCAATTACATTGAAACACACAACTAAAAAGAAAATGGAGAAAGAGAAAAAAAATCCCATTTACCCCATTTTCCCAAATTTATTCAATATGGTCCATTCCACTTCAGTTCATTCAATCCAATTCAAATCTTGTGTTCTGGTAATGCAGGGGCATTTTCACACCGGGCTCGAGTGGGGTCGCCTGTGGGATGCAGGGGCACGCTCGGGGTGGGTGGGGCCCACAGGGGAGGTCTCGTGTTCGAGACTTCCTCACCGGGGGTGATTAGTGCGCATTTCACACCGCCGGGCTCGTGTGGGGTAGCCCATGGGATGCGTGGACAAACTCGGGGTGGGCGGCCCATGTGAGGCAGTACCTATGTGATTTGGGGCCCATGAGAGGGGTTCGGCCGAGGTCCTAACTCATGAGATGTGGGGCCTGGGCTATGAGGTAAAGGGATTAATTCGCCATGCTCTAACAGTTCGAGCTTTTAGAACAAGTGGTTAATTGTCCTGCATCAAATTGGTATCAGAGCGGGAGGTCTCGTGTTCGAGACTCCTCATCGAGAGGTGATTAATGCATGGGCATTTTCACATCGGGCTCGAGTGGGGTCCCCTGTGGGGTGCAGGGGCACACTCAGGGTGGGCGGGGCCCACGGGGGTGATTAATACACATATCTAGTATACAATGAGCTTCTAAGTTTCATCTAAGATTGAAAACAGTTGAGGGAAGTCTTTATGGCCGTATTGGGTTGTATCGGATCTTGTACATCCCGTCGACTATCACAGGGATTGATATTTCAAGTCCCCCGTTGCACCCCTGAAACTCGTATTCACCAAAGCCAATATGGATAACAATATAGCTCTATTATTTTTGAACCATGATTGTAACCCAATCATTACATTGGAAATATGGTCCTAACTGGCGGATTGGTGGACATAATGGATGGTACTCAAATTCAACAGACAAATGCCCTTTAATCAGAGGTCAAGATTGATTTAAGCAATATGATTATGTGGATATAGTTGATCTACACAAGTCCCACTATCTGGGCAGTCTAGATTAGCGATACATGTAAAATGCATAGTAGAACCCCCAGCAACAGAGTTAGTATAATGAGCAATGACTGTCACCCCATCATTCCCGGACTCATGGTTGCCCTCCTTGACTGGTGATTTTTAAATGTAATCACAAATAGCTCTTCATTTATTCTAGGACCAGCGTACTCTTCAAAAGGGCCACTTCAATTCTCGGCTAAGCCAAGATCGTTACCTCACTACTGTAGTTACCATCTATGCTACCTACGGGATCATTTCATTTATAAAAATGTTGCCATCGCAGACACATATCCATGGTTTAAAGAGTTGGTTGAGTCTAATGCAACTTGTTCGAGTTGACTCGGACTCAGTCAGACTTGAACTGGTTTGATACCACGAGTTCCCCCCCCCCCCGACTCGCGTGAGTTCCGGTTCAGCCCCATTCTGGTGAGTCACGACTCTGACTCAGGTACAAATGAGTCGGGTCTTGTTGCCCAGTCTTCTGATCATGCACATATTGGATGTATGTCACATTGCTCTTAGGAGAACACCTTCATGATTCTTTTCTTCTATTTACATATTATTTGTACACTATTAATATAGTTTTTAAGTACTCAAAAGTTTATATCAATGAGTTTTGTTCTTCCTATGCTTTTAAGAACTAATGCTAATAGAATATTAGTTTTTACTGGTTTCATATGAATTGTAGAGATGTCCTCAGGTGTCATGTATTCAACATTCCATATTTGGGACCTCGTGTCTGCATTAGATGCCAATTAGGGCTGCAACTTGGGTGGGTTGGGTTGAGGGTCAATGTAATCCTGACCTTATATCAAGAAGACGCAATCCACAACCTGACCCAACCTGAATTCCAACCCAAGGTTCCTAACCTGAATTCAACTCAAATTCCTCTATACTTAACCCTAAACCGATCCAACCTGACCCAAATACATGCATTTTTATCCAACCTGACCTAACCTGACCCAAATTTGCTCGACCTGACCCAATCTAGTTTCAAATAAGTTTGGGAATTTTCCAACCCTGACTTGACTCAAGGACCCTGACAACCCGACTCGGGTTTGGTCAGTACCTAATACGAATGCTCATGCCATGTCTACATTATCTTAGACTATCATGGTTTATATGACTTGTGCTCTGTAGAATTTGAGAAATAAACAAAAGTCATTTGCATTTGTCTGAAGTTTTTGTTTAGTAGCTAGTAGGCGTACCACTGAATTTGAATTGTTCAGGGAAATGGCAAAAACGCCAGCCGGATCTTACTTCACTAGTTCTTCCAGATTGGTCAGCATATCTAATAAAAGAAAAGAAAATATCTAAGGACATGGAGATTGAAGAATATCTTAACAGCATGCATGTGGTCGTGTGAAAAGTCTGGACTGCCTGTTGGGTGCCCTGGCCAAAACATCAGGCTGGGCCACTCATCACGTGGACTTTGTGTTCATGAAAAAGAAGCCATTTAGAAAACCTGACCAACCTTCCATATTCAACATCCATGCTGCCTGATTTTTTAAAATGGGTCCATGGTAATTTCATGGTTGACCGCACCTGATGAATGAGTCGATATCTCAGACGTCCGTCATGTTGCCAAATGTGCAATGAAAATCTTCCTCAATAATCGTTCACTAAGAAACAAGAAAAAAGAAGTTAAAATCAGTCATGATTTCTAAGAAAAAAAGAAGCAGGACATTTAGGGCCCGTTTGGATACCACCAAATAAGTTACTTTTTCTACTTGAAGCAGTAGGTAAGTAAGAATGGTTTATGATGAATTCAAAGTAACTTTTTTACTTACAGTTAATCACTTCAGCTTAATATGTAGAAACCAAGATAAGTTACTTAAGGCATTAGTAGCTTATCTTAAGTAACTTATGATCCAAACACCCCCTTAACATCCATAGCTTTTTAACCACTGAAACGGATTTGAGTTTTCATTGTTTGATCATTGCAATACAAGAAATTGTTCTGATACAGTCGGAAGCACAGTTTGGATATGCTTGTCATTCTACTTATTGCATTAAGAGAACGGGACATGGCCGGCTTACTGAAACGACCAGTTTCTAGCATGATATAAAAACTTGAAAACTCAACTCGACCCAATATCCAGCTGGGTTGAGTTGACTCAAAGACTCGATTAAACTCAACTCGATGTTTAGTAATTAAATTAGGAATTTAATTACACTTAAATAGTATGAATAAAAAAATATGCAAATTTGAATACAGAACTCACATGTGGTCGGCTGGTAAATCCTGTCCCTCAGCTGACTCAAGTGAGTGACTTGGTTCTAGTCATGTTGAGTTGTGTCAAATTGACTGAGTAGGGGAGCTGACTCAGTCGAGCTGAGTCTGAACCAAATCTGACTCCTAAGCAAGTTTCACAATAACTCGACTTGATTTCCTGTCGAGTTGAGTCACTGAGTTTTCGAAGTATGGTTTCTGGTGGGAGTTTGTTTCATCTTTTTCTTATTTGAATTTGGCAGAATTTGCGACCTGAAATCCCTCGTTGCTGCCCAAACTCATTTGCGAACATCATGCGCAAGTGCTGGGATGCAAATGCGGAGAAGCGACCTGAAATGGCAGAGGTGGTGACTCTTTTAGAGGCTATTGACACGAGCAAGGGAGGCGGCATGATCCCTGACGATCAGGTGAATGGATGTTTCTGCTTCAGTGCAGCTCGGGGTCCTTGATCCTCTCTCTCTCTCTCTCTCTCTCTCTCTCTCTCTGGCCTGTGTTCTTTCTGCCTTTTCGTCTTCTTTTTTTTTCTTTCTTTCTTTCTTTCATATATACACGTCGAAGGAAGGCAGTTTCGTGTATGTTGTCACCCGGAATGCTAGTGCTTTGGGGTTGTTCTTAACTTCTAAACTGCTTGTAATGCCTGTATCATAAGTCCTGCTGGATCAGTAGTGGGTGTCGACCCATGGCAGGTCGATCAGGCCATCCATCTAAATCGGGTCCCATCTGTTGATGGGCCACTGGTTGAAAATCACGCTGGCTGAGCGATCCTTGCTATTGATTTCTCTTATTGAATCCATATCCATTTTTCAGAATCTGTTTGAATGGCCATCCGCTCATTCCTCTAAAATGTCTACTTCTTTGTGCATGTATGGCCCACTTGATTAACGGATAGATTGGTAAAATCGAAGTAAGAAATAGGGATTTTTATTATTATCAATCTTTGGTCTCAGGATTAAGGTCGGGCCTGCTAGCTAGGCCTGTGCTGGGCTGACCCAAACCAGGCCCTTGCCATCCCTAATTAAGTATGGTTTCAACGGCAATGATATTGGTAAAATGATATGTGGGCCCAATGTGGTGTTTATGTGCTATCTAATCCGTTCATCTGATGAAATAATTAGGCAAAATTCACACTATTCCAAAACTCAAGTGGGCCATACCACATGAATTTAGAGGTTTTAGTTATAGTTTTATATGATGCGGTAACTCTATAGGCTGTAGTGTACTGATTAAACTGTGTAAGCCTGAGTCGGATGAGTCGCATCAGACTCTTCGGAGTCTTAAAAATCATGATGGTACATGGATCTAAAACCCTTTAGGTTGGGAGATCTAATGGCTGCTGCCTCTTCTTTTTCTTCTTCTTCTTCTTCTTCTTCTAAAGAGAATATCTACAGGTCAAGTAATAGAAGGTTTAGAACTTGAAAACATTGGCAGGCTCTGGCCAACTACTGACATTCTCATACTATTCACATTCAATGAATTGGTTTGAATTTTAGATGGTAGTCCATGAAATGTGTGTTGGAGCTGATGGATGATCCGATATCAATCTATGTTTAGGATCACTTTTGTGGGGCTTCTAATGCAATGGCCAATTATCCAAACAATCGCTCCTGCCATCTCTGATGTTGACGCTGGAACGGGCAGATCTGTGTGGGAGCCCCACCACAAATGACTCTTGGATTTAATGCAAGCCAAGATGACTTGCATTGAGTGCAACCCAAGCTTAATACTTGGTGTGGTCTACTTTAGCGTTTGATTTGCCTCATTTTTTTGATTCATACCTTAAAATGAAATGAGAAAAGGGATGGATGATACATCATGGTAGACCCCCACGCTGCTCTGCCTGTTCCTGGCTAGAGATGGGCGGTGGTGTAAATCTGCCCTGCTGCCCACGGCCACACCACAGAAAAAGTGGTGATTAAATGTCTACCATTATAAACTTTCTAAGGCCTACTGCAATGTTTATTTTCCATCTAACCTGTGGAGTAGATCACACAGACCTGGGTGAAGGGAAAACAAAAACTTTCGTAATGCCCAAGATGTTTTTAATGGTGGGCGTTCAATTACTACTGTTTTCTGTGTGATCCACATGTTATTTGGATCTGACTCATTTTTGGGTTCATATCCTAGAATGAGCTGTAAAAATAGGTGGATAAGGCTCGCCTTGATACATTTGTCTTATATCCATGCCGTTCAACCGTTTCACTAGTTCAAACTAGTTCATTTTAAGGCATGAGCTAAAAAATGACTCGTATCAAATTCTAAGGAAATAATGGTGATTGAACACTACGTTAAAAAATTTCCAAATATAATTACGGTCTTCAGAAATATTTTAATGATAAGTGTTCAATCACTATTATTTCTTGTGGTGTGGTCCATCTGAATTTATTTTATTTTTGGAGTCATATTCTAAAATTAGCTCTAAAAAAAGATGGACATCAGTCACGGATACACTACCTTAGAAGTAGGGGTGCACATCGAACCGGTAGAACGGTGGAACCGGATTGGAACCGACCAAACGGTCCGGTTTAGTCTGGTTCTAGAGTGCAACGGTTCCGGTTTCAAAAATCGAAGAACCGTTTAATTTGGTTCGGTTTCAGTTTAGGGGTATGTAGAACCGAACCGAATCATGAACAAAACCGTAGATCTGAATTGTGGATCCGAACTGTGGAACTGAACTTGGAATCGAACGAACCGAACTAAGAATTGAACCTGTCTTAAAACTAGTTTATGAGTTTGCAATATATGTTAGTTGTATATTTAACTCGTGATTTATGGTTTATAATATACCATTTGATTGTTTTCATAAATTTATTTTTTCACACCGTACACAATATCTAAATCATTCATTAAATGGATCACAACATGAATGGACATTGGCTAAATTATAAAATAAAACATGTAATTGAGTTGGATTATAAAAAAAACTCAGAACTGTGGAGCCAATTCAAAACCGAACCGATTTTCATGGTCCAATTCCAGTTCGGTTCTAGAGTGTTAATGGTCAAGTTCCGGTTCCAAAAATCCTAAAACCGTAAGGAACAGTTTGGCTCCGGTTTCAACTCCAAACCAGACCGTGAAATTGGAGCCGAACCACTGTTGTGCGCCCCTACTTAGAAGTAGAACAACTATCCAGATTCATTTTGTAATTTGTATTGGTGGCCAACTTGTTCAAGTGGACACCACCTGCTTCAGTACGGATGGTGGACCCCACATGATAGAGGATGCCTTTCATGTCACGTATCTATCTTGGACACCAACAAGGCTTATCTCCATCAGTGGCAATTCCCACTTCATCCAAATCCAAACCCCACATGATATGGCCGACCGAAATGTCCATGCAATATGGTCGGCTGTCCTATCAGTTTTCTCCTTACAGGCCACCACATCACAGCCATCATTTCCCTTTTTTTTTATTCTTTCCATCTCGACCTCAACCCTTTTCTCGATTCTGACATGTGGGACCCGGAGTTCGATGATCAACACCGTTGGTCTTTCTTGGTTTATCATGAATGGACCGTTGTTTTTTTCGACCCTCTATTCGTGCATCATCCACCGTTGAGGGCAACCGAATCATGGATCTCAATTGTTCATTACTAAAAACCGGAGTATACCGTAGAAAGCATCGGGTCGAGACGCTGTTAATCGGCAAGGGAAAAAACTTTGATATCTCCTAAGCAGGGAGTGGATTACGTGTGACCCCAGGTGCCCAGGGCCATGTGGGCCCATGTCTCTGATAAATCCACTCCGTCCATCTGATTTTAAAGACCACAATAGGATAGGATTCCAAATATCAGACAGATCCAAAACTCATGTGTGCCATACCACACGAAACAGTAGGGATTGAATGCAAGGCGGTGATAGAAGTTTTATATCAGGATGATATTTGTTCCTACAGTTTATCTGAGTGATAATAATTCTATGAACGGTTTGGATGGAATATAAATATCATGATCAGCTCCAGGAAAGTTTCAATGGTAACTGTTGCTGTTCCCACTATTTTGTTGGTGTGGCCCACCTGAGTTTTGGATCTGCCTGATTTTTAGAACCCTGTTCTATCTTGGTCTTTCAAAACAGATGGATGGAGTGGTTTTATCACAGACATTTCTGCGGACACCCTGTAGATCTGGGCACTGAGATTTTTATGTACAGCATAACCGGCAATCGCTCCCGCGTGACCACCGCGTGGATATTCAGCTATTTCGTCCGTCACAAATTCACTTTATTCATCTGTTTTTTAGTACTACAAGAGGACAAAAATTTAAAAATTAATTGGATCTGGATCCCATTCAAGATCTCACGTGGATGTTTGTTCTTACGGTTTATCTGAGTGGCAATAACTTTAGGGGGTGTTTTTAGCATAGGATTAGATGGGTTTAAGTGGGATGGAATTATCAAAATGTAATGATTACACTGTGTGGTAGGGAGGCCATCCAACTTCATGTTTGAGAAATGGATTGGCTACTCATTTTGTGTACTACCGGTCGGTGCTCTGTGGGCCCCACCATGATGTATGTGTTTCATCCATGCCGTCCACCCATTCTTCCATGTCATTTTATGATATGAACTCAAAAATGAGTTTGATCCAAATCTCAAGTGGACCGCACATTTGGCCTTGGGAGGTTTTTAATGGTGTAATTCAATCACTACTGTTTTCCCATGGCACGGGCATGGTCCACCTGAGATTTATATCTACCTCATTTTTGGGATCAACCCTAAAAATTATATTTCAAAATAAATGGATGGCATTGATAAAACACATACATCATGGTGAGGTCTTCATAGCACCGACCGTTGGCTACATGAAACTCAAAGTAGGATTGGAGAAACCCTTGCCGCAACGCTAATTCCAAGAAGAGGCTTCACAACTCATACCTTATGTGAGTCCCAAACAGACGTTGCAATGATCCATGGGATCTTAAAACTCACTCCTACCAAATCCCATTTAAACCCATGTGCACTGTGGATTGTAGGGGATTTGACATGTTTCAAATCCCTAGGTTGTTTGGTGGCGTAAAGTAAACGGGTGTTTCAAATCCAGGGGGTTTTCAATCCCTCTATGAGGGATTTGCAATTCATGGTGAGAGTTTGGATTACACCTAAAATCATTTTAATAGTTGCAGGTGTAACAAGTGTATAACTATACACTATCATTCTATTGGGCACATGACTCACTAATGATGATCAACACCGTCCAAACATTGTCCAGCACCATCTAAACATTGTCCATGTTAATCAACGATTAAAAATTGTTGGTTAGTCACTCAAACATGATCTTGTGCTTGCGGCCTATACGAGACTTGGAATTTCATCATTTTCAGGCAAAACATATGTTTGAGTGGGCTTATCACAACCATTGTATCAAAAATTACATATCTCACTATTAGAGATATTAAAATTGATTTAGTAATTAAATTCAAACCCCTGTAAACATATCATCCATAGGTACTTTTGGATTAAAGTTGATAGTCACTCAGGGTGCCAATGACACTTGGAGGATTGCAAATCTAGGGGTTCCAAATCCACGCTCCCAAACATGCCCTTACGAACAATTTGATTAGCGTGAGGAAGGTTTCAGCTGTAGAAGATTCTGTTCCCACTTTTTTCTTTGGTGTGACCCTGCTTGAGTCTTGGATCTACCTAATTTTTATATTGCTATCCTATTGTTAGCCTTTCAAAACAGATGGAAGGAGGGGTTTTGTCACTGCATTTTTGTGGGCCCCACACAGCCCTGAGCAAAGAAATATCTATTCAAATCCATACCATCTAACGTTTCCAGATCATTTTAAGGCATAATAAAAAAATTGAAGCAGATTCAAATATCAGTTGGACCACACCACATGAAGCCATGATCAGTGAGCACCCACCATTAGAAACTACCTAGGGCCATTATATCACTTATTTTCCACGGCGTGGATGAACATAAATATATTAACTGATCTAAAACTTTCTTTGTTATCAATAAATTTTCAACCATGACCATTCAATCCCTAATATGTAATTCACTTGAGATATATATCTACTTCATTTTCAGTACGTCTTTAAAATCGGCAGGCAAATTTGAGGGAGAGCGTAGATATACAGCCCCACGGTCTATTCATTAATTTAGTTAACTTTTTTTTAGTAGTAAAAGTAACCATGGTTACTTTAGCAATTTTTCTTTAAGAAAACGACATTATTATTCAGAATCCTAAAACCCCATATCTAACCTTTTATATCTATCTTTCTCTTATGGTAGTCTATGATGGTGCCTATGACATAGTTCTTTCTTGAAGTCCTCTTTTATTTTCGAGTGCTTCAAGTTACTTTGATTATGAATGAAGAAAATGAACAGGGATTGAATCCAGCTGTGGACATACATGGTCCACACCCAATGCCCTGGGTCCAACCAGGTCATTGGATTCCTAGCTGTGAGCCTCACCATAATGTATTTGTCTTATATCCACATTGTCCATCTATTTCTTCGAATAATTTTTTAGAGTGCGAGGTCATAAATTCTGCATATCCAAATCTTAAGTAGACCACGCCGTAGGAAATTATAGTGATTTAATATTCACCATTAAAAACATTCTAAGGCCCATTGTAATTAGGGGTGTACATTGAGTCAAACCATTAGCTGACCTCAGCTCGAACTCAGCTCGGCTCGATTCGGTTAGCAGCTCAGACCAGTTCAATCCAAGTTCATCTGTGCAACATTTTCATAAACACTTGGACTACACCTTTAAAAGCCTATTGTATGTAAAACAACAGCAAAGGTTTTTCAGGTATTTTATCAAACACTATCAAAGCAACATAAAAATCGGATATCATATACATACCTTCCTTGCCACCAACCACACTTCGTTGAGTCATTTTATCAAACACTTGGTGAGCAACATCAATATCAAAGTAACCGTGTCACTGAATTGGTTTGATCCGAGTTCAATTCGAGCTGGGTTCAATCTGAATCGAGTCGAGCTGGGCCAGCTCACACTCGGCTCGAACTCATTTTTGAGCTAAAAAAATCAGCTCGACTTGGCTCGAACCAACTTCGAACTGAGTCGAATTAGGTTTTTTCGAGTCGAGTCGCGCGAGCTAACCAAGCTACTCAGTTCGCGTACACCTCTAACTGTAATGTTTATTTGTTATCTAATCTGTTAATTATTAGCTGAAGGGAAAACACAAATATCACCTTGATTAAAAACATTTCTGACCTGAGAAATTTTTAACAGTCAATCACTAAGGTTTCCTTGCTGTGGTCCACCTTAGATTTAGTTCTACTGAATTTTTCGACAAAGTGGATATAAGACACATAGATAAATGTGGGCCCGACAGTCAGGATCCTCTGAAGTAGCCGGAAATCTTTAATTCGCACCTGAGGTCCATGCCTATGCATGCCACGTGGTGTTTTTTTATTGGTGATGTACCAGTTGCGTGCATCCAAACACAATCCACATTTCAAGAGAACAGAGGAAGGTGGTGGAATATATTAATCTTTCTTAAAGATAAGCTCCACGCAGACTACACTTAAATGGACTTAAAAGATAATATTGTTTTTGCATGCTTGATATATGGGTAATTGAAGATTATATTATTTTTGCATGCTTGGAACATGAGTAATTGAATTCGAACCGTCCAAATTAAGCTTATTTCATTTATCTGACCATACATTAATTGATGGTTATTTATTGGATGGTTAAAAATGAACAGTAACTAATGGTCCGGTTTCAAAAAATAAGCCTCCATAAATCAGAGATTAATATTGTACAACCAATTTCATTTTGGGACTGTAACATAATTTTATACAATGGAGTCTGTTTAATTTGAATTTATGTATGCCATGCATATAATTTTTAGTGCTCGACTATCATTCATCATCCGCTAGCAGAGTACAAATTAATTCCCTCTCTCCTCCCAGGCGTACAACCAGATGGAATCCTCCATGCCGGGCACAAGACTTGAGTTGTGCAGGCCCACCATATTAATTATGAGAAATCTACTCCGTCCGTCAGTTGCACCTTTTAAAGTTAGGTCTGGGTACGGAAAATCAGTATGACCCACAAATCGGGTGGTCCACACCAAAAGGAAAAATGGGGAGGGGACACAACCATAGGTTTGTATAGGGCGCAATCCGGCAGTGTATATTCAATCCTACCTATTCATCAGGTGCACCCCATTGCGATGACTGCTAAAAATAGATTGATCCGAAACTAAGGCATGGAATAAAATGTTCCAGTCATTACTTTACATTTTCAACATGATGTGGCCAACCTGATTTTTGGGTCATTTTCATTTGAGACGTCACACGTGATTGTTGGTGTGGATTTTACATACACAATACAGTGGGTCCCACAAAGCAGGGTTTGGTAGAGATTTCATTTATGTTCTTCGTGATGGTTTTTTTTTTTTTTTTTTCTAATGATGAGGGCATGCATGCTTTCCTGTTATATATATTTATTTATATACAATATGGTGCGACCCTAACCTTGGGCCCTACCTTGATGTATATTTTATACACCCACACAACCCACATTGTTCATCTGTTTTTTAAACTCCCTTTAGGGCATGGGACCAAAAATGAAGCAGATCCAAGCGCTAGGTAGACCATATACCATAGGAAACAGTGGCAATTGAATCAGCCCATTAAAAACTTTCTAGTGCTCACCTTAATATTTATTTGTCATCCAACCTACTGATCAGGTCACATGGACCTGGATGAAAGGAAAAAAGTATATATTAGCTTGATCTGAAACTTTTGTGGCCTGTGAGAAATTTTTAATAGTTTATCACTACTTTTTTTTTCCAATGTATGCTCCACAAGAGATTTGGATCGTTTCATTTTTTGGGCTCCTGTCCTAAAAAGAGGGGGAAAAAGGGATGGGCAGCTTGAATACATAAAATATACATCAAGGTGGGCCCCAATGTCAGGGCCACACCTAATCCACACGCTCTTATACTAGTGCTTTCTCTAATTGCTTACGTGAACAACACTTTTCTCCCTTTTCAATCTCCTCGTTTCTTTCAATAATATACTATTGATAGGATATACATGTGGAGAGAGAGAGAGAGAGGGAGAGAGAGAGAGGGGAAAAGAAGAAGAAGAAGAAGGTGAAAGTGACACTGGGTAACCTCGTTTAGGTGCCTAAGGCATTTAATTTCACTAACATAAGGTAAAAACCTAACTTGCAAGAAATCTATGTTTTCCATCACTTGCTAGTCCATCATTCAAATTTTTTTTAAAAATCAGGCTTATTCAACTCTCAAGTGGGCCACCGTACCTAAACATGTAACTTATGTTAGCCACACCCCACTTAGGAATCAATACCAAGGCCTTAGAGGTCAAACGAGGTTATCTTCACTCAGCCTATCACTTGAGCAATAGATTGGAGTGTTGATATATCCCATGTAAGTTATAGAATTTGTGATTTTTTGGGTCATTCTTTGGCCCACTTGAGTTTCAGATGATCGTGATTTCAAGTTGAATGGTTGGAATGAGGCAGATAGACAGGGTGGATTTCATGAAAGTTTTACTACATGGCTTTTTATTCATCAACATAATCTCATACCTTTAAAAATATAAACTGTTGAGTGGAATTTACAGGTAAATATTTAACCACAGTTGTTCAAATTGAAAACTTTGAATGAATAGAGCCAAAATTCATGTTTAAACCAATGATCTTAGAATATGATTTTTGGCGGTTGAATTTGGACATCTGACCATGTAATTTCCAACATCCATCTGATAGCTAGCAATTAATTGGATTATATAGGATCCACCAACCAATATGTTTTTTTTTAAAAAAAATTATTAGCTATGGTCCACCACTACTTGTTCGACATTTTGGGTACATTTGGACAAATTTGCACAGAGGCCACTTCCGTAGTGGATGAGACACCACCAATTATAAAAAATGCTGCTGAAATAAGAAATATTCACTGGCCATATCGCCGAGGGAGTATATCATCCTCCTCCGATGTATGCTTGCAGTGTTCGGACCTTTCAATCCATACAGTGTCGTTTATGGTTGGGTGATCTAGCCCGATGATCTCAGGGAATCCATTGTGGATGGACCATCACAAGAATTTCATGGTTGGGAAAACTATGATCGTTCAATCTGTTTCGAGCTGATAAATTGGATAGTAAAACACTAATTCTTGGATCAGTGTCCATCTTCAATAGAAAAACTGCCCAAGTTTGGATACGAGAGATTTATAGCAATGATATGCATCTATGGTGGATCCCACTAAACTAATGGTCTAAATCATCCCACTATCAGGACCACTTAAAAGGGAACTGATTCAGCGATGCTGGGGAACAATGGAATCGATGAGGCATCTCTAGGGAACTGATTCTGCGACGCTGGGGAACAATGGATTCGATGAGGAAGCGGATTGCGTACTGAGTAACTCGGTACCCTTAGCGTACTTGGTGTGATTTGATTGGGCCAGCCGCAGGTGACGTGGGTGAGTCCCTGACTGCACGGCCCACCTTGATGTATGTGTTATATACCTTAGCGTTGATGTAAGACAAATACATTCATTATGGCCTCATAGCCCTTAGGACTCGCGCATAGAGTCCATAAGGGGTCGTTTGGCATCAGGGTTTCATATTCAGAAAATTTCAAATCTTTTTTTAAATTTAAAATCTACAGTAAAAACTTGAATTACATCTAAAATCCTTTCTATAGTTGCATGTGTAATATGTATATCACTAGGCTATTACTCTACTAGGCACATTGCTTGCTAATGATATCCTAAAATAATTAGATTATCAATTGCATCACTATAATTACTTTAATATGATGATCAACATTATCTGAACATTTTTTTTTATATAAATCAATGGTTAAAAATTGTTGGTTAGTTACTCACATATGATCTTGTGTTTGTGGCCCATCCAAAAGTTAGAATTTAATCATTTTTAGGCAAAGCATATATTTTAGCGGGTTTATTACAACCATTGTATTAAACATTATATACATTCACTAATTAAAGATATTAAAGTTAATTTAATAATTAAATTCAAACTCTTATAAATATACCATATATAGTTACTTTTGGACTAAATTTTATTCCAAGGGTGCCAAACACAATGGGAGGATTTTAAATCCACGCATTCCGAATCCAGAGGATTCTAGATCCACGCTCCCAAACAGGCCTTAAGTAAAATATGGCTTGTTGATGTGCATGGCTTAATACATGTTTGCCATTTGGTTATAAAGATCCAGACCATTGATTTGGTGGGCTCAATGCATGTTTGGCATCACAGATATTTAAGTTGAGGGTGTGTTTTTGTGAATTTTTTTTGATATTTGGTGCAACCGGATGTGCACTAAGCAAAATAATAATAATAATTAAAAACTCATTATTATAATATATGAAAATTTAAATTATTTATTATTTTGTAATAAATACTATTTAATGTTTTTCTACTTTTGGTGAGATTTTTCCCTAGCAAATCTCAAAAAATGGAAAATCTCCTAATAAATGTAATGGCAAAGATACATTGGAGGATGAGATCTGCCAGCATGTTCACCCAACTCAATCCTTCTAGTCAAACGTAGCTTAGAAGTTAGTTTTACACAATTTAATAAACAATAGCTTATCAATGGTACATCTTGTGTAGTTGGATAGCAAATCAACGGTGGATGGATGTGAATTTCCTTCTGAATCTCACGTAACCTCTGGCATGGATAATTGCACATTTTTGCCACATATCAAGCAAGTGGATTAAGTTTTTAACTGTGGATATTCAATCACCACTGTTTCTTACGGTGTGGTCTACCTAAGATTTGAATTGCTTCATTTTCGGGATCACGCTTTAAAATGAGCTTCAAATGGATGGACAGCTTGGATTAGATACTGACAAGGTCAGTAGCCAAATCCCTACTGAAGTGACGTCACCAAACTCTGTGGACCCCACCATGATGCACGTGTTGTATCCATACCGTCCATCCACTTGGAGAGATCGTTTTATGGTATGAGAAAAAGAATGAGATATATCTAATGTTCAAGTGGATCCCACCATAGAAAACAGTGGGGACAGTGACATCCACCGTTCAAAACTTCATAGGGGCCACAGAAGTTTCCGATCAAGCTTATATTTTTGTTTTCACTTCATATATCTCTAAGTTAACTTATGAATAGGTTGGATCCAAAAAATACATCATGGTGGGCCCTATAAATGTTTCAACGGTGGGTGTGACTGATCCCACAGTTTTCTGTGGTGGGTCCACTTGAATTTTAGATCTATGTCATTCTTTTTCTCATCAAATAAAACGATCTCTACAAATGGTTGGACGGTATGGATACAACACATGCATCATGGCGGGGTCCACAGAGCTTGGTGACGTCACTACAGTAGGGATTTAGCTACTGACCTTGTCAGTATCTAATCCGTGTACAGGTGAGATGCACTTTCGTAATTCAGCGACAGGACAGAGGTTATTTCCGTAATTTAGACCAAACCACTTCTCTTCTGTGTCGCAAGGAAGCGGCTACTGTCTTTCTCTTATGAGAGAGTAGCATCTATAAAATGGCGGGCGAGCAATTCAGGCCGTTGATTTCATCGCCTCTCTCTGCTTCTTATTTCTGTTCGTTGTGGGCGTTTGGAGATGGGATTTGTAGGGGAATGGGCAATGGCTGATTTCATAAAAGAGGCTGGTGGGTGGGCCGTGATCGACGGTGGCCTCGCTACGGAGCTGGAGCGGTATGGAGCCGACCTCAACGACCCTCTCTGGAGCGCTACATGCCTCATCAGCTCCCCTCACCTCATCCGTCAGGCATTCCTTCATTCCTTTTTCTCTGTTCTGCAATCCAAACTGTTTATTTGATGGATCTTATCATGGATGGTCCATGTACCTAAAATCTCCCAGTTGGATCTTTTGCCTTTCCTTTTCTTCTGTTGAATTTGGGGCTTTTGGCGAGTTTCTGTCCCTCTGGGAGATTTCCGGTGAGCATGGCCCATCATATCGATGGTTTGGATCTCTTATTCAGTTGCTCGGTTGCTTATTCTTTCATTCATTCATGTCATTCGTCTGATGTTGTCGTTTCAGTTTCTACCAACTGATTTTCATCTGCAGTTCTTAAATTTAGGTTTTGAGTTGTGGATGGATGTTTTGGTGTGTTTTGTTCCCATTTCTCAATGAGGTTGGATCCAATACAAACGTTTCTAGGAGAATCTTAACGTGCTAATTGATATGTGGGGCCCACCTTGATGTTTTAATGGCATCCAATCGTCCATCATGCCCACACCCTCCTGTTCTCTTTGGAAGACAAAGCTCAGGTTGATCCAAGACTTAGGTGGGCTCCACCACATGGAACAGTTGGGATTGAGATGCCCACAGTTACGAGGCGAAACAGGCCATTACGGGGCCTGTAAGGCTGTTACAGGTCATTTTTTTTATGACCGTTACGATCCTGTAACGCATAACAGTTGCCACACCATTACCTTCACATAACGGCTTTTACAGCCCCATAACGGCCATTATGGCACACCATGCTTAAGGGGGCTCCATAGTGCCATACGAATGCAGTGTGCCCATTGTACTCTCCGGAAGATAACTCAAGAATCAACCCGTAGAAAGAGCTAATTGAGAACTGACTGGACTTTTCTTTTATTCCACACCATTGCATCTCTAACTCCCAAAGAAGGACAAATACTATGAAGCTGCTCCAACATACGAATGAGCTCATCCTCTTTGTCCTCTAGTAAATTCCTCTGACATGGAGGAGACTAGACCACCGCATTACCTGAAACCATATAGCACCGAGCAATGGGAATGCTCACTTCTGGGGATAACCTAGCTAACCACGGAAAGTCTTCTAGAAGCACCCTCCCAACTGTCCATGCATCCTCTCAAAATCGAATCCTTTTACCATCTCCTAAGGAGAATCCAATCTCCTCTTTTTACTTTTCTTAGGTTGCTAGTTTTCTGCTATTTCAGCAGATTCTCTTCCCCTTTTGTATCTTTTCCTTCTCTTTTGAATGAAGTTATCCTTTTACAAATAAATAAATAAATTTAAAAAAAATAAATAAATCCAATCCCCTCTTTGAACTTGGTCCCCATACTGATAACCGTCTTTCACAGTGCCAAAAACCTATGAAAGGATGAATCTTTCACACCACCCCTACCTTTCTCCATAAACTACTATCTTCCAAACCAAATCTCAATGACCAATTACCCGACAACATTGAATTCATAACCTCCAGTTTATTTATACCTGCCCCCCCCCCCCCCCCCCCAAAAAAAAAGAAGAAAGAAAAGACTTTGCACCTCATCCCACTTCAACATATGAAACTTTTGCTTCTATTCTGCACCTTGCCACAAAAACTCATGCCTTAGTCTCCCCAACCTGTCCAACACAGCCTTCAGGCACTTAAAGAAGGATATGAATGTACAAAGGAACCACATCAAAGTATCTGGTTGTATCGGGCACTGGTACCGGTATCATACATGCATGGTTATTTTGCTTGGTAGACACATTTATCCATCATATCATTTAATTTTAAGATTTATTTCTATGCATCATGGTCAATTTCTCTACTTTATTAATTCCTAGTAGTGTGCTCTTGTCGTACTGTTACCACCGTAAACTATGATGGTACCAGGCAGAAGTGCGATCCACTTGATATATTCGTGACAGCCAATCCGTCCATTAGATGTGTTGCATTACGTTACACCCAAGGCCCAAAAATAAGCCCAAATGGAAACTCAAGTGGGCCACATAACAATGGACAAGTTCAGAGGGAATGCCTCAACCCTTAATCTTCCCCAGATAAAGGGTTAATACATTTTTCATATCCATTAATGAAACAGGTTCACCTAGATTACCTTGAAGCTGGCGCAGAGATCATTATCACAGCATCTTATCAGGTACTTGGGGCATCCATCTTTCCCTTGCTTTCACACGATAATGGTGTCTTAAGATCATTTCAACCATGGGTCAAAGCAGGCTACAATTCAGGGTTTCCAGTCTAAAGGCTTGTCTAGGGAAGAAAGTGAAGCTTTACTGCAGAGAAGTGTTGAGGTTGCACGTGAAGCACGCAATATATTTTGGGAGAGATGTGAAGAAGGACCACATGATGGCCCTGCGGATGGAAAAGTCTCCAAACGTCGTCGTATATTAGTTGCCGCTTCAATAGGAAGCTATGGGGCATATTTAGCCGATGGTTCTGAGTACAGGTGAATTGTTTTTTGGCCATTTCTTTACCATTTTAGCATCAATGTACAAGTGTTTTCACGTGATTCACTTGCTTTTATGATCCATTTAATTATCGCAGTGGGAACTACGGTGACACAGTTACATTGGCAACTTTGAAAGATTTTCATAGGAGAAGAGTCCAGGTTCTTGCAGAGTCAGGTGCTGATCTGATTGCCTTTGAAACGATTCCAAACAAGATCGAAGCTCAGGTATTTGCAAGCTTTCTATTATTTGGATCTGGTTTCACTAATAAGTTCTATTCATATAATCCCACTTATTGCTCTATTGACAACCCCTTTTAGGGCGTGTTTGTTTTTCAATTACAATGGTAAATGGCTGGTAATGGGTAATGATTACTTACTCATATAATAAACTAATTCAAAAACATTCACATAAAACTTCCACATCCCACACAAAAGTTGAAATATTCAAGCAAGGGGAATCTGTGCAGGTTCAGGCCTACACGTGTTAGGGCTGGATCAATAAAAATTATGAGCCAAACGATACTCAAAGGGAAGTAAAACTCATCCACACATGCACAACAATCAGTCCCTAATCCAAGGGATTCACTAGTTTCAATTCAAAAAACCCAAGGAGGGGGGGGCAAACAAATTGAAATAACGCAATCGAGGGTTAGAGTTATGGATAAGAGGCATGAGAGGAGTAAAATAGGCGAAAATCTGAACCTAGAGATAGTCCCCGTGCGCAGACAGCAGGCCAGGCCTGACGCACGTGCACAGGGGCCTGGCCGCATGTGCGAGGGGGGGTCCGAATCCCGAAACCGCCTCCTTGGCTCTGGTCGGCCAGGGGGGCTTCAAAACCTCCAAGTTTTGTAGTGATCCGACATGTGAACTGTGTGTGGTGCTCCGCCGAAGTTTTAGCCCTCCTGCAAGGCCAGATTCTGGAATTCTGCTGAAGAAAGGAGAATTGCTGCAATAAAGGACAGATTTGAAGCACGGATGGTGGTAGGAGATGAGAAGTAGATATAGTAGAGGATGGGGGCGAATCGAGATAAATGTGGCTTCGCACCATGGTAGTTAGCCCTTCGATGAAGGGAGGGCTTCGCACCCAATTAGATTTCCACAACTCAAGAACTCAGAGGAGTAGGAAAAAGCATAATTTTTATTAAACTTCAATAGTCCAAAAAAGCTACAAGGGGTGTCTATTTGTAAGAAAACCTTATACTCCAAAACTCGCGCCATGTGCGCATGATTCACTTGCTTTTATGATCCATTTAATTCTCGCAGTGGGAACTACGGTGACATAGTTACATTGGCAACTTTGAAAGATTTTCATAGGAGAAGAGTCCAGGTCCTTGCAGAGTCAGGTGCTGATCTGATTGCCTTTGAAACGATTCCAAACAAAATCGAAGCTCAGGTATTTGCAAGCTTTCTATTATTTGGATTTGGTTTCACTAATAAGTTCTATTCATATAATCCCACTTATTGCTCTATTGACAACCCCTTTTAGGGCGTGTTTGTTTTTCAATTACAATGGTAAATGGCTGGTAATGGGTAATGATTACTTTCTCCTGTAATTGTGTGGTGACATCACCTACATTTGACTGCAATGATGAGTTTGCTGCCATTGTTTGTTTTACCCAGACATCACTATAAAAATGATAGTTTTATAATGTAAAAATGTAATGATTATAATTTCCTCTACTTGTTTCCATTACATGTGTTTTTGAGTTTTGATTTCTGAGCCGTAATTCTTGTTTAAACAAATACCTTGAAATGATAATGGTGGCTCATTTACTTTGCATTACACAGGAAATTGGAAAACCAAACACACCCTTAATCTTTCTATGCAGAAATCAATTGTATCCACTTTTCATCTCTGGGCTACACATTTTGACTGAAGTTGCATTAAAGAACAATACATGACCCATGAGCACAACCTGAGGTTGATGTTTGCATCTGGCCTGCTTGTATTGTGTTGCTTGCTTCAAATATCGAGTAAAAATGATATATGATAAAGAGAAGGTTTCAAGTCCAACTGGTTGAACCATAACTTATGGTCCACCCAGTAGATAACTTCCAAGCTTTCATTTGCACACAACATCTAACTAATCCAGTCAATTGTCTCCGCTTAAGGAGGATCACATTATGCAAAAATTAACCAACATCTACTCATTGAGTGGACCATACTTGTAAGTTGATGGAGCACCTGATTCAATGGCTATAAATTGTTTTCTATGGCGTGGCACACCTAATGAGTTGATGGAGCTAATGTTGATCCTCGTGGTCAGGAAAACCTATTGGAAGCATCGGATGGCGCACAAACTTGATAGGTTGGAAGTTATTGGATGGGTGGACCATAAATTATGGTCCAATAGGTTGTACTTGAGACCCGCATGATAAATAGTTAAATACAATCTAATTTAGTAAACTCCACTTGGTAGCGATGCGCCAGTCTGTCAGCAGCCTGGTTAAAGGAGGGTTTGATGTCGCGTCGGGTGAGTGCGGATAGTCTGTGTTGAAGGCACAGGAAATTCCA
This sequence comes from Magnolia sinica, assembly GCF_029962835.1. Classification (NCBI taxonomy): domain Eukaryota; kingdom Viridiplantae; phylum Streptophyta; class Magnoliopsida; order Magnoliales; family Magnoliaceae; genus Magnolia; species Magnolia sinica. The sequence continues at coordinate 104,992,593 of NC_080578.1, read as the reverse complement.
CTGCCGTCGGGTCTCATTGGTCCACGGCATTTCCGATGACTCAAGATAACAAGATATGTCGGATTTCTCTCTCCCAAATAAATTGCACGCTACACAACATGACTTTTAAAGGAGTATTTTTTATATATTTTAGCTTGTTTGTTTAGAAAAAAAATGAAGTTCTTTATGATAAATAACTGCATATATAATTAATAAAATCATAGGTACAAAAATAAGATGTGTATTGAAATAGAATATACTAATGTAATAACAAAAATATTAGCAAGTATACACCCAACCAACCCGACCGTGCCTGCTTGGGTTGGGAATTCCCAACTCGAGGTTGGGTTAGGGTTAAGGTATAGGAACCTTGGTTGGGGCTAGGGTTGAGCAGCAACCCAACCCAACCCGCCTGACTTTCAGCCCTAGATATTAGGTGGGTAGCCGATCATTGGACTTTTTCCAGTCAATTATGAGAATGATTCCCAGCCCCAAATTGCAGGGCAAGGCTATGATGATGATGACAATCTAATATTTTGAATTTTTTACTTTCTTACCCCATTGTAATTTTCTAATCTATGAAAAGTCTAGCCTTTAGAGCTCACGTGTGTAACAAAACTCGTGTCGTTGCCACTCATGTGCTAGCATGACACATGTGCGAGATCTAATCCATCCATCAGGTTCATCTGACCTTGTACATGTTTTCCCAAAAATAAAATCTAGTCCAATCGCTTGTAGGAAATGTGGATGGGTTAGAAAACTTCATCCAAGTTTTTCAGAGCCATGCAATTGTTTTGCAAACTGTGGCTCACTTGACTAGTAGATCAACCTAATTCTTGGGCTAGTGACGCAGGGGAAGAGCATGAAGAGATAATGAGGAAGATCAAGTGTGCAAGCCTTGAATCCAAAAGGTGTATTGACTCTTGAATCAACAATAAATAAAGGTAAATTCGAAATAATTTTATTGATGTCTCTAAAACAAAATTACAATGCTTTAAATTATAAAATGTAAACCCTAATTAAGAGTCATAATTCAACTAAACCAAAACTTACCCAAAGTAGTAAAATTTACTAAAAATAGAATGTTCTAATTTAATTTTGCTGAATAATTCCTGGTATGATAGGAAGCAAATCCTAAGAAGACATCACATACTAAAACTCTAAGATGAAAGAGATATGTCCAACCTAAAACTTACTAAAAATAATAAGTTCTTTTCCGTAAAATTGCGATTTTGAATAGGAAGGAGTCGTTTTCTCGTGAAACAGAGCAACGCAACCTGCTTACATGGGTCGGTTGACCTGTTCCAGTCAAAATTCACAGGTCGTGCATCCCGTAACGATACTCGGATCAAAAGTTATGGCTAATTTATGGTTCGCACTTCGAATGCCAATTTCTCTCAATCCAAAATGATTTTCTTCGATCCGGACGCATCTAGGCCCAATTACGTCATGCGATTGGGCCTGAATTTGATGGACTACGTCCACTTCCGTTCGGGCTTCTTTCGGTCCATATATGCCAAGAATAGGTCTGCAGAGCTAGGGCATCAATATAGTGGTGTTGTTCTGATGGATGGATTGGATCTTGGATCTATCATGCCATGCTGGCACATGCGTGGCATGTGCACGAGCTTTATAGCACACGCATGAGCTCCTGTTTTTTTAAACCTATAAAGCTATGCTTTCTCTGTCCCATGACCTATTTCTCATTCTGCTTTCTTGAGCCATATAATGCATTGCTGTTGAAGACGATGATCCTTCTTTCCATCTCATGCTTCCAAAGTTGATATGTTTGTATTTTTAAATAGACATATTTATGAATTTAAAAAAATTTAAAAAAAAAAAAAAAATTGCATATTTTTTGGGAACCTATTTCTGTTATGGCCTCATGCCTATCTCTCCTGGTGCTCTTTTTTAGGCATATGTTGAGCTTCTTGAAGAAAATGACATAAAGATTCCTGCGTGGTTTTCTTTCAATTCGAATGATGGTGTTAATGTGGTTAGTGGAGATTCATTGCCTGAGTGTGCCTCCATTGCTGACTCATGTAAGAAGGTCGTCGCCGTTGGAATCAACTGCACCTCTCCTAGATTTATCCATGGAATGATTCTCTCCATTAAGAAGGTATGATCCTTTCATTGTCGGAATTGTATTTGCAAATTAAATGCGTGCATGAAGTGTCACTTATTGAACCTAAAAGACACAGCAAAAGTTCCATGTTATGCTCATAGTGTGCATTTTCTTATGAATATCCAAACTCGAATGAGATCATAGTTATGTAATTAAAACTTGCTGTACATCTTGAGAAGATGCTACTTCAGCATTTATTGTGCATGTGTGCGACAGGAGCTCTGGTTGTTGTATCATTTTTTTAATGCAGCTTGAACTTTATTGAAAAATCAAGTATTGGAAAAGGCAAATAATTTTAAATTTTATGAAGCGGAATTTGTGGGCCCCCCTCCCCACAGAAATGTGCATCTAGATCATTCTAGCTTCTTCAACATGTACACTCATGGTATTCAATAATGGTAACAGCGGCTGTAACGGCCACAGCCAAAAAACCTGCATTGGCCTGGTAACAGGCCATTTTTTCCGGTTAAAGCGTAACTGTTCCCACCATTACTGTTATATAACAGCCGTAACAGCCATTACGTAACCGGTTTTGAATACCTTGTGCACACCAGAATCTTGAATAAGAAGAGAGTAGGCGGGATGATTTACAACCAGTGACAAGTTTAATCTAATCAATTTAAATTAAAATCACATGGGAATTTGGAACTTTCTTGGGGCTGACTGAGAGAATAGGTCTCTCCACATAGTTAAGATAGCAAGACATGCAAAACCTAGGGAATTTAGAGGTCCGGTCATAAACAGTCTAAAGGCTTGGAATGCGACATGTACAGCAAAACTCTTATGGCATCTCGCATTGGTTCATAAGTCTTCATGGACCAATTGCATCCATGGGTAACACATTAAAGGGCGAAGCTGCTGAAGTATTTCCTGCTCTACAAGTTCCTCCAGTATTTGGAAGCGCATCTTCGGCATGAGGCAACACATCAAATACTATATTTCTTATATTTTGGGCACTTGCAGATGTTTCTTCTTATGGCATGATCCTTGGTCAATGACTTTAGTCTTTTTGAGACATTTGGGAGCAGCTCAATCATTGATTTGGGGGGAGGAAAGAGAGATTAAAGTTGCCAATTTCATTCTAATGGCAGTTGGAACTGGCCCATCGGATGCTCTCCCTCACTGGATACAGTGTAGGAGGCTATTTCAGATCGAGGTGATAGTGTTACATGGAGGAATGCACCTTTTGATCAATTCACTTCTCCAACTCCCTATTTCAGTCTTCTAAACAATGGGCCATGAGTTTTGTGGACTTCATTTGGAATAACTTGAATTTCCTTAAGTACGCCTGCACCGCTTGGTTTGCTCTTCAATCCAGGCTCAAAACAAAAGACCTTATTGCTCGTGGCGTCTCTATCACTGACAGATGCACTTTATGTAGTTCTCCTCCTTTGAAATATTTGAGTTAGCTTTGTCTAGGAGAGTACTATTATGTGTTGAATAAAGTTGAATTTGTGGACATGCAGAAGTTCCCAAATACCTGCAGACATGTATCTTGACAGTGTATTGACTTGTAAGTAGGAATAGGATATTATGCCAATGCTTTAGGTAAGTAAAATGGAGTTGAAAAGCTGAAACTCTTAAAAGCGAACACTAGCAATTTTTACAATAGTTTCATCAATTGTAAGCTAATAGCATTTATCCCTCTGCAGTTATATAAGCTCTTAATATTCTACTGCCTAGAAATTGTAAAATCAACTCATGCATTTGAACACTTAGACCTGGCATCTAAGGATTTTAAAATGCACAGTTTACAAGAGGGTTGTATGTCTAGCCATTGAATCTTCTTCTTTTTTTCTGGTAGTTGCCAATTTTCTGATAATTTTTCTTGTGCATATGATTCCCAGCTTTTGAAATACTGTTCTTACTCTTGAGATGAATACAAATACAGTCCTAACATGGTGGTCTTTTTTTGTGTGGCGTTATTTATCTTGCAGGTCACAGACAAACCAATCCTCATATACCCAAATAGTGGGGAGACGTACGATGCAGATAGGAAGGAGTGGGTGGTGAGTTTTTCCTCCTTTTGAATACATTCTGAGCAATTGCTTCTATTTTTGGACCTATGAGTTGAATTATTAGTTCAGTTTTTATGTTAATCAGGGCTCTAAGATTCACTTCAGTGCTCGACTCTGCCAAACTGATACAACTTGCCAAGTCTGGTAAAGACTTGGGGAGTAATGTAGATTATCGGCAGAATTTTCTTGAGTCCAAATCATTCCCTTTTGTTTGTGCAGAAATGTACTCTCTTTCTATCGAATCCAGTTGAAAATTGGATTTATTAATTAGATTCGATAGAAAGTAGTCTACGAATCCTTTTCTGCAATTCCACCATAACTAAGTTAGACCATAGGTCATCTAGTCTTTTCTTACTACCTCCACCCATGTCTTTTAGGGCCTTCCCCTTGCCCTTTTAGAGCCTTCAACTTGCACCAACTCACTCCTAACTGGGGCAATTCTTGGTCTTTGTTGCGCATATGAACCATCTAAGTCTACTTTCCCTCATCTTATTACATATTGGTGCTACTATTCTTCCCCGGTGCACATGTTGAGTCCTTAAACTTTTGAGCAACTCTGCAGAACTCTAAACAATAGGAAGAAAGGTGAAATTTCTAGAGGAATATATTATCCACCTCTGTTATGTACGCACCAATATTTCAATTATGTCATCCAAAACATCATGAATGCTTTGGACACTTCACATGAGGTCTTGTGTTGATTATCGTTTTTTTTGTAATATTTTCCTCCTCTTTTTTTTCCCCTTTGTTGTTAAGTGGGCTTTTATTGTTAAGATGAAGTTTTATCATTGCTTGCTTGCACTCAAGCGCATCTCCACTCTCTTGGTCCCAGGATACTATTCATAGGCAACTGCTCCCCCTGGATCTAGTTCTAGGGTTTACTTTCTTTCTTTCTTTTTTTGACATTTTTCTTATACAATAGGTTGCATGTAACATCTTTTCCTTTCTTTTTATTTTGTGGGTTTCCTAACTCTTTGGGTTTTCACATAGGTGTTGCATAGTTTTTGCATGATGTGTATCATTTGTTTAGTCTTATTCTCTTTAACTCTTTTATGAGTGTACAAAAATGTCCCCTTGTCTATACTTTTGGAGGTAGCCATGCTGGACACCTGAGGATGGTTTTGATGTCCCATTACAATTGCTTTAAACCTGATGGGCCTAATTAGCACTATGACACACGGCACTGATGCCACATCTACCTGTGCACCCTGGCTCTTTTGGACATATGGATCATCCCACCACTGATTTAAACCATCCATTAGGCCTAGCCTACTCTTCATGGACCATCGTGAAAAATAAAAATAAAAATTTAAATGCCCTATAGAACAGATGGCCTAGGTCGTTTATCGAACGAAGCTTAGATCATCAACCTAATTATTCCTTCAGTTCACTCCACCTTGGATTGTCTCTCTCAAGAATTACTTCAATTGGATGGTTATACCAATAGAGGCCATTGTTCTAATGTTTATGATCTCGAGTTAGCATGATTTTTTCATGATGGTCCGCGAAAAGTGGCTTCAACAACTTTGAATTGTCCGTGTCCAAAATCACTATAGGCCAGTGAAAACTAACAAATATTCAAGGGTAACCAGGTGTATTGGTACTACTTCTATCTTAATCTCTTGTTTTCAAATACAGATCATGTCATCTCCTTGGCTCTTATTTCTTGTGCAATGGGTTTCTAAGATGACCCCAATCTCTTGCTCATCTATATAGATGGCTATCAAAATGATAGATGAGTTTTTTCCTTGATCATTGTTTAAGGATGTGTTTGGATGTGCAATTGAATTGAATTGTGAAACTCAGTTCAATAAGAGGGCGTTCCATAGTACTTGTTTTTAGTATCATAGGCAGCCCTGAGATTGCAGATGTATTCCTTCAAGTCCAGCTTGAAGGTAATGTAATTGCAACTTGAATCCTATCCCATCGTTAAGAATCCTAATTATGATTTCTTTTGTGGATCTAAACATCACAATTCAGTTCAACGATGCATCGAAAGATGGCCATTTGCTGAATTAAACTCATGTTCCTTCATCAAATTCGTCTCCCAATCCACTCGGTCATCCCGACATCTACAAAGTACTAATGCAGTCTTAACCATAGTTTTAAAACTCAGTGACTTGACTTGACAAGATTTCAAGCCAAATCACCAAGAAACTTGATGGCAATCTTGACTGGGTCACAACTCGGCCTGACTTGTTGAGTCAGCTCGCTGACTCGGTTGACTAATGCGGCTCAACATGACTCAAGCTGAGTCACTCACTGGCTCATTGCTTATTAGTATAATAATTATAGGGCAGCCTGAAATTTGAACCCATGACACCATTCGCATGTTTTGTAACCATGTATCATACATGTTAACTTTACACTCAATAACAAATGAAATATCTATTATTACTCAAAACATTCTTATTAGAGCTTTGCCAAGCCTGCACGTGTTTACAAGTCAGATGATGATGCACATTCCACACATGCTAGTGTTGCACATGGGTGTAATACCCAAGCTATTAATTGGAAGGGTCCCAATATATAGATTCCCTATCCCAAGGATCATGTCAGTCCACTAGTTAGGTGGGCCACAATTAACTGAACAAATGTACAGTTATGAAAAAAATGGCCAAACTTTTCTAATCCATCCACTTATTTCTAACGTCATGACACACCTACTGAGCGAGACAACTTTTATCTTTCAGCAATGGCATCTACATGGTGAGGTCATCATGATGAATGATTTTGATATTTCACCTGCATGCCATGCTGGCACATGTGGTCGCCTGTGCATTATCTGTCTTGTAAACGTGTGGACTTACTGAAGCTCTTCTTGTTAATATAATTATAAATATCGAGTCGACCTGACCTGTCTCAGACTTCCAGTTGAGTTTTTGGGTTTTTGAACTATGGTCTTAGTTAACTAGTCTAGGATGCTAGTGCCATGGATCCAATTTCCATGTAATTCTGCATTTTAGATGCCCAGAAAATGCTTTCAACATACGTTACTGAAAATCCTTTTACTTCTCTTTTCTTTTCTTTCCTGCTAGAAGGCATCTACGGAGGTTTCGGATGAAGATTTCATTTCTTATGTCAGCAAATGGCGCGAAGTTGGAGCTTCCCTCATAGGAGGCTGTTGCAGAACGACTCCAAATACTATCCGTGCAATATCAAGGACTCTGCGCAAGGAATCCGTTTTACAAACATCTCTGCCATGACTGACTTAAATTAAGGACTAACTTGGAGAGCTGTAAATATCAATCGAGAAACTCAGAATGGTTGGTCCATATGAATCTGAATTTTCGCTCTCTGTTGGTCATGTTTAGACAATTTCCGAAGCTGAGAATGTCGGAAGACCGGGAAAGAAAATCATGGGTTGGTCAGGCATGCATGAATAGATTATAGAGATACGGGGCAGGAGAAAATGGCATCTTTGTCATTTGTTAATGGCCCATTATCTCTAAAACGACATTGCTGGTACGATCTTAACCATCTAATTGAGCCCATTGAATATGGACGGTGGACCATTTTATCCATCGATAGCGATGAATGGGATGGTTAGGATCATTTGATCAGTGTTGCATTCGGGCTATGATTGTGGACGATGTTCTCCCATTATTTATGATAGTCTGGATTGACTTGCATGTCTGCCAAGCCTAACATCAGTGTGTGACTGTCAATGGTAAGGGATGATCCTGACCATCCATAAGTGGAGGTGAAGTGTAGAACATGAAAATGAACATTTCCTTGGTTAACATTCAACATGAGAATCAGTAGTCATGATTACCTTTGAAGCGTGATTATTGCACCATAGATCAGTTATTGTGGCACCTAGAAGAGAGACATTCCAATCAAAGAAATCTCTCCCCATGTGGGCCCCTATGCGATGACCATAGAAGCTTCAAATGAGGCTGATATTTGTATTTTCCCTTCATCCTTGTGGGCATCACCTCATGAATGGGCTAGATGTAATATAAATCTGATGGTGGGACCCATGAAGGTTCAACAGTTAAAAAGTATTTCCATCCCCTACTGTTTCATGCAAAACCTTGTGATTTAGTGGAACTCATGGGCAGATATATATATATATCTTAGAAGGAAATCAGGTGGGCCCCGCATAGTGGACTAGGGAGAAATATGGTAGAGCCGGCAGACCCATCTCTTCAAATTTCATGTGGCAGGGAGATGTATCAAATGGGGCCGTCCATCTAGTTGGCTCTATCATTGATGGCTCATGAATGTTTTAGATAAATGATGGGACAGTTTTGTAGAATGATAAATGGATCGGGTCTTCCATATGCAGGGCCTGGAGTGGATGATTTGTCTCAAAATCACGAATACAAGGCAATCCCATTCATTTGATAAGCGGATATTGAAGTGACAATTAAGGAAGGAAAAAAAAAAGAAGAAGATAAAAAGAAGTTAGTGGTGGGTGTGATTAACGGTAGAAAAAGTAATTAATAGGATCATCTAAAACTTTAAACCATCCCTTCCTGTGCTCATTGGTCGGTGCACCTGATTGATACATCACACAGCTACTTGTCTTTCAATACCCTGCATAATGCCAATAGTTTTGAACATTTTTGCCGTTGCAATTAGTCTTCACAGCATTAGTTAAGAGAGGGTAGATTCATCAGAAAAATGTGATTGTCATAGGCATGAAAAGGATAGCATATGTAAGGTCTACCATGTTGTGTATATATAAAATCTACAGCATCTATTAGGTGACAACCATTATTTCAACAGTAGTGTAGATGACACCTATTAAAAACTCACATGGGGCCACACCAATGTGAACAATGTAGAATTGCTCCACAAACCATTAAGTTCCCACGCCAATGACAACGTAGTTTCCCACTGAGTTAGACCTGATCGATAGGTTTGATGAAAGACAATAAATCTAGACAATCCACCATATTTTTTTTTTCTGTTGTATTATGAAGGAATCCTATTTATAAAAAGCAGGATATGAAACAACTGCTTAAGCCAATTATCCTCATTACTATACATTTGGGTCTTCCCAATATTATTATTTTTATACATTTGCACCGATGCACACCACATGAACACTTAAATCTATAACTTACTTTAGTGTTGAAACGCAACATATTTATCACTTAGCCATGCATTAAGACCCACCCCATGGTTTAAGTATCACGTTTTATACACAATTCATTTACTGTATAAACTAAGTAGGCATCTCTTGCTCTCCCCACAAGGGCCTGGGGCAACGCATGTAATTATGATCTCTCTATATGACTAAGAGAGTGCTTTATTTATGTTGTCCATTCATTTTCCCATAAATAAGGAAGATCCAAATCTTAAGTGAACCACACCACAGGAAACGGTGGTGATTAAACAGTTTTTAATATACCACACCGCCATTAAAAACTTCTCAAGGCTACAAAAGTTTTGAAATAAGTTAATATTTACTTTCTCCCTTTATCTAGGTCTATGTTACCTAATTTAGGATTAGTAGGTTGGATGGCAAATAAACTTTACACTGGGTTTTAGAAAGCTTTTCATGGTAGGAGTTCCATCACCATTTTTTTTTTATGGTGTGATCCATTTGAAATTTGTATCATTCAATTTTGAGCTCATGCCCTATGATAAGCTGAAAAAGTGTATGGACAATATGAATAAAACACATAAATCATGATGGGGCCATAGAATCGGCATTGTCCAAGTAGCTATTGGCAGTGTCAGTATGCAACAATCTGTGTGTTCGGAACCAGTATGTATCACCCAATACTGTTATGTATCGACCATGAACGTTATGGGTGTATCGATCTCAAACAGCCCGACACAGGGGATTCGTAATTCTAATTGTATGGGTGGTAACCGATGCATTACTTAACACATCCTGATCCATAGCTCAAGTGGTAGACTGAGTGAAAGATACCTTGTTTCAACGCTGAGGCCTTCCTATCGATCCCTGGTTGGGGTGGCTAACAGTGAAGTGTGAACTGACAGTGGCTATCATCAGCTATGGCTTCGACCCTTCTGCTTTCACCTCATCTTTCCTTCCCCACCGTCGATATCGATACCGATCCTGACCACCATCATCATCAACGGCCCATAATTAAGCGCAACTCAGCAGCTACTGGGCTAATCCAGATATGCAGGAACATCCAAGAATTGAAGCAGATCCATGGACAGATGATGAAAATGGGCCCCACAACAGCTCCAGTGAGCACCAAGCTCATTGCCGCCTGCGCTCGAATCGCCACTCCCGAGAGCTTGAATTATGCAAGAAAAGCCTTCCAACTCTTACTGGAAGAAGAAGAAGAAGCCAATCTTTTCTTATGGAATTCACTGATAAGAGGCTACGCTTCTGCTGGCATTGGCCAAGAAGCCATTTATCTATACCTCCAGATGGTAATGGAAGGCGTCTTGCCTGACCATTTCACGTTCCCTTTCCTTTTGACCGCCTGCACCAAGATTGCTGCGGCGTCGGAGGGGATTCAATTCCATGCTTCTTTGATCAAGATGGGGCTGGGAACTGATGCTTATATACTTAATTCCTTGATTCATTTCTATTCTGAATGTGAGGATTTGACTTCTGCACGTAAGGTGTTCGATGGAATGCCTGAAAGAAATGTCGTTTCATGGACGAGCTTGATCTGTGGTTATGCCCACAGGGACTCCCCTGAAGATGCTGTATCTCTGTTTTGGGAGATGGTGAGAGCAGAAGCGATCAGACCTAATTCAGTTACGATGGCATGTGTTGTCTCTGCTTGCGCGAAACTTCAGGACCTTGATCTGGGCGAGCGGGTCTGCTCTTATATTGGGGAATCTGGAATTGGGCTTAATGCAGTTTTGGTGAATGCACTTGTTGACATGTACATGAAATGTGGGGCGATGGAGAGGGCAGAGCTATTGTTTGGTGAGTGTAGCGATAGGAATTTGGTTTTGTATAACACCATGGTGTCGAATTATGTCCGCCTGGGTTTGGCAAAGGAGGCACTTGCAGTCTTCGATGAAATGATACATGCAGGTCTTAAGCCGGATAGGGTTACGATAATTGGGGTGATATCGGCATGTTCTCATTTAGGCAAGCTGGTCTCAGGAAGACAGTGCCATGGATATGTCTTGCGGAATGCGTTGGATGGGTGGGATGCGGTGATCAATTCCATCATTGACATGTACATGAAATGTGGTGTGCCAGAAACTGCATGCAGGGTTTTCGACACGATGTTGAAGAAGACCATCGTGTCATGGAACACTGTAATTGCGGGATATATCAGAAATGGCGATTTGGGTTCTGCCCAGAATGTTTTCAGTTCAACACCAGAAAAGGATATTGTGTCTTGGAATACCATGATTGGTGCTCTGGTTCAGGAGGATCAGTTTGAGGAAGTGATCACCCTTTTTCGGGTAATGCATGATTCTGGTGTAAAGGCAGACAGGGTGACCATGGTGAGCATCGCGTCTGCTTGTGGGTACTTGGGTGCCCTCGATCTTGCAAAATGGATCCATGCCTACATTGACAAGAACGAAATCCCTTGTGATGTTCGGCTGGGAACAGCTTTGGTTGATATGTATGCTCGGTGTGGGGATCCCAGAAGTTCGATGCAAGTTTTTGAGGAAATGCCTGAAAAGGATGTTTCTGCTTGGACTGCAGCCATTGGAGCAATGGCCATGGAAGGGAATGGAAAACAGGCCATACAACTTTTCAATGAGATGGTCCAGCATGGGGTGAAACCTGATGGTGTAGCATTTGTGGCAGTGCTAACTGCGTGCAGTCATGGTGGGTTGGTCGAAGAAGGCCGTTGTCTCTTCCGATCAATGAGTGACAACTATGATCTTCTTCCACAGATTGTCCACTATGGGTGCATGGTTGATCTGTTCGGCCGTGCTGGCCTGTTTGGAGAAGCACATATGCTCATCGAGAGCATGCCGATCGAGCCTAACAGTGTCATTTGGGGGGCTCTATTAGCTGCTTGCCGGATCCACAATAATGTGGAGCTGGCGGATCATGTGGCCAAGCAGGTGATGGAGTCGGCTCCTGACCACTCAGGAATACATGTGCTCATTTCGAATATTTATGCATCAGCAGGGAAATGGTCTGATGTTGCAAGGGTGAGGATGCATTTGAAGGACATAGGAGCCCAAAAGCTACCAGGATCAAGCTCGGTCGAGGTGAATGGAGTTATTCATGAGTTCACATCCGGGGACGAATCGCACCGACAAATGATACAGATAGTTAAGATGCTCGATGAGATCAACAGTCGACTTAAGCATACAGGTCATGTGCCTGACTTGGGGAATGTTTTGCTCGATGTCAGTGAAGCAGAAAAAGAGCACTTGCTTGGTCGACATAGTGAGAAACTGGCCATGGCATTTGGGCTCATCAGCACCGGTCATGGGGCACCAATCCGTGTGATCAAGAACCTCCGTATGTGCTCCGATTGCCACACGTTTGCCAAATTGGTGTCGGGTATCTACAGCCGTGAAATTGTGGTCCGAGACAACAACCAGTTCCATTATTTCCAGCGAGGGCAGTGTTCTTGCATGGATTACTGGTGAGATTAGATGCAACTAATGAAAATGGCACATGCAAGGCATGTACAGAGAGGATGGAAGAGAGGAAAATTAGGATACGCAGAGAGAGGATGAGAGAAGAGCATTCATGTTTCAATGTTCGCCGACCCATCTCCACATTTTCCTGTGTTGAGGACTGTGGTCCACTCAAGATGTAGATTTACTTCATTTTTTAACGGACATCCTAACATGAGCCGGTGCAATAGATGTACGGTATGAATTTCAGTCATCACAGTTGCCCCTATAAAGCCATTACTGCACAGTCTCACTACTATTACACTCTGTTTGAGCTCATCAGCACCGTCCATGGGGCACCGGTCCTTTTTGCAGGTGAAATCTGAACCGTAAGTCGGCCAATAACCATATTTTTCATTTCATCTAAAATGTCTTCCCACACTCTGTAAATGTTGAAAGTTTTCCTTTGTATGAAATTAGCTGTGGCAAAAATATCCAAAATCTACTCATGATAAATATGGTATATATATGATGAGTCACACAGCAGGGAATGTGAGAACAGTTCCCTTAACAAACTTTCTTATGACCCAATAGGAAATTAATCATCACCATCAGCAACTGCCGCACCACCACCATTATCATGGCCTTGTGCTAGTCATTTAGGGCCTGTTTGGATACCACCAAATAAGTTACTTTTTCTACAGACAGCAGTAGATAAGTAACTTATTTGAGATAAGTAAGTTTGGTTTATGATCAATTATTTATAAGTAGCTTTTTTTAGTTAAAGTTACTTGATTACTTTAGTTTAATAAGTAAAAATCAAGATAAGCTACTTAAGGCATGAGTAACTTATCTTAAGTAACTTATGATCCAAACGCCCCCGAGTCAGAAAAATTCTCATGCTACCTTGGCAAAAGTTCATGGACTGACTGCCTACCTACTTGACATCAACCTTCCTCCTATACCTGGGTTAGGGACTGGCTGGAGCGGTGCCTAGTCGAGTTCTCTTCCCAAAAGGAAAACCTTTTAAATTACCCATTGAAATGCCAAGTTCATTCCACCATGAACTTGGAGAGACTCGTCGAGTCAACTTAATGGTTCAGATGATTTGGCATGACTCCCATGGAGTCGATTTGTTTAAGTGGTAGGATTACTTCTAATAATGAAATATGAGGGAGCCAGATTTTATCCCGCCAACCTCAAAAAAGGAGGTAAGCATTGATGATGTTGTTTATTTGTCAACAGTTTAAAATACTTATACCAGATATACCTTTTTAAATATCCATCGATGCCCAGTATTTTCAATTTATAATAATTCAATATCGAGTGAAATCGGGTCAGGTTGAGATTCGAGTCAAACCTGATCCAGCTGAACATGGATTCAAAGTTTTTGGGTTTTTGAACCATGGAACGTGAAAATTTAGTTGGGCTGGCCAAGTAGATAGCAGAGGAGATGTTTGAAATTGGCATTTGCAAGTGTGCCAACTCCCGGCATCCTCAATTAGCGTCTTCCCTTCTTCCATATCTTACTCCAAGTGGCCTGACCAAGCTCTCTTCAGCCTCTTCTTTAAAATAAACAATGGTTCTTCTTTCTCTTTCCCCTTTTCCGCATTCATTGGGCTATTGCTGTTCTTGCAACTTTGTTACACACCGATGCTCATTTGAATGATTACTCAATCTCCTCGCTATGCTGATTCGCTCAATAGCAACCATTGCTTTTTAGTCACCCTTTAGAAGGCGCACACCCAATGATGTGCTTGACTTCACTTGTTGTATCCATGCTAATTTAAGCTTCTAATATACCTGATCATAGCGCCACTCTTTTTTTCTTTTCTTTTTTTCCACGGAAAAATGTCCTTAATACACTGTTGTATGTGAACTTTGACATTAGTGGCACTTTCTTTCGGGCACAGATTGCCTGGTTAAGTAACAGCTTAGCGGGTGTTACCATTATTGTAGGGCCCACCTTGAGGATATGTTGTATATCACTCTATATGAATTCAGCAAAAGGGGACAAAAAAAATAAACCTAGCATTTCTTCAAAAAAAAAGAAAAGAAAAGAAAAGAAAATCAAAACTTCGCATTTCATGAAGTTGGGGAGTCCATAGCTACCATCGAGGATTGGTCTCGTCTGTCAACCAAGTACGCCCCCATTGGATAATCCATCTATTAAGAATCACTTTCATTAGATGATCCCAACATTCTGATTTATGTTTAGTAGAAAAATTCACCAAATTCACAAGTTAAGCGTGGAAATAGCTCTAGTTATACACTGAGTGGAGTCCAAAGTATCTAAACATTCACGCTACTCACTTGTTCTGGAAACGTGGCAACTGTGCCGTATGTTCCTTGCCCACCCATGCCTCAGTGTGTGGATGTGCCATCCTGGAAAACAGCAGACAAGGTACAAGAAAATTGCCAATGGTCTAACTAAAGATACATGCATGGCCAACTTAAATGAGTGGACTTGCCTATTTCTTGAAACTACACAGCGTGGCCCACCTGATGCATTTCATGGTTGTCCCCCACACCCGACTGCTCCACAAATGTGGGCTTAACAAACCTCGCATCTAAGAGAGAGACACCACTAAATCCGTATCTCCAAAACATCATGAAAATGCTAGTGTACAGAAATAAGCAACTTCGTGGGGATGGGCCTCACATCCGTGGGAAGATTGGATCAACAAAAGCATGGTGCATTGGGTCTGAAGCCCACAGCTCAGCCAGATGGTGATGAGAAGAGGTAAGCCTGTGAACTTCTTCCATGAGCCAGATGGTAGCTTCAGCCTTCAAAGGATGGATGATGGTATCCAGCGGCTGATGTTCATCCTCAGTCCCAAACCTCGCCTGGTCCCACTGTTTTAAGAGGATATTGGTGAGGTAATGCAAGGGCTGCCCATACAACTGCTTTAGAGATTTAGCCAATCCCTGCCATGTTTTAAATGGGATGAGTGACCCACGTCGATTGGGGATGGGGACGTGTTTCATGTATTCCTGATACATCTCAGCTCTTCTGATCGCTGCATCTGCACCATATTAGCACATGTTACATCACGGGGTCACTGTAAAGAAGAAATTTTACGTTACTCCACAACAAGATGGCAGACCACACGAAAGAAATGATTAGATCTGGATGCCCCAGGCCTGGAGAATGTAGACTGAAGAAACTAAAGAAAGGCCTGGAGAAATAATCATTCTTAGGCCTGGAGAAACTACAGAAAGATCAATAAAAATAAAAATAAAAATAAAAAATTGGATGCCATCCTTGCTGGGAATGATTAGATCTGTGGCAGGATAGGTGGAGTTCTGCTAAAACAGCGTGAACCTTTACCCACAGCAACACATTACAACCTGGCACAGGTATGTGATATCTGAGCCATGCATCAGGCAGGATCCATCATGCGATCACCTGGCCAAAAAATCAAGATGTCAACCCATCGGGTGTGTAGACCAGTGGACAATTTAATGCATATTGTCAACATTCAGCATTCAACCTACATGCTTCCCATTTGAGTAGTGGATCAACCTGATTTTTGGGGCCTTGTTATCCACATGATGGGGCCCACATAATGTATTGGATAGGATGTCTCATACACATGCCAAGTGGGCACATGCAATAACCACTCATAAATATTTCTTTTGAGGCATTGTCTCCAGCTACTGTAACTTACAACCATTTATTTAGTTATTTATTTTTCCTTGCAATAAGCTAGGGTAGAACTATAGTTGCACAAAGTGTGAAGTGAAGCGGCCATAAATTTGGGTGGCAGAGCAGGGAAGCGTCTCTTTCAAAACGTAAACAAGTCCTTGGAGACTGAGGAAGATTTTCATTGCCTTCGCTGCTACGAATGGGGTGTGCAGATAATCTTCACAGGTTGGCACATGCGGCGTGGAGCATGGATCGCTCTCAGGAAATGATAATTTATTCCCTTCCCATGTGCATCCACTCTGCTTCAAAAAGGCCTTACCCTAAGGCCCGGGTGGGTTTCTGTTTCAATGCCAGGCTTTCTGTGGGTCAAGGAGGTCAGCAGCTGCTGGAATCAAGCTCAGGACTTTCTGAGCAGCAGTCTCTATGCCCTCAGGAAGGGGCCCTGGTATGCGATTCAGCTATGGACTGTCTGCTTGAAGAGGATCTCGAAGCAGCAATGGAAGTTACTCCCATCCAGATTGTCAAGAATGTTAACGCCCGTCCAGAACACTGAGGTATGTGCACTGACTCTGGTAGTAACGGGATGGGGTACGTTTCTGTAGGTCATGGTACGAAATGGGTGAGAAAGTGTCTGGGAAAAATTGGGAGGCTCTTGGAGGTCACTTTTGGGGATTATGAGGAGGATTACGCCGCTATATTCCAAACTATTTGCAAAATGGGTTCGCAGAAAGAGAGGGAAGCAGCTCCAGCGGCAATGATACTACCTCTAGAGATCTCAGGGAGTTAAAAGGGCTTGAAAGCTCAAGCAACTATGAAGCTTCCTCAGCTTTTAAAGGTTGTGAATCAGGGAGAAGGGGTAAGCGAGTGGTCTCATGAGTATTATCTCTTGGTATATTAGGGGCTTGGACGGTACCCTCAAGTGGCCCCAGATCCGAGCTATTGGTAAAAAATACAAGGTGCAACTGCTTGCCGTTCACAAAAACAAAAATCAGTAGAATGGAGCAAAGGGTGGTGAATGGGTTATGGAGGGGCCCATCGAAGGAGTGGTTGGGAAAGGGCGCTGTTGATGCTGCTGGAGGAATTCTGATTGTTCAGAACTCTTCGCTTTGGTCCAAGGAAGACAACTGGGTAGGAGGCTTTCTCTAAGTTTAGTCTTTCACAACAGATCTTCGGGCTTTAGGTCGGTTTTTTCACCAGTTAATGGTCCAAATTCTCTTGGCTATTGGAGAGTCATTTTAGGTGGATCGACTTGCCGATTGGAGTTAGATTCACATGGTCTAATGGCCAAGCTGCCCCTATCCAGTCAAAGTAGACCGTTTCCTGGTATCGGACAGTAGGATCGATAAATTCCCTCTCTCTAGTCAGCGGGGGTTGCCCAAGCCCGCTTCCGATCATTGCCCGATTATACTAGAAGTTGGTATGGCTAACGGGGGCCCAAGACCATCCAGATTCGAATTAGCGTGGCTAGAAGTGTAAGGCTTTTGTGAATTGGTGAAGGGCTGGTGGGAGTTGTTTCACATCACAGGTCAGCCAGGTTTTATTCTATTCCAAAATTTGCGTTTGTTGAAAGGCAAATTGTCTCACTGGAAGGGGGGGTTTTTTCGCAATAGAGAGCCAGCTATGGATAGTATGTTGGAGGAAAATCAGGCGTTAGATTTGAAAGAAGAAGGGGATGTTCTTTCTGCCGATAAGAGATCTCGTAGGGATTCTCTTAGGGTTGACTGCAACAATTTTCTAAACAAATAGGAGATTAAATGCCGGCAGCGCTCACAAGCAACCTGGCTCAAAGAGGGGGATAGCAATACAAAATTATTCCATGGTTTTGCAAGTGCTCGAGCTCATACAAATATGATTGAGAGCATAGTGGTG
This sequence comes from Magnolia sinica, assembly GCF_029962835.1. Classification (NCBI taxonomy): domain Eukaryota; kingdom Viridiplantae; phylum Streptophyta; class Magnoliopsida; order Magnoliales; family Magnoliaceae; genus Magnolia; species Magnolia sinica. The sequence continues at coordinate 104,974,466 of NC_080578.1, read as the reverse complement.
GACGGGGCTTGAATTGAAGGCAAACCACAGGTATGTAGCGCAATTGTTCCATTCTACAAAGATTTGCTTGTGAGTCCAGAGTCGATCAGGCCAAGATTAGGTAATTTAGAGTTTGAGGCAGTCCCTTTTTTGAGGCTTCCTTGTTGGAAAGGCCGTTTTTGAAAGAGGAGGTTAAAGAAGCTATTAAGGACCTTGGGCAGGATAAAGCTCTGGGTCTCGAAGGTTATCTGGTAGATCTGGGCTTTATTACTGAGTTTGGGGTGAATGGCAAGCTGTCTTCAGAACTGGGCACAACTTTTATTGCTCTTATCCGAAGGAAGGTGAGGAAGGGGGAGTGGGGATTGATGTTTGTAGGCAAGAGGAGGAAGGGGGAGTGGGGATTCGTGGCTTAGGTGTCATGAATGAAGAAGAGGTTTTGGGAAAGGCACAACTTTTATTGCTCTTATTCTAAGGAAGGTGAGGAAGGGGGAGTGGGGATTGATGTTTGTAGGCAAGAGGAGGAAGGGGGAGTGGAGATTCGTGGCTTAGGTGTCATGAATGAAGAAGAGCTTTTGGGAAAGTGGATTTGGATGTTTGGGTCAGAAGAGGGTGGGCTATGGAAGGAGTTAATGTATGGGGTGGAGCGAGATGGGTGGTGACCCAAGTGCATTCCCATATATAGAGGGCTGAGTGTTTTGAGATCCATTACGTCGGTTAAGGAGGTGGTGATTAGTGGGGTGGGTTTTAGGGTGGGGAATGGTGCACTTGTTAGATTTTGGAAGGATGTGTAAATAGGAGGAAGAATATTGTTAGAATTTACCCAAGATTAGCCCAAGTGGGGGTGAATCTTGACATCGTTGTTAGTCATTGCTATTCGTCTCTTCGGCCAAGGGGAGTTTGGACCCCCTCTATGTCCTAGAGATCTCTAGGAGAGTGAGGTTAAAGAATTGGTGGCTCTTCTTAAGCAGCTTTTGAGGGTGACTCTTTCAGAAAGTGATGACTTGATTTGTTGGCTTGATTCTAAGGTGGGACAGTTCTTGGTTAAATCTCTCACTTCTCGGATTTCAGGTCCCTTTGTTGGCATCAAAGCCCGTTCTTTCCCCATTTGGTTGTATGCAGTGTTTGAATTATCTCCAATATTATCCTTATCTCTAGCTCAGCGATACCGATAACGGTGGTAGCGATAACGATATCCCTGGTAGTATTGGAAATTCCAGGTATTAGCAATGTCTCAATATCGCCAAGTATCGCCAACATATCAATATCGCCAATGTAATCGCCAATATTTTTAACTATGTAAATTATAGGTGTTGCTTGTATTGCCAATGCATAAATATCGCCAATGTATTGCCAATATTTTTTACTATGTAAATTCTAGGTGATGCTTGTATCATAAGTATATTGATGATATTTCAACAATATCGCCAACATATTGATATCATCAAAATTTTGTTTATTAGAAAAAAAAGATTATTTCAATTTTTTTCATTGGTACATGGTTGTATGTAGTGTTTAATTTGTCATTGATAATATCTCGATATTATCGATATCGCAATTCGCAACATGTGCAATATTGAGACCACAATCTTTCGTTTTCTTTCCAATTGTTGATGATTTCTTGGTGAAATATCATGTGTTGTTGATATTTTGCAATATCGATGGATATTTGGATGGAAGGTTGGATGGTTAAATAGGCCGGATGGGATGGTTGGACTGATTTCTTTCAACAACACATGCTTTTAAGGCCCCATTAAACTTGAAATGTATGCATTCTTTTTACAATTTTCTAAATTTCTAAATATGCAAATATGTACATTTTAACATCTCCTTAAGTTTTGCTAAAAATTCCACCGTTTTTCCCATGTTTCCCCGCATTTCCGGTTCTCAGCGATATTATCAGCGATATCAATATTGTTTCTGTATCCCTAGCCAGTGAAACTTGTAGCGATACCGATACTTCGAACACTGGTTGTATGGGGCTTCATCTCAGGTGGCGGCTTTCGTTTGGCTTGTGGGTTGGAATAGAGTGCTTACGATTGATAATTTGAGGAAGAGAGGCCTATCTTTAGTTAATGCATGCCCATTGTGTTGGCGGGATGAGGAATCAGTGAATCATCTCTTCTTGCATTGCCCGTCTCCAAGGTAGTGGAGGATAGCTTTTTCAGTCTCTTTGGCATGGCTTGGGTTCTCCCATCCTCTGCTGAGGACTTCTTCTGACAATGGCACAACGACAAGTTTGGCTCTGTTATTGTTGGGAGATGGAAATTGGCTCTCCTAGCATGGTTGTGTCAAATAACCATTTACTCCAAAAGCTTAAGCTGTCAGAGTGTGGTGTATCAATGTATATCAAGGGACTTTATCACTTCAACACCCCCTCGCACGTGCGGGGTGGGAACTCCGCATGGGAACATACTGACGAGGGTGGAGGGATGCTCACACCATAAATAGGCCGGGCTTGATTTCCCGGTCCTTGGGCCGGACCTGATTTCTCCTGACCCCCTATGGGAGAATAATAAATTTGCGAGGCATATTTGCTGCTCTCGAGATTCGTACATAGGATCTTCCGCTCTGATACCATGTCAAACAACCATTTACTCCAAAAGCTTAAGCTGTCAGAGTGTGGTGTATCAATGTATATCAAGGGACTTTATCACTTCAACAGGATGTGGGATGTGTTGTTTAAAAGAAATAATAGGTGCTTTCATGACATCAGTGGCTCTCCCAAGGGGATCTTTCATAAAGCAAACTCTTTTATCATCGAGTGGGCTGTTGTGGCCTCCCTGTAGAGGCTTTTTACATTTTTTTTGAGTTTTGTTCCTGTGTTTTGTTTCTATCTTCTTCTTTTTTTGCTATGCCATTCTCTGAATAAAGTTGTCACCTTTCCCAAAAAAAAAAGTATAAATAAGTAGGAAGTGGGAGTAGGAGTGAGATTCCAAAGTGGGAATTCCAAGTGGAAGCGGCACCTAGTTAGAAGGGTCCTAAAACTAAGGCTTGAACCTAAGACCTAAGTATTGAAACACGCCTTGTCTACCATTGAGGTATGGGCTCAAACTCCTCGTACATTCGTTATTATTATCGGGTTTGAAAATTAAGTTTATAGTGTTATTCAATCTCATAAATAGAATTGCAAAATAACTTATCTATATATTAGGTTAAATTCAGATAGATTCTAGAGTTGTGATTTTATTGTCCACAAGTTTCCTAGTGTGCCTCTTATCTCTCACCACTCTGTACAACCTTGGGAAAGCCGATGCTAAGGATTCATTTCCTACCCCCACATCTTCTCGAAATCACACCTTGTCCTCTTTTACACTCTAAATTGGGTTGCTCATATTATGAAAAAGGTGCATCCCATTTTTATCATCCCCAAGTTTGCTCACGCCCTAGGATTCCATCCCCCATTGGAAACCCCATGTTCGTTATCAATTATCCTTGCCCTAAGAGACCCCTGCTCCTCTCCAGTTCTCCACCATTTACAAAATGGAGTGAGCTCCAGTGGCACTAGTGCCATTGTAAGCTAATGGTGGTACTAGGCAAATGTGGGGCCCAGTGACATGTTCATGGAATCCAATCTGTCCATAAGATTTGTCAACTTAGAAAACCTCCAAAGCTCAAAATATCATCTCAATCCAAAACTCAGATGGGCCATAGGACAAGGAACATACACACATTGTTGATTAGCATGGGGTGTCGACCGTGTTTTGTATATATAATCAAGGTCATTCAGACCTTTTATCCAATCTAGATGAAGGGAGGGTCAGACCACAATTCAGACTGTTTTGCCTTTTAGGTGGCCCCCTGTAAAATACAAGGATGGGCATTCCCTTTTCTGTGGCATAGCTTTAGCTTTGGATTGGGCTCCGTTTTGAGTTATGGGGGTTTTGTATAGTGATGCATCTAATAGACGAGTTGGATGGTCTGAATACATCACGTGGCCCCACATCTACCCAATAGTACCATAAGCTTACTGTGGTACTGGTAATACTAGAGTGCACCACTTACACAATTCCAATTTCTTATTCTTCCCACCACCAAACCCACCTTCCTTTCTAGACTTTTGAACCTCTTCCAATCAATCAAGCAATATGTGTGCTTCCTGACCTTCCGAATGAAAGTCTTTATGGACTTCTCAAGTTTCCTCGAAGGGGAAACCAAGATCTAAAAAAAAGAAACAAATAGTAAGCACGAAGATAGAAAATGTGCCTCAGACAATGTGATTTGTCCCCCAAAAGATAAGTACTCCCTTTCTTTCACAAAGGGAGTCCTTTTTCAAAATCTAGGAAGCCCCAATACTTAGTCAAAAGCCTCTCTGCACGTACTTATATACTAATGATGAAATGCTGAGCCAAATGAATGCAAAGCCCAAACACCTCCTCAAACATCCATGGATGAATTTAAGATTCCTAACCCGACTCTCTGAAGCTTCACACAGAACAAGTGTGTCATCTACAAATTGATGATGCTTGATTTCAACTTTGAAGTCCCCAACTTTGAAGCGTTTCAAAAAATTCCACTCTTCCATCCTCAAAAACAATCTGCTTAGGCTTTTACAACTATGGTGAATAAGAAAGGTGATGAAGGGTCGCCCCGTTGAAGACCCGAGTGCTAGGAAAGAATCCTACCAGAGAACCATTCACAAGAATGGAGAAGGATGTGGATGAATTACATACTGTTACTGGACCAATGAATGTCTCTGAAACTCATGTTCGAGACACTTCCCTTAGTAAAGCATTGTAAAATAAACACTTTATGTGATAAGGATGCACAATGAGCTTAATGGCTCCATGGTAGATTTGACCCTTAAAGGGTGCCATTGAATGTTAGTGAAACAAGTGAATCAGTTATGTGAGAGGAGAAAGTTATTGCGATGCTTAATGCTTGGCCCACACCAAGTAGTCCTTAGTAAAAACAACTTTAGATCTTCCACAAAAAATCAAAGGTACAGGATTACCTAGTGCAATTATGAACTTGAACAAAATTACCCAAGGGATAACCATCCTTCCTAGCCTCTGAATTGAAGTGTATTCATTAACTTGTGGGTTGAGCCCTAATTCAAATGCTTTGTATATTGTGGATAAAGACCCGTATCACAAGCCAGTGAATAGGTCAGGCTTGCTTGACACCTCAATTCAACTCAATCCCCATGTGTATTTATCCAAATAAAAATGGTTTGACAGATCTAATCTACTTTATTGATTACAATGGGTTATATTTAAGAAAATGGAGTTAAGATATGTCTTAAGAAACCAATGCCTAATATAACTGATCTTTCTAGGGGTTCACTCATCCCAGCAATAGTCTTGCCAAAATCACTTAACATGTTACATGTGCAGGCGAAATGGCAGTTATGCAATTTTGATTGAAAAGCATTTGACAATTTGCAAATTGCAAAATGACAGTTTTGTAATTATAATTAAAAAAACCAGTAGGCACTTTTACAACTTCATAATGGCATATCTGAAATTTTCTAAACGTTTTTTTTTTTTTTTTTTTTTTTTGAAAGATGAAGGATTTCATTAAGGGAAAAGCAAAAACAAAAACAAAGAGAAGGGCTGCTGAGAAGGCAGACCGCAGCTACACGCCTAAAAAGAAAAAATCATGACCATAAAGATCCTTGACATTAGAGGCCCACTCTATCATGTAACGCTTATCCCTTGTAGCTATAGTCCCAGCCATGTTAGAAGTATTCCTGAAACATCTGTTATTCCTTTCTCCCCAAACCGACCACCAGACTGCAAGTACAGACATCCTCCATATGATTGTATTTTCCTTTCCTAGCTGCACCCCGTGCCACGCTTGAAGGAACTAAATAACTTCGCCTGGGAAGCACCAAGATAAATTAAAACTGGATGTAATCTCCGCCCAAATGGACTGAGCGAAGCTGCAGTGGAGAAGCAAGTGGTCAACTGACTCTTCTGCCCTCATACAACAAAGGCAAATATTAGGGAGGACCATCCCCTTCTTCCTCAGATTATCCACCATTAGGATTTTCTTTTTCCCTGCAAGCCAACCAAAAGCTAGGATTTTCGCGGGGAGCGGCATATTTCCACAAAAAAGAGAGATTAAGCTTTGGATCAGACTTCTGCTTCTGCATCAAGTTATAGAGGGACCGAACTGAAAAGAGAGACGATTTGTCTGGAATCCAGAAGATTTATCTTCTGACGAGAGGGAGGGAGCTGCTGTGTAGAGACATTCAAGGAGACCTACAAAGTCCAGAATTTCCCGGTCTTGAAGACTTCTTCTACAAGTCACATTCCAGACAAATTTTCCACCATCTACCGAGAAATTGTCAACAACATAAGAATTTTTGGAATTGGCTATAGAGAAGGAGATGGGGAATCTATCTTTGAGCTTTTGAAATTTTCTAAACATTAAAGTGCATACGCTTGCATTTTTATTTATTTTTTTGAGAGGTAACTGAAATTTTATTAGAAGACCTGCCAAGAGGCAGGGAAAGAATTCAACACGACGCTAAAATAAAAACCAAGAAGGAAGATCAGCTGACTTCTCTTCTTTTACATAAAGAGACCATTCTGAAACTGCCAACATTTCACTAAACCAACGGTTTCTTCAATAGAGGAACTCTTGTTTTATAAACCAAAAGATTCCCATTGCGACAAGCCTCCAAATGCTTTTCGAATTTCACTAAACCAACAGTTTCTTCAATGAGATATGGAATAGAAGAACGAAGTGTTGACAAACTTTCCTAGCAAAGGGGCAATGAATGAAAAGATGATCGATCGACTCCGCATCCCCTATACACATCAAGCAGATATTGGGAAGGATCAAACATCTTCTTTGAAGGTTATCTATGGTTACCACTCTTTTCCTAACCCACAAGCCAAACGAAAGCTGCGATCCTCAGAGGGGAACCATACGAATAGTGATGAAGCAGGAAGGGAGGTGAAGAGTGCATCTTTGATAAAGTATAAAATGACCGCATCGAAAAGCACCAGATGCATGATATTTCCAAACCATCAAGTCTTCTTCAAGAGGCGAAGGGATAACAAGCTTCAGATGGTCGAGAAGGCGAAAGAACTCAAATTCCTCATCCAACAAATTTCTTCAACAAGGAGGGTACCAAACAACGAGGGAAGCAACAATCAACAAGAATGAACCGGTCGGAAGTAATATTGGTGAGACTCAGGAATAGATCTTGTAAAGGCGTGTACCGACACCAAATGTCTATCCAGAAACGAATCTTGTTTCCTTCCTGAGAGCGAAAGACACTCCCTCACGAAACTTTTGTTCCATGGTAACAATTGCCTTCCAAATATGAGAGGCACGATAAAGAGATGAAGATTTTATGCTCCAATCACCTGCATGTGTACCGTATTCAGAGACAAGAAGATCCCTCCATAATTTGCCCGTTTCCAAAATCCAAACCAAACCTCCAATGCCACTTTTCCAAGAAGATTATCATTCATAAGGCCCGGATCTTTCAAACCGGCTCCCCCCTCATCAAACAACTTACAAACATCATCCCAATTGCGCTTGCATGATGTGCCAAATAATAGAAATCTTGCTATCTTTTATGGAACTTAAAATGTCTCTCATCTTTTGGAGATGTGTCTCTTCCTTTCTTTATATCTTTGACATATTTAACATGGTGAAAACATGTCTTAAGGGGGAATTGATGGCTCTTTCAGGAGGACGCTAGGAAAATATAGGGTTTGGGATTGTGTTCTCTTGTAAGACAAATGGTTGATTTAGCATATAAAAACCAGAGTACCTTCGGGGTTGGCCTTCACCGTGCTTAAACACTCATATTCAGCCACTGCAGGAAGATGGAGGAAGGTCTAATCCTAAAGGAACTGATGGTGATATCAGCTGGAATATGAAGCATTTCAACCTTCAAATCTAAAGGGTGATTTCTTCATTTTCTGCATATTATAAAGAAAAAGTTAGCAAGACTAGCTTTGACCTTTGTTGTGCTCTAAATTTCAAGTCCTATGTTCATTTCCTCCAAAAACCCTCTCTTTAAAGAAGATAGAAAACGACCTGTACCAAGATTTTGGATTTTGAGTATCTGCCAAAGCTGATCCTTGTTGTATTCAATACCACACCTACACTCGTGTGGCATAGGTATGGACCAAAAGATATAAAGTTGTGCAAGTTATCCCTAGGGGAGGGAATTTCTCTCCAACTTGACACATAATCCTTCGGTTAAGTATCATTTGTCATAACCACTACTGCTGTGCATATGACTTTAGAAAACAATTTCAATATCATCGCATTATTTCCATACAAAGTGAAAAAACTTGGAATTATTCAGATTGTTTCTATGTTATAATTGTGGATTGACAAATACAGTTTCAGATTTTTTCTATGTTCTAATTGCGGATTGACAAATATTGTTCTGTCATGCCCACTGCAAGAATGAGAAGCTAGTCCATGCAGCATGAAAAGCACCCAACACAACAAAAATACATGACAAAGTTAATTGAATCCAAAAAAAGGTATATCATGAAGAAGGAGAAGAAGAAGAAGAAGAAGAAGAAGAAGAAGAAAGATCAATCTGAAGGAGCCAAAGTCACTTGGTTATGACATTAAGGATAAATATCATTTCTAGAGACGTTTCGTTCTAAAAAAGTAAAGTTAAACTGTACAATAAATAGAGATAAAAACAAGTTGGCTGGAGAATGGAAAGTGGACGAAGATTTCTTGAAGAAAAGAATAATCAAGATCATGGCCCATGATAAGAAACAAAAAAAGAAGAAGAAGAAGAAGAAGATTTCACCAGGTATGAAGTCACCAATACAACATACCTTCTGAGAGAACATCTTTTACTGATCTAACAACAGTATTTTTATTGTTTGTCATCATGTTCCCAGCCCCATCATCTTCTTCCATATCTGAGGTTGAGGAATCGTCGGACGATAAATTGTATGCTTGATCCCATTGGCCCACACTCGTCATGGTAAAAGTAACCTTCAAGCATATAAAAACACATAGGTCGTTAAGGGTTGGAGTACTTGGGGAGTTGAGCTCGAATGATGACCACTCAGTTAAAGGAATCGTGCAATTGGGGCTTTGTGCATTTTCCCTGTGTATTGAAAACTAATTTCCAACATGTTGGGTAGGGATAACTTTTGGGGAGTATTCCTTAGAAAACCATAGCTGTTCATCCCTTCTGGAAATCTTTTTTAAACACTGACAAATAGTGGCAATGTAGTCTTTGCATAAAACTGTTTCTTGTTTCAGAAACATGGCCAACCCAAGAATTCCTAGGCCACTCATCAAACGGCTAGGATCGTGCAGTTGGTGAGACTTTTCGTGTTATGCCTAACCCATGATGGGAACTGCTGGGATGATGAGTGGTTATTCTGAAGTACGCCAAATAGTATGATTTCTCTAGTGGGACAAGTCAGGTACTATCATTCCTACTCTTACTGATAAAATGTAGTATGTGAATTTTCTTTTCTGAAGGTTCTAGCTATTAATCCACATGAAAATGGCAAAAGGAGTAATGGGTTTCATCTCAGATAATAGAATTCTACTCTTCTTATCACTAAATGATTATTGCGCAACTCCTTTCCAATAATCCAAAGAGGAATGCATGCTCGCCAGCTCCCACCTGCAGTCACAAGCACACAAGTGCCCAAAAGAGCCAAGATCGCGTTGTGCGCATGTGACATGAACAGGGCATCCATCAGGCGGGCCCCACAGCGAATGTTTTCAAGTTCAACTCCGGGTGGGGTACACATGCAGGAAAAAAAAAAGTTGGAAAATGGTTACCGACAGTCAATATTGAAGGCGTGTGTGCGGGCTAGGTGATTATGAATTGAAAGGTCTGACATTTTTGGGGGTAGGGGACACTCACCACTGGGTCCTGGTGATGAACGTCTCCGATGCAGCGTACGTGCGGCTCACGGTAAGGCGTTTGCAGATGGGAGAAAGGTCTGCGGAGAAAAGAAAAGAGGAAGAAGGAGAAGGAAATGTGAGAAAGTTTCCGCAGGAAAATCAGAAAGAGATTTCGAGATTTCACATCAATTTCAGTAAAGAAACGGATTACATCATATACAGATATGAAGAAAAGGAAAGGGATTTGGGATGAGAGGAGGGAAACACTTACAATAGGTGAGAGAGAGAGAGAGAGAGAGACAGGTTTTCAGTCTCTCGTGTCTTCTTCGGACCTTTCTTTTTTCGTGTCTTCGTATTTTTTACTTTTTCTTCAGCTACGAAACGCATGACTTGGGACTCGAACTGGGTAGTGTAGATCATAGCACGAGGTTGGTACTGTGCGGAGATTGCAAAGTTCTGTGGCCCCACCCCACCATGATGTATGTTTTTATCCACACCGTCTATCTATTTTTTATATTATTTTAAGGCATGATAAAAAATAAAAATAAAAATGAGGCAGACTCAAAATTTAAATGGACCATTCCATAAAAAAACAGTGCCGATAAAGTCTACCACGATATTTGTGACAAATTCACCTCATCCAACCGTTTTATCAACTCCTATCAGAACATGATACTAAAATTGAGGCTAATCAAAAACCTAAGAAAGTCACGCAAGTAAAAAGGTGAGGTAAGAAATTCTTACAGTAGAAACCGTCTAAAAGTCCACCTCTGTTTTTATATGACATTCAAACCGTTTATAAGGTCATTCCCATTAGGATGAACAGAAAACACAAAAAATCTAGCTCGATGCAAAACTACTGTGGCCATATAAATGTTTCAACGGTGTTTATTCAGTCTCCAAATGTTTCAACGATGTAGGTAAAACACATACATCAAGGTGGGCCCACAGAGTCCAATCCCCAGGTATATCCGTGATGCTGGGCTCATCAAGCAATCGGGTTCGCAATCTTCGTATATCTCAACTCTCACGTGTTAAAGCACTCTCACATGTGACTGTGCCACACGACTTTAGCCCCATCAAAACCGTAGATACCCTAGCTGTACAATTTGGGTGGCCCAATCTTCAATTAAGCCATACATTCACACAAGTATTTTTTTAAAACCATCCCATTCATTCTTTCGGCACATTCCTGGCTCCAATCTCATGTGCGGTCCACCTGATGCACGGCTCAAATATCGGCACAACGTTAGTCAGTGTTAGTTTTGCATGCATGAGTATTGCCACATGTGCTCGTTGATATAAAGAGAAGGAAGGAAGGAGGGTATTAGAAAGGTATAACCTTTTTTACTTAGTATATTTTAAAGGGAGGTTAGTTAGTTATAGGGTAATTTTTTACTATAGACGTAACCTACCACTCATCTTTTTTTATTCGATCTAAACAAAACTTATCTTACCAAACTAAACATCTACCCGTATGAATGAACCAATAAAGACAAAAATCTATTTTTTCCAGCTGCTTTGCCTTTAAAACTAGGGGTATTTTTGTCCAAAACTCTCTTTCCGTACCCTAAAAATCTACTTTCATAACACAAGTTTTCGACTGTCTAAAAAAAATAAAAAAAAGGCATAAAAGGGAAGCATCTACTATGCTAATTTTTTTCTTAGTTATATGAGTATAGCCCAAAAGCTAGGGGTGCAACTCAACTCGGGCAGGTTGGGCTTGATTGACAGTCTAACCCAAAATCCAAACCCGAGCTGCCCAACCCAAAGTCATCTGTACACAAATACATGTGATTATTCCCAACTCAAATTCGAATTGGGTTTTGGAGTTTTCAAACCTGCCGCAACCTGACCCGAACTTGAGTTGGGTCAATCGGGTACAGGTTGACCCCAATCCAAAGTTGCAGAGTTGTATATTTATGTAAGGTCACCAGTTCAATTTACACATAATACCCACCAAAATCTGATGTGCTTGTATTATCTCATACAATGTAAAGACAATGGTGGTCAAGGGCAGAGAACCCGTCGCTGTCTTGGTTGTGTTACTGAAGGCTCTAGGAAAGTTGGATAGTACGGAAGGTACATGAATGATAGTTGGAGTCAACTGTCTGGAACCTGAGGAAAAGGACCAAATTGGCCCTTGCAAACAGCTTCATGATCTAGCAAGCATTTCAAAATTCAATGCTGCAAAACCCATTTTTAAATGGTTGTTAAGATTGCCACCCACCATAATTGGATGGTGTGAGAGATGTGTGCACTGAGTCTTCACCGCTGGTGTTCCCTTCATCGACAACTAATTTAAAATAATAATTATTATTATTATTATAAAAAAAAAAAAAAAAAAAAAAAAACCAGATATTCACTCATTAGCAAAGGCATTTATGGGAAATTCCAAAATCCAGATTTAGAAATAACAAAAACTACCAGGCATGAAATTGGTTGAATTAACGGTCATGGTGATCAATTGGGACAATAAGAAGGCTCGAAGCAGGAACTGGAGTGGTGTAAGATTCCCATGCCGGATGGGCAGCAACCAACTTACAATAGAGATTGCATTTATTTGAGCTTTCAATGAGATATGACAGAAATTCAATGACATTTCCCACATTGGTAGAGTGGAAGCCGCCTCAAAATGCAGGGCATTCGTAGACCCTCGATACCGATGCTCAAGTCAGAATGCGGTGACTTGGACTAACAATTGCAATTCATTTCATTCGGGCATCCAAACAAACACACCTGTTGTTCTGTCGTCTCCTTTTGTTTGTTCTTTCCTGTCAAATACTCACAACAAGTTTATATCATAGTTCAAAATTTTGAAAACTCAGCTCAATGTTCAGCAGGGTCAGACTGCCTTGAAGACTGGGATGAGTTTTTACTTGATTTGACTTGATATCTGATAATTAACTTAATAATATTTATAATTATTTTACATAGGCGCATGCAGATAAACTTTTTTTTTTTTAAAGGATAAATTTTCAAACATGCTGTGCTGGTCAGAGGCGGTAGCTTTCCTTAGGTTATGAGTTCAAACCCCATCTTTGGTTTTTTATAGGCACCCTTTTCAAGTAACTTGGCTCAAGCCATTGCAAGTCGCACCAAGCTGACCAAGTCATTGAGTCAACTAGATAAGTCACACCAAGCTGAGACCTCATATTCGACTCGGCACTGAACCTCCGTCTAATCGAGTAGACTTGTTCGAGTTTTGAGTCAAAGTCACCAAGTTTTAGAACTTCAGTTTATATGTTCTTTAAGTTTTTAGACCCTCAATACAGATGCTATGTCAGAATGTTGGTTATTTAGACTAACAATTGCAATTCAGTTCAGTTGGGCATCCAAACAGTCCTGATGTTCAGTCGTATCTTGTTTGCTCTTTCATGCTGCAAAACTCACATTGAGTTTGCATGTTCTTTAATATTTATGTCAACTTGACATTTAGCACAGATACAAACATCCTATTCATACATTTTGATTTGACGAATTATCCTTGCAAAAATAACTATAAATTTTGAAAGATTTTATTGAATAAATGGAAAATAAAATACAGTATCACGAGGGTAGAATGAGAAAATAAATTTGTTACAAAGATGAATTTGAGGACAGAGCCCTGAGGCTTTGTACAGTATACATAGATTTTCTATTCTGAGGGTGCCACCCATGCTTCTGTAATCCAGGCGATCATTCCGGTGCACGCCACATTGGCTGGACCATGGCCCAAAAAATTCCCAGATTGGAAAATACCCAAACCAGTCCCCAGGACCCTTTTTTTTTTCCAGTTGAATGTGGATTTGCTGTATTTCTCTTTTTACCCATCTATTTATGGGTCATATTGAGGAGATTTTAGGGGCATGGTGCATATACACGGTGGAACCCAACAGACCAGTGGTCTAGATTACTGAAAATAGGCCCCACTCATCAGAATTCAAAACTTCTGTGTACCATGCAGAACCTCAGGTCATTCTACCTCTAATTCCTTGGGTATAAAAGGGACAACTACATAAGAAAATACAAGAACCTATTTTTTTCCTTTTTAACACACGCACCCACCCCCCACACACACCACACAAGCACCCCACATGGGCACTCAAACCCATGACTTCAGTGTTGAAACGAAGTGTGACACCACTGAGCCATGCATTGAGACCCAGAAAAATACAAGAACCTTGCTCTCAAAAACAAAGACTGAGAAATTTTAAATTAGCATGAAATAGAGGGTGGAGACAGGAGAATCTCAGTATTGCTCAAATACTCGAGTAGGACCTCTGAGTCGACCGTTCAAACAACCCTTTCGCCCTTGGTTTCTGCCATCCCAGCCTCTCCAAGAACTCTTCAATCAATCTGGCATAAATACAGAAAAATCAGTCAAAAGAAAGCATGGAAGTAACAACACCCAGAGACTTAAGTTCCACATACTCACAGGCTGCACATTGCCTTCTGCGAAGAAGCGAGCTCACGATTGGGAAAGGAGTCCTCCAGCCGGAAACTCAACCAAACATACAGTTCCAAAACCTTCATTTATTTAATAGCAGATTGGTGGAAAAAAAAAATCTAATCACCAAACTCAGATAGCAAAATCAATAACAAAAATAAGCTATTGCAGTCATTTTGGTCCTTTTCATAACTTCTGCATGATGACAAAATAAGCTATTTAAGGAGCATTTGAGGACCAAATGCCGCTTTGATCCAAACGGCAGTTGATGATGTGCATTTGGATGCACTTTGCAAACCCCCATCACATCTTTCACTTGACAAAACAAGTGGTAAAATGCTGAATCAGCGACTGAGTCGACCAAAAAGGAGGCTTAAAACCCTTTTTTCAGAAACTCCCCTTCGAGGAAATGCGTCCAAACGGTCGTTTTTTTATTCTTTTTGTTTTTTTATTGACACGCACTTTCACAAAAAGTTCAGTTGACTCGATGAAAACCACACATAATGGTTTTCGTCGAATCAGCATTTTAGCACCTGTTTTGTTGAGCGCGATGATGAAATGGTGGTTTGCAAAGTGCATCCAAACGCACATTAAAAAAAAAAAACCCAGTTGGGCTCAAAAGGGAGTTTACTCCTCCAAACGCCCCTTTGGAGGGTGCATCCAAACAGACCCTCTGTATATTAATCATCTAAAGATTAGAAAACGAAATCCAGAAACTCCCTGAAATTCAGAAGATAATTGAGTGATGACTGACATCTACAAAAATATTTATCTAAGCCTGATGTCAACTACTTGTGGTCGACTAACTGACATATAAAAGGTAGGATTTTTTTTTGTTATAGAACAAAAATCCTTTGTTTCTATTTTGCTAGTGCAACCTACCTATGAAGTAGTTTTTATTTTGATCTTCTATAAGTAAAGGGTAATTGTTTATGAAAGCAAGTATCAATGCTAATTTTGCGATTCATGGAACGTGGGGAGGCTTTTATAAGTTCTCTAAAGGTCCACTTCAGTACGGGATCCTACAAAATTTGAATTAACTATAATCCTGATTTTGGCGGGCCCCATGCCCTCCATGTAGAATTGGCCACATTACAGAGGTGTTTTCCTCTGCACAAATGCAACTAATGGCATTTTTGGTTCTCTAAAACTTCCTTAATTGTGTTTATGATGAGGAGAGGACCACTTTAGTGCAGTGAATCCTACATGGAAGGCATGGGTCCCACCAAAATCGGGATTAGATTTAATCCCAATTATGCAGGATCCCTACCCAAACAGACCCTAAATGGGTAACAACATTTTTCATAATTTGGGGTGGGATTGAGCCTCTCTGCTTGCTGTGACAACCCTGAGTACCAAGACAAGGATGTTGGGTTAACATCTGGCTTTGACAAAAAAACAAAAACTAAGCCACCATGAGCAGTTCTTAAGAGAAACAGAATAAAGGATGATATTACCTTGTGAACAGATTCGAGCTCCTTCAGCTCATCCTGCGATTTTGGGACCTGGAGTGTCTCAGGAGTGAATATTTCTTTAAGTCGGACAATCCCTTTCTTTGAATAGCTTTCTGCAAACTGGTTCAAGACAACAGGTTCTGTTATTTACTCATTCAAAAGAAGAATCTGACAAAGGGATGAAAGTAGAATAAATCATCACCTGTATGAGGCCCTGGGTGGAAATATCATCATTCATGTCAACTGGGCTGCAAATTTAAGAAGCCAATATGAGCAACGACCAAATTTGTTATCTTCATGCATAAGTAATCCTCACAAACCACCCTTTTTTTTCCTTTTCTATTGAAATTTCTGCATTATTCTATAATGATTTTTTATATGGACCAATTGGGAATCTTTGGAGAGAGATCTTTTAGATTCGATCTCTTTCCCTTCGGAGTAGGCAAACTTACTAGTGAAAGAAATGATCTTTACATGGAAATGAAAGAATTTGGAGAAATCAATGAACAAAATATTGCAGAATCAAAAGTAGCTTTAGTCTATGGCTGGAAATTCTAGCCATTCCCAGCATGATATTGGGGGAAACTCATTGCTATTACTCAAACAAGCATGAAACATGTGCTTGCATGTTCGTACATAGGCCAAATCGGATATGTAGCATTAATGCCTTTTGCTGGTTGATTCCATTATCACAAAGTTGCTCCAAAGTTGGCTTGGTTCCTGATGTAGAATCTATGTCACGATAGAACGAGATCCATTTTGCATCATATCTAACTGAATTCTTGGTTTGGACCAAAGAAGGAGACAGATTAGAGATTGGCCCTCAAGTGAAAGGGCAGCAGAGCGCTTGACTGCATGACCAACCTGTCAAGCAGGGACAAAAGCGGCCTTAAGAGACCAAATGGTGCCGAGTGGAAGGGCCGTCGCTCAACCGATATTTCCATATTGATGCATCAGAAATTTTTGTTCTGCCAATGCAATGGAGAGCGAATGCAAGAAAGGGTGAGAGACTTGAGAACAGAGAAAAAATAATCACGGGCAGACGGGCAGTATGGTATTTAACCGAATAAATCTAGATGAATGATAAGTGTTTCCATGCTATTTGTAATGGATTTCTCCATCCTGTACTTTAAAATAGATGAATGAAAATATTCTATCATTAACTCCCACCCATGTGAAAAAAGGATAATCCATTTCTTAGAAAAACTTTTCATGTTAGATACACTGCTAAGAAACACATGGACATGACTATTTTCTGTTTGGTGTTAGTTCACATACATTCCTATTTCTGTTGGTATAGTTCAGCGCATTTTTAAGTTGTCTCATCCAGTGTTCGAAATATCGGTATCGCACAATGTATCGCACCCTTGGGATACAGATATGTATCGGTTATCGCACAGGATATATCGTTTGTATCGCATAGTTTATCGCACTTTTTGGGAAATATGGGGAAACATTGGGAAAATGGTTGAATTTTTTAATGAAACTTTGGGGATTGTTAAAAAAGACCTCCATACACACTTTTAAATCATAAAATCTCAAAAAAGAATGGCACATAATAGGTTTCCTTTGTAGAGGGTCCTAAGCTCTGCGCTGTCCGATTGAACTAAGACAACTATATCCAGTATCCACCCGTCTATCTATTTTTCTATATCATTTTAGGACATTATGCAAAAAATTAAGCAGATCCAATAATCAAGTAGACCATATCATAGGAAACAATGGTGATTGACCATTAGTGGGCCACTTGAACTTTGGATATGCTTCACTTTTTGGGCTAAAATCATAAAATTATATGGTAAAATGGATGGATGGAGCGGATAAAATACATGAATTATAGTGGCCCCACAAAGTTTACTCACTACGTCGTTCCCACCCCACACACGTGGATTTCCTACGAAAGCCTTTCGCATGGAGTTCCTGTGCTGGGAACCCAAATGGGGCCCACTGTGATGTTCGTGAGAAATCCTCCCCTTCCATCAGTTTTGTGAGTTCATTTCAAGACAATATGCCAAAAATGAACCAAGCTTGAGTGGGCCGTGCTAAAGGAAAATGTGGTTAGGGAAGTTCCTACCGTTGAAACCTACCTGAGTTCGACAGTGATGTTTACGTGCCATCCATACCATTAATAACTTCATTCCAACAGGGATGAAATGAAATCACAAATATTAGTATGATTCAAAACTTTCATAGCCCATGAATATTTCAACTGTGGACATTCAATTATCATGTTTTCGGCTCACTTGAGCTTTGGAAACGGTTCATTTTTGACATCATGTCCTAAAATAAACTCACAAAACGGATGAGCGGATAGGATTTCTCACAAACATCACAATGGGTCCCACCTGAGTTCCCAGTGCAGGAACTTAATGCGAAAGTCTTTCGCAGGAAATTTGCGTCCGTCGCAGGCGCTCCTCCCGCTCAGGTTGTCTGAACGATTCAAAGTGAAATGGGCCCCACAGTAATGTATTTATTATATCTATATTGTTCATGCATCTGGAGAGATCATTTTAGATCAAATGAGTAATATTCAAAGCTCAAGTGGACCACACCACAAATAGTTGTGGGGACTGATTCTCACCGTTAAAACATTTGTAGGGCCCACCATAACGTCCACCATAACGTTTATTTTTCATCCAATCCATTCATTAGGTCACACAAATCTGGATAATGAGGAAAAACAAATATCATATCGATCAAAAATTTTGTGACCCCAAAAGGGTTTCAATGGTAGACCTTTAATCTTCCACTGCTTTTTTCAGTGTGGTCCACTTGATCTTTGGATCTGTCTTATTTTGTGGCTCAAGTCTTACGACGAGCTCACCAAATGGACGAACGGTTTGGATATAACGCATACCTCATGATGGGACCCACAAAACTGGGTGACGACGTCAACACACCAGTCGGTGGTGTGTGGTACGGAAGCGGATTGCGTACTGAGTAACTCTGTACGCTAAGCGTACTGAGTAAATTCTGTGGGGCTCACTGTCATTCATGCATTGTATCAACTCCGTACATCCGCCTTATTATATAAATTTAGGGCTTTCAACCAAAATTTAATCATATCCAAAGTTTAAGTGGACCACACCACTTGAAATGATGTGAATTGAAGTCTACCGTTGAAAAGTTCTTGGGGGCCCACAGAAGTTTTAGATCAAGATGATTTTTGTTTTTTCCATTCATCCATGTCTATGTGATCTTATGAACAGTTTGGATGACAAATAAACATCACTGGGGGCCTTTGAAATGTTTCAACGGTGGAAATCAATATTTCCACTGTTTCCTTTGGTATGTTCTACTTGAGCTTTTGATATACTTCGGTTTTGGGATCAACCCCTAAAATGATCCGGAAAAACGTATGGACGGCATGGATAGACCACATACATTCAAGGTGGGCCCAACTGAGTTTACTCAGTACGATAAGAGTGCACCGAGTAACTCAGTACGCAATCCGATTTCATGCGGATGCCACCCTATTCAAAAACCAGGGCCGGACGCCCTTTTTTTTCTAAGCAGAGGGGGTTCCGGCCCCAAAATCTCCCAAATCTTCGGATTCCGACCTCCAAATCTCCCAAATCTTCGGATTCCGGCGAAGATTCTCCAAATTTTGACGAGGATTTCCCCCAATGTCGCCCAAATACCCGGATTTCTTCGGATTTTGACGAATTTCTCTCCCAAATCGAAGATTTTGCTTGCACTAACCTACGAAAGAAGCTTCGATTGGAATGGCCCACCAAATGGAAGCTTTCGATGATGACGATCTCTTGTACAGGTACCGAAATCCAGTTTCTTGGTTTTTTTTTCAATTTTTTCGGATAATTATAGTTTCGATTTTTTTGAGGAACTCGCGCGATATCGTCGAAATATCGTGCGATATCGACGATATATCGGCCGACATTTGAAATTGGGATTTTTTGATATCTTCCGGGGGTTATCGGGGTTGTATCGTCTCGCATGGGTGCGATAACGATAATATCGGCCGATATATCGGCCGATAGTATCGATATTTCGAACACTGGTCTCATCCACCACATGCTCCACATGTATGGATGTCAATCCTGTCCATCCAAATATAATTTAAATCTATTCCTATTTATTTAGAGATAGTTCGGTGCCATTTTAAAAGTTGTCTCATCCACCATCCACACCACATATATGCATGTCAATCCCATTCATCTAAATCACAGGACCCATAATGGATTGATCAGAGCCCAAAATGTCACACAGACTGAAAATCTTAATCATCCAATTGGTGGCTATCAAGTGTACAGTAAAATGAAATGGTCAGCTGTACGTGTCAACAAGCTAAAGATCGTCCAATGAGTGTCAAGTTTGGGCTACCCTCCATTAGCAACAGGGCCCACAATATGGAGGGGAATCATCAATGGTGTCTAATCCTTTTATTTAGATTTTGTTTGTCTTATAATTTCATAGAAGCGAGAGAGTCCTCCCTATAAAGGGCCTCCAACACTTGGAAGTCGATAGTCTCTTTGAAGCACCACCTAAGAGAAGGCATCTCCTCTTTGATACATGACGGTTCGAGAGTCAAATTTTGTAAAGACATGGTGCAGCGATACTCTCTTGCATCACCAATTCCCTAGCTTGGCATGCTCGGCCCCTAACAGAGAGATCAAAGTGGCCGAGTGTTACTCCAAGTGTGGTGCATCCACCATATGGGCTCCTCCTTGTTGGAAAAATTTGTTGGAAGGGGAGCTAGCCAACTTCTTTCATCTGTTGGAGTGCCTTCAATCCTCTCAGTCTCCTTCCAAAGGCAAAGATTCTATGATATGGCACGTTCACAGCTCAGGCCACTTTTCGGTTAAATCTTTTTACAAGATGATTCAGGCAAAAAGACTTGCCAGTTCTTGGGCTCATGCCTTCCGTTTTTGGTTTTACGGATGTCCCCCAAGGTAGCTGTGTTGTCTTCGCTAGTAGAGGGGGAAAAAGTTCTGATGATAGACAATGTCCAAAAAGGGGCTATGATCATCCCAGACATTTGCTCCTTGTGCATGAAGGCGGTGGAATCCTTGATCACTTGTTTATCCATTGCCCCTCCACCTATAAGGTGGGGGCACACTTCCTAGCTCTTTTTGACATGCAGTGGGTGATGCCAATGTCTGTGGGCAAGCTTCTTCAGGCATGGCATGGTGGATGGGTGGAAAGGATAGGCAGGTAAGTTCGGCACCTTGGCCATTTGGTGGGTCATTTCATTTTTTTTATTTTTTTATTTTTGTGTGTGTGTTGGGGGGTGGTGTTGAACAGTCAATGCTTTCAAAACAAAGCCAGCCCGGAGGAGTCAGATGTGGGGAAAATCATAGTGGAAGGGGCTCCGTTTTAAAATATGTAACTGATTATGTTTTAAAATCTATTTTGGGCTGTAATTTTGCTTTTCTCCTTTGTATTCTTTTGCTAGTTCTGCCAGCTTCTTCTCAATAAAATTCCTTTACCCCATAGAAGAAGAAAAAAAATCCGATAGCGGAGAGATTGAGAAGGATGTTGCTCGTAGAATTATATGTGGGCAGATGAAGTGGAGATGTGCCTCTGAGTTTTATGTGATCACTGCATACCAACAAACTGTAGAGGAGATTTTATAGAATAGCTATAAGACCAGCCATGCTTTATGGGGCAAAATGTTAGGCAGCCAATGAACAACACATTCCTAGTATGAGTGTAGCTGAAGTGAGGATGTTGAGATGGATGAGCAGCGAGACTAGGAAGAAATAAATAGACAAAAAATGCATTCGAGGGAATGTAGAAGTAGCACCAATAGGTAATAAGATAAGGGAAAGTAGACTTGGATAGTCCAGCCATGTGCAATGGTTGGGAGTGGGTTCCAGTCGAAGGCTCTAAAAGAGCAAGGGGAAGCTCCAAAAGGACATATGGGGAGAGGAAGTAAGAAAAGATTTGATGACCTATGGTTTAACTTAACATACGGTCATTAATGGAATGGAATAGTGGAATAGGATTTGTCTAGCCAACCACAATTAGTTGGGACAAGGGCTTTATGAACTTTGAATGTAAAAGGTTTGATGACAGGCTGCCCACCTACCATCAACCCGACTTTACCTTGGCTTGGGACAGGCTGGCACATCACTTTTATGACGTAGCATTTATATAAACTATCAGTCTATCACACATTGTATTTACAAGTCAATGTATTAGATTTAACAGGGTTGTGGTGCCTGCACCTCATGTCCATGTCTAATATTAACACTAATGCATCCTGTATCTACTTATACAAGCTCCTACAAAAGAAGAAGAAAAAAAAAAAAACACATTTTGACAGAATTTTGATAACCTAGAGAAAACAAATGGTTACCTCATACAGAAAAGGTATTTATCTCGCAACACAAGAGGCAACTCATCAATAACAGCAGCAACTTTCTGTTGTCAGTAGAATGTGGTTCGTTAATGAAAATGGCTGTGCAGTGAAAGAACTTGTCGTGGAAATCCTCACGCTATGCATCGTAACAGTAATGCGGAAAAGTTTGATTTTAAATTGATTGCCATCAGGTGAAAAGCTGAACTATAAAAACTGTTCTTGGCAATAAAGAGCATGCAGATAAACAAACCAGTAAGAGAAACTGCATACCATCATTTCTTCACAATTAGCAATGAAATAGTTTGGAGATAATTTTGCCTTCTCTAAGAACTGTTCCTGCATAACAAGAAGGTAATAATGTAAAATTTAAAGCATATGAAAGACATTATTTATAGATCTTTAAGATGGACATGTAGAAAATAATGACAACATAAACTTGTCATCCATCGAATGAGAGTGGAGCTTTCTTTTCAGCATGGACCATTCTTCTAGTAGTTCACTGGTCCCTACTGTGTCATGAGTCTTGTGAGTAGAAAAAAAAGCCAATTAGCTGAGTGTCCTACTTGAGGATTAGCGGAGATTTTAAAATTGAGCAAGGATCAATGTTCAGTGTACTAGTACAACACATTCACCAACTTGGCACACATGAGAGATCTCACATGTGGCACATGCACTTTGGTCAAGGCATGTCCATTTGGGCCATCCAATCATCCATCCGGTGATTACGTTGTTGTATTAGTATATACTGTCAAACAATCAGTTGCTCTAAAAGCTCGAGCCGTTAGAGGATGGTGTATCAATGTATATCAAGGGACTTTAACATATACCATGGCTAAAAAGTCAAACTCCGCCTCTCTCTCTCCACCAGTCTAGTAGGCCTCAGCATCTAGTGAGATAAGAAAATATTCACATTCATTGTAAGCATGTGCATACTTAACAATTAGGCACATTGTGAGTTCTCGCATGGACCATACATTAGTTGGAGCTTGTTGTCTGGCCCAAAAATCAGGCTGATCCACTCAACAGATGGACCAAATGTGTAGGAAGAAAATGGATCAGCAATCCACATTTAACAAGCGAATCATACAAGGAATGAAGCTTGCTTTGTGGCCGGGGCATGTTCAAATGGCCCACTCATCAGGTGATCCACACCGTGTATCGGTGGCTGAAAAATTAGGAGCTCCAATGATGAGTCCAAACTCATATGAAAAAGTGAACAAGTTACCATAATAACTTTTACATAACACATCCCTAACAGTCAACCTGAGGAGAAGTAATTCCTCACAATACATTGAAGCTATTGGTTAAAATCCAACCAAATGGTACATTCTTTTTTCTTTTTTTTTTTTCCATAGGTAAGGTGGGTCGAACCCAAGACATCAATGTTGAAACACACCCTGTCTACCATCAACCTACAGGAATGAAACCAACCAACCAGTACTCTTTCCAGATTACTTTTCAATAGATTAAAGTATGGAAGTCCTGTCCAGACTCCAGAACCTTTTGTGCTGAAACTGTTACCAACACACGAAAGTAAGCATGTGATGGTAGCTTAGAACTCCACACAAATTGCATGAAAATAAAGAGGAAATGGAAACAAGAATCGACATCATGAATGTCAGTACAAGTTTTAATTGTAAACAACATCCCGACGGCATATCCATGCCCATGCATGATGTACCATGGTAACAAAGATTATCACGACAATATATTGATGATTTGGATATTTCCAAGGATCTTATGATGTCTCTCTTTTTTATTTCTTCGTGAAAATATCTTTAATCAGAACTACAAAAGGAATTGTTCAATACAAAGTTTGAATCCAATAAAATTGGTAAATTATTATCAATAGAAAATTAGCAAAATGTGAAACAAGTTATCAATTTATAATGAGCATAATTATGAAAAATGATGCAAGGACATCTTAAGTTACCAAAATACATCCAGCAGTATCAAGTGTATGGCTGTCACTTAGCTGTACTGAATTTTGGTTTGGTAAAAGCACATTTGAAGACCATTTTACGCCAATTCCGATAAATAAAATGTGTAAAAAATGCTTGGAACTTCAAACCATATATGAAGAAACATTGGAAAGGAAGACAACAACACATATGAGTAAAGATTCATATTTGCAAATAGCAAAAGCAAGAAAGGCTGCAGGGTTTCAGCCCGTAGCTCACTGTTAGGGCATGTTGCAACATCGAGGTCCTGAGTTCGAACCCAGCCTACCTATCCTCAAAAAAGGAGGAAGAAGTAGAACAAGCCAGAATGGCTGTTCCCAGGAAGCCAAGCCTTGCATCGGTTATCTAGAGTACCCAGTGAATGAAAAATAAAAAATAAAAAAGGAACCATATCACTTTTTTGTAAAAACATTCTCAAACTTGTACAATGTAGCATATAATTATCAGTATCAATCTATGCAATCAATTCTGAAACATTAATGAAAAATAGATATTGAAATTGTTACTTACTAGTATATTGTGGAAACTGTACGTTGGGTGTAAACGTGAATACAAAGACAAGAGATCAAAGGTCGGAAACAGTCCAGCACGCTGCACAAACAAAATCCAATGCCTCTGAGGAGAGAATACAAGGACATGTAGCATGCACTGATTGCATAATAAAATTGAAGTACAACTATGATGTCAATCTAAAGACCCTAAATGGAATAGTTAAATAATCATATTCCAAAAATAAAAATGGCCATAAGAATACATTCACTCTGTTTTTAATTGCACCAAAGATTACATCCACATTAGCATAACCCTTATAGCTACATGGTTTAACCATATCTATAGACTATAATACAAAACTTGAAAAATGAGTATAGTTTCACCTTGTTCAGCACCCAGCTTTCATTTTATGATTTTCTCTTGTACTTATGGAGAGTATGATGCGGAGGCACAGTTCTTCTGAATGAAGTGACCAACTGCCTCTCCATTTTCAGATTATGAATTTAGAAACAAAATATTGGAGTTAATCTTACAGTTACGAGCCTCACATAACAACAAAAAATTGTACTTCTGTCTATGATCTTCATTCTTCTTTCTCAGGGTTTCTTTTAAGTATCTTCTATTGTATATACAAAGATTTACACATGGCATGGATATGCAGGAGAAATATCACATGGCGAACCCAAAATTTTGTAGAATCATGAGTCGTTAGCCTTTGTTAACTAGGCACCTTCTAAACCTACATGATAGAGAGACCCAACTGATTTTACAGATCAAGACACATAGGAAAATCAGCAACTTCTATTTCCCCTTCTACCAGAACATCAACAAAATGGCTAAAAATTATAAAATCACCAAAAAGGTCAAAAAATCAAGAGCTTTCGGTTGACCAGATCACATGATGTCAATTGAGGATGTAGATAAAACATGGATAACGTAAGTACAAACCCCAAGGATTATTAGGATGGATTTAGTTAGGTAAGAAGCAGGAAAGAAGCCATAGAAAGCAATTTTGTTAGGTTTTAATGTTCTGCGATCAGATGCTAGAACTTTGTGATCAGCTATTAGATGTTTACTACTCTTCAATATCCTCCTTGACAGGAGCATCTTTTTTTTTAAGAGTAAGTGATTAATTTTATTAATAAGCCACTAAGACAAAGGTCAAAGCAGAAAAGAATACAGTCCTCAATTTACATCCTAAGCAAAGGTGCAATGGAGGAAGAGAGGGTCTATCGATTCAGCATCATTCACGCACATGAGGCATATATTGGGAGGAACCAGCATCATTCATGCACATGAGGCACATATTGGGAGGAACCAGCGTCATTCATGCACATGAGGCATGTATTGGGAGGAACCATAGACCATTTCTAAAGGTTGCCTACCATTAAGACTCTCCTTCTCCTGACCAACAATGCAAAAGCTGCCACCTTGGTTGGAGCTCCATAGAACCAAAATCCATGAAAAAATTCCTGACTTGGAGAGGACAATGGCTTTCGAATCAATTTGTAAAAACCCTGGACTGTAAACTTCCCCGATGGAGACACATTCCAAACTGGAGAATCCTTTCAGGCTGGAGAGAGATGAATGTTTGAAGTCACTCCAATAGTTGAACATACTTGGCCGCTTCTTCATCAGATAGATCCCTTCAAAAAAGGGGGCACCAAGCACCGTTGCTACCTTGAAGGGAGTAGCAAGTAGCCACGAACATGTTCTTGGATGGGGCTAATCTTGCCAATGAAAGAAACTACAACTCCAACGGACTCTCCCCATACCAAGAGTCCTCCCAAAAATGAATATGAGTCCCATCTCCAATGGAGATGCCAGTCCTTGAGATGCCTTCATTTTTGTTACTTTATAGGCATAGGGTTTACTATTATCAATTCCATTTTTTTAATTTCAAAGATGGCTTAACAGCTTGCTATGCTGTTGGCAAACTCATTAGCAGACTAGTTAGCAAACAAAGATGACACTATTGTGATAATTTGGGTTCTCTCTGTGGCAATTTAGCAGCTTATTGATTGACCTTTTGGACCCTTGTAGACATTGTTTGGCTGCTTATCGAACATCTTGTACTGAAGAAAGAAACAAAATATAAGAATTCACTACAATGCCAACAAAGTTAGACTTCAAGGCAAAGCCAATTGCATATACATGTCAACTGTTTTCAGAAGTGAACAGGAAATAAAGACTTTTTTTTTTGTTTGAAAGGTAGAAAAGAAAAAGACGTGTGATGCATGCATTAATGTGTGTACCCAAGTCTCAGTTGGTACATAATTGTGTGTACAGAAACAACTCTATAAAAATGATTGCATGTGTAGGAATATTAAACCTATTGGAATACTTGAAGGGGTAGCTAACAATCACCTCCAAAACAGGAGAAGGAGATTCCAATGATGAATGAAGTAAAGGTAGATCCTCAGCATCAATACAAGTCACTTCACCAAAAGGAAATTTAGAGCCATACCTTCCGGCCCTCCCTACAAAATGAAGAAACAATAAGGCATCTACACAACCCCCCAGAAAAAAGGCAACTACACAAGTTTTCAATGAAAAAATGAAGAATAATAGTCCACAACTTGCAACAAATTGGACAAGTATCTCTGTGATCTGGAAAAAAAAACCACTAGAATGTGTCTGTAAACTATACGAATAGAAGAATAAACAGTTTCATGAATTGCTTTAAGACATGAAGATGACAGCGTCTCTGAATCACTTCCTCAAACTAAGAACAATACTGTATGGGGTATAACAAAATCAATCTCCATCATAGCCTTGTGCCAGCTATCTGGGTCAAGTTTACGAATCTTGTTTTGCAAATCAATCCTAAGGCTCTACCCTCATTAGTGAACAAACCTTCATATCCCTTCTCACGACCCCAACCCAAGTCCTTCTAGGTATTCCTCCCATACTTTTTTAGGCCCTCAACTCTAATTACTGTTCCCCCCTTAATCAGAGTCATCTCCAGTTTTCATTGCACATTTTCAAACCATCTCAATCCGCACTCCATGAGTCATTTTCAGTCGTAAGTCTCTCTTTCAGCCCCTCCTTGACTATTTCAG
This sequence comes from Magnolia sinica, assembly GCF_029962835.1. NCBI lineage: Eukaryota > Viridiplantae > Streptophyta > Magnoliopsida > Magnoliales > Magnoliaceae > Magnolia > Magnolia sinica. The sequence continues at coordinate 104,946,963 of NC_080578.1, read as the reverse complement.
AAGACGCTTGCGGCATGAAACTCCTCTCTTTTGCAAGTAAGCTTGTATTGATTAAGCATGTCCTATGAAGCATCCCCATCCCCAATTTTATGGTGCTTCTGATTCCGAGCTTGATCTAATCACAAATAGAGAAACACATGGGAAACATCCTGTGGCCAGCTAGTGAAATTAAATGCAAGGCAGGTCTTATAGACTGGGACATGGTCTGTCAGCCTAGACAAGAGGGAGATCTCAAAAGTCGCTGCCTTCATGATCTACAAATGGTGTGTACAATGAAGATGGTGTTGAGAGGTATGTCAAGTCTGGCTGGAACTCTTAGGGATAGTTTCCTTCAAAGCACGACCCAGGAATCATGAAACACAGATCATGTATTTGGCGCAAATATCATTCACACAGGCTGTTCATGCAAAATGGAGCTATATGGTCAATTAGAAAAGAAAATCAGCCCGTCTGTGGTTCAACACTTGGTTAGATATCACTCCAATAGCTGATAGATTTGCCAGCATTTTATTTGACATGGAAGCAAGAGTGCCTCAGATGATTCCTAAATCCAACTCCTAGGACATATCATCTTATGGAATCCACTGCTTAGACCAACTGCTTAGGCTCACTTCATGGGGGCCTTAAAGTCTATACGCAGTGAAGTAATGCTGGGGTGGGGCCCACGAGTCTCCTCTAGGCTCTGCCAGCAAGCCAACCACTTTAAAGGCCCATATAGGTGCTGCGGTTGGGCCTCCTTGAGCCTGTGTTTTTTTATACCTTTTGTTCAGAAAAGCTATTGCAGGGGGTATTTCGTAATAAGTCTTTAAGTCATTCTGATAGTCTTTATTTAGGGTTTTCCTAGGGGAAAAGAGGGATCGATTGTAATTTAGTTTTTTAAGAAAGAAAGAACTTTCCCAGCTAGAGGTGTCGATTCCTCTTCTTTCGTCTTGGTGTTGACTCCAAGATTTTCACTGGTGTTGATTCCAATGAACCCTATCTATTCTCTCCTCTGATCTTCTATAATCTTCTTCTTCTCTTCTTATCTTCACATCTCCTCTTCAAACCCTTGAATCTCCGTTCTATCTTTATTTCTTGATTCTCGTTGCTCATCCGCTATCAAACTGGTATCAGAGCCCTAGGTTTGCCAATGTCGACTTGCACGGGCAGATCTTACTGTGGGAGACTTACGAACGAGCAACGGGATGACATGCTTGCACGCATGGCAAATCAAATCGACTACTTCGTCCGTCACATTGACGCATTGGAAATGTGACTGGAGCGATTAGAATAAAGGCTTGATGAAAATCGTGTAACAGCAAACCCTACACAGGACAGGAGATATGGCGAGACTTCCAGGTAGCATGTGGCAGAGGAAGAAGGTGAGGTCGATGATTTTCCTCAAAAGCATCCAGTGGCACCTACGAGTTTAACCGCCGATAAGACTGCTCGAGAGCGGCCTATTCCTCTACGAGGTGCATTCATGGAGACAGTACCAAGGTATTTTGAAGGGGACCGACCAAAAAGCAACTATGTGGCTAACAACATTACAAAGAAAGTGAGAATAGACATAACTGACTTCATTGGCAAGTTGGAGCCGAATCAATTTCTTGATTGATTAACAGCGTCGGAGGACTACTTCAAATGGTACGACATGAACGATGATCATCAAGTCCGATTTGCGAAGATGAAGCTTAAGGGGCATGCTCATGTTTGGTGGAGAAGTATGGAAGACCATATGCATCGACTTGACAAGCCACCTATATTATTCATTGGGAAGAGATGAAATTGAAGTTAAAAGAGAAGTATCTTCCTCTTGATTATGAGGATATTCTTTATGAATAGCTAGTCAAGCCTCCTTGCATCTCCAGAGATTGGAGAGGGTGTGAGACCCACATGGAGTGATTCCACAAGTATCTTTCTTTCGTTTTCTTCGATTCAAAGTACGTATCTCTTCTCTCTCTCTCTCATCCCTTCTTCTCTCCTCATCATCTTCTTTCTTTTCTTTTCCTTCTTTCTTCTTCCATCAACAACCAAACCCAACCCATCCGTCTCTCTTTCCCCACGTATGCACGCATGCATTTCCGCACGCACGCACGTGCGCCCGCACAGTCAGCCACATGTGGCCCCCTTTTCCCTTGTTTGTTTTCGCATTCCCTTCTCCAAACCTCACACATTTAACCCATAAAGCCCCTTCTTTAAAACCCCTAAACCTAGAATTCCAATTTGCCCCAATCTGTCAAATCCCCAAATTTCCCAAACCCTAAATTTCTCATCTTTCAAATTCATCACCCTTAGCCATCCAAAACCCTAATTCCTCCATCCTACATCAACACCCTTAAATTTCCCAATCCCAATTTCAAACCCTAACCCTAAAAGCCTAATTCCCCAATTCTACCTCCATAAACCTAGCCATCCACACTCTAATTCCCTCCAACCCGAACCCCATCCATTCAAAACCACCCTACAATAACTGGACAGCCCTATACCTTTAAATATCTTAACTTGGTGCATGTCTTTAATATGAACGTGGGTGAATCCTATGCTAGATGGGAAGTTTTACTTCCCATGGGGCCTTTCTTAACAATATTTTATAGCTACGTGCATTGTGGGATGTTTGTGGTCTGAATTTATGCCTTAGTGTAAATCTGAACATTTTAATTTGTATAGAAAAGCATGAATTTTGTATTTTAGTTACTTGAATTGAACTGTTTTATGATCTTGCTATTGCATATTAGTCTAAGTCATTCGTCCTACATCCTGGAGGCCCTCTTCTCCTTTACTGGCAGTCCATATGCACTGCCTCTCCCTGGCTTCATGTTGCTGCTGTGAAGATCCTGATCAGTTGGTCACAGCCCTTGAGCAGAACTCCAAGAAGTTAACTGTGGATTTTAGTTCAGAGTCATGCTTCAAGTTTTCTCTGAAATGCAGGTAAATAAGGACTGGAGTTTTCTGGACCTTGGGCTGTAGTCTTCTTGCTCTTGAGAAGCGTATTCTCTGTTGATTCCTTGCAGCTTTGATGGATGTTTTTAAAGCTAGCAGCAGTACGATATATGGAGATCATCTGGTCAGTATTGACGCAGCAAGCTTTCATTTTCCACAGCATCTATTTAGAGATTTCTCACAGCCAGCCTCTGAGAATTCATTCTTCAGTTCAGTCGGCAACCTAAGCACCATTTACAGCAAGATTTCTGTTGGATATTTTTCTGAATGCCAGCTAGTTGCTAGCCATTTGGATTTTCTCTGACCAGTTTCAGACCAGCTGCCTGGAACCCATGATTGTTGGAGTTGGGTCAGCTGTCCCGCCCTCCCTCATACTGCAACATGTCTCCTCTCTCAAGAAGATCCCTGAAGCATTGGCATGTGGAGTGTCTGCACTGACTCTGTTTGAGGCTTTCTCCTTCAGCATCTTGCTCAAGATTATTGCCACCTTAGGAGTGGGATCATCCTGCATGTGAATAAATGCTTGGTCATGAAGCCAACGGCCTGCTCCATGGAGTCTTCAGCTGCTGAGTTGTTTCTTCCCTTCTAGAACAGTTCAAGCCTAAAAGATTGGATTCCATCGTTGGGCTTTATATCCTTTAGGTATTGGGTTAGTTTTTGCGGTGGCTTTGTGCTTGTTTTTTCTCATTTGTTTGTAAGCTTGGGTTCATTGAGCTAGGCTTTTACCCTATATGTATTTTTTTGAGCTTTTTGGTTGCCTATGATTCTTTGGGATTTTGTTGAGCCTATCTATTTTAAGTCTTTTCCTTTTTTCTTTTTTTTTTCAATAGAATTAATTTGCCTAGCAAAAGAACAAAGAAAAAAGAACGTACTCCTTCATTTATCTTATTGGGATTACTCCTAGTCCTAGGTTGCTTGATGAATTCTTTGTGCAGTTTTTCAGTCTGTACAAGTAGGCCTACGCTTTGCAATGCAGAGCATTGATAAAATGGGCCCACCACATGGCCCATGAACCGAAAAACCCAGTGGCCATCAAGAGATGATTAAGAAAGAAAATATAGCAACAGTCTCGAGAGGAATAATGCCAAAGATTTGACGACTAGGATTTCCAACCTTGGAGATTTTCAGTGCATGCATCCACAGAGCCAATCACATCAACAGTTAGAATAACTGAAACAGTGAAACCTTGTCCCACTTGTAGAAATTGCATAACAAAGCAAACTGTACATAGCCATAGGTTGAGCATTGTATGATACAAGTCAACGTGTACCAAAATTCAAAATTCATTCAACAAAAATACATATTTGCAGAGAAGTAAGATACCTGCAATTTGTTTGATCTCTGGTACAGTAAGTTCCCGCATGCATATGCCATCAAACTTCTTCAATGTTGCAAATATGATTCTCAAAATGTTCAAATTGAGACCCATTCCAATGGCATCACTAGCCACAAGAACATCAAACTCACTGCTTTCATCATTGAACATTGTCGCCTGCAATCCTAAACAGTGAATTTTCTCAGCTAACATTTTACAATCAATGCAGCATAGGCGGAACAGGATTTGTTAGCTGACCCCAACTAGTTGGGATAAGGCTTAGATGATGATGATAATGATGTAGCTGACCCATGCAAAGTAACTCAAATCCATGTTTGCAATTCAAGATGGTTTACATGCATGAACATGATATGCCTTCCATCACACTTCTGTAATCCTATAGAGACAAATATACATTACAAGTTTTGACCCTTATCTGACATCAATATCAAGATTCTTCACATACAATGACAAGATGTGAAAATCACATACCAACCCTCCTAGGAACTTCCTAGAGAATGTCAGGATGGTGTGGTTGAAGGTAAGAATCATATTTTTCAAGAAGAGATGATTGGCAGCTTGGACTTGAGAATGAAAACTATGTCAAAACTAAAGTTAACCTGACTGGGTCAATTACGTAGCCCTGGCAAACCTAGTTCTTATTAATTTGGCTGATTGTTTCAATCAACCAGCCAAGTCAAATGAAATTTAGAAGATTTGGTAAGGGGAAAGAATGTATAAACCCAGATGGGCCAATGATTCCAATAGGTGTTTAGAAACAGACAAGAAGTAGATTGATCATGTTGCTATATTGAATCTGCTACCAACCAAGCGACATTCATCTTGTATTTAAGTTCACCAGATCACATGGCAGCATTTGACATCATTCAAACAAGAGCTATCTAGAGATGTTTAGGTTTTGCCGATGTGAAGGCGTAACATCAAGCATTGCCGAAGACATCTGAACACTATCGAAAGATGCTAAGAAGCATGTATTTTATGCACCCATGTCATGGGTCAACACAACGATTAACAAAATCAAGCATAATATTGGTAGAATCTTCAAACCATTTGAATGGAATTTCAGCAAGAGCATCACACAGCAGATCAATATCCAGGTCCACAAGTGGGCAAAATTTCAGAGAAAAAGGAAGTGTTGCCATCATGTTTCAAAATATGCAAAAGGAACAATTTCACCAGGTAAAATGATTAGGCTCTAATTACAGACAAACCACAAAGTTAGACAATTTGCTGAAGGTCTACTGAGTGCCACGGGGCAAAAGTACACAAAGGAAAAGGCTAGAACAGATAAACTCGGACTCCACTCTGACTCAGGACGTAAACAGATCAAAAACTTGCACTACACTCTGATTCAGGATGTAAACAGATCAACTCTGAAATCTTTTAACCTGATTGGTCTGGCCTATTGGAACCAAGTCATGCAAAACCAATTAGTCTAGTGGTCTAGGTTATCACTGTATCTCAACTAGCAGTTTTAGGAACCACCACAGGGCGGTTCACTTGGTTAAAACTTAAAACAACCATTTCTTTGAGTTGCAATCAGTATATGTATGCTAGTGTTTGTCGCATTTAAAAGAAGAATGGATGTGTTTATCCAAGAGTGCTGATAACAGTTCCCTTCTTTTTTGCTAATCATTTTACCTTTTAAATTTAACCGTAACTATTCTTTTATAGACATGTATGAAGATTTAAACTTACAGTATTTCAAAAAATGTCTTCATTTCTAATCAATTTCACCATGTTGGTTCATGCAAATCCTGCCATTAACCCTGCTAGATATGGACTTGTTTGATCTAGTCTGAATGACCAAACTGGTGACCTTTATGATCCAACACATCCGGTTTTAAAACATTGCTTGTAGACTATCCACCAGAAGGCTAATTTATTTGACTCCCTGATGCAGGACAATTAACCACTTGCTCTAAAAGCTCAAACTGTTAGAGCATGGCGAATCAATTCCTTTATCTCATAGCCCAGGCCCCACATCTCATGGGTTAGGATCTCTGTCGAACCCCTCTCGTGGGCCCCAAATAACATGGGTACCGCCTCACACGAGCCACCCGCCTCACACAGGCCGCCCACCCCGAGTGTGCCCTTGCATCCCACAGGCAAACCCACTCGAGCACGGTGTGGAAATGCCCCCGCATTACTCTCCAAGATAACCTCTTTGTGATTTATTTTTTCAAAAGGCCTCATCCAGATCAACATTGTTAATCAACTTAAGGAGAACACTACGAAATACCATCTTTATTACCAACGGCATGTGGATACCTACCTGTATAGGCCACCAATTACCAGTAACCATAGCCTTGGATCCAATCTCAGTGATTTTCCAATAGGTGTATGAGGGCTGGGTAAATTTGTTATATACAGAATGTTATCGGATATTGTACTAATGAGAGCTAATCAACTAGTCCTTACATACTGCTACAAGTACTATGGTGATGGAGGTGGGGGTGGTGGTTACTGATGATGATGGTGAAAGTAGTGGTTGTGGCGTGGTGTGGTGCGGTGCCAATGATGATGACGACAACGATGACCATGCAACTGATTAGTTGAGAAAAAGAGTACAAGCGGAGAAAAAGGTCAATTTCTTGCTGGTAGGTTGGGAAAGAGAGCCCTTCACTACAGCTGTGGAAGCCAGGATTGAACAAAGTGACGGGGTACTTTTGCCTCAGTTTTGATATTTATTGCGAACTTATTATGAATTTAGGTCACTTTCATAAGACTTCTGAATGGCTTTTTTATGAACTGTAAAAAGACAAAACAACATTTAAAAAAATTTGTGAGTACTTCTCCCTAAACTATGTTTTGGTTCTCTTTCTTCTTCATCTTCGAAATGTCTAACCATATAAATTAAAATCAAATCACTGATACAGTCACATTTAGTAAAGGAAAATCAGTAGGAAAGGTGGTGATTGCCATGATACAAATTTCATGGGTAGAAGTAGAAGTTTCTCAAAATCAGAGAGGACTGCATACCTGCCTGGTTCGAGTCTCTGGTGGAAGTGAACCATAGACGACAGAACAAAGATGTTTGCCCCCATTTTCAATCCTTTTCTAGTCATAGATAAAAGATAGAAGTTATCATGTGATGCTAGATGAATGAATCAACTACATGGTAAATGCACAAACCTAAAACAGAAAGGAAAAGTTCAAATTCATTGTCCACAATTACATTGTGAAGCTTGCATAACTCCCAGCATCGTTGGTCAGATATGTTCAATGATTTTTTACATTTTGTGACTGAGGTTATCTTCACCAGCCAAAGCTTGAAATGGAATCTGTTTTCTCTTATTTCTTTGAATATTAACTTTTTTGGTCCATCTCCACAAGAATAAACCCTTAGGGCCTGTTTGATAGGTGGTAAAACATGGTAAGAGAAAGGAAAAGTTAATAATGATTTCCACCGCGAGTTGAATTCATTGGAAATAAGTGTTCTGAAAAAAAAAAAAGGCCTGTTTGATTTGCAAATGTTGTAATGCAGAAAATACGAGGGGCCTTCTTTCCTCTGTTTGATACACATTGTATCAAATGGATTTCAATGAGAAATGGTACAGTGCACAACAACAAAATACTACAGCTAAGAAGCACATACGGATTTCCATTTTGCACAAGTCACATACATCCACGACAATGATAGAAACCGTTCATTCATTGGGGTAAACAGTGAGTATGGCATACAAAAAAAAAAAAAAAAGAATCAGTTGGACAATCCCAATGATTGTGATCTGATGGACACATTTTTTACATGATTCATTCATATAAAAAGTCGCGATGAATTTTTAAATAATACACATAATATGATAACGTTGCTGAACCAGATTCAACAAGTATCCAAACATTTTCGGTTTTCGAGTACCAGTGACGTGTGCCCTGTCAACACCAGCACTCCAAGCATGTATGAGCATTCAAGAATCCTATACAAGTAGGATTAATTTTTGACATCTTCAGTAAAGGTGAGCTTAGTATAATGGTCATATGTGTAAACATTAACGCATGTAGATGTAGCTGTCTGGCTGTATGGGGTCACATAACATTAACTTCGATTACCACATAATGAACTAGCAATTTTTAATAAAATATAAAGTATAGTTTTGGAGCTTTCTCAGAGCTCTTAATAAAATTGTTGTTACATTTCATGAAAAAAAACTAACAAGGGGAACTTTAGATGAATGGAACTTAAACGGACATAAACTAAAAGCATTTTTAAACTGACATCGCAAATATCCATATGAGTGGGTACCTTTAATTTGTAAATCTGGCGCCGTGAAAAGGTTACAACACAATCTCCTGTTTGTATGTTATCAAAGGATCCAAGTGGAACCTTTGAAGGAATTAGAGGTAAGAGCCTCTCATAACATTCAACCTAAGAAAAACCAGAAACAAAAACTAATCAGATTAGGAAAAAATAAATAGGTTAAGATATGTGAATCATGATAACAAAGAAACCAAACTCATGGCACTAACAAGCATAGCAAAGTAAATAAGAATCCAACAAGTGAAGCAATTTATAAGATTTGACTAGTAGAGGTGAATGAATAAATATCTAGAATCCTGATTGGATTTTTATTCCAATCCAACTACAAGAAGAATATCTGGTAGTTAGATGGAATAAACTCAATATATTACAATTTCTACTACAATAAATGAATGAATGTTAGAAGTCCTCCCTCCCTCTCAAAATCTCTCGAACTCTCTCTAAGTCTTGAAACCATGGTGCTGCTCTCTCTGGTCAAGATGGAGTGGCCAAGTCTCACATGGGGCTTCCAGAAAAAATGGAAAACAACAAAAAATTACAAGAAATATCTGCGACTAAATCATTGATTATTTTATTTTATCAATTCCCCAATAAATTAACTACTACGAAGGTTTCTCTCGGTCAAGTAGGATTCATGTGGTTGTCTTAGTTGGAGTTATGTTATTGACACTCAAATTAATTGAGTCCTCAGCGATTGCTTTTTGACACGCAGGGAAGTTTATATTTGAGTATAATTTTAGCCATAGATAAGGCTAAATTCTATTACTGACTTTGAAGTGACCTGTGTGAGTCGGTACATTGAATCTGTTTTTGGATCACAAGAAATGATCCTATCCCAAGCCCAAAGGGTGGAAGTAACTCCGCATTTGCACGATTGTGGTTATAAATGCGCAAATTGCGTATATTGCGTATAAAAACGCCAGTTGCTTCTGGTGTTCGCCTGCGTATTGAAACCTACCTGGGCTAGATCTTCCGACTCTCGCTTAAAGATGGACTGGTGGGTTCCGAAGAATACTGGCTTTCTAGGCTAAGGAAGGAACTTCCCGAGACGTAGGAGTATGTTGAAATCTTCACTAAGATAATGGAAGGTGACGTATGTGCAGCTAACGAGAGTGAAGCCAGGGGGGGGGGGGGGGGGGAAATGCAACGAGACCCATGCCCCCTGCTTATCCCCCCAAAACAACCAGCTGCAACACATTAAGATAAAGGAAAAGAGTCCCCACGAACAACACTATCAAAGGTGTATCCACGAAGACCGCAATCATCATCTGCTCACCGGAAAGAAAGGAATAAATAAATAAATAAATAAGAAGAGCCCGGCCAAAAGCTTTATAGGCCAATACTAAAAAAGAATCATCTTATTGGAACAAGGGTAATTTGCTTAAGCCATCCGTCTTAAGCACACAACAAGCAATCTCGCTCGCTCTTGTAGGTGGGAAGGGCCTAGCCTCAAGTGGGGCTGGAGAGTTGTTGCCCTGGATCATTTTCATATACCAAGGGTACAGGGGAAAATAGGTTTTCAAATGAAAGTGGTGCATGTAATGTACTAGTAATAGTCAATAAATAATGTACTAGTAATAGTCAATAAATGAAATAGATATCAATCTCTAATGGTGGAATCAGCCACACCAACCATTCAAGGCAGATCCTAAGCCCTTAAATAAAAAAGGGCGATGATAGAGAACACAAGAATCTTCTTTTGTTGTTCCTTGAATATAAAAGAGGGGGGGAGGAAGCATCAAGCGGATATCTTCCAACTCAGCTACAATGGAGAGATAGGAATCAACTAAGTTTCAATTGTCATTTCCTCCCCTTTCCATGTTCTGCCTTCCTTGCTTTTTGCCTTATGGCTTCCGCCTTTTGCTTTTGGTTTGAGGACAGCTGACCTGTCACTGATATTATTAACTACCGTCCTTTCTAATATTAGAATTGTGGAACTTGCAACCATTTTCGCCATTTCAAGTTGTTGGAGCCTAGCAAGCGAGAGGAGAGTGTATTTTCGGGCATACTACGCTACGAGCCGAAGCCATGCGCTCAAGCTGCGACTCCTCTACAATAGATTCATATAGGCGGGATTCAGGGATCGCCCGCGCTATAACAGTTACCAGAGCATATCATAGATGATAAATAGATGGGTGCAAATATGCACGTTAACAAGGTATGAAATATACTAAGTGGAAAGAGAACTTTGGACATCCAAGGGACATTACACACAAAAGTGCACATACTATGTTGAAGTAAATTACAAGCTAAAAAGTAAGAAACAAGTCGGACAAAAGACAACTGTTCTACACATAGAATGGTCAGTACCTTGACGGCATCATCCGTTACTTTAAGTATTTCTTGGACAAGAGGAACCGCAGCTGCATCCCCGCAAAGGTGAAGTTCATCTGCGGAAATCCCTAATAACGCACGCGTGAATGAGTAACCCCTCGTTTTACACCCCACCATCTGAAAAACAAAAAACAAAAAAATATGAAGAAATAAATAAGATTGCTATGTACCCTCCCTACATCACTTGATCTCTTGACAAGATCACTTTTAAGTTGGCATTATCAATCATGAAATTTCCTATTTTGAACATTGATCATGTTAAGGAGTTCCCTGGATGGGACAAATCATAGCTTGTAGACTTTGATGTCATAGGAAGTGTACAAGTATGAGCTAGGCATTCCCTACAAGCAACATGCCACAATATGCAAGCCTGGTTCTTTTGGGAAGTGGGCAAGGGTGGGATACAGCATCCCCAAAAGCAGCAATGAAATCTGATTGGAGTGCAGGTAAGGAAGCAATCTAGAGGAGAAAATTTTGCCACTTGGAACGTCTGAATTTTGTTGTTTAAGTATTGAATTGGTACTAAAATAAAGAGGACTTAATATGGCGTGCCTGCAAGGGACATAGTGGAAAGAAGCAACAGCTAAAGAGTAGGGTGGTGATTACAAGTTAGCGTATGCAGGAAAGGATAACACTAGGAATGGGGTGGGGATAGTTATCAATAAAGACTTAAAGGATAACATTCCGGAGATTAAGATATTTGCCAATAGCTTGTGGCAATTAAACTGGTTTGAAGCAAGGGAAGAATTAAAATCATCCATGCTTAAAAACAGTTCAGTGATGCAAGTTGCAAGGGATGAGCAAATGGAAGGATTGGCGGATGAAGAAAGGGTGTTAAGAAGGAGCGACAAAATCAACCATGAAACAGTAGAATTGTGCTAATCATTCCCAAAGCAATACAGAATGGTGACCACATACTCAGAGATCATAAGTAGACAGAGTAAAAGAATTACTGGTCCGAAATGACTTACAAAAAGTTTGACAGGTGTGTCGGTGAATGCACATGATCTGACTTTGCAAAAAAAAAAAATCCAAAATGATGCAGGGGATATTATGATTGATTAGAGAAATGGAGATGAAATGGCATAAAAAAGATGACAAGGTAAAGGGAACTCATAAGTGACAAAAATATATATAATTAAGTACAGAGGGGTATCTGAAGCTCATGGGCAAGACTTAGCAAAGGCGCATATGGATGCGCCCCAACTTGCTAGAGGGACGGAAAATTTGGCAGAACAAGTGGTTATCTCTTCAACTGTGCATTAGGGGCAGTCCTGAAGTGGGAAACCACATACATGGGATACTGTTTTCCACCTTTTCTGTCCCAATTTCTGATCCACAATTCGGACCTCAAACATAACTCACAACTATTTGACACAAAAGCACCACAGGAACCTTTTATTTATGGGATTCAAGCACGCCCTAAAGCAAGAAACTCCATGCATTATGAGGCTTGAGGATATAAAATAGCTCCGATCGCTAATCAATTGCCATGCCTGAATTTCATCGATAACTGCACACTGGTATTCGCAGGTTATGTCAGCCATTTCAACAGTTACTGCCTTGTGTTTTGCACCATCAATCTCTTCTCTCTCTTGTCCAGTAATCAGGTTGCAAGGGACATTTGCCTTGTTTAACCTTTTTGCCACCTCCCACGCCAGCAGTCTTAACGGCCCACAATATACCCCTGTATCAATTGTGAAGATTTGATGTGATACGTGTAATTCTTCACAAATGTCATTTGTATTGTTCTTCATGCAAAATATACAAAAACTGAGCACATATCAAATGATTAAAGTTAACATTTAAGACATACCTGTAGTGCTTGATTCTAATTGTTTTAGTGCATGGTATGTTTTACCACTGTTTGTAGGACCCACATGCATAATAACATTGCGCTTCTTTCTCCGTGCATTTGGATACCAAGTATGAGGATGACTGTAGTTATGCACAGCTTTTAGTACAAGCGAAAAAAATAGCATTACAATACAGTAATTGTATTATTTGTAAAGGGCATACATGTTAGTACAAGTCATATGGACCAATCAACTATGCCTTGCTTTATACGCCCTACAAGGCATAGAGTTCTCAGGAATCAGCAACGAGAGCAGGGACTCAGAAAAAGACCAAGGACTTACGATGAAAACTAGCAAAAATACATTTTGTGTGCTCAAAGAGGAATCATATATTTGAACATCCAAACATAGATATATGTAAGTTTTCACAAACAGAGAAGTCGCATGATAGAGAGGAAAATAAAAAAATCCTCTATAAACAAAAGTAAATATACAAAAATGACCAAAACTCCCATTCCATAATGACAAACAATCTAATACATCAGTGAAGCGTAGAGCAGCAAGGCATAGGTTATATGGTTTAACACCAGGGCTGTACCCCTCATCAGGAAACTCTGGTATGGTTTATTCCGGACAGAACCACTTGATTTGTGTATTGAATTACAAATCCAGAGGGATGGCGGATAGCGTATGAAAATCCCAAATTACTATCGACGATAGAAGTTATCTTGAGTGATGCTGGGATCCATTGTTTATTTATCCAACATTACTTCGCTCGAAAGCTGTGGGATAGATTTATTGCATTCTTTGTTATATCTTGGGTGATGCCAGGATCTATTGTCGGCCTTCTATTAGCCTGGCCTGGTGGTGTGCTAGGAAAAAGGAGGTCAAATGGCAGAAGTTAGCGATGAAGGCAGTTCTATGGGCCATTTCAAGGGAGAGAAATGAACGGTGCTTCCAAAACAAAAGCAAATTGGAGGCAGATGTATACAGGAGGGTTAAAATAAACATAGTATGGTGGATTTCTTGTACAAAAGACTTTGATCCAAATAATGGGTTGTTTCTAGCGGGGATGTAAAACTATTCATAAATGGAGCCTTTTGTGCTCATTACTATTAGCAAATTAATCATTACCTTTTATGGGGAAAAAAGACAAACTATTGATGATGGAGGTTATTCCATAGATTTTGTATCCATGCGTGTTCAAAATGTAATTTTATCTAGATTATCTGTGCTAATCATCTATATTGTCCCCTTACCTTAAGTCAGTCAAGTCAAATTTTGATGCACCACAGGAGCTGTTAAAACGCCTTAGATCACGCCAAACACTCGTCAATGAGTAGAGATTCAGTTGCACGTGCAATGGTAAGGGCTTCATAGCATCTGCCAAAAAGATTATAACATTAAAGTAACCCATCTGGAAAACATTAGGATAGTTATGAAACCAGAACCTGTTAGTTGCATAAACATTCTGAATACTGCAATGTTAAAAGAAAAGTTTATGAATCAAAAGCACGTCACTACAGAAAGAAAAGATGCCCATGTTGGTTGTGAAGATTAAAAAAACTGAAAAGAATCCCGAGAGGCGGTCATTGCAAATGAAACTCAGGAGTGGGAAGGTAGGATTTATACAAAAAAACAAGGAATAAACAGTCTGGATTGATTAAAAAGGAAACCAGAACCCAACAAAACTAATTTAGTCAACTTCAGCCAAAGAGACATGCTGAATATGACTTGGGTTACAATGTCTAAAACAAGTCCAGCAGCAACTTCAAATAACCTGACCTTTTTTCCAAAATCCCTGCTGTGCTAAATATCTATGTAAATAGGAGATAGGAGAGAAAACTGAGGAAAAGAACATGAATTTCCAGATGTAACAGTTTCCCCCATCTGAGAAAGCAAAAAAGAGGGGAAGTCAATTTCCTTTTCCTAGCTTTTCCTCATAACACAAGTACAAGTGTACAACCATTTCCAAAAAACGAACTATTAAAATAGATTTCCATGGTTACAAGAGACAGATCTCACTGTTTGACCATTGATATTTTAGCATTTCCATAGGGGGGAAAACACTCATGGCCAAATAATGGAATTACTGTTGGACTGCAGTTTTACATTTCCTGAGGATTCCATAGGGGCTTTCCATTTCTATATTTTGGACTCTCTTTATCCAAATAGGAAAAGTAATTCATTCACAGAAAAATAAAGGGAGAGAAAAGTAGAGACATAAACAACATTAGATGAACCGAAGGAAACAAACAGAGGATCTTGGTGAGGACAGTGAGATCATGGAGAGATTAAAAAGTTTCAAATGTCATTGTTTAAGATGTGGGTGTTGCGTGTTGGGATAGAACATAGACAGGCCTTGGACTCCAAATACGCTTACTGCATTAACTACCCTAACTTGACTAAAATCTTGAAACTAACTTTGACTTACTCCAACTACTTTCCTAAATCGAACAAAATTTGCTTAAGGCCTGTAACAACAGCCCTAAATTGATTACGAACCTTTACTTAGGCTGCAGGAAATGCACTATTCAAATTAGAGTGACTTACTTGGGGATCAAGATAGTCGCCCCCTAGACTCTACAGACTTGTACCATGCATGAGGTACATGTGGGATGTGCATTAAATCCAAACTGTCCAGATGGTAGACCCACAGTAGATTGGTCACGTCTCAAAATTCAGATCTGGTTAGATGTTCTGACCTTCAACTAATGGACATCCATTTGTTTAATTTGCACTGTTTAGTGGTTTCCATTTCTAACAGTCCATCAGATATCAACCAATCAGCCAGTTAGGATCATTCTTTTGGTTATTTTTTGAGTTATGATCAATCTACAGTGGGGTCCACTATTGAGCTGTTCAGATTTGAGGTGGACTCCAATTATGCGTCCCCGCACCCTATCATTCCCAGTCCACTAAACGAGACAAGAGACAGACAAAAGAAAAAGATGCAGTAGTGGAGTTTCAAGCAATACCATTCCCCACCACCTAATTAGTGGAATCAAGCAAAGCAGAATGGAAGTGCAGCAGAAGAACCACCGCATCGGCTCCTAAGGCTGTGTACAGTATATGCAGATTTTCAATTCCAACAAATGGGGCTCCTGATTTAGTGATCCAGACCATTGTTCTATTTCATCCCACTTGATGGACGTCCCCAAAGAATACCGCACAAGAACCTAAACACCGATCATTGGACATTTTTCAGTTGAATAACTGAATGCTTGCTAATTTTATTGAAGGCAAATGGTAAGAGAAGGCCAGTTAGGATCATTCTTTTGGTTAAATGTAATTTTGTGCCTCTCTTTCTTAACCATATATTTGTTAGGCCACAAACAGAATATGGTGGTTCCTCTTTCTTATAGAATTAGGGTTGTGTGGTGGGTCCACCATGTGGTGTGTATGGCATCCAACCCGTCTACCAAGGCCAGCCCAGCTCACCATGAAAGTTGAACACCCCAAAAAATCAAGCTGATCCAACCATCACGTGAATTCGGTGGTTCTTCATAGTTTTCTGCAGTATGGCCCAACTAATTATTGAATAAGCCCGATTTTGGGGGCATCCCATCATCGTGATGATGGGGCCCACTTGATAGGCAGGCTGGATGGGCATGCTGCACACAACACAGTGGACCCCACAAAGAGAATATGGTATGAGGAGGTGAACGAATAACTCGCGGAATAAGCCTATTCTACGGGGACTGGTAGAGGAACCAGCTACATACAGAGAGGCCTTCAATTCTACGACTATAGAGATAAGTGGAGGATGGTTCTTTGATGGGGGCACATGAACAGACCAGTGATCTAGATTACGCTGGGAGATGGGCCCCGCTTATGTCCGGCCCCTGCACCATATTGTAAAACAGGAAAAAAAAAAAAAACCCTAAAATCAAGAAAATGGGAGATGGGATTTGGAAGAGGGTTACCAGAGAGATTCCGGAGATAGGGCGAGTATGAGTATGTTTGCCTTCGAATGAGGGAAGAAGCCATGGCCAGTGTTCGTCGCAGCTCGAAGCCTCGAATACATCAACCAAAAGCAATAGGGCGGGAAATGAAATCAACGGTCGATCGAAAATTCATACTCCCGCTGTTCGTGCCGGGAACTTTCAACCCCCGATTACGTAGTTATTATTGTGTGGTCCTCGAACGCGTGGTGTAGTCGGGATTATTCCACGTGTCAGCCACATCATTGAAATTTCAATGAAAGCAAAAGGAGTGGACCATCCATGGTCAACAGACATGGCGACTTGGACCGAGTCGTTCGGACCCTAGTCGAGTAGATGAATCAGCCCGACTCACCAGAGTCGGGGTATCAAGGTAAATTGGTGTTGATCAGTAGTAATTGATGTGTTAAATATATTAAAATATTCTTTTTTGAAAGCACAGCAAAATAATATGATTTTATTTCATATGAGTTTTGAATGGCCATGGATTAGTAAATCATAATCATCATTCTCTTTCTCTATCCCTCCTGTAAATATAGGCTATCAAATACAATTTGATTATTGGATACTAATTATATTGTAAGAAATGCAGTTAGTTGTTTTAATTCATATGGATTTCATTGTAATTACTAATACATATTAAATACAATCTATCCAACGATTCATTTTTAAAGCATAAAACATTTGAATCATAAGTTACTTTGGATAAGTTACTTGTTCCATAACTAGCTTATTTTGGTTCGTACTTAATTAGAAGATAAGTATATTTGGTAACCAACATACTTATCATATAGAAAGTAGAAAATCATGTTTGGCGTACAACATCATAAGTAATCATTTTGAAAGTTTGATTAGTCCCAATCACATCCACCATGCATCATCTAGTGCCAACCTTTGGCATGGATCGTTCATTTTTTAAGCCCCAACTTTGATGTGAGTTGTCTATCATGCAAGGCCTACTTTGATTGTGAGTCATTCATTATCCGAGGCTGATTTTTAATGTTCATAGTTCATTGAGTAGAGACCACGTTTAATGTTAATTATCCATCATGTGGGTCCCATCTTCAATATCCAATGCCCATCATGTAGAGCCCACCTTTGATGAGGACCGCCCATCATGTGGGCTCACCTCCGATGTGGGTCGTCTATCATGTAAGACCCTCCTTGGATATGGGCTGCTCATCATTAGGTTAACCTTACCTTGATATGGATCATCCATCATGCGGGTCCATTATTATTAATTATTCATCACGTGGAGTCCACCTTTGATGTGGGTTGCCCCTCATATTGGCTTCACCTCTAATGTGGGTTGCCTATTATGCAGGGCTTGCTTTAGATGTAGAGTTATATATGGTTGGCTCGCTTGACTCGACTCAAAAAAGCTTGATTCAATTCAGTTCAAAATTGAGTTCGAGTTGAGTCGAGTTGATTTTTTGAGCTCGAAAAATTTTTGAACCGAGCTCGACTCAACTTGAATCGAACCCTAGCTTGTATTGAACTGGATCGAATTAGTTGGGTGACTCGTTTACTTTAATATTGATGTTGCTCACCAAGTGTTTGACAAAATGACTCAATGAAGTGTCAACTGGTGGCAAGGAAGGTATATATACGAAACAAATACCTTTATGTACACACACACACACACACACACACCCACATATATTGATGTTGCCTACAAGGTGTTTGATGAAATACCTGTAAAACCGCCGCTACCGTTTTACAAACAGTGAGATTTTGAAGGTGCAGTCCATATGTTTGTGGAAATGCTGCATGGGCGAATTCGGCTTCGACTCAAACTGGCCCGAGATGTTGACCGAACCGAATCGAGCTAGTCAATTGGGCTTGAGGACCAAGCTGAACTGAGTTGGCTAGTCAAGCTCGAAGACCGAGCTGAGCCAACCCAAGTTTGAGCTGACCCAGTGGCCGACCCAAGTCGAGCTTGACTCGGATCGACTCGTGTACACCTCTACTTGGACGTGGGTCATTCATCACTAGGGATGGACCTTTGATGTGCATTATCCATCATGTGGGGCCACCTCAACACGAGTCATCATCATGTGGGGCCCACTAGATCATCTACTCATTCATTGGATGATTTTCCAATCTCATGAACTTAATAATAAGAATTTCATTTCTACATTGCGTATTTCCTAAAAAAGTTTACTAAGTTGCTTTGTCACTAATGAAAAGAGAAAGAAATATGGTAAATTTAAAAGTTGAAAAACAATAAAAAAATATATAATTGATAAAAATAAGTTACATTATCTAAAAAACTTATAATTTAAGTTTAATAGCCAAATTAACTTATTAACTTCCATAAGTTAAAAAAGCTACTAATTTGGTAGTATCTAAAGAGGCCCTAAGTAAATTTCATCAAGTGGTCCTTAATAAGGATATACTCATACATATGATGTGCTTTCAATTATATCCTAAGGCCCTTAGCCTAAGAAATGGTGGCTGATTAAGTAATCTTCGCCAAGTAAAGTCTCTTCATATTTAGTCATATGCGGGGTGGCAACTGGACCAGAATAGACAGAAGCTTGCCAAGTTCAAGCCCTTTAGCAGTGTCTTAAGGGTATGTTTGGCCCGACGCACTGGACAAAAACTGGATGGTATTAAGTGGGATTTGATCTTAATTTCTATCCAATACTTTGTTTGAATGGCTGGATGTTACTCTGGTGTATAATGCCTCGTAAACTACACTGGCCTCCCAAGGGATTCATGAAATCCTTCCTTTAGACTTCGCCCATCGATCAATACAGCATGGGATACGGGATGAGACCACAGGCGGCCTCACAAGCAGCCCACCCTAATGTATAACTTCAATCCACACTGTTTATACTTAAAATCCATTTAGTATAGAGAACTGGACCAAAACAAATGCAGATCCAAGGCTGCGTGGACCACACCGAAGTAAGCAGCGGTGCTAAGGACGCCCACTATTGCAAAACGCTTACATTTCCAAACACTCCCACGAGTTTACAACTAGAGGTAGGCCGAATCCCATCACCCATCTAAACAGAAAACCCAGATCATCCCAGGCTCTTGCAATCCACTGGAATTCTTGGACAACCACGGCAGTCCTCACATTACCTTAAATCTAATTCCATGCATTCTAATTCACTCTAATGCAACGTCCAAAATGGCCCTAATAGTCAACACCCAGCCCATGAGCCAAGGAAACGAGGCTTCGCTTCGGCTAGCTAACATTTAATAAGTTGGGTGGGCCCTTGGGAAGATGCAAGCCCAAGTACAGCCCTGTTAACACTCCAGGCCTAACGGTCCAACCCATGGGCCACTACACGAACATTCAACAAGCCATGTCTGTCTTGGTTAATCTGATTCCTACACATGGGCTTTTCTTCAATGGGCTAGAAAGCCCAACCCGTAGAGTCATGACGGCTAGGCCCGGGCTGGAAATCTAATACCAGTGTTCCGACTGGCCCAGGCCCATGCCAGTGATGAACATCCTGGCCCGGTCTGTTGGCCCATTTAAATAATCAAGTGGGCCACCATGATTTTTTTTTAAAAAATGAATGGATGATATGGCACCTAAAGCGTTTCCTATTGGCTGCATGTGTATTCCTGGTCTAAGGACACTCATTGGAGTCGAGTCATGTTTCAATGATCCAAACCTTTTATATGATGGGACTTATCAATGTATGGCTGCATATGCAGCGTTTTGCCATTATTACTGTTTTTCAGGACATGCGTATCAACTATCATACTCTTCCAGAGTATCGAATTACTCTCGTTGACTTTGAACTGCGTGTAATAAATCACTGCTGAGGTAGGAAGCCGATCAAGTACTGAGTAGCGTACTGAGAAAATACTGTGATGTATCTACCTTATCCACACCGTCCATCTGTTTTAGCAGATAATTTTAGTGAAAATAGAAAATATTTAAACATATAAAAATCTCAAATAGACCACACCACAAGAAAAAGTGTGAATTGAATGTGTGACCGCTGGGAACTTCTTGGAGGCCATAGAAATTTTCAATCAAGCTGATATTTATGTTTTCCCTCCATCCATGTCCGCAAGACCTTATGACAAGGTTGGATGAAAAATAAACATCACTATGAGCTTAGGCAGGTTTCAACGGTGGACATTATCTCCATTGTTTCCTTTGGTGTGGTCCACTTGATCTTTGAACATGATTCAATTTTGAATTCATGCTCTAAAATTATCTGAAAAAATGGATTGACAGCGTGGATAAAACACATATCATCCACGATGGGCCCCACAAAGTAAGCAATCCGTTTCCTACTGAGTAAATGCTGTGGGGCCCACACATGATGCATGTGTCTAATCTACACCATCCATCCGTTTTTGCCAGATCATGTGAAGGCATGAACCCAAAATTCGAACATAACTCAGATGGTAGTTATGTATCAGTGTGTGGTACTTCCCACCGTACATGGAAACGGTCCTTGGTGGGTCCCATTCTGGAAGAATTTCAACACTTTTTTTTTGTGTGGATAGTCTATGGTTTGAACCGTCTGTTCGCAGAACGAAGTGGGGCCATCGAGATGGTTCGGTTGGTGGGACTTTTGTGCAATGGCCATGAATGACTGGACCTTTAGACTGTGGAGAATGTGCCACGTGGATGGTCAAGGGACAAAGGACTATCAGGTACTGTACTATCAATCTTTTCTCCAATAAAAACATATGATACGGCCCAACTGTCTCCCATGGAGTGACCCTACCCAGAACGGTTAAAGGGGAAAAAGAAAAGTGGGATTATTTGATACTCTGGCTTTGTGTGACATTTGATATGCAGGCCAAACATTAACTCAAGGACTAAATCGTGGAACCCACTTTCCTAAGTTATGGTTTAAATGTCAGATTGGTTGGACATTCTTAACCTTTTATTCGCGGACACTTGATTTTTTGAAATAAGAACTTTGGACCTTGACCGTCCAATAAATATCCAGCAATCTAACATTTAGATAACCGGATAAGAATATTATTTTTTGGGTGATACATGTAAACAGTTACCTAGAGTTTGAACGGTTTATTTTGAGTTAATTGCATGCTACATATGCAATTTCCAAATAATTTCTAAATGCATCTGCATCATTCATTAAAATCAAGAGTAATAAAGGTTGTCCTGGTCGAGAAGTGTAACTTAGGCCTGAGTCCAGTCAAATAAGTACTCTTGCTATCACTCTAGATAACCGTACATGAGATTTCTACCTCGTACAATCTAAAATAGACAGGTCTTCACCAGGCCATGATGATTAAAGAGGGTCTACCTTGACCGACTAGACCCAACTCAAGACTGGGTCTGGGTCTGGCTCAACCAATTTTCCATTTGAATTGGGTGGGGGTTACATTTTGTCAGCCTGAAGTTAAATGGGTTGGGTTTTAATTTGTTGAATCGAACTCGGCGAGTCATGAGTATGGTCTATCCATTCTTATCTTATCAAACACTAATTACACCCACTCTATAATATTATATTATATTATATGATATGATATAATATAAGTTTAAGAATTGCTAAATTCATTTATAATGGATGTAATTTGAAATATTTATATTAGTGAAGAGACTAAATATGTAGTTTATATTTTTATACAAAATGATTATACATTCATTTTTAATTTACTTTTATATTTTTAATTAAATGGGGCGAGGAGATTTAGTTTGGGTTGATCCATTTATAAATGAATTTAGCTAAGTCGATATTTTCAAAATTTGAGTTGGACCCATCTTTGTTATGACCCAAACTCACCTAGACTCGACCCATTAAGACACCCACCACCCACACTCTTTTGTGCAAGATTCAGGTATTCTTTTAGTATTGATAAATATGCCCTTGACATGTTAACAGACTGGACCGGGACAACGGGCTCGAGCCCAAGCCTGGTCCAAGTAATAAACAGGATTAAAATTTGGGCGTGGGTCCGGGTCTTTGGGCCTTGCATGGCCCATTGACAGCTCTGAGAAGAATCTGAAATGGGACCAAGAAAGGAAGTTGGAGGTGAGAAGATGAGAGTTAAGAGACAATAATAAAAGAAAGTGAAATCTATGAGGCTGTGAAAGAGGAGAAAATACAGAGATGGTTTTGGGTAATGAGAAGGCTTTGAAAGCTGAAAAGCAAAAGAAAACACAGATATACTTTGCCCAAAGTACACTAAATCAAAGATAACCTTTGATTGCCTTTGTCTCTCCCCATTTTGATTTCATTTCTCAAAATCTCTCTTCACCTCATTCAAACCCCACCCCAATAATCTACAATACTTGTTTCAGGATGGCTAGGGACACAACTGACCTCTTTGGATCCCGCCATGTTTTCTATGTGAAATCTACTCCGTCTATCAGATTATAAAATCGTTATGTTCACCGTCTATAAAAAATGATCAGCCTGATGAAATACTCAGATGGGCCATGCCAATAGGAACAATGTGAAATTTTGCCTAAAACCTCTAAATTTGTGCTTTGTGGACCATTTGTGATTTGGGTCATGCTGATTTTTGTATATTCCTTTCATCCTGGTGAGTCAGGGCCGATGAACAGGTTTGATGAAAGGTACATGCCATGGTGGTCCCACACACAACCTTATGGTTATTGTCCAATCTCCAATGCTCCTTTTGGTGTGGGTCCCAAATGAGTTGTGAATCTGGAAGATTGTTGACCCAGGTCATAGAATGGAGGAATCCACATGATGGACGGAGTGGATTTCACATATACACCATGGTGGCCCCAAAGAGCATGGGTTTTTTATGAACAAGGTGAAATGGGTGTTGCAGTGGATCCCAATCCATTCAAACCTAACGAACTGATGAGAAATTCCCATTTGTTTTCACGTCAATTTGATACGAATACGGGAAAAAAGGGAGGGATGGTTCGAACCAGATGGTCTGGTCTTTGGGCTGGCCCATTGTGGGTCCTTGCCAATCCAATCTGTTTGGTCTGAAACTTCAGCTTACAGCAAACATTCTTAAAAGGAACATGTATGCACAACAGGCCTTGAGGGCTAGTTTGAACATGCATTTGGATGCAGTTTGCAAATCCCAATCTTGTTTTGGGCTTGAAGAAAATTACACTAAGATGCCAACTCATCAAAATCCAATATCATCTACAAGCTCTTGAAGAAGGTGGTCTCTGAATTTATTTGATTTTGGGACCATGACTTGAAAACAATGGTTCACAATCTAGTCAGTGTAATGCGCAATTTCTGAGTGCATGTGTACCAATGGTCATCCTTTGCAGTGAAAAGGCAATTCAAAGGTGTGGCCACCATGTCAAGTGTTTTGTTGGCCATCTTGATTTATGTGTGACATCCAAAGCACACTTCATGTTGGGCTCAGGATGAATATCATGACCCCAAAAAATCAAGCTGATTCAAATTTTAGGAGGGCCGAACCAAAGGAAGCAATATAAAATGCACCAAATTCTAAAATCTAGTATACGATCTTTTGGGGGAGTTGATTAATCTTATGACCGGATTGTATGTCTAGATAGAAATAAAGGTGGACCCCAAACACAACTGGGTGTTTTTCCACTGTGGGTGTTATCGCTATTGTTTCCACTATAGAGGCCCACCGAGTTCCATCTTAGCCTAACACTTCATTTAGAGCTGGTTTGGATGCCACCAAATAAGTTACCTTTTCTACTAGTAGTAGTAGATAAGTGACTTATTTCAAATAAGTAAGTTTGGTTTATGACTAGTTATAAGTAACTTTTTACTTAAAAGTATTTAATTATTTCAGTTAAAATTTTTTAACTTTTTTACTATTCATAAGTTTTTTTTTTAAATTTTTTTTATTCTTTTATTTTAATAACACACGCGCCCACACACCACCACACACTCATGCCTTAGTGGGATTTCGCCACCTATGGGTACTCGAACCCCTGATCAGGTGTTGAAACTCAAGCAAGAGTAAGGACCCCTTTTACTAGGATCCTTGCTCTTGCTTGGGTGGTAGACTCTCGGGAGTTTTAACACCCGGTCAAGGGTTCAAGTATCCATAGGTGGTGAAAGCCCACTACGGCGTGAGTGTGTAGGTGTGTGTGTGTTTAAAAAAAAAAAGGACCCTTTTACTATTCATAAGTTGTTGAAGAGAAGCATTAGGATAGACAAAAGAGAGGAGAAGTTGATAAGTATGTTATTTGTCAAACATACTTATTTTCTTAACAAGTAGAAAATGAGATAAACAACTTGTGGAATAAGTGACTTATCTCAAGCAACTTACGATGCCTTAAAAGACTGATAATAGAAGGTTGCACCTGAATTCACTGAGTCCTGTCCTACCAGTATTCCAATACCTATTACTGCACAAGACACAAAATAAGATAGAATTTCATTTAATCCTAATTAAAATACATTGGATAAATGAGTTATCATGAATATACCACGCTAATATGACAAACATTAAACAATACCCTCAAAATCATTTACATAAAAACAGGTCTAAGCAGCAATTTGATCTGTCAATTTGTAGGGACAGTTATGGATTGCTTATGACTCTAAAGAATCACTTTTGTTAGGCAATTATAACCATCCCATCCATAGCTTGGAAAAAAAAGATGGCTATAAAATGTTCAAATCAAGAATGGAAGGGATCATATGATCATTGTTAGTTTGGCAAGATAGCACATGAAATGTGTTCTAAACTTGATTGACAGTTTAGATTGATTAATTCGATTGTCCAAGTAAATTGATTAAACTAGGAGCACTATAATTTAAAAGTGCTCTTTGATCACTCAACCATTTCTCTGGTAAGAAAGAGATAGAGAGTGAGAGAGGGAGAGAGATAAATAAAAAATGGGATGTAACTCATTTACAACCCCTTAAGGCGTACCACTTATATGACTAAACAGATTTATGATGGTGCAATCAAATGCATTGTAATTAAGTTAACAGTTTAAAATGACAACTTAGAAAATAGTTGTTTATGCTCTAGAAACAAATGCAGGCACACAAAAGGTATATATATATATATATAGCACATGTATATCAAAATTAAATTGTAGAAGACTTGTAACCCATTGGTTAAAAGTCATGGTGAAGTCAACAATCTTATTTTGCAATTCATTCTCATTTCCTTCTTTTTAAGAAAAATAAATAAATTTGACAAAAGTCTTCTAGTAAACCAATAATTAATTAACAAATGAGATTTTTTGTTCTTGAAATTAGTATTAGAAATTTGATCACTATAAGATGAATTAAGATTTTTTTTGGAAATGGTATAATTATCTATCTTACCCTTGTCAAAATAGGGAGAGCAATGAATCATTATTATTATTTTTGTTATTGTTTGATTCCAAATTTATATATTCGTTTGTTTTTTTAAAAAAATTTTACATTATAGTATTAAAGAACTACTAATTCACTGAGGGTATATAGGTAATGTGGGGAATGTGTATGCCATTGCATACATCATATTCTTTTAAAATCATAATCCTTCAAACTAGCTTTTAAAATCAAATAAGAAAAATTAAATATCTTTAGAGATGGTAATAATCCTCTTAATATTTGTAACTAATAACTTTACATTTATCTTTTTAATATTATTGTTTAAAATAGCATATATTATTACTTCTCATTGATTAGTACTTTTTTCTCTTTCTCTCTCTCTCTCTCTTTTTTTTTCCCAACCAAATTGAAATGAAAATTTTCACATAATCTCATATTACGAGACGTGAAGAAAAATATACATGATTTATTTATTAAGGAATCATAAGGTTATAATCAACATATATATAAGGTTAATGTCAATCTTGTAATTGCAACATAGGTCATTTAGGGTTTGTTTGTTTTTTCAAAGCCAGTGTAAATACACTGGAAATAAATAATTATTACAGTTTAATGTGTTTGAAAATTCTTGAAAATTCATAGGTATTTGTGCCACTGAAACTAGTTCAAAAGAGATAATTTTAATTTTTGAATGGTACGGTAATGTATATGATATATCCGTTTCGTCCATCTATTTTATTATAATATTTTGAAGTATGAGACGAAAAATGAAACAGATACAACACTCAGGTGGCCCACACCAAAAGAAACAGTAGCCCTA
Organism: Magnolia sinica; assembly: GCF_029962835.1. Classification (NCBI taxonomy): domain Eukaryota; kingdom Viridiplantae; phylum Streptophyta; class Magnoliopsida; order Magnoliales; family Magnoliaceae; genus Magnolia; species Magnolia sinica. Next base: position 104,920,344 of record NC_080578.1, on the reverse strand, counting down.
CAAAGTTTTTAACAGTAAGTATTCGATTCCCTTTTTCGTATGGTGTGGTCCACTTGAGTTTTGGATATACCTCAATTTTTTGCTCATACTATAAATTCAAATGGAATAATGAATGAACGGTGTGGATAAGCTAAATGCATCACAGTGGGACCCATATACATTTTGCAATGTTTTCGGTTTCCGTGTAAAAAAAGTAAGTAGTCAAATCAGGTACATTGTAAATACACGGGGAAATAATTATTACTCTTTTACCTGGTATTTACCAGTGCACTGAAAAATCAAACAGGCCCTTAGGTGGGCCTCAGTCACGGGAAGATAGAGAGATGGGTTGTAACAGTTTCAGGTTAACTGACTAACCATTACTTTGACATTTTGGGAACTGCCTAAGCAGTTTCTCTTGTAACCTTTTACTCTGATAGTTTGTAAATTGCATGATCAGTTTTCTCTTGTAATTAATAACAATTATGGTTACATTCCTATAAATAAGGTGAATGACTTATGACCAGAACAACATGAATTTCAAGCACTAATCTGTAGAGTGCAGAGAGATGTTGCGAGATAAAGTCAGGTTTCATCACTACCATACGATTTACAGTGTAAATTTTACTTAATGAAGAGTATTTTTCTATACATCTTCTTATACCAGTGAAAGCAGTGTAACCCTCTTTCGGTGACGTGAGACACAGTTGGTAAGATCCAACAACCAAACCTTCATCTTCCGCTATTTTGGATCAACGGAATTATTTTGAGGTGGCCGATTCCTAACATATTTAATTGATTTTCTTAAGACTTCATTAATTTTAATGTGTTTTTGGGTTAATCCCAAACTTCTTATCTTATATTAAGGATTAAATCTATCAGTTTTTAGTTGCTTAATTGGATTCTATTAATATATACGCTTTACAATGGTGAATATGTGTGTTTATACCCGTTTTTTACACACTTACATGGGCCAATGAGATGTTGGCATGTGTTGGCATCACACGCTAAATGATGAACGAAATCCTACTCGCGTGATCCATTTTACTTATACGCGATTTGGCTCGACCATATTAAATTGGCTTAGGATATGCCACATGACAGCCACGCCATGTGTGGTGCAGATCAACTTTAAGAGGAGTATAGACGTGTAAATGAGAAAGAGAAAGTATTAAATACTAGATTTCTATCAAAACTACTCTCTGCGAAAGAAATAATCTTATTAAAGTAAGACTCTCTTTCTCTTTCAACAATAAATGTCAGAATCACATCAAAAGAGATCTTTATCTAGTATTAAATGCTAAAGCCTTGCCAAAAGCAAATCTCTACTAATGCCAAAGCCAAGTGACGTAAAGGACTTTAGCAACTTCCCAATGTGGGAGTCCAAAGACGTGTGGACTTTGCCCGATGCACGTGAGAGTCTTTCTCTTATACACATAGCCGCACGCAATAGGTAACACTTACGTGGAAGAATAAAGAGATTTTCTCAACTGATCATCTAAATATTGTATGATGCTAAAGAATACACAAGGCCAGCACATCCTAAAAGCCTATATAAGTAGCACTCTATAACGAGCTCCTAGCCTCACGCCATTACAATCAAGTACGACTTTATTTTTCCATCCATCATGAACGTTTATATTTTTATTTATTTATGTTAGTTTAACTTCATCATTGCTCATAAGATGAGCCCCTTAGTTTATCCCCCCACTATTTATCCACAACATCTTGATGGATTGTAAAGAAAATAGCTTAGTTTTGATCGGATGGTTGTGGGGCTTTCCTGCTACGTGTTAGGTGATTTCATTGTCTATCTCGCCAAGAAGTCTAGACCACACCAAACGACGAACGGATAGTTGATTTACAACCGTCTTACCACGTGATTAGTTCCGATTGAGACCACGAACATGTTATCACCTTACTGACCATCTCACCACGAAGTCCGATTTCGATCAAGTAACGAATTAATTGTCAAAGATCCATCCTCCATCGGTTATCTTGATACAATCCGGTTCCGATCGCGCGATGAATAAATATCCATCCCGCACATCACAACCGTCTCGCAGTGAAGCTTAGTCTTGATTGGGTAATGAACAGATTGTTGTCCCTCAAGACAATCGTGAGTGTCATTATTGTAAAAAACATTAATAGAAAAATACTCTCGGCTTAAAATTTCTATATATGTTGTTATTGTTGAACTATGGTAGTGAATCGCGCTAAAAGAGCAAGCTTGTAAGGCCAGAGGCTCATGTATATTGTCACAAGGAAAAAAGAACTTGTTTGGAGGGATGAATCTCATTTACTTTTACTAATCACCTGAACATATATACAACAACTTACTGAAAGTGCCCATGTGTTCATTAATGTCGAACCCCTTTATTATTTTAAGATTATATAATTGTTTCTTAAGATATAAACGACTATCTAAGGATTTCTTCATATACAAATTATTTAGTTTTGTTTATACTCCTACAACAATCTTTTGATCCAAAACATTATATACGATATTATTCACTATATACGATTGTATCGAGGTTGTAGCTCTCTTGTCCAGTTCATCTCACCCTTCATTAGGCATAGATGCACAAACGCTTCGCCTTATCAAAGAGAGCGTGTTGCAATCCTTATTGAATTAGTAGACCTATCATCTTCATCTTCTCATAGTTTAAAGTTATTTCTCCCAATGAACTTCTTCACTTCATACTTAATATTAAATCATTTAAAAGACATAGTTTCGTAAATTAGATTTAATGTATTATAATCACTTCCTACACATGCAAGCAAATCATCAAACATGTAAAGTGAAAGGACACAAAGATTTTTTATACGGAAAATCCTTCGATGAGAAGGAAAAAAATCACGGGACCTAGTCCAACACAAATCCATTATAATCGAAATAATATAAGTACAATCATCAAGAGAACAACCTCTCTTTGATATCCAAACACACCACCCAAAAGGTGAATTTCAAGCAACAACAAAAGAAATGAATTTCCTCACTAACTATGGATTGCAAAAACCCTTAACACAACCTTAGAGAAGACAATCGAAGAGACCAACATTGTGGATTGATCCTTACAAGCTTTTAGATTAAATCCTCTCTTCTAATCAATAAGAAGCTTAAAAAAAGAAAACACATTGCTCCTCTTCCTCCACCAACCTTTCCCCTCTTTTTTCTAAGAAAGAAGACTCTGTTTGTATTGCTAGAACCCTCTCTTAGCAAAAAACTCAATTTTCTCTCAGTTTAGTTTGCTTATTTAAAAGACTAACACACTCTCACATACATGATCTAAAAAAGACTACTTAAGCCCATACGTGTGAATCTCACCTTCATATGAGGAGGGATCCCCAATAGCTGTATGAAGAGAGGTAAAGTGATTTGTAATCATTGCAAATTTTATTTACCTTACCACGATAAATGGTGAAACAAATATGCCTTATTTTTAACAACATAATGAGATTGAGCTAAGATAACTACATTGAAATATTTAATTATTTTAATTCCCACAATCACATATGTTTTTCTTAAGTCATTTGTATCAAAATGATAGTATCGAAACTAAATTTAAATAATGAGGAATGAACAAAATTGTAAGACTTTGAGAGACCTTAAGTAAGTTACTGAAAAGACTACCTTAAAAATAAATTAGTTCCCACTAGAGATTTAGAATTAAAATTTTGATGCATTAGGTTGTAACCCTTTTGTATTTGAGATACAACAACTCTCCACTTGATCAACAACTTACATTAGGTTTAGGCACATATAAGATCTACACCCCTACAAATATAGTTTGTCTTCAATTTGTCTAAAAATAAAAGAAAGTACTTATAGGAAGAAAAATTAAAAGTACATTGAAGATAAAAAAAAATGGATCTCTCTCCTTTATAAAAGCCTCTTTAAAAAATAGTTGTTGTACTAATTCGATAAAAAAGGGTAAGCTAAAATTCAAAATTTTAAATTATAAATTGAATTATAATTGCCAAGTTGAAATCAACCAAACTTAGACACATGCCCTAAAGAGATGTGACACATGGGATTTGTGACACACACACACACACGCCCAAGATATCTTGATAATTAATATTTAAGTTTAAAATTTTGAATTATTATTTTTAATTAAAATAGTATATAAGAAGATAGACATAAACATGCACGTAACACTCACACTTGAGTGCGCGCAAACCTATCTACATAAGTTCTCATATAAGATTTTTTCAATACTTCGCTTTATCTGATGTGGGAAAAAAAAATTTCTATAAAAATATAAATATAACATAAAAAACAAAACAAACTCACTTTGACTTAATATTTTTAATTTAAAATTTATTTATTTTTATTAACAATTCATATAACTTTGTTTAGTCCTTCAGGCTATCATGAACTTCCAACACACTAGCTTATGGTGGCACTCCGCTATCATTTTTCTCAAGATGGCGACAACTCATTCATGCTCACATGGCATGCACGTATGTTAATCAGTACCTTTCAAATCATGATAATGTTAATTGTACCTTTCAGATCATGATAATGAGTCTCACTATAGATGACATATTCTAAAAACCAAGGACTTAATTAATTAAATTGTAAAACATCCAAAATAAAGAAAAGAAAAAACAAAAAAAAAAATTTCTGAAAAATTTTAAACCTTTGAAAATAAAATGATCTTTCTAAAAGAACCAACGGGCAAATTCGGATGGCTGTAAAACAACTAAGAAAATCAATTAGATTATCCGAATTTAACTCAAGTCCTTGTCACATATACAACAAATAAGTCACCGCCATTTAAAATATACAATGATACATGCCCAATAAATAAGTCACCACCAATTAAAAAATCCAGGAACTATCATTGTCGCCTGGACTGTTTAGGGATTTATCTATTTATTATTATTATTATTATTTTGTGTAATATAGAATCCTGGATGAAATGTGGTGGACCACCTCTATGTGTGTGTGAGAGAGTGATATCTCTGGAGTGACTTATAGAGGCTAGAAACAGGAAGCTAGGTGGGCCCACGGTGATTTTTTGAGAAATCCACTCCGTCCATCCGTTTTTCTAGATCATGTTAAGACATTAGAAAAAATGAGGCAGTTCCAAAACTCAAGTGGGCCGCACAACAGGAAACAGTGAGGATTGAACGTCCACCGTTGAAACATTCGTAGGGCCACACAAGTTTTTGATCAGGCTACCGTTTTTGTGTTTTCGATTCATCAAGTAAGAGCGAGCTTATGAACGGTATGGATGGCAGATAAACATCACGATGGACCCTGGAATGTTTCAATGGTAGGAATTTCCTCACCCCTTTTTCCAATCCCGCGACCCACTTAAGTTTTGGATCTGCCTCATTTTTGAGCCTATGTCCTAACATGATCTGGCAAAAGGGATGAACAGGATGGATTCATTAAAAACATCATGGTGGGCCCCACTTATCTCCCAACTTCCTGCAAAAGTACCGCAGAGAATCCGTGTCCCGGGTAAAGTATTTGTAATTTTGTGGGTCGGGCCAGGCCCATTCGAAACATTGATTGGTCTGGCCCAGACTCGCCATTGCCAGCCCAACTTTAGCAGGTGCAGCGTAAAATGAATTTTCTTAAATAGACGGTCCGATGGAACGGATATAAAATGATGGGAGATTTAGTCCCAACAATATATATTGGTGGGCCTGTGGTCCTTAAGACCTGTACAAAGGTACCATCTCCACCGTTGAAAAAAATGATGGAATAGTTCAGACGGTGTAGATGGTCTCAATGACCCTGGAGAGGTGCTTGTTGTGCGCCTGGGTGGGATAAGATGCAAGTCAATGGATGGAGGGATCGGAATCATAAATGCATCATTTCATTATTGAATCCACATATCTTGTCCCCTCAGATACCGTTCATAACTAATGGTGGATCATCTCTGATGTAGAGCGGGTCGCGGACAGTTACATGGCCAAGATGGATCAGAAAAGGCCCGGTCGACGACAGAAGTGATCCAGACCATCGAAACATAAATCGGGCGTATCTTGCAATCCGGAATGAGTTATCTAACGTAAAATATATGATTTTGGGGTAGAACGAGCTACTGAAGCCAACCAACCCTGCTACGCTAGGTTATGCAACCCGGAATTGCGAAAAACCCCTGGATCGACAGTCATTTCCCTGTTTTAATTTCATTTTTACTATAAATAGTAAGTTTTAGTTTGATTATAACTCTTCATTCGTCGGGCTTTAAGAGTTGCGCCCAACATGAAAAGAGCTTAGAATAATTACGAGAACGGTTTGGTGAAGCCAAATTGGACACTTACTATTTTTGGCCGAAAACCTTGCGCACTAGTAGACATCACGACCGTCTATAAATAGTAAGTTTACTATTTATAGTAAGACGCGGATTCTAGGACTTTGAGTTGTAGTTTGATTCTGATTTCTTTCCCATTGCTTGGTACCCCTATTTAAAGGGTTGTGAACTCATTTTTTAAAATCAATTAATCAATTTCAAATTTCTTAGAATTTATTTCTATTTTCTGCTTTCTTTTTCTCGTGGATTCGAGAAGTCTCTGTGAGGAGTCCAGAGAAGCTCCGTGGATTCGGAGTAGTTATCCTCGTCAAGTTCAGCCCTGCGTCAATTGGTATCAGAGCGAGGTTTTTCCTCGGGCTGATGGCAAACAATGAAGGTATGAATCAAAATCCTGTGGACGGTGATCCAGGGATTTGTTATCTTTTGGAAAGAATGGAGTTTTCCATCGGGAGAGTCAGTTGACCATGCAAGGACTGCAGGCAACTCTCGACCGTCTTGCGGATGCTCTACTTCCGCCCCGAGCCCTAGGCGATGCTCCACCTCCTTTGGTTGCTCCCCCACCCATGGTGGCTCCACCACCCATGGTTACTGTATGACGCAACCCCAATTTTTGTAGAGCACTACCAGTGGCAAACCGTTGGGCTGCACCAGATGATTCAAGTTCTAGCGACGAGGACCTTAATGAGGGTTTTGCTCGACAACCAATCCATGGAGGTGATCATCTAGATCGTGCTGAAAGAGACTATCGAGGTAAGGCTGAACTTCCTAGTTTTAACGGTTTATTACGTATAGAAGATTTTCTCGATTGGCTAGCCGAAGTAGAGAGATATTTTGATTACATGGACGTGTCAGATCATAAAATGGTAAAATTGGTAGCGTTTAAATTAAAATCTGGTGCTTCTGCATGGTGGGAACAATTACAACTCTCACGAGCCAGCCAGAACAAGGCGCCCATCTCATCATGGCCACAGATGAGACATCTTCTTCGATCTCGATTTCTCCCCAGTGATTATGAGCAGATATTATTCCAGCAATATCAAAATTGCAGACAAGGAAATCGAATAGTCATAGATTACACTGAAGAATTTCAACAGCTGGCTACACGAAATGATCTGTCAGAATCTGAGTCACAGAAGGTGACACGATTTATAGGTGGGTTACGACCGACAATTCAGGACCGAGTTCAGATGTACCCAGTCGGGACTGTGGATGAAGCAGTTCAATTGGCGGGCACAACTTGGAAGAGCTCTTGCTTGTCCATATCCTTCAACTCGACCCCCCATGACGGGTCCTACGCAAGATCCAGTGCTGCTACGAGGAAAAGACCCAGTACCTCAACTTCCTACAACCGCAAACCGTGATATGGGGAGCGGCTCATCCAGACCTCAACGTGCGGCACTCACAACAGCGGGTCCGAGTAGGATTCCAAATCCTTATGCTCGACCAAGGTCGAACAATTATTACCGCTGTGGCCAACCAGGCCACTTATTAAACACTTGTCCTCAACGTCCCGCAGCACACTTGACTATAAACGAAGGGGGCACTGAAGATGAGGCCATAGAAGAAGACCATCGCTTTGATGAACATGAACAAATTACTGAAGAAATAGCAGGTGGCGATGAAATGACGGACGAGGATCGTGGCAAATTTCTAGTTGTGAGGCGATTACTGTATGCCCCACGAAAGGAATTACATCCACAACGACATAATATATTTCGTACTCGGTGCACCGTCAACGGAAAGGTCTGTGATGTGATCATAGACAGTGGTAGTAGCGAGAATATCGTCTCGAGAGTGATGGTGGACTAGTTGCGGCTATCAACGATGAAATATCCTTCCCTGGACTCTATCGGCTGGATAAAAAAGGTGAATGAGACCAAGGTAACTGAACAATGCACTATCTCATTTTCAATTGGTAAAAATTATAAGGATCAAATACTTTGTGATGTGGTCGATATGGAAGCTTGTCATATGTTACTCGGTCAACCCTGGCAGTCGGACTGTGATGCGACCCGTAGGGGACTAGATAATGTTTACGTATTCGTCAAGGATAGTCAAAAAATAATCTTTGCCCCTATGGCACCAGAGAACCACCCTGAAGCCTCTAAAGTGGAGGGGAGTTTTCTCTTGACCATTCGAAATTTTATGGAGGAATCCAAAGAAACCGGCGAGGTATACGCTGTAGTGGTGAAGGGCGAGGAAGAGGAACCCTCAAACATCCCTCCAAGTTTAAGACTGTTGCTAAACGAATTCAAAGAAGTCTGGCCTGAGGATTTACCTGATGGATTGCCCCCATAAGGGACATCCAACATCACATAGACCTTGTCCCTGGGGCTAGCCTGCCCAACCGCCCTCATTATCGGATGAGTCCGAAGGAGTGCGAGATACTTCAGGGGCAAGTGGAGGAATTGATCCATAAGGGTCTCTTGAGAGAGAGCATGAGCCCATGTGCCGTACCAGCATTATTAACGCCAAAAAAAGATGAAAGTTAGCACATGTGTGTTGACAGTCGGGCAATCAACAAAATTATCATTAAATATCGGTTCCCAATACCACGGTTGGACGACATGCTCGATATGTTAGAAGGGGCCATGGTGTTCTCTAAACTAGATCTAAGGAGTGGGTACCATTTGATTCGTATTCGACCCGGTGATGAGTAGAAAATGGCATTCAAGACCAAGGAAGGGTTGTATGAGTGACTGGTTATGCCCTTCGGCCTATCGAACGCACTAAGTACTTTTATGCGTTTGATGAATCAAGTTCTAAAATCGTTCACTGGCTGATTTGTGGTAATATATTTTGATGACATATTGATATATAGCCAAGATGAAGCGGAGCACAGGAAACATCTCAGGCAGGTGGTGCACGTCCTACAAATTAACAAGTTGTACCTCAACTTGAAGAAGTGTAGTTTTTTAACTGACAACCTGTTGTTTCTAGGATTTGTTGTAACGTCCACAGGCATTTGTGTGGACGATGAAAAGGTGCGAGCTATTAGGGAATGGCCGATCCCGACAAATATTCATGAGGTGAGGAGTTTTCACGGGTTGGCGACTTTTTATCGTCGATTTGTGCGAGATTTTAGCACCATAGTTGTGCTTATAACAGATTACATGAAAAAAGACCGTTCCAGTGGACCGATAAAGCTGACAAGAGCTTTCATGAGATCAAGCATCGTTTGTCTACAACACCGATTTTGGTGCTTCCTAATTTCGACAAATTGTTTGAGGTTGAGTGTGACGCTTCGTAAGTCGGAATTGGAGGAGTATTATCACAGGGAGGCAGGCCGGTAGCCTTCTACAGCGAAAAGCTTAACGAAGCCCGAAAGAAGTGGTCGACTTATGAGCTTAAGTTGTACGCAGTTGTTCAGGCGCTGTGACATTAGTGGCATTATTTAATTCAAAGAGAGTTTGTTTTGTACACTGACCATCAAGCATTAAAGTTTATTAATAGTCAGACTAACGTGAATCGTGTGCATGCTAGATGGGTTGCATTTTTACAGAAATTCATATTCGTTCTGAAGCACAAGTCAGGGCAACAGAATAAGGTGGCTAATGCACTTAGCCGTCGTGCATCATTACTTGTTACGATGAGCAACGAGGTGGTCGGCTTCGACTGTCTCAAAGAGCTGTATGTCGAGGATGATGACTTTAAAGATTCTTGGATGAAGTGCCAAGAAGGTTACCCTAGTGACCTTCATATACAGGATGATTTTCTCTTCAAAGGGAATCGATTGTACATCCCCCAAAGTTCTCTGAGGGAGCAAATTATTCAGGAGCTACATGGAGGTGGCCTTGGTGGACACCTGGGGCGAGATAAGACGCGAGCTCTTGTGAAAGAGCGGTATTACTGGCCGCAATTAGTACGCGATGTGGGAAAAGCCATACAACGTTGCCATGTTTGTCAAACCTCCAAGGGGTAATCTCAGAATACGGGCTTCTACACCCCATTACCTGTGCCTAACGGTCCTTGGGAGAATTTATCAATGGACTTCGTGCTTGGTCTCCCACGAACACAACGCGGTATAGATTTGGTGTTCGTGGTGGTAGATCGTTTCTCCAAGATGGCACACTTTATCCCATGCAAGAAGACCCTCGCTACAACACATGTGGTGAATTTATTTTTTAGGGAGGTCGTACGGCTACACGAGGTCCCCAAGACCATTACTTTCGATCGTGACACGAAGTTCATTAGCCACTTTTGATGGACTTTATGGAATCAATTCGATACACGACTTCAGTTTAGCAGTGCTTACCACCCACAGACTGATGGGCAGACCGAAGTTATGAATCGCACGTTGGGAAACCTCCTTCGTTTTATTTTAGGAGAAAAAATGAAGCAGGTCTTGTCTCAAGCAGAGTTTGCATTCAACAACATAGTGAACCGTTCAACAGGGAATCACCGTTCTAGATTATCTACGGACGAGGGCCTCGCCACACACTTGACTTGGTCCCTCTGCCCAAGCACCCAGGCACGAGCATTGCAGCAGAACATATGGCAGATAAGATCATGAGCATCCATGCAGAAGTGCAGACCAAGCTACATGCCTCGAACGAGAAGTAAAAGGAACAAGAGGACAAGCATCGGCGACAAAAAGTGTTTGAGGTGGGCGACCGCGTTATGGTCCATCTGCGTAAAGAGGGATTTCCGACCGGGACATATAACAAGCTGAAAAATAGGAAGATTAGACCAGTACCAATCATCCGAAAGATCAATGACAATGCCTATGTTGTTGATCTTCCAGATGACATGGCAATCTCACAGACTTTCAATGTCGCGGACCTGACCGAGTATCATGAACCAGAGCATGACGAGAACTCGAGGACGAGTTCTTTTGAAGTGAGGGAGACTAATGTAGAGCGGGTCGCAGACAATTACGTGGCCAAGATGGATCAGAAAAGGCCCAGTCGATGGCAGAAGTGATCCAGACCATCGAACCTTAAATCGGGCGTATCTTGCAATCCGGAATGAGTTATCTAACGTAAAATATATGATTTTGGGGTAGAACGAGCTACTGAAGCCAACCAACCCTGCTACGCTAGGTTATGCAGCCTGAAATTGCAAAAAACCTCTGGATCGATAGTCGTTTCCCTGTTTTAATTTCGTTTTTACTATAAATAGTAAGTTTTAGTTTGATTATAACTCTTCATCCGTAGGGCTTTAGGAGTTGCACCCAACGTGAAAAGAGCTTAGAATAATTAGGAGAACGGTTTAGTGTAGCCAAATAGGACACTTACTATTTTTGGCCGAAAACCTTGCGCACTAGTAGACATCACGACCGTCTATAAATAGTAAGTTTACGATTTATAGTAAGTCGCAGATTCTAGGAGTTTAAGTTGTAGTTTGATTCTGATTTCTTTCCCATTGCTTGGTACCCCTATTTAAAGGGTTGTGAACTCATTTTTCTAATCAATTAATCAATTTCGAATTTCTTAGAATTTATTTCTATTTTCTGCTTTCTTTTCCTAGTGGATTCGAGAAGTCTCTGTGAGGAGTCCAGAGAAGCTCCGTGGATTCGGAGTAGTTATCCTCATCACGTTCATCCCTGCGTCAATCTCCTTCTCAAGAAAAGGATTGCTAGGTGGGCCCCACCCTCTCTCTCCTCTTTATTTTATTCATTTTGGGGTGGGCCCCATTTCTCCTTGGAGGATATATCACCCTTCACTTTTACCACCTGGGCATTCCATATCTGTGGGGGAATGATTCCAGGTCTTGCTCATCAGCACTCCCTAAAAGCCGTGGGACCCATGTTTATGTGATCCAAACCGTCGCTCTGATGGTTCCTAGTATTGATGAGGGATTCGCTTGAAATCTCACGGATTGGACTATTTTACTGTTAGATTTCTCACCAATAAGTAGATGGTTGAGAGAAATTACACTGACGGTTTGGGTTAAATAGAAAGAAGACTAAATATTGAACGATAAGGATTTTTCAATTTGATTTTTTTTTTTCAAATGACACCACGATCTATCATGGGGCCTATCAGATGGACGGTTTGGATTCTCGAATAGAACCCAAATCATGATACAACCACACATGTAATTCCTCCCCCTTCCATCATTATAATTTCATTGCTTCAAGGCTTGTGGATTCCAAGATCCACATGATAACTAGACATATATGGTTGTGGAATCATATAAAAACGAACAGCCATAAGCGTCTTTGGAGACAACTTTCTACTCTGCCAGAGGGTGATGGTTCGTACGCATCCACGCATACATTAGACTGTACACGTGGCATTCACCTAACTCAAATCAAACCATTCAAATCACGGGCCCGGTCTTACATATGTCACAAGCCAAAAAATCGCAATGAACTTTATATCCTAAAACGTTGATTTATGGACGTTAAAATTAAACGAAAAATAATCGATGGCCTAGATTCAACAAATGAATGTCCATTAATCAGAGGTGAGGATAATTCGAATTGATCCGATTTTCGGATTTTGGTCCATCTAAAGTGGGTCCCGCATTTTTGACGATTTAATTTGAACTGCACCTAGGAAATCGGATGGTTATCCGGATGCATACGTATGGACCATCAGACACTTAGATGGTTGTGATGGTGATTAGATGATTTGAGTAGACAAAACTCGGGCGAGCACGCACTTCCTAAACATGCGATGGATTTGTGATGTGATGAGGCATTTCGTTCATGTCCTTGTCCAGCACACTCCATAACAGACTGCCACGTCATCAAGGTGGACAACTTGGACGGCGCCCGTTGGTCAAAATAAAGATCTTTGATGGGGTCTTTGTGGGGCCCACACGATCGCGATGCTAGTGGAGCCGTCACTAGGGTAGGGTGGGAATGTGGACTTGTGGTGGGGGGATTCCCTATTTTGGGAGTTGGGGGGACCCGAGTATTATTCCGCCGTCTAAAATAGAGTATTAAACAAATACACCACTCGATTACTAATACCCAGGGAATATACAAATTAAGAAGAGTTTCTTTTACATCCGTCGCGACCGAGGATCCGGTCCGTGTATCTACCCACTGGGGCCCACATGATGAGATGGTCTGATGATTCAAACCATCTATATTCCCATTACAACTATAGATTAACTATTTTCAATGATCCTAACCTTTAATATGTGGACCTGAATGCCAACCGTTGAAAATTTTCTTTTGAAATGCATCCCGAGATATTGACGGTCACAATCATCCTTTCAATAAAAAGTTTCTTACTCTGACGGTAAAGATATAGAGTCGATGTAATGATCATCAGATCAATCAGTATGTGGGCCCCATTGGAGAGAGACAGATGGGTGAAGCTGAGTTGCGAGAGCGCGAGACGAATTGAGTTAAAAATGAGGTGAGTCAAGGTCTGACACGGTCTCTAAAACAGGTCATTGGGTTGTACGGTGAGTCAAGTCACAACATTTCACTTTGCCGGGTTCAGGTAACCGACGGCCAGACCGGCTGCACCGACAGTTGCAGCAGCCCCCATGAGAGCGTGGGTGGAAAGGTGGGGATGATTTTAAATAAAGAGGATCTCGTTTTGAGCCCCACATGGAGATATGATCAGATGATCAGAACCGTCCGTATTCTGGACACTGCCCTAGAATGGTCACTTTAGGAAAATTTAGTTGAATGGATGGTTTTGAATATTGTTGTGTAGTTGAATATGAAACTTTGAATAATAAAAATTCAATGGCTACTGTTTAGCTTAACTAACCAATGGAAATTACCACCTTTTTTTCGTGAATAAGTAGTGGATCACAAGCAATCCAAAGTAATGCTGAGGGGATGGACGGTGGTGAACGTTGGATCATATCCCCATGTGCCCCCCGATTGGGCATAGATGCTTGTGATCTTGAGTCGCGTGACTCAAAACGAACTCTTTAAAAAAATGTCATGGCACCCCTTGTTTTTCACATGATGTTCTTATTAATTCCATGGGAAGGTGATGTAGAGCGGGTCGCGGACAGTTACATGGCCAAGATGGATCAGAAAAGGCCCGGTCGACGACAGAAGTGATCCAGACCATCGAACCTTAAATCGGGCGTATCTTGCAATGCGGAATGAGTTATCTGACGTAAAATATATGATTTTGGGGTAGAACGAACTACTAAAGCCAACCAACCCTGCTATGCCGGGTTGCACAGCCCAGAATTGTGAAAAACCCCTGGATCGATGGTCGTTTCCCTGTTTTAATTTCGTTTTTACTATAAATAATAAGTTTTAGTTTGATTATAACTCTTCATCCGTCGGGCTTAAGGAGTTGCGCCCAACGTGAAAAGAGCTTAGAATAATTAGGAGAATGGTTTGGTGAAGCCAAATAGGACACTTACTATTTTTGGCCTAAAACCTTGCGCACTAGTAGACATCACGACCGTCTATAAATAATAAGTTTACTATTTATAGTAAGTCGCGGATTCTAAGAGTTTGAGTTGTAGTTTGATTCTAATTTCTTTCCCATTACTTGGTACCCCTATTTAAAGGGTTGTGAACTCATTTTTAGTCATCAATTAATCAATTTCAACTTTATTAGAATTTATTTCTATTTTCTGCTTTCTTTCCTCGTGGATTCGAGAAGTCTCTGTGAGGAGTCCAGAGAAGCTCCATGGATTCAGAATAGTTATCCTCATCACGTTCATCCCTGTGTCAATTGGTATCAAAGCGAGGATTCCCCTCGGGCCGATGGCAAATAACGAATGTATGAATCAAAATCCTATGGACGGTGATCCAGGGATTCGTTATCTTTCAGAAAGAATGGAAGCTTTCCACCGGGAGAGTCAGTTGACCATGCAAGAGCTGTAAGCAACTCTCGACCGTCTTGCGGATACGCTACTTTTGCCCCGAGCCCTAGGCGGTCCTCCACCACCCGTAGTGGCTCCACCACCCATGGTTGCTGTACGACACAACCCCGATTTTTATAGAGCACTACCAGTGGCAAACCGCAGGGCTACACCAAATGATTCAAATTCTAGCGACGAGGACCTTAATGAGGGTTTTGCCCGACAACCAATCCATGGAGGTGATCATCTAGATCGTACTGAAAGAGACTATCGAGGTAAGGTTGAACTTCCTACTTTTAACGGTTTATTACGTATAGAAGATTTTCTCGATTGGCTAGCCGAAGTAGAGAGATATTTTGATTACATGGACGTGCCAGATCATAAAAGGGTAAAATTGGTGGCGTTTAAATTAAAATTCGGTGCTTCTGTATGATGTGAACAATTACAACTCTCACGAGCTCACCAGAACAAGGCGCCCATCTCATCATGGCGACGGATGAGACGTTTTCTTCAATCTCGATTTCTCTCCAATGATTATGAGCAGATATTATTCCAGCAATATCAAAATTACAGGCAAGAAAATCAAACAGTCACAGATTACACTGAAGAATTTCAACGGCTGGCTACAAGAAACGATCTGTCAGAATCTGAGTCACAGAAGGTGACACAATTTATAGATGGGTTGCGACAGATAATTCAGGATCGAGTTCAGATGTACCCAGTCGGGACTGTGGATGAAGCAGTTCAATTGGCAGGTAGGGCAGAAACACAACTTGCAAAAGTTCCTGCTCGTCCATATCCTTCAACTCGACCTCCCATGATGGGTCCCACGCAGGATCCAGTGCTGCCACGAGGAAAAGACCCAGTACCTCAACTTCCTACAACCGCAAACCGTGATACGGGGAGCGGCTCATCCAGGCCTCAACGTGCAGCACCTACAATAGCGAGTCCGAGTAGGATTCCAAATCCTTATGCTCAGCCAAGGTTGAACAATTGTTACCGCTGTGGCCAACCAGGCCACTTATTAAACACTTGTCCTCAACGTCCCGCAGCACACTTGACTATAAACGAAGGGGGCACTGAAGATGAGGCCATAGAAGAAGATCATCGCTTTGATGAACACGAACAAATCACTGAAGAAATATCAGGTGGCGATGAAATGACGGGCGAGGATCGTGGCGAATTTCTAGTTGTGAGGCGATTGCTGTATGCCCCACGAAAGGAATTACATCCACAACGACATAATATATTTTGTACTCGGTACACCGTCAATGGAAAGGTCTGTAATGTGATCATAGACAGTGGTAGTAGCGAGAACATCATCTCAAGAGTGATTGTGGACAAGTTGCGGCTACCAATAATGAAACATCCTTCCCCGTACTCAATTGGCTGGAAAAAAAAGGTGAATGAGACCAATGTAACTGAACAATGCACTATCTCATTTTCAATTGGTAAAAATTATAAAGATCAAATACTTTGTGACGTGGTCGATATGGAAGCTTGTCATATGTTACTCGGTCGACCCTGGCAGTCAGACTGTGATGCGACCCATCGGGGACGAGATAATGTTTACGTATTCATCAAGGATAGTCGAAAAATAATCCTTGCCCCTATGACACCAGAGAACCACCCTGAAGCCTCTAAAGTGGAAGGGAGTTCCCTTTTGACCATTCGGGATTTTATGAAAGAATCCAAGGAAATCGGCGAGGTATATGCTATAGTGGTGAAGGGCGAGAAAGATGAACCCTCAAACATCCCTCCAAGTTTAAGACTGTTGCTAAACGAATTCAAAGAAGTCTGGCATGAGGATTTACCTGATGGATTGCCCCCCATGAGGGACATCCAACATCACATAGACCTAGTTCCTGGGGCTAGCCTACCCAATTGCCCTCATTATCGGATGAGTCCGAAGGAGTGTGAGATACTTCAGGGGCAAGTAGAGGAATTGATCCGTAAGGGTCTCTTGAGAGAGAGCATGGGCCCATGTGCCGTACCGGCATTATTAACACCAAAAAAAGATGGAAGCTGGCTCATGTGTGTCGACAGCCGGGCAATCAACAAAATTACCATCAAATATCGGTTCCCAATACCACGGTTGGACGACATGCTCGATATGTTAGAAGGGGTCAAGGTGTTCTCTAAACTAGACCTAAGGAGCGGGTACCATCAAATTCGTATTCGAATCGGTGATGAGTGGAAAACGGCATTCAAGACCAAGGAAGGGTTGTATGAGTGGCTGGTCATGTCATTCGGCCTATTAAACGCACCAAGTACTTTTATGCATTTGATGAATCAAGTTCTAAAACCGTTCACTGGCCGATTTGTGGTAGTATATTTTGATGACATATTGATATATAGCCAGGATGAGGCAGAGCACAGGAAACATCTCAGGCAGGTGCTGCAGGTCCTACAAATTAACAAGTTGTACCTCAACTTGAAGAAGTGTAGTTTTTTAACTGACAACCTGTTGTTTCTAGAATTTGTTGTAACGTCCACAGGCATTCGTGTGGACGATGAAAAGGTGCGAGCTATTAGGGAATGGCTGATCCCCACAAACATTCATGAGGTGAGGAGTTTTCACAGGTTGACGACTTTCTATCGTCGATTTGTGTGAGATTTTAGTACCATAGTCGCGCCTATAATAGATTGCATGAAAAAAGGACCGTTCCAGTGGACCGATAAAGCTGATAAAAGCTTTCATGAGATCAAGCATTGTTTGTCTACAACACCGGTTTTGGTGCTTCCTAATTTCGACAAATTGTTTGAAGTTGAGTATGACGCTTCATACGTCAGAATTGGAGGAGTATTATCATAGAAAGGCAGGTCGGTAGCCTTCTACAGCGAGAAGCTCAGCAAAGTCCGAAAGAAGTTGTCGACTTATGAGCTTAAATTATACGCAGTTGTTCAGGTGCTGCGACATTGGCGGCATTATCTGATTCAAAGAGAGTTTGTTTTGTACACTGACCATCAAGCATTAAAGTTTATTAATAGTCAGACTAACGTGAATCGTGTGCATGCTAGATGGGTTGCGTTTTTACAGGAATTCACGTTCGTTCTGAAGCACAAGTCAGGGCAGCAGAATAAGGTGGCTGATGCACTTAGCCGTCGTGCATCACTACTAGTTACAATGAGCAACGAGGTAGTCGGCTTCGACTGTCTCAAGGAGCTGTATGCCAAGGATGAGGACTTCAAAGATTCTTGGATGAAGTGTCAAGAAGGTCACCCCAGTGACCTTCATATACAGGACGATTTTCTCTTCAAAGGGAATCGATTGTGCATCCCCCAAAGTTCTCTGAAGGAGCAGATTATTCAGGAGCTACATGGAGGTGGCCTTGGTGGACACCTGGGGCGAGATAAGACGCGAGCTCTTGTGGAAGAGTGGTATTACTGGCCGCAGTTAGTACGCGATATGGGAAAAGCCGCACAACGTTGTCATGTTTGTCAGACATCCAAAGGGCAATCTCAGAATACGGGCCTCTACACCCCATTATCTATGCCTGACGGTCATTGAGAGGATTTATCAATGGATTTCGTACTTGGTCTCCCATGAACACAACGCGGTATGGATTTGGTGTTCGTGGTGGTAGATCGTTTCTCAAAGATGTCGCACTTTATCCTATGCAAGAAGACCCTTGATGCAACACACGTGGCGAATCTATTTTTCAGGGAGGTCGTACGGCTACACGGGATCCCTAAAACCATTACTTCCGATCGTGACACGAAGTTCATAAACCACTTTTGACGAACTTCATGGAATCGATTCGATACACGACTTCAATTCAGTAGTGCTTACCACCCAAAGACTGATGGGCAGACCGAAGTTGTGAATCGCACGTTGGGAAACCTCCTTCGCTGTATTTCAGGAGAAAACCCGAAGCAATGAGATTTGGCCTTGTCTCAAGCAGAGTTTTCATTCAACAATATGGTGAACCGCTCGACAAGGATATCACCGTTCCAGATTATTTACAGACGAGTGCCTCGCCACACACTTGACTTGGTCCCTTTGCCTAAGCACCCAGGCACGAGCATTACAGCAGAACATATGGCAGACAAGATCATGGGCATCCATGCAGAAGTGCAGACCAAACTACATGCCTCAAACGAGAAGTATAAGGAACAAGTGGACAAGCATCGACAACAAAAAGTGTTCGAGATAGGCGACCGCGTTATGGTCCATCTGCGTAAAGAGAGATTTCTGACCGGGACGTACAACAAGTTGAAAAATAAGAAGATTGGACCGGTACCAATCATCCGAAAGATCAATGACAACGCTTATGTTGTTGATCTCCCAGATGACATGGCAATCTCACGGACTTTCAATGTCACGGACCTAACTGAGTATCATGAACCAAAGCATGACGAGAACTCGAGGACGAGTTCTTTTGAAGTGGAGGAGATTGATGTAGAGCGAGTCGCGGACAGTTACATGGCCAAGATGGATCAGAAAAGGCCCGGTCGACAACAGAAGTGATCCAGACCATCGAACCTTAAATCGGGCATATCTTGCAATTCGGAATGAGTTATCTGACGTAAAATATATGATTTTGGGGTAAAACGAGCTACTAAAGCCAACCAACCCTGCTATGCCGGGTTGCACAGCCCGAAATTGTGAAAAACCCCTGGATCGATGGTCGTTTCCCTGTTTTAATTTCGTTTTTACTATAAATAGTAAGTTTTAGTTTGATTATAACTCTTCATCCATCGGGCTTTAGGAGTTGCGCCCAACGTGAAAAGAGCTTAGAATAATTAGGAGAACGGTTTGGTGAAGCCAAATAGGACACTTACTATTTTTGGCCTAAAACCTTGCGCACTAGTAGACATCACGACCGTCTATAAATAGTAAGTTTACTATTTATAGTAAGTCGCGGATTCTAGGAGTTTGAGTTGTAGTTTGATTCTAATTTCTTTCCCATTGCTTGGTACCCCTATTTAAAGGGTTGTGAACTCGTTTTTAGTCATCAATTAATCAATTTCAACTTTATTAGAATTAATTTCTATTTTCTGCTTTCTTTCCTCGTGGATTCGAGAAGTCTCTGTGAGGAGTCCAGAGAAACTCCGTGGATTCGGAATAGTTATCCTCATCACGTTCATCCCTGCGTCAGAAGGGATTAGATGCAACTGCGTCCTCATCTAATACTGTGTGGCCCTGACCTTAGGGCTCACCTTATGTACTACATATTCATGTTGTCCATCTATTTTGTGAGCTCATTTCAGGCATGAGCTTAAAATTGAAATAAATTCAAATCTCAAGTGGATCATACCATAGAAAATTATAGTGATTGGCCATTAAAAACTTCTTATGAGTCATAAATGTTTTGGATTAAGATGATATTTAATTTTTTTTTTAATTTCTCCCGTTCATTTATGCCTTTGTGACCTTATCAACGGGTTAGACGGAAAATAAACAATACAGGGGGAGATTGTTGTAATAGATGTCTTAAATCAAGTTTGTTACTGGGTCAGTCGATGTCACCTTTGACAGCAACAAACAGTTCTCGATCCCATCGATGTCTTCTGAATTTTCTTCAATTGATTGCTGGACTGACTGAGTATTTTTTTTATGTCATCGATGAGTGTTCGATAGCATTGGGAATTTTTGGAAAATCATGTTTTATCTCTGGATAGTTAATTAGGTGTTAGTTTGATGACATCGACAGAGATTTGATGTCATTGAAAGGATTAGTTCGATGGCATCGACAGGCCTTCGATGGTATCTACAGATTTTGCATAGATTTTTTGCAAAAGTATGAAATTGCAGGATTTGTTTCCGATTTGGTTTGAGATTCTTTCCAAAGCTATATATATGAGTATAAACAGAATTAAGAGTTATTACAAGGGTTTCTAAATAGTTTTAAGGTTTCAAATAGCTGGAGCAAGGGTGAGATTTGAGGTTGTTCGAATTGGGTAAACCTTCTTTCTTTGTCATTTCTGCTTTCATAGTGAATTCCTGTCACTTTGTGCCGTGGTTTTTTCCCGAAGGGGTTTTCCACGTTAAATCACTATATTCTCTTTTGTGTTTGCTTGGTGCTATCTAATTTCTATCCTAGATTCTTCTCCATGTGATTCCGTCGTTCTCCCAACAAGGTGTTGGAAAGCTTTTAATGTTGGCATTCAATTAACACTCTTTCATATGGTATGATCCACCTAAGATTTAGATTTGTTGTATTCCTGAGCTAATGTCTTAAAATGAGTCGGCAAAAGAAATAGATGGTGTGGATATCCAATACATACATCAAAGTAGGTCCATGGGTCTAGTTCACCTAGTGTTAGGTGAGGTCCAGGCACACCTAATTTGCTCCCCTAATAGTTTATGCTACAAATAAAAATACCTATCATCAAAAGTGCCTTGATTAAGTGGCCGCTTATGTGAGGTGCAGAGCATACGCAATTTAGGTAAAAAGCATGTGAATGATCTAAGTTATGTATTGGTAATAAGCATTACAAAGGTGTCATATACAGAAAATGAGAATAATATGTTTTTCTAATACAATTTTAATAAATATTATTTTATATAAAAAATTTATTTATCAATTGTTATATAATTATTATATAATTCGAAAATTTCTAAATCAATTTTTTTTTTCTTTTAAGATTTGTTAAGTTCCTGAATTAATTTCAGAAACTTTTTTTAAAAAGATATTATGTATGCAACCACTATAAATCACTTGTGGTAGTGTTGATATACAACTTTACTTGATTGGGCTCGCCATGCAACACCACTTTACTACCATATGAGTCACGTGGAAAGGAGCATCAAGTCATGTAAAAATCCTTTCATATCTTGAATTTTGATGTTTTTTCATATTTATAATTGATATACACAAAACACTTAGTCCTTGTTTCGAAGAGGATCTTCAACTTTAAATGGTTGTTTGGGCATTACATGTGAGGAACATTCTAATAGTGCAACAGATCTTAAAAAGGTAAATCCCAACATGAAGATTGCCTGACATGAAAGTTAGGGAAGATGTTGGCTACCCTATTAAAATCACTAGACAACTCATACTCTGACCTTATGTACTTGTGTGGCCCACTTAATGACTTGTTGCCCTGCATCCAAAGCATGATGGTATTATTAAAGGCCACATTTTATAAAAGACTAGTCAATATAAAAAAAAATGGAATTTATTTATCAAAAATTATAAAAAATAAAATGAAAGTAAAAAAATAAAAATAAAAATCAATTTTATTTTTTTGCTTTTGGCCCCATTTTGTTGGGCTTTTTCAGATTTTTGTTTGGCTTTTTTACAGTGCCCATTCCCATTACATGGGACAACATGCATTGACTGCTCTAAAGCAGGGAAACTGTTTTTATAGACTTTTGATGGTTAGCTAAGCCACATCAAAGAAAAAGACAAGCTTTTATGCTCTAGCGAAGTGTGACAGTTGATACTCTAGCACTAAGAAATTGTAAACGGCATCATACTGATGGCTCAAATTAAACCATCTAAATAGTTTTATCTAAATTTATTTGACTCTTGAACTGAAAATTGACACTGATTTGATTTTCTTCTTTTCTATTTCTATCAACTGGCTGATTGATTGGCATCCAATGAACAGATGAAACAAGAATAATCAGAGATTTGCTCATACATTCTCATGTATATAAATAAAAGCTCCCAATTAGATTAAATTCCAATCCTTTGCTGGCTGGGCTCCTTTGTTTTTTTTTTTTTTGTTTTTTTGTTTTTTTGTTTTCATGTGCAATCACACACTCCACGGGCGCCCACACTCACACCACAATGGGTGCTTGAACCCATGACCTTATGTCTAAACTCTAGTGAGTCTACTGTTGACTCATAGGGTTGCAGGCTAATGAGTGCATCGGCTCTTTTTCTTTGAAACTAAAGGGTCACCTTAATATAATCTGAATATAATAAATAAGTTGAAATATTCAATCCGGGTCATAGGAAAAAAAGAAAAACCCAAATAATGTATTTGTCCAAATCAATCTTATTTTTGGACAATGACATACCTAGAGTGAGTCCCAAAAAAATTCCTTCCAAATGTCAAATAATTAATGGTTTGAATTCGACAAACAAATGCCTATTAATCAGAGACTCGAAACGTCCAAATCAACCTTAGTTTTGGATAATGACTCACCTAAAGTGGGTCCCAAAAAAAATTCCAATGGTCCAATTTAATTTATTGCATGACATGCAAACGTGGCAATCCAGCATTGGAGTATCAAACAAAAGAAACCAAAAAAACAAAACTTAGAAGGGATCCTCCACAGAGAAATAAAAAGGCAGGAGAAGCCAGCATTGCCCTAAATCATGCCAGTTGCCTTAAATGGGCCAGACACAAGCCTAGGGGTGAGCCAAAAATAAACAAGGTTTACCCAAAAAACCTCCACAAACATGCAATCGCAATCTAATCATGTCTAACGCATTGTTCCACAAAAGCAACACATCTACACTGCAAGGGAGGCCCAAGAAACCCTAGATATCCCCACAACAACCCATACATTGGGAAAGCCAACCCTTCTAAATGTGAATATTCCTTTACCTTCTCCTTTCATACATTCCCTTTTCTCCATTTACACAACCCTTCTACCTTCCACTGTCCATTGGATATTCTCAAATTCCATTATGGATTACTCGTTGCACCTTGTCTGTGGAAGTGGGATCCATTTTTGGTTGATCTGGACCTTTGATCTTGCTGCTGATGAAGTCAGACTGTCTTTTGGACAGTTATTGTTTTTGGGTCAATGGGGAATTTTAAGTGAATATCCAATGCCAAATCTAAGATAGGGTCTTTCGTTTCAACGCTCTGGATCATCACCATATCTCCATGGACCCGAATCCCTCTACCCAAGCTCTGTGGGGACCACTATGTTTGAATATGTAAAATCTACTCCGTCCATCAGATTCTATGATGGATTCTAGACTCTGGGGCATAAAACTGGCCAGATCAACAGCTCAGGTGGGTATATGACAGGGAATGATGGGTATGGAATACTAATCAGGCTGATCTTTTATATATACGGTTCACGTGAGGATTATCACCTGATGAACGGGGTAGATTTACATATACAACATGATAGGCCCCCACAGAGCTCGGGTGTGTGGCAGAGGATTCGGCTTCCGTTGTTCTTTCAAGACGGTATCAGCTAGGGTTATGTGATGGTGTACTCGGGTTTATCGGATCCTGAATCCCAAATGCACACGCATTACTCGGGGGCTTCGGTGGATCCCTGGATCCACCGAGGTGGGTGGGATCCCGTGGGGCCCACCTTGATGTATATTCCTTGCGTCTACAAATTCTCAAAACGAGCTCCTCAAAATCATCCCCACCTTTCCACCCACGCGCTCATGGGGGCTGCTGCAACTGTTGGTGCAGCCGGTCTGGCCGTCGGTTACCCAAACCCGGCAAAGTGAAATGTTGTGGCTTGACTCACCGTACAACCCAATGACCTGTGTTGGCCGAATGACCTGTGTTGGAGACTGTGTTAGACCTTGACTCACCTCATTTTTAACTCAGTTCGTGTCGCTGCTATCGCAACTCAGCTTCACCCATCTGTCTCCCTCCAATGGGGCCCACATACTGATTGATCTGATGATCATTACGTCGACTTTATATCTTTACCATCAGAGTAAGAAACTTTTTATTGAAAGGATGATTGTGACCGTCAATATCTCAGGATGCATTTCAAAAGAAAATTCAACGGCTGGCATTCAGGTCCACATATTAAAGGTTAGGATCATTGAAAATAGCTAATCTATAGTTGTAATGGGAATATAGACGGTTAGAATCATCAGACCATCTCATCATGCGGGCCCCAGTGGGTAGATACACGGACCGGATCCTCAGTCGCGACGACAGATGTAAAAGAAACTCTTCTTAATTTGTATATTCGCTGGGTATTAGTAATCGAGTGGTGTATTTGTTTAATACTCTGTTTTAGACGGCGGAATAATACTCGGGTCCCCCCAACTCCCAAAATAGGGAATCCCCCCCACCACAAGTCCACATTCCCACCCTACCCTAGTGACGGCTCCACTAGCATCGCGATCATGTGGGCCCCACAAAGACCCCATCAAAGATCTTTATTTTGACCAACGGGCGCCGTCCAAGTTGTCCACCTTGATGACATGGCAATCTATTATGGAATGTGCTGGACAAGGACATGAACGAAATGCCCCATCACATCACAAATCCATCGCATGTTTAGGGAGTGCGTGCTCGCCCGAGTTATGTCTACTCAAATCATCTAATCACCATCACAACCATCTAAGTGTCTGATGGTCCATACGTATGCATCCGGATAACTGTCCGATTTCCTAGGTGCAGTTCAAATTAAACCGTCCAAAATGCAAGACCCACTTTAGATGGACCAAAATCCCAAAATCGGATCAATTCGAATTATCCTCGCCTCTGATTAATGGACATTCGTTTGTTGAATCTAGGCCATCGATTATTTTTCGTTTAATTTTGATATCCATAAATCAACGTTTTAGGACATAAAGTTCATTGCGATTTTTTAGCTTGTGATATATGTAAGACCGGGCCCGTGATTTGAACGGTTTGATTTGAGTTAGGTGAATGCCACGTGTACAATGTAATGTATGAGTGGATGCATACGAACCATCACCCTCTGGCAGAGTAGAAAGTTGTCTCCAAAGACGCTTGTGGCTATTCTTTTTGTATGATTCCACAACCATATATGTCTAGTTATCATGTGGATCTTGGAATCCACAAGCCTTGAAGCAATGAAATTGTAATGATGGAAGGGGGAGGAATTACATATGTGGTTGTATCATGATCTGAGTTCTGTTCGAGAATCCAAACCGTCCATTTGATAGGCCCCATGATAGATCGTGGCGTTATTTGGAAAAAAAAATCAAATTGAAAAATCCTTACCGTTCAATATTTAGTATTCTTTCTATCTTACCCAAACCGCCAGTGTAATTTCTCTCAACTATCTACTTATTGGTGAGAAATCTAACAGTAAAATAGTCCAATCTGTGAGATTTCAAAGGAATCCCTCATCAATACTAGGAACCATCAGACTGACGATTTGGATCACATAAACATGGGCCCCACGGCTTTTAGGGAGTGCTGATGAGCAGAACCTGGAATCATTCCCCCACAGATATGAAATGCCCAGGTGGTAAAAGTGAAGGGTGATATATCCTCCACGGAGAAATGGGGCCCACCTCAAAATGAATAAAATAAAGAGGAGAGAGAGAGGGTGGGCCCACCTAGCAATCCTTTTCTTGAGAAGGAGATGATCCACCATTAGTTATGAACGGTATCTGAGGGGACAAGATATGTGGATTCAATAATGAAATGATGCATTTATGATTCCGATCCCTCCATCCATTGACTTGCATCTTATCCCTCCCAGGCGCACAACAAGCACCTATCCAGGGTCATTGGGACCATTTACACCATCTGACCTATTCCATTATTTTTTTTCAACGGCGGAGATGGTACCTTTGTGCAGGTCTTAAGGACTACAGGCCCACCAATATAAATATTATTGGAACTAAATCTTCCATTATTCCTTTTGAATTTACGTACTTTTCCTTCTTAACTGTCTGTCTATTTTTGGTCACCAAATTTAAAATGGCGTTAGACTATATATGATAGTCAACCATAATTTTATAAATGGTGGTGACTCATCTTTTTTACATGTGTCACTCATTTGTGGATATCCAGACCATGTAAACTGTCCCACACATCTTGGATGGATGCTATGTCTAATATCATGCTAGGATCACACATTTTAAGCAATCTTCACCGTCCAGTTGATATATATATATAAAAGGTATGGTTAAAATTAAATTATTGAGTGGTCCTAGTTCATGAGTAAAATCAAATGGTTACTATCATATTGTTAGTAAATTTTTGGATGGTCTCAATTACTGTAAAACAATACTATGTTTTCCGTGGAAGAGTTACCACCGTTTTCAAAATGATGACAAACGATCATAGCAGCCGGCGATTGAGATTGAAATTTAGGAATGTCCTGTGGTGGAGATACTTACGGAAGTGGATTGGGTGGTTATCCAACACCACCTAGGTGGGTGGTGTTGGGCGCTGTGGGGCCCATTTTGATATCTATGTTTTATATCCACACCTTACATCCATTTTATCATCTCATTTTAAGGATTGGTTTGGAAAATAGGGTAGATCCGAAGCTCTAGTGGACCCCACCTCAGGAATCAATGGGTATCATGACAACTACCGTTGAAACCTTCCTAAGGCCTACGGTACTGTTTATTTGCCATTCAACCTATTTATAAGGTCATGTAGACTGGGATGAAGTGAAAATACAAATATCAGCTCCATCCAAAACTTGTGGCCCCAAGAAATTTTTAACGGTGAGCGTTCAATCACCACTATTTCCTGTGGTGTGGTCCACAGGAGAATTTTTTTTATCTGATTCGTGTTTGGGGACAAACCTTAAAATAATCTAGCAAAACGGATGGACGGTGTGGATAAATCAATACATCAAGGTGGGCCCCACAATACCCAACACCACCTAGGTGGGTGCCGTTGGGGTCACCACCCAATAGGCTTCCGGTCAAGACCCATCCTCGGTGGGTCCCAACAGGCAACGATCTGATCACTGAGCCATGGGCCCACTTGCACCTCTCATCATACAAGGCCAATCACAACCGTCAAATGCTTAAGAACAAGGAACGCGTGTACGTAATCACAGCCGTTCATAGGACGGTCTCCATGGTAAATGTTACTTAACCGAAAAATCCTGCTGGTGGGCCTAAGAAAAATGGATGGTTAGAAAAATTGTTAAAGTCTCTCTCTCTCCCTCTTTATCTTTTTTTCTCCTTCGGTAACGCTTTATCTTTTTCTTTAACGGCTTTTTTTTTTTTTTTTGTTTGTTTTTTTTTTCATTGCTTACCGAGAGAAGACCAAATGGAAAACAGAAAACATTTTATACTCTGAAAGCCTAAGATGTATGATACGCAGGCACTTAAACATAGCATACGTGGCATATACATAATACAAATTAAAACATTGAGATAATGGATGCCATTTTGGATGTGTAATGAACCAAAAATAAAGATTATTTGAACATCTGATTTGGTGAACATTA
The DNA here is from genome assembly GCF_029962835.1 of Magnolia sinica. Taxonomy (NCBI): domain Eukaryota; kingdom Viridiplantae; phylum Streptophyta; class Magnoliopsida; order Magnoliales; family Magnoliaceae; genus Magnolia; species Magnolia sinica. The sequence goes on along the minus strand of NC_080578.1, from coordinate 104,892,279 downwards.
ATCGGACGGTTGAAAATAAAATATATCTGGCGATCCCATTTCAACGGACAAATATCTACGGATAAGAGACTAGAGTTTTTCCTTCGGTTTAATTTGAGCTGATGAATTCCACGTGTACAATTTCATTCTGCCTGTGTATCAATTGTCGTGCACTGCCAGAGTATAAAAAAATAACCCTCCAATGTAAAACCCGGGAAAGCTGTACCAGTTAGAAATAGTGTCACTTACTTTGCTGACCGCAGGCAGGGCGGTCCATAGGAGGAACTGAATGATCCTGTGGCAAAGATATACCGTCCTCTGTCTCTGAACAATGTCAGGATGGGACCCATACACCAATGGTTAAGATGTTCCCATCTTTTCTCTATCCATGTTAGAATGTGGGTCCCTCGCATCCAGGCCATTCATCAATCAGCATACATTTTTAACAAAGCACACATGTACATTGAATATGTACCGTTGGTATTATTTTTCTAACCGTCCATTGATCTGATGGACCAACCAATACTATTTTATAGCCCATGTCATGTTGATGGTTTACACTACCTAATGAAGGGCTAGGATCTCTAACATGTGTGCCATCAGAGGGTGAAAACCAAGCTCTACCATAGTTGTAAAGTTCATTGAGTCCAGGCATCTGTGATGGTGGGCCCACAATGATGGTGGGACCAGATTGTTGGTGAGAGAAATGCACCTGGCTTAGGTGGGTCAAATTAGTACAGATGAAGTGTACTTGAGTCGTCTTCCTATGAAAAAAGTAGTGAGACAAGGTGGGTGTGTATATATATGCACTGTACATGATGCAGTGATTAATGTACATTTTTTGTGTTTGATGAATTTTGGATTTTCTTTCTTGTTTTTAGTTGTAGATATAGCTATCAACATCATCATAATCTTCGTCATTTCATTTTCCAATCTACTTGGGGTTAGCTTTATCCATTATATTTTTCCACTCAGCATTTTTTTAACATTGAAATGGCTGTGGAAATTTTGGTCAAAGAAATGAAAACACTGAAATTGCAGAGAATGAAAGGTTAGGATTTAACAGAGTTCCAATCAATGAAAGTTAACATATGTGTATGTTTTATATGAAGGGAAAAGGTACCATGAGTTCGACCTCATGGGAACTTCTCATGAGGTCGAGTTGTGTGGGCTCCATTGTGATGTGTGTCGAACATCTACCCCATTAGCCAGATGTACCATTTCATGGTGGGCCATAAGATTAAAAATCAAGTCAATCCATGACTTTCGTGGGACACACCATATACAACAGTTAAGAAGGGTAACCCTCTCATTAAAACATTCATAATTATTTATTAGGTCCATTAAGATGTGGTTCACAAATCCAGCCAATCCATTGTGTGTGTCCCACTTGGATGAGGGCTCAAACCAAGTTTCAGCTGCATCCAAAACTCAGGTGAGCCCCAACAAGTACTTTTATATGTTTTAGACAAGTCTTTACATGGTTTTAAACGCTATGACGCGCCTTAATTCCATATATGACTTATTTTTGGAATATCCCATAATCTTAAAGGGATCCATCAAATGCACAGTGTTGATTTTCAACACACATTATGGTGGGGCCCACACGCTCAAGGTTGACCTTGTAGTAACATTTCCCTTATATATGTATACAAGTTAAATAAAAGTTTTAATTAAAATGGCTAGAATTTCCATATGAGGAAGCAACAATGTATTGGGTAGTGGAATATTAGTTCAACAATATTTTTTTCATCTCTTAAATCCTTACATGTAACATATAAGTTGACGTCTCTACTAAAAATTTTCATCTTCTAGTCATTTTTATTAATGGGCTGTGATTTGCCTATTCTTGTTTTTAAATCTCTACCTTTTATTTATTTATTTATTTATATCCATGCTTAACCCATTTGCCAAAAAAAAGTTTTTTTTTTTTTTTTTTCCTGTCTTCCAAATATATGGAATTATAAACATTTAGTCAATTCCATGATATTTTTTTAATGCGGTGTTTAAAAGGAAGGTTTATTAACTATGCTTGCAACCATAATCAATGTACTTCTCTTTATTGAACTTTAGTATTCATTGTATATAATCAAACAATCTCAATCTACCATCCATTATTTATCTATTATTATGACTATAAAGTTACTTTAGATGACATCATTTTTAGCAACATCCTCCTAATTTTCATGCTACCTTGTAACTGTACATGACTATTTCTAACATAGCCAATTGACTAGACGTCATGATTACATGATACTCCAAAGGCACATTCCCACTTCATTCATAATCTATTTTCATTTGAATATTCTTATTAATTTTTCCAACATTTTGAAAAGTAAAGTAATAAATAGATTTTCGAATCTCAAATCCTACACACAACATGACGAAGAAGGACATGACTCCTTCCATTATCTTCTATAGTCATAAATAGTAAAATTTTCATATGAAATAACTATTGTGTACATGTTTTCCTCTTAAATTATTCTTTCTATGCTTGTGATTGTATTAATATAAATTTATGAAAACTATTTTCCTCTCTAACTTTTGAGAGATTTAATATTCAAAATTTTAATCTCAAGTTCTAGAAAGTTTTTATGGCATCAGAGCCGGCAATCGAAGGAGAGTCCTTTCAAGTACATCCAAATTTTGTAACAAACAAGGTAGTGATGCCCATTGGTAGAAGTCATACCTCATTGTTGCACTGAGTAGATCCCTTCTGTGAGTTATTATCACCTAATTTAGTTGAAGTTAAGATCACTATAAACCCATTAATAATGAATTACCCATTTTTATACTTATCAGTCAAGATTAACAACTATGTTTCTTTGCAATTGTCATTTTTCAACTTTCTGTTATGGAAAATACAAATTACTTCACTAATAGAAAGTGAAGATATATTGGCTTTATTGAGGGTGAATTTCCTATGCTTAATTCTATGATTTCGTCAAATGATATGGTGAAATTGAAAATGTCCTTATTATAACACAAGGTAACAAAATTTCCCTTTGAAAAAGATCACGACCATCGATTTATTAGCGCTTTGCTCATATAACTACTCTTGTTAAAGTTGCATTTTAAGTATTGCATATTAGTTTGCTAATTTTTAAGCACTTGAATTCTAGAACTTGTGTAGAATTTAAAATTTACCATCTTTTTATCTCATCAATTAATACCATCTCATAAATGAAAAAGATACGCTAATGATCTTGTCCTATACATTAACAATTAGTTGTCTTCTAGTGAAAATATGTAAAGATATGATATTGCCCTAATGGTAACCCGCCCCTACAAAGAACTAAATATTGTCATTGGTATAAGTACTCTCTTTTAGGATGTATTCTATAAAAAGAAAACACATGTACAGAGAGGAGTACATATTCATATAGGCTCATTGGTGAGAGATTGTACAATGAGAAATGTAAGCTTATGCTTTTGATTTCTCTCATTTCAATAAAGAATAAAGCTTCAAGTTTTTGCCTTGTGGATGCAGGTATATTGTTAAACCAAAGTAAATCCAGCCTTATGTCGCTTATATATTTTTCTTTTTAGCTTTTGAGTTTTAGTTTAGTTTTATTCTTTTGTGGTTTTGATTTGCTTATATTAATTGTGTATGGTGTTTTTTCACTAAATAGTGGAAAGTTCAAACCAAATTTTTTCCTTCTAAATATATCGCTATATACTTAACCAATCCAAAACAAGTTTTGGACATTTCCCATTATCTCCCTTAAGTGATAGTTGGAGTGGTTTTAGACACCTTGGTGGCCCGTGACTTGAGAAAGTTTCCAATCACAAAACTTAAGGTCAATGAAGTCAATGACAAGCTTCTTTGCCGTTATCTATAAGATATCAAAACTTAGAGATGCCATTTCCAAGTTGTAGACTTTAGAACTTGAAGAAGAGTCCCATCGAGCATGTTAGTGGATGTGTTAGGGCTAAAAAGGATTGCAAATGCGGACCATGTTCTTCAAAACAAAATTGAGAAAAATGCAAAAACTAAAATAAATACAATCTTGTTTATTGTTTTTTTTAATTTTTTATTTATTTATTTTTAATTTTAAAATTTAAATTTAAAGTTGGTATAATGATAAATTTGAAGTAGAGATGTTTGGTTTTGACCTTAGACCTTAAAACTCAATCCACTCTATCCTTTAATTCTTTCAATCATAATAAAATGATCAAACTAAAATGTGAAGAAAGGATTTGGTGAGAAAGCTTCATAGCACGAGTGTGTGCTTCATCATGCTTGTTATTCAACTATATTGAGAGAAAGGTTCATTCTTGACCACATGCACAACAACATTATAATCAATAAAAAAGAGGCAAACTACAATATAAAGATTTATATGATTCCCTTTCAATACGTTCACAAATTCATGCTAATCTAGTATGCTTAGAGGCAAAAAATGAAGAAGTAACTCTCAATACAATGACAACTCTTTCTATCTTATGATAGAATATATATTGCTCCAAACAAACTAAGGTTTACATAAAACTCCATGTGAAATTATGAAATTGCCCTCTTGATACCCCAAAGCAAGGTGATACTACCCTCTGCCACCCCATCAAGCTTAACGCGAAACTCGACCCATGAAAATGCTGGCTAGATAAACAATACACTTCTGATAATTAGGCTCTATGGATCCTAACAAGTTTTTCCCATGAAACAACCTTGCAAAAGCTCAACTCAACGTTCTAGAACGAGGTTCCTAAAGAAATACAACATAATATATTTCAATAAGTATGCAAGTCTATATACACACCACGTAAGCTATCAACTTAAGGAGGCATAGATAGTCCTTAAGAGTTCACTACCTAAACCCCAACGCCACTAAAGAAAGTCTTAGTTAAACCTTAGCTCTAGCCGTACCTAAGCTATTACCTAAGCCTTAGCCATCTTTCTAAGCCAAACTAGGCCTAAGCCAAACTTTGAAGTTTGGCTAAATTCAAGCCAAAACAAAATCAAATGCAAGCCAAATTTAAAAAAATTCAAAAAATAATAATAATAAAAATCTCAACACCCATCAAAAGCCACTCCAAATCCAAATTATAGTTTTTTTGGGGACTTAAAGACCAATCAAACCAACTGACCAAAATTCAAGGCAAAACTAAGGGGTGACAACCTTAAAAGTGCCTCTAACAAAACTTAAAGTGTCTCCCTGATCTATATCAAGGTCAGACTAGCACGCCGTTTCTTTATTGGACGAGATAATTGCTCTAAGACAATTAATAGCCCCAAAACTTTTTTTTATTTACCTTTTACCACTTCTTCCAACCAATATGAGAGTGTCTCGTGGCACCTCATCTCCTCTCCACCAATCACAAGGCTCCACATCACTATTTACCCCCTAAAGTCCCAACAATTGTTAGAATGTCATCCAATGGGGCTCTAAGTACCCCATCTCTTCATTTTAATACACTCAATGCACCAAAAGCTCTTTCATGTCTTAAGAAAGAGTGAAAAAGAGCCTGAGAGAGAGAGAGAGAGAGAGAGAGAGAGAGAGAGGTGAGCTTGAGCTTTCAAGCCCTTATCCATTCCAACCCCCTCTCCAACCTCCTTCAGCACTCTCCTAGCCTCCTAGCCTTCTAAAGATACATCTTTGAGCTTAGCTCTACTCTGGCTATAAGTTTTAAGTCATACTGCGCACATTACATCCTAGCCACTTCAAGTTGCAAGGATCAAGTTGTCATCATTTGCATTTATACTTCATTAATTGCATTATCGCTTCCCTTTTCGACCCCCTACTTTTTTAAGTTCCCATTAAGTATATGCTTTGTGAATTATTGGAATTTTGAATCCTGTCGCATCGGAAACTCGTGGTAGCTTAGTCCTTCTATAAGTCATTCTAGTATCATTATATCTCCTATTGCTTATTTTTCTTTTCTAAACACTCTTTGGACATACGTTCTATAGCTTGCCAAAATTTTAGATATTATCACATTAGAAATTTGAGTTTGCTAGTGTTATTTTTTCGGTATTTTCTCATGTAGCATGGAATTATCCCATCGTCTAAAATTAGCTAACCACACATAGTAGATTATGCCTAACACTTTCACTCTTTATAACCAAAGTTCTTTACTCATAATCCTAGGTCGTAGATCAGGAGCCATTTTTTAAGTGAGTCTTCAAATTTCTTAACTTTTATAGATTCTTTAGGGTTTAGCCAACCGCAGAATTTTGATCTAATTGGCTAGTAGGGATTTCAAGTCAATTATAATATCTATACAAGCAAGTCCACACGCATGAAAGAAAAATTAGAAAAAAAAAAAAAAACAAAAAACACATGAACGCTATTTCCAACATTCATAGAGTCGGAACCAAGCTTTCTTGGAGCTAACACTAGGCTTGGTTGATTCTTGGAATCAAAGCTAGGTGTGGTCAATTATAAATGATTCCAATTCTAGTTACTTATGTAATTGGAACCCGTTTTGGTTGCCTCCAAAGGCTCAGGGCTCATTTAACACACTTGGAAAATTTTACTGATTGGTTGACGATGTGGTGCGCTTTTATTTGATGTGTTTTTTTTTTTTAAAGAATGAATTGTGGATTATGCCACGCTTGATTACCTCATGATGAGTGACTATAGTGATCCATACTTGGAGATGATCCAAACCATTGGCTTTAAAGTGGACCCACATCCTGAGTAGGATGAGGGCTTTGACTTGTTATGATTTTTGGAGTGGATCAGTGGGTGGACCCTCATAGTAATTGTAACCCAATGTGCCTTTGGAGCACCCTTTGATGGGATGCAGCTAATCTATTTCTATGGTAGAATTTAAATACCAACAACAGCTAAGATTATGTACATGAGTCAAATATTCTTTTATTTTTTATTTATAAAATTTTGATCTATTTGTTGAGATCAAATGGTGGCAATAACTAATCTGATATTAAAGACTGGGCAGTGTACTTGTCTTGGATTTTTCTTTAGCATGTTTTAGTGTTTTTTGGAACTGGCCAGAAAATCCACACCCTACAAAATTATTAATATGAGACAACTTGGTGCTAAACCCATTAATACTCTTATAAAGAGCAATTAAAAGCTCTATGAACAGGATAATGAAGCTCTAAAAACGTGTGGGTAATTCGGAGGTTGGTTGGTTGTCTGGTTTATATCTTTTTCTTACTTGTTTGGCATTACATTACACAATGGGAACACTTTGGTCAGTTGATCATGCACTACCACATTATAATCCATTTCGAAGTTGTACAGAAGTTTCCCGCACAATACTCTAGAAGAGTGTTGTTTGCTAAGCATGGGCAATTCCTTATCACTTGGAAATGTAATAAGCAGTTTACACACACATTACATTTCCAAGTTTACACACACACACACTCTTTCTGTAAGGTTGACCTCATGGGAGCTTCCCATGAGGTTGAGCTGTGCGGGTGCCACTGTGATGTTCAACACCGTGGATTTGATGGGTCACCTTTAGGTTATGGGATATTCTGAGAATCAACCCTATGCTAAACTCAGGTACGTCATGCTATCTAAAACCATGTGAAGATATCCTAAAATATATAAAAGCTTTTGGTGGAGCCCACCTGAGTTCTAAAAGTTGCACACAATGGATGGGCTGGATTTGTGAACCACATCTCGGTGGGCCCAACAAATGGTTATGAATGTTTTAATGGGAGGGTAACCACTTTCAACTGTTGTATGTGGTGTGGCCCACCTAAGTTATGGATTGACTTGATTTTTAAGCCCGTCGCCCACCATAGAATGATATATTTTACTGATGGGGTAGATGTTTGACACACATCACGGTGGGGCCCACACACAAGCTTTTAAGTAAGTTGGGCATGATAGATATACATTGAACGCATAATAGCTTACTGTATAAAAATGTAACAACAAGGAAATCTCTGTATATGGAAAGTAATGATACTACTTAGCTGTTTGTATATGTTTTCTCTCCAAAATAAAAGAAAAAAAGAAAAAAGAAAAAACAGATCCTATTTATACAATGTTTGAGTGTACTCTTTCATCACCACCATTGTGTGTACTTCCATCAATGATTATGGTGGAACCCCACCTCGTGAAAGTCCTGAGTGTCATACACACGTCCCATGTCACCATAAGACACGTGCACATCTAGATGGTCCCAATGAGATTTTGTGATCATTCATTTCAAAAATCATAGGTGGGCCACACACACATGGTGAAATTGATAGTACATGAATCTGGTTATTGCTACACATGCTTTCACTTGATACTCCATTCACCTAGCTTGGTGTATCCTAGTTGGGTGTGTGCCACTAGGCAGCAGCTCCAACCCCCCTGTCCAAAAAAAGGAAAAAAAAAAAAGATATGGGTCCGTACTGCCACTGTATCACTATCGGTGGAGTTTTTATTCAGCCCATCTTGTACTTGATACCCACCAAGTAAGTGAACAGACCTGTTCTGTTGGCCCAGCCATTTTAGCAATGGTGACCACTTGATGAATGTTCTCAATGTCCCACACATTTGCCATGATGGCACGTGGGACATAAATGACCCATTAGCTATTTCCTTGCTTACCTCTATGAGAAAATCTTTGATACTCTAGCAGTGTGTGATGGATGATACAGAGGTACTTAGAAAATTGCATATTAGCTATGCTAATAGTTTGAACTAAACTGTCTAAATTGTGGGTCCATGTTTAAGTGTATTGTTAGCCTAAGATTCCGCTTATTTGATCATCTGATTATTGGAAATCTATTGGACGGTTGGTTTTACTTCCAAACGAGGCCAGATCCACTTAATATACAAATTGATTTTTAGGGTCCACTGTGATGTTTTAATGAAATCCAATCCGTCCATCATGTAATTTTACTCCTAATTTATTATTTTTTAAGAAATTCAGATAATCCAAGACTCAAGTGAAACACACCATATAAAATCGTATCTAAAACCTCTATAATCACATGTTTTTGTGGCCCAGATAAGTTTTTGGACGGCATAAAATTTTGGGTGTCTATTCAATGTGGTCAGATGTATCTTCTTAATAGATTGGATGGAATATATGAAAATAAAGTGGGCCCCACATATAATCTGAAAAGTTTTTAATGGCAGGAGTTTCCAATCCCAACAGTTCCATGTGCTCTGACTCACCTGATTTTTGGGTTGGCCTGAATTTTGGGCGCCAAGGAGAAAAGTAAGGGAATGAAATGATGGACAGTTTGGATTTCACTAAAAAACTAAACTGGGCCCCACACATGGATTTGATTGTTAAGCTCCATCCCGCCTCTTTTGAAAAAAAAAAAAAAAAGTGTACATGGGTCAGAGGTCAGGACTGCTCAAAGACCAATTTGATTTTGGGACTGTGACTTAGGTACAGTGGTCCTACAGTTGCTGAGTGCATGTGTATGAAGAGTGATAGTCTGGCAGAGTATGAAAAAACATGTCTTAAGTGTCCTTGAAGATGGGCCGGCCTTGGATATGGGCATGGGCTTCAAACGCCTCGAGAAGGAGACTCCCCTGTTTGCACTTTATTCTCTTCAAATTCGATACTTTGCTGTACTGAGAACGAGGTTCTGATTATTTTTGAAGGAGAGACTCTCTCTCTCTCTCTCTCTCTCTCTTATATTTTCTTCTTCTAACCCTTCCCAAAGATCACATCTTTCTCTTCTCCACATTGCATTTTCCTCTCAATATTCTCCTTTATCTGAAATCCCCTCCTTTATTTTTATTTTATTTTTAATTTTTGCTTCTTTTAAGACAAAACCCATCATTTGTTTAGAAGATTTGAGCTTTGTCTTCTTCAATCTTCACCACAGAAACAGAGAGGTGCCTTGTTCTTTCATTCTTTCTAACTGAAGCTTTTTTTTTTTTTTTTGAGCTTCTTCTCTTCTACTGAAGAAGCAAAGAAAGAGGAAGTCAGCTTCTTCTATTCTATCTTCCTCTGGTTTCTTACAATACGCAGAAGGCAGAAATCATATACAAGGAGGGAAAAGCCCAATTCCTGAGCTGTATTTCCCCCTTCATTTTCTTTTCCCATTTCAAGAAAGACCCATAAACCAAATACCCAAGAGAAGGAAAGAAAGGGGGGAAAGCAAGTTCTTCCCAGCAGGGGGACTTGTATGAAGAAATACTGAAACAATGAGAGATGGAAACCCGAAGAAAAGCAAGGTTTTTTTCATTTCTTCTTCAGAAATGTTCTGTTTTTCTCTTCTTGTGGCTATTTTTTGCATATTTCTCTTCTGAGATTTCTGACTCCCCTTTTTTTCTTTTTCTATTTTTTGGTAATGGTTTTCTTTTATATATGAAAAAGCTCTCATGGTCTAAGACCCTTGTGAGAAAATGGTTCAATATCAAGAGCAAAGCTGAGGACTTTCATGCTGATGATGTTGTTTATTCAGGTAGGTTTCTTCTATTCTGAGATTTTGATGTGTTCTGTCCTCCTCTTTTTATTATTATTATTTATTTTTCCTTTATTTTTTTATTTTTTTGTAAATTTAGAGATTCTGGATTTGAAGCATTCTGCAAATTATTTTTTTTTCCTTTTGTTCATCTCTTCTTCTTTGTCTTAATCTTTTGAAGGTTTGAATTCTTCCTTTTTACTGTATGTAGTCATGGGTTTGATGCATACAACAGCAACCAATCACTGCTTTTTCTTACTTTATGTTCTCCTTTTTCAGGTGGGGATGGTGAATGGAGGACAAGCTTCTCAGAGAGGGAAGAAGCATGCACAATCAAGAAAAGCAAAACAGGTTCTGCATCTCAGACTGTGACTGTTTTTCACTTTGGACCACACCAAGCAATCTGCTTTTCCAAAACCCCTTCAAAATCACATACCTCTTCTTTTTTATTTTGTTTTGTTCCCTTTTATTTATTTATTTATTTATTTGATTTTCCGCCTGCTTTTGATCAGCAGAGAGATCGTTCAAGAAGAACTCGGATCGAAGTCGGCAAGGGCGGGTTGATCTTGATTCTGCTCAATTTACTGATGTGCAGGACTACCGGTATTATTTCCGTCTTGTTCTTTTCTCTATGTTGGTTATATTCTATCTTGTTTTATCCCTTTTTCTGTTATATGGTAGAATTGAATTTTTTTTGTCTTCTTCCATTTTTGTAATGTGGGTGAATAGGATTTTTGTAGCAACATGGAATGTGGGTGGGAAATCTCCACCAAGCTATTTGAGTCTTGAGGATTGGCTTCATGCCTCCCCTCCTGCTGATATCTATGTTTTGGGGTATTTTTTTGATTTCCCTTTCTCCGACCTTTCTTTTTTTTCAATCTTCTTCGTCTCCTTCTTCTTTTAGGTTCTTTGGGTATTAAAATGTCTGTTGATTCCTCCCTTTTCAGGTTTCAGGAAATTGTTCCGCTCAATGCCGGCAATGTTTTAGGTGCGGAAGACAATGGCCCGGCGAGAAAATGGCTAGCACTCATCAGAAAAACTCTAAACAATCTCCCTGGTACCAGTGGAAGCGGTGGTTACCACACGCCTTCGCCCGTTCCCTACCCCATTGCGGAATTGGATGCAGATTTTGAAGGGTCGACACGGCAAAAGGCCTCCACTTTCTTCCACCGCCGATCATTTCAGTCCTTGAGTCGTAGCCTGAGGATGGACAATGACATCTCAATCCCGCAACCTAGGCTTGACCGCCGGTTCAGTGTCTGCGATCGGGTCATGTACAGTCATAGGCCGAGTGATTTTGATCCCAATTTTAAGTGGGGCTCTTCCGATGATGAGAATGGGCCGGGGGGTTCGCCCAGTACTGGTTTTGTTTCGCCGATGTCATATGGTGCATCTTCGTCCATGGATGATAGGGATAGACCATCAGGGCATTCGAGGTACTGTTTGGTTGCAAGTAAGCAGATGGTTGGGATATTTCTCACAGTCTGGGTTAGGAGTGATTTAAGAGATGATGTCCGGAACATGAAAGTCTCTTGTGTGGGCCGTGGATTGATGGGTTATCTTGGAAACAAGGTACATTGCTGTTCCTCAAGGATTCTTTTCCTCATGTTTGATGGTTTTTGTTTCACAGTCCCAATAAACCACAAGTTGCTTCTTTTGCATTTGGCTCACTGTTTCTGAATACTTTTCAATTGGGTTTTCCTACCCATTAGTGATTGTTTTATTTCCAATCATTATATGGGCTTTATTGGTTTTCACCGACCATTGTAATTTTCGATGGCAGTTCTAGTTGCAAATTCTACAACATTCATTTTCTGTTCCGTTCCAATGGATCATGAACTCATATGAGTCAATCTGATACTCCAGGGCTCGATCTCGATCAGCATGTCCTTGCACCAAACAACCTTCTGCTTCATATGCAGTCATTTGACCTCGGGGGAGAAGGAGGGTGATGAGCTGCGGAGAAATTCGGATGTTATGGAGATCTTGAGGAAGACGAGATTTCCACGTGTTCATGGGTTAGGTGATGAGAAATCACCTGAAACTATCCTTGAGCATGAGTAAGTTTGCTGTCACCAACCTCTCAATTCAACTTCGTCTTAGTATCTTTCATTCCTCTGAGAACATCATTTATTTTCATTTACTTTCAGGTTGCTATTCGATGACTATCGTCATGTCTACAACCATTTAGAGATAGGGGAATTTACCATGTACAATGCTTGGGCCGAGTGTTTTTCATTATGTACAAGTGGGGCCCATGGTTCAAATATCTAATCCATGGATATGTTGGGTTTACCATGGATGGCATGTGCACTGAAAATCTCCCAGATCGGAAGATCCTGGCAATAGAATATTTGGCATTTTCTTGTTCAATGGTTGCAGCATTTTTCTTCTTAACCATGTGTTTGTCTTCCACCTATTGGAAGATTTGGATTTACCATCTTTTGGTGCATGACCCATCTATGTTGGGCCTATAATATCAATGGTTTGGATAACCAAACCATGGACCCCACGTGTACAAGATGAATGTCCAAAAGGTATTGTACTGACTTTCAGGCCAAGCATTGTATACTCTTTTAAAGATGCACTACAAATGGTAGATTGATACTGAAAATTAAAATCTCATTTTGTATTGTTTCATCTGTCTGGCTCTGATCCTGTAACTGAATGTTCCCTTATTTTAGTCGAATCATATGGCTTGGGGATTTGAATTACCGGATTGCTCTATCGTATCGCTCTGCAAAGGCGCTCGTCGAGATGCACAACTGGAGAGCGCTGTTGGAAAAAGACCAGGTAAGGTATCCACTTTTTTTTTTTTTTTTTTTCAGATTGTTCTTCTTCTGTTTGAGGCAACTGTTGCTTTGAAGAGCTTTTGTTACCGTAGTGGGATTCTTGCCATTTGAAGAAAGCAGGACTTCCTGTGGCTTCTTCCTTTTCTTCTTCCTTCTTTTCTTTTATCTGTTGAAGAAACTCCTTGATCCGAACTTTTGACTGCTTTTTTTAGCAGCTCCGGATAGAGCAGAGACGTGGCCGTGTTTTTGAGGGTTGGAACGAGGGCAGGATCTATTTCCCACCCACGTATAAATATTCAAATAACTCAGATCGGTATGCTGGGGATGATTTGCATCCAAAAGAGAAGCGACGGACACCCGCATGGTAAAAGAGAAAAGAGAAACACTTGTTTAATGATTGAGCAACATAATTTCTCTTTCTATTTGTTGGCGTGCCAACTGATAATCTGGTTGTTTTCATTTATGAAGGTGTGATCGTATATTGTGGTATGGAAGAGGTCTCAATCAACTATCATATGTTCGTGGAGAGTCTAGGTTCTCGGACCATCGACCGGTTTATGGCATCTTTACAGCCGAGGTTGAATACATAAACCATAGCCGAACAAAGAGAAGCATGAGTAGCTCTAGCGCCCGAATTGAGGTAGAGGAACTGTTGCCACACTCGTATGGATACACCGAACTTAGTTTCTTTTGATGGGGGAAGCCAACCTATGACCTGAATTCAGGTGAAGCTCTCTCTCCTTTTTTCTTCTTCTTTCAAATGTTCTCCTCTTTTTTCTCAAGAAATGCTAATAAGACATCATTTTGAGCAGCCCCATATGGTTGTCTTCTTTTTACTAAAGCTCTCTCTTTCTCTCCCTTTTCTATTGGTCTATAGGAAGGCTTGTAATTACCCACGAAGAGAATGGCTTAGGTTCAGAAATTCATTCAATTTTACAAACTACAGCAAGTATCGAAGTTGCAGAGCTACTAAATGCTTAGTTTTTTCTATATGGTAAGCACCGATCAAAGTCCGCTGACATTCTTTCTACTATTAACTATTCTTGTATCCTTGGAACAGAAACAAGGATAACTTTCATTCAAATCCTTTCTGTTAAAGCTACTTCTGTTTTTCCTATTTTTGAAGTGGTTCTTACCAGGTGAACTAGGCTTTTCTAAGACTGTCAGACCCCATCATATAGTTTTGATAAGAAATTTGATGATGCCCCATTCGATTGAACAAATGGGCATCCCAATTTTCTTATTAGACCCAATATATATGAAATATGCCATTTTGGAGCTTCAAGGGTGATCTGAATTCCAGTACCTGTGTCTTGAAAAGAAATTTAATTGCATATTCATATACGTTGGGAAGATCTAGAGAACAAATTGGCGAATTATCTCAAAAGAGGAATTAAAAGATACTGCTTGTCAGCAAATACACAGTTTGCGAACGTGCAGGATGCTGCATGTGGAGAATCTGGTCATCCAACCCTTCATCGGATGCAACTACCATGATTGGGGGATACCTTGAAAGTATTCCAGATTGGACAATCCTGCTTATTTGAGCAACTGTGTACAAATGGATGGTTAAGGAAAAAATGCCACAATGGTTTGGTTCAATGGAAAATTGTCCGAGGATCACAGGTTGTGAACTTATAATCTGGGAGATTTTTCATGGGGTTTTTAGTACATGGTGGTCCATCCGATAAACCAAACTGTGGGCCTGACATTTGCTGAATCCCATGCATTGGCAATATTAGGCATGCTCATGAGCAGGACATGCATAATTTTTCATCTGAAAACGCACATCATTTTGAGTTGGTTTAGTTACATTTCGTTCCCATATGTGAATCCATCCATGTTTTGTAGGTGAAGAGCGATTTGTAAAAAGAATCTTGGCTGCAAGGACAGTAAGCTGTCCATCACCACTTATACAACGGTTAGCCATTTTCATTTTCTCCTTCGGTTGATTTTTTTTTTTTTTCCTAATGTACTTCATCTATTTGATCTTGACTGGGGTTTAACGATATCTATGCAATTGCCAGATTCTAACAGGAAAATGCTGTAAATTTGTTGATAATGAAGTCCGCATGTTCAAACTCCGCAGTCTATACGTGAAAGAGTGGTAATGCTCTGGTAATTGGCTCCCCAAAATTGGCTACCTGTTTAGCAGATTTCGGGTTTTTGAGTGCTCAGAGCAAGCCCCACTTGCACCAGCATATCATCAACATAATTTGAAATTAGTAAGTTGCTCATGCTCTGTTTGGATGTGAAATTTCAGTTTAATCAAAGATGAAATTAATTATATAAAAAAAGAGGTCGGCCTCATATTGCAGTTACGTTTCTTTTTTGCCTAATTTGATAAGTAACGCCATTGTGCTTTTTGGGTCCTAATTGAAGAAAAACGCCAATTTGGGTTTTATTTTTTGTTTCTTTTCCCTGATTTACTAGACCAGTAATTGCAATTGAATTAAAAATTGTATCCAAATGCGATTGCAGTTTTTGGGCCCTCATTGAAGAAACCACACCAACCCCCCCCCCCCCCCTTCTTTTTTTTCTTTTTTTTTTTTCCTTTTCTTTCCATGGGTTTTTTGCAGATCAGTAATTGCAATTGAATTCAAGTGTATCCTATGCTGCTGTGTACGTCTAACTGAAAATGAAAACCATGATTTTGATTTGCAGGAGGAATGAAGCGAGACACGTGGGCTTCGACATTTATTCAAATTCAATATTCTTTTTAGACTATTCTTTTTGAACAATCGTAGGGGATATACTTTGGGTTTGAGATGGGGAAAGATAAGGGAAGGAATAACCATGTTGTACTTTTGTTTCTTTGTTTAAAAGAAGAGGTAGAGATGAGATGAAAGAGATGGAAGAGAGATGTAGCTTTTGCTTTTGGGTCTGTGCTGCCCCGTCATCTTATGACTTGCAAGTATTTTTGAAGTAAAAGATTTTTTTATTATTTTTTTTCCGAAGTGTATTTTGGGCTTGATGGTGGTGATGGTATGATGATGATGATGATCAAGGTATTACATAATGGGGCGATATTCCATTACTGATGCGTAGCGGGATGACTGTTTCCTTCATGTAATGGCTGTAATGTAACTGTTTCTTAATAGCATGACAATGATGTGTTTTGGGCTTGATCATATGTGCCTGTTTCTGGAATTCATTCGATAGTGACAACTCATCTACTGACAATCCAGGGTATCCAAATGGTGGGCCTCATCGACAGTCCCTCGGAGAGAATCCTAACCATCTCGTTCCGGCCGTTGAATTTGGACTGGACTGCTGATTATTTTATTTTTATTTTTTCATTTTCGAAGCTCATTTAACAGACTCCAGTTTGTTAGGATCAGTTGATCATTCTGGGTTTTGGTTCTGCACACCACCCATGATGGGGTCTGCTATTTGGATGGCCTGGATTAGCGCGCCGCTTATGTCATGTGCTGTGTGGACAGGTTGACACAATATGTTAACTTTGGAGAAAGCAGATTGCAGTCCAGACAATGCCTGTCCATTTACTCTTCCTTTTTTTTTTCCTCTCTTGCCAGAGTTTTGTATGGTTCTAACCACAAGTGCTGTGGGGCCTACATATATCCACTTTTGTTCTTTAGTTTTGCCAGATCATTTAGGACATTCCAAAAATGAGGCAGATCTAAAAACTCAATTGAGCCACACCTAAGGCGTTCTATAACAGTGGTTCAACTGCTCTTACATATTGTGAGAAGTAGTAAAAGCTGTTATAGGTTTTTATCTTTATTTTTTGTTTCTGGAATAAATCTCTTTGATGTGCACCATATCATGTAACAGTCACCATTTAAACCTTCCTGGGCCCACAGAAGTTTGGCATATAGATCTAACCATGAGTCCCAACCTCACTGTTTCTTGTGCTGTGGCTTACTTGAGTTTTGAATTCTTTCTTTCAAGAATCCTCTCGTTCAAGGGCTGTCCTAAAATGAACTGGTGAAACTGACTTTCTGAATTGATATAACAGATACAATAGAGTGGACCCCACATCATAGGGTTACAGGAAATTCGGTTGCCTGCACAACTACCATGTCACTAAATCTAATTAAGTGGCTACACAATTTCACATGGACAAGATCAAAACCGTTAATGAAGGTGGATTCTGTTCTGTCTGATCCGATGAATACGGAACATTGCTTATTTTTGTCTTTTATAGACAATTTCTAGCCACCAATCAGTTGATCACCGTCCTGTTGTAGCCTACTTGATCAGTGGTCTGAAACCGATGTCAGAGGCTACGTGAAAAACGGTCTATATACTATCTACATTATCACGTGTGCAATTGGGGTTGATCTATAAATCAGAGCTGTCCATCTAGTGACCCTACCATAGATGGCTTGTGTTTCAAAAATCACAACTTTAGAGAATCAAATCTATCAGCTTTCTTCACTTTCTCCTACTTTGACCGTCAGCCACTTTTTTTTTTTAGACGTTCAAAACTGGGGACCACTGATTATATGACTAAGACCATCCTATGCATATTTTAAATTATTTTACATCTGTAGTAGTAGGGCCCACAAGATGGGTGGCCCCAGATCCACGTTAGAGATAGCGCTACCATATTCTCCTGCTCCCAACTCTACCATATCATCTCCCTTTCTTTAAATCAGCTGTCTCCTTGATCAAGTACAGATCTTGGGTGATCTTGTGATCCTGGCCTTAGGATGTGAACAGTGCATTCAGATTTGGACAAGTGGGCCCATTTGCTCAGGGGCAGGCACCCTTTGGAGACCAAAATATCTGAAGAAAAGGGGACCGTTGGTTCAGTGGTCCAGACCATCTTTCAGCTGGGTCCCATTATGTCTCCCAATATTGGTACATCCTGGCCCCCAATCTAGTGCTTTATTTTTATTTTTGTTTTTATTTTTTGTCTTTTTCAACTGAATGGACAGTGTTAGTATATTTCTCTTCTTAACCGTCTATTTTCAGGCCTATACTTTAGAAGGATGTAAGTGTCAAAGTCAAGAGATTTTTGAGGTGTGGTCCATCCATGATGGGCCCAACAGATCAATGATGTAAGGTTACTTAAGGAATGGGTGGGTCCCCAGTTTTCCTAACCAGGGTTTTTGTGTCCACAACACAAGGGAGGAATTTTCAGGTTGCTAAAAGGGGAAGTTATTTGATACTCTGGCAGCATGTGTCGTTTGATACGCATGCACCTGGAAATTGTATACATGGCTTATATTTACTCAACATAAACCGATTAATTTGTGGAACCTACTGTTGTTAAGTCATATTCCTAAAATCGCATTTTTAAAATAACCCTAGCCTCTGATCTGTGGATGTTTTTTTTTTTTTGGTTGAAATAGAGCCATTGGATGCATTTCATATCTAACCTTCCAATCAAATGTCCGCTAATCTGAAAGTCACATGATCAAGTAATCTTAATTTTTTGTTCAGATACATCTACACTAGAATGCATGCCACGTATGCAATTTGAGGGAATTTCTAGGTGCCTGTGTATCATCCATCACACTCTGCCCGAATATGAATTTTTTTTTAAAAAAAATATTAGCCTATGATGACTGGATGCATCTTTTAAAATAATTAAGCTATGATAAGTAAGAGGAGTTACATTTCCCTATGCATGTAATCATGCAGAGGTTTGCCAAGTGCAGATGCGGATTACCTGGAGACCCGGTCCCTGGTGACCCGACTGTGGGGCCCACCGTGATGTATGTGTTTTATCCCTGCCGTTCATCTTCTTTTCCAAATCATTTTAAGGCATGAGCCCAAAAATAAGACAGATACAAAGCTCAAGTGAACTACACCATTGGAAACAGTGAGGATTGAATGCCTACCGTTGAAAACTTCTTGGGGCCATATAAGTTTTGGATCATCCAGGTCATTATGGTAAATAAACATCATGGTGGGCACTAGGAAGGTTTCAACGGTGGGCTCATTATCCCCAATGCTTCCTATGGTGTGGTCCAGTTGAACTTTGGATCTTCCTCATTTTTCGGGTCATGCCGTAATATAATCTGGAAAAACGGATGGACGGTGTAGATAATATACATACATCACTGTGGCCCCACGAAGTTGAGTCACCAGATCTCCAGGCAATCCACATTGGCCAAGCGCTGCAAATCTAATCCATTCAATAGGTGGGCCCATTCATTCTATGGGCCCCAATAATGTCTCTGATCCAATCATCAGGTGGGCCACACCATTAGGGACAATATGAAATATATATATAATTTGAATTTATATATACGCCACAATCTGAGGTTGGTTTTATTTTTTACATTATTTTATAGGGTGTGGGAGTATCATGAGATGTGTTACACCATCTAACCAGAATGGCAGATCCTCTTCTCTTCACTATGATGATGGGATGCCCTAAATAATCATCCCAATCCAACCTTTGAATTTTCATACATGGGTCATTTTACTTATTTTATATGATGTGAGGACCAGGGTAGCATGATTATTTAGTGGAGCCAGTGCATCAGGCGTGCACCAGAGTATTGTATTCTAGTATGGTGATTGAAATGTCCCAAAAAATAGTAATATCAAATAAGAGGTTACTGTAGCTTGTCCATTGAGTAGGGTCATCCATCATGAAAATAGGAAGTAAGTGAACAATCATTCAAAAACCTCCAAAACAACATGGAGGCATAAATATGGATGGATCCTAATGATTTTTGGAGGTTTCCATTTTTCATGATGGGGCGGCCCTACTGGATGGTTGGATTCCATGGACCATGTTGGGACTCAAATACAGCTAGTGGCATGGTTTTCATGGGTTGGCTGTCATGCCCATATCATGGTGGGACTCATTTAGAACCTGTTAGAGAAAATAGGCCACTGTACATCTCCAATCAGCCTATGCTTGTGACTTCTTTATATAGTCATGGCTGATTTGATTGATGGTGATGGAATGTGGAAGGATGGGTTTTCTTAAATGGGCTAATAAATGTTCCTTTCCTGTGAAATGTGAAAGTAACGCAGTAAGAAGAAAAATAAAAGGAGTGACCAAGTCACACTGAATTGTCCATCAACATATTGTTAGATTATATGTTTTTTTTTTTTTTTTTTTGAAAAGCATTTAGATAGAGAATGATGAAAAATGTAAAGAACTTAAGATGGATTAAGACATGCATAATACGTCTTTTTATTTTATTTGTTTTTTTTTTTTTTAACACACCTCCACCCCCACTTACTCACACATGAGCATGGACTGCGCACTACCTCACTAAGACCAAGCTAGAGACATACAATCATATTAGAGGCTCCATGCTGCAAGTCGTGATGTGTTTTATGCAAGCCCCATATATCCATTTTGAAAGATTATTTTAGGGCATAAGTCCTAAAATGAGGCCGGTAAAAGGCTTGGGCAGACTCAACCACAAGAAGCAATGATGACAATGATCCCACCATTGAAACCTTCTTGGAGCCGACCATAATATTTATATTATTTCTCATCCAACAACCTATTCATAAGGTCACATAGGCATAAATGAAGGGAAAACATAAATATTAGCTTAATCCAAAACTTTTGTGGAAGAGGTTTTTAGCGGTAGGCATTAAATCCTCACTATTTCTTATAGTGTGGTCCACTTAAGCATTCGATCTACCTAAATTTTGGGCTAATCACCTAAATTAAAATTTCAAAATGGATGGACAATGTGGATAAAACACATACATCATTATGGGGCCCATAGTATCCCTGACAGAACCGTTCATCTTTAGCTAGGTCCTATGTAGGGTGGAACTCAACACGAGAATGTATACACTTACGTGATTCGAACAAATGACCTTTCACTCTAATACCATGTCAAACAACTAATTTCTCTAAAAGCTTAAGCTACATGAGAATAGCGTACGCTGTATATCAAGAAAGCTCAATATATATTGAGGGATCTTAACACTCTAACAAGTCGGGACCCATATGTGTCTATATTAATTAACATGCATAACATGTACGGTGCTTAAAGTTTGATAGTAGTACTCAAATATGCATGGTTACATGTGTAGAAGGTTATTTTGTTGCATGTTGTATTAAGCTTTCAACATATATATAATCTATCCTACCCTTTTAGTAAGGACAAAGTATCCTTAACTAAGAAAGGTCATATTAGTTGTATATCTATATTAGATATATTTCTTAACAGTTGTTTCAACACTAAGGTCTAGGGTTTGAAAAGAAAAAGAAAAATAAAAGACTAAGAAATTGCATCTTTTGCAACTGGCTGATGGATCGGACAGTTTGATTTGGTTTTCCAGAAGCTCGTGGCCAACTCTTCAAAATTTTCTTCTGAAGTTTTCTCTTTGATCTCTTTCTCTCGGCATTCCGAGGTGCAAAATGCACCAAAACAACTGCATTAAGCAAAAGTTTCATCATTAATTATTTCCAAACTTAACAATATACTAGAAAGAGGAATGCTATTTAAAACTATCCTACATGTGCTTTTTGGAACAATTAATGCATGAATCCCAGCCATGAATGTCCTTTAACTTAAAAAATCAGGTCATTCCATGCATCGACACCACATGTTCAAAAAATTCAATGTGGATCACATGAAAAACATTTCAATGAGAAAAATAAAATAAAGAATATCAAATACAATTTACTATCTGAACATGTTTGGCATTGTTGGGCCCACATGATGATTGGTCCAACGATTGGGATTGTCCATTGTCAATATTTTATGCTGTAAAGGCAATCTAAAGAAATTTAAGTTGAATTATGATTTTGATTGTTATGGTTAAAAATGGATTGGCCAATAAGATAAGGTTAGGTCGAACACTTGCGTACAACGTGAGCTCGGTCAACACCGGTTACAACCCAGGAGCCCCTAAACGGCCAGAAAGCAACAATACCCTAGTAAGGAACCGGTTTACCCCTCGAGCTTGGTTACCAGAAGATGAAGTAACTTCGCTTCCATCAGACACCAAGCTCTTTCACAGTCCCGTACATTTTCGAGCTACCATTCGGATCGTTTTTTGAAAACACCTTCTGTCCCATGGGATAGGACAGTCATCTCGGATTACTGCCTACACTCCACTAAGGAATGGAGCTCGGCCCCTGTGCTCAGACAAAGGCAAGTTGGCATGTCAACCATGTGTGAGGGAAAGCCTGTCCACAGTTTACAAGAGAATTTAGGTCGGCAAGCCACTCTCAAAAGCAACCATATGGGTCACCTCGGACTGTCCACCTCAGTCTCCTACCACGCACTTCTACCAGTTCCGACCTAGTATCGACCATCCAAAACTTACCAAATGTACTCATCCGAGATCCTAGCTAAGAATCTAGGAGGACAACTGCAATACGGGTCTGTTCGAGATATTCGTCGAAGATCTCGGAAGATCATTATAATATGCCAATGATTCGAATCCCTCTACAATACGTCCTTGCTAAATAGGAAGATTTCCTTTCACGCCACCAACTATAAAAAGGGCATCTCTAACGGTGAAAAGTACACACAATTTAACTCAGAAAATACTCCCAAAACTGCATGTTCAACTAGACCTAACCTTCATGTCTGATTTTGGCATCGGAGGGTCCCTTGCTACAGTCAGGGTCTCCATCTGTCTTGTTTTGCAGGTCTCAAGTAATCTAAGGAGGACGTTTATATTTTTGCATCAACACTGGTCATCATTTTATGTAGATGATTTTAGATTTTTAAAACGAAAATTTTGAAATGCTCACATTCATGAACTCTAAAAATTCATGATTAATATTTTGGGATTAATTTTGTCCCCTTGTAATAAAAGCATGATTTACAACTTATATTGTCAAGGATTTCTACCTTAACGAATATTAGAGAATTTCTACTCATTCTCAATTTGTATGGTAAGGTAGGACGTCCATCTTCTATATGTTATTATAAATAATATAGATACGATCCTGACCTTGGAAATCAAAAGGTGATTTGAAACACTTCTTAATGTTCTAATTTAAAGTATACTTGGTATAATAGCAAATAATGCATAAGATGGTGATTGGATAGAGAGTGAAAGGATGTCCATACCCGAACATGAAGATGTCATTGTTTTGGAGCAACTTGTTATTGCAAGACCGACATGTCTCCATAAATCTGTTTTGCATTTTCTCGGATCGAGGGGGCGACACCACCGTAAATACAGGCTTGGGTGTTGCTTCCTTTGACTTGGAGACCTTTCTAACATGCGCCTTGGGAGCAATGTAGTTGGGTTTCCCCTCCCATGGTATATCGAACCTGGTCAGCTCCCCTTGGCTCGATGATCTGTACATGCGCCTCATTGTCTTCTTTCAATGGGGAGAGAGAGAGAGAGAGAGAGAGAGAGAGAGTCCTAATCTCTGTTGGTAGAGTAGAGTCACTGTTGGAGTAGGGAAAAAGAGACGGAGATATATGAACGTCCCACCTGAGGAAGTTGGCATCGTCCCAAACTTTTTAAAGGGCACACGAGGTGATCTATCATTGATCTGAACCGTTCATTCATTCATACTACTAAAGAGAAAGCTATGGTGTAAGAATCAAACCGATCAGATGATCCTAACCATTTGAATAGGACCAATTTGTACCAACCGTAGGTTGTTTAAGATTCATAAATCACATGGTTAGAATCATCAAATCAAAGTGTTATTCGGGATGATAAGAAATACAAAGTGGGACCTATCTACTATGTGTTTCAAGATGATGATTGGACCTATTTGATTTTCTAGTCAATCTTGACGGTCCATTTTCATGCTATTGATGGGAAGCTCATGAGCAACAGATTGGCATGATTTTTCGCACCATGGCTAGCTATAGTAGGAAACATCACATGTTTCTAAGAGAAACTTAACATACAAATCGAGGTGACGGTTCCCTTGATGTTTTGATGAAATCCTATCCGTCCATCATGTGTGCCCCCTCCCATTCTCCTTGGATTCCAAAAATCCCACGAATCCAAAATACAGGCAGGCAACACTCATTGTAGTGTGAGTGCACGGGTGCAGGACACAAACACATGATTTTACAAGGTACGGCATCCAACCCATTAAGTAGGGTCGCCCTGCTATAAAAGTGAGACACACCAAAAATCAGGTTCAATCCAACCATCGTCTGGGCCACCACATGTATTTTGACGTGGTATGGCCCACTTGATGATCCAACACTTCTTTTTTTTGGCATGCTGACAAACCTCCTTGGGCAATTTCTCCCCATAGTTTTTCTTAGGGGATTTTCAGATTTTTACGTTTTTCTCATATCGGTAAAATCTCACTAATATATATATATATATATATATATATATATATATATATATATATATATATAATTTAAAATTTTTAAATATTGGTATACATTCATTAATTTAGATATTTAGATGTTTATTATGTTAAAAAAGTGAAAAAAATGGCGATAATATAATTTTAGGAATTTTGAGGAGAATATGAGGAGATATTCTATAACAGTCGCAATGATTTGTGGTAGGTAGTTGAAGCGTGCGTTGGATGACATACACAACAAAGTGGTCCCAATCACTTCCAACTCTTTTTACACCCAATGTTGAACCAGTTTTTTCAGGCATTTGAATTACTTTCCACTCAGTTGACTAACTTTTCACACTAAAGTTGCATTACAACGGTTTGTATGATAACCTTATTGTACAACATTTGTACGGGCGAATCCACTTTTTTTTTTTTTTGGATCTCCTAATTTCAGTTATTTTTGGTACATGGCCAATGGATGGGGAGGCACATCATAACAAGTTTTGGATCACTTAACCTTAGGCCCCTCTACCTAACATAGTACTCCTTATTTCTACTGTCCATCTAAAGACCACCACTAATGCAACTACACCCACAAAAAACCAATTTGAAATGAATGTAGACAGCTCTGTATTATTTCCCAATCATAGTTATAAAATTCAGTGTCTCTTCTCGAAACTCAGCCAAGTCAGTTTGACTCGATGAATCACCATGAAACTCGCTGGTGAGCTCAACTCAGCCAAACTCAGCAGGACTTGTTCAAGTTGGTACGCTACCTTGGTCGACTCGACGAGACTCAAACTGAGTGCAAAGCATGAGGGTTGAACCCCCTGACCTTTCAGGGAGAGTGAAGCAACTCTACCACCAAGGCATGCACTTCATCCATGATAGTTTTATCAATTATTAAATAGGTATTATTGCTTAAATATTCCTATTAATTTAATAGTTGAATATTGAGTCAAGTTGATTCGAATCAAGCCGATCCGGATGGACATTGAATTGAGTCGACTTTTTGGGTTTTTTAAACTATGTTCCAAATTAGACATAGGGATGATGTACTTCCACAAGGTGGCAAAACACATATTGCTTAGGTAACCTGAAAGCTAATACCATCCACATTGATTTCACAACAAATCTCTACAACAAACATGATATGCAAGAAAGTGGTCAGATTACCATATCATTGATCAGGAGACCTGTGTTTCTCTTCACCTCAAAATTCAGATGGTTGTTGTTCTACTCTAGCCATTTCCTAAGCAGAACATGTCCTGCTCATTTCCCTCTATTCAATACAACCCAACTGAATTACCACCAACCAATCTACCCTCTTTCCTCTCATTAGAAACCTGCATGGGCAAACCCAAATGTCAAAACAAATGTTGCATGGTGCATGCTAAACCATCTGAATTTTGACCACTGACCTTTTTTTTTTTGCCCTTCATTGAGTGGCCACCAGTTGGATGGTTAGGAATTTGTTCTGTGTTGCTGACAGGCTAGGCTATGCTTGATCCACAATAGAGTTCAATCAACTAAATATTTGTTACACCATGACTAATGCATGATGGGGCAAACATCTGAATGTCTCAAGCATTGTGCACGAATGCCACATGTATGGTACAAATGAGCCCACCTTTCATATAGATGTCTTAGACCACATCATCATGCGGATGAGCCTTAGTGGAGAAAGGAGGTAGATGGAGAAAAGAAACCAAGAAATACCAAGAAACACATTACACAAACACTGGTAAAATGGTATATAACAAACCAGTATCAGCATATTTAGTTGCGGTTAAAACAATGGACCCTCAAATTACAGCCAGTGAAATTATCATATCTTGGAAAACTCAAAAAATAAAAATAAAAAATAAAATAAAATTGTCTAACAAATACATGCTAGGAAGTTGCCAAGAATCAAACATACATGCCAGGCAGCAAAATTCTCCCATCAGAGCATCATTCCCTCCACAGTTGTAGCAAAGAAATCTTCATTAACAGGATACATTAGTGCTATGGGCCGTCTCTCCAACATCTTCGTGCATGAGCTATCGTCGACAGCAGATTCACTTTGGAAGAGTTAGCCATGAATTTCTATAACATACATTACAGAAAAAACAAAGAACACATCAAACTACTCGTATATCCACAGCCCCATAAAGTCGTTCAAACCTGCAATTCAGGAATGGAAGACAAAAAGGACAATA
The DNA here is from genome assembly GCF_029962835.1 of Magnolia sinica. NCBI lineage: Eukaryota > Viridiplantae > Streptophyta > Magnoliopsida > Magnoliales > Magnoliaceae > Magnolia > Magnolia sinica. The sequence goes on along the minus strand of NC_080578.1, from coordinate 104,865,780 downwards.
AAATCAAAAGTAGGGATCCTCCTCTCCAATGTAACAAACACAAGCAAAATATTATTTGACAAATAAAGAAGTTATTTCTTTGTTCGTCTGAGAATCTACGTGCAGAATCCACAATATTGTTTATAAACAAAAAGAGTCATTTTCTATGATGCCGAGAAAATTTTAGCAGTACAAGTTCTAATGAATTTTTGCAAGTGGACATGGTCAAATCTTTCAGACCCCAATCAGTTGGGATAAGGCTTAGATAACATGGATGCCTGAAGAACAGAAACAACTGGGCAAACCATGTCAAGATGATGCTATGCCCTCCAACCATATCTCAAGTTTTCAGTTTATACAAGTGGAGCCCATTGCTCAATGATTCAAACCATTGATTCCATAGACTCCACATGGTCCGTGCACCAAATGTCCCCACATTGGAAGGCCCTGACCATTGAAAACAACAGACCTTTTATTGGTCGAATGGGGAGCTTTTCTGTAATTCCATTCTTAACCATTCATTTGCTGGCCACCAACTGATGGGTCAGGTTTTTCCAATTTGCATGATTTTTGGTGCATGGACCATACACATTGGAGCCCATCATATCAACAAATGGTATACCAATAGAAGTTTGGAAGTCAATGAGAGATACTGGGTTATTTTGGTTGACAAAGTTGTTCATCGAAGAAAATGCCAGAGGCAAAGTAACGTGGTACCAATTTATAAGAGTAAAGGAGACATATAGAGCTGCACTAATTATAGTGGGACTCAACTCATGAGCTATGCTACAAAACATTGGGAGCAAGTGAATAAGCAAAGATCAAGGCATAAGATGAATATATTAGAAAACCAGATTGGTTTTATGCCAAGGAGGTCTACTCATGGTACTGAATGATGGTATTGGCCGCCGTAAAGGCCCCGTGGAAAAATGATACGATACGGTGTCGCGTATTGGAATCGGGCCCGCATTGGCCTATATCGGTCAAAAAAAATTTTTGAAGCAAAAAAATATGAAAAAATATCAGAAAAATAGGAAGAAAATGAGATATCCACGAATCTATCATTTTTGTGTGTGTGTGTGTTTTGACCATGTAGTCAATGGTGCATCGGACCATTCTTTGATGAGAATGTTGTCTATTGAATTGACTTGTTGAAGGTCAACTAAATGGGTCCTAATTGAACACAAATTAAACATGATTTGATGAACAATGGCCCATTACATTGGAAATACAACAATACCTTAGGTGATTTCAATTGCTCTTGGTTTTATTGAATCTCATGTGATGAAAAAATACATAGAAACTTCATTTATTTCAAATATTAGCATGGATTGAAATGGAATTATCATGCATTGATGTGGATTTGTGGCTTAAAAAATAACATTTAAGTGAAAAATGGGGGAAATCCTAATGTCTCCATTTTTATATTGCAAAATATGCGTTTTTCACAATTAATTAATCGAAAGTATGCAAGAAAGTTATTCTCACAAGTAAAACTACCCTATAGATGCAACGGCTATAGAAGCTCCACCAACAAAGGATTTTGTTTTTATTTTATTTGAAAGGTAACACTAGGGATTGAAACTTGGATTACTCACACACACTTTTCTATCTCTACCAGCTCATCTAACCATGGGATAATACTTCACCATTTAGCACATAGCAGTAATTTGATTTGAGCAATACCCAATTTGTTGTTCTGTAAAATGTACTACGCCCACCAATGAAATTCACTTCCTTCATGCCGGTTACCAACACCGATCCTACAAAGCACCAAAATGCTCATTTAAGTACATTGCAGCATATTTCAAATTCTATGCTTCATTGTCCAATTCAGAAAAAATAAAATAAAATAAAATAAAATAATTAAAAAAATTGGCTACTATGTTTTATATTTTTATATTTTTTATTTTTTTAAAGGGAATGGAATTTTATTGAAGAAGACAAACCCGAGGGGAGCACAACTTGTGATCACTCACTACTAAATTTTTGTTTAGCTTCTAATCATAGTTGACATACCCTGTTTGGTACATCAATGGCCAACATGTTGATGGACACAGCCGGTTGTCCTCAAATTGGATGGGTTGGAAAGTTGAGATGTTGAGTGAAGAAAAGGCAATAGTCTCATGTCGCTTGGATAAAATACACCCTTGATTGTGATGGATGGATCTAAATTTTTCTTCAAAAAACACCAGCCCATTTCTTAAAGGCCAAAGCAGCTTCCCTCCTCTTGCACTGGGCTTCTGTCTGGAACTTGGGAGCTTTGCCCTTGTAAAATGTCCTGTGATACTTCAAGAAGAGAGTTCTGTACTTGTACTTGTCAATGAACAGACCCTCCCCCTCCATCATCTCCACAACTTCATTAGCTCTCAAGAAAAACCCGCCTCTCACAAAGCTATACAATAAAGAATCCAGGAGCTCCTGATCAAACTTAATTGGGCTGGAAGAGGCAAGAGCTTTCATTTCACCCCACAGCTCCGTTATCTCAATATACTTTCCCCCTAGAGCTGCATACCCAGTAACCAACGAATGAAAAGTCTGAGCGTTTGGCTGATGCCCCAAAGCCTTCATCTTCTTCAGAGCCTTTTGAGCATCGTGCATTAACCTCTTCTTACAAAAGAAATAGATCACACTGTTCCAATCGTGAACACCACAGTCTGCTCTCTGTTCTTCCTTTATTTCCTCTAAAAGCTTAGCCATTAGACCTGCTTCACCACTCTCAGCACAGCCTTTCACCAACATCTCAAATTCAGGATGACCAGTTTTCGATATCTTAGCCTCTTTCATCTCTTTGAATAGATGGAGAGCACCACTTGTGTCCTTTTGAAGCACCCGAGATTGAATCAAAGCCTCATAGCAGCTTGAATCAATCTGGACGCCTGCCTTACGGGCATCCCTTAAAAGTAATGTGACCTCCCTGGCCCGGTTTGCTTTGCAATAGGCTTTTAGGAGGGATGAGTAGACAGCGGAACCAATTCTCACCCCAGCAAACTGCATTTCATCAAGTAGGTCATGTGCCTTGTCCAGCCATTGTAGTGAGATGCAAGCATCAATGACATGAACAACAGCAGATTTATCGGCAGAGACAGGACCATCCTCCTTATCTGCCCTGATTAAAAACATTGCCAAATCACTGAGCTTGTCTGCTTCCAAGTAGGCCTTAACCAGTTTGGCATAAATTCTTTCAGTTGGACGGAGGATACCACGATCGGACGTAACCAGCTCAACTTGCATCTGCAACTCACCCAGCAACAGATCGAGTGATTCATGAGCCTCTGCCTCAAGCCTTGAAAATTTCTTATCACTGGAGAACTCCAAAAATGATGGGGCAGCACTACCAATAAATGCAGGCTCATCTGAAAAACTAGATTCTATATGGTTAGCAGCCTGCACGGAACTTTGTTTCTGATGGGAGGGCTTCCCACCAGTTCCGACAGCTTCAAGTACTAGCGTTGCGGCAGACAAAGAGCTACGAGCTTCTTTTGACTTGCGGAGAATTTCCAGTACCATCTCCGATGCAGAATCCAGATCCCCAAATTTTAAATGGCATGAGAGCAAACAGTTGTAGAACTGCTGAAACTGAAAATCACCCAGACCACAGGCTTCATCAATGTATCGCTTGAGTTTCTTGATTTCTTCCCTACGCCCATTCCTTTCATAAATGTGTACCATTATGATCAGCGAGGTCGCGTCAGGTTTTACTCCTATTCTAGGCATCAGCTCAAGAAGCTGCTCAGCTTTCCGGGCAGTCCCGAACAACAAACATCCAACCAGAGTGATGTTAAAAACAGTAGTGTCAGGTTTCATTGAGAGCAATGGTCTGTTGCACTTCTTCCGTGGGTCCACCCGGTTATCTTTGAATAAGTGCCCGATCTCAAGAACTAACTCAGCAGCAAGATAAGCACCCTGGGCTGTTCGTGACATATGTGCTATGATCCCCGACCATGCAGTTATGGGTACAAATTCCTCGAACTCCACGATTTTTCTCAAGATGGTCGATGCGGGAACTGGCAGTCCACACCTTGCGAGGACAAATGAGTGATATATGAGGCATTCCTTCTCTAATAACTGATGCTTACCCTCATTAAAAACCAGCTCCACCAAACTGTAAGCTTTGTCAAGCCACCGGCGGTCATCGCTCTCTGTGAAACCTGCAATGAGTTTGCTTAGAATGGATTTCCTAGGAAATCCTTCCATCAACATGTACTGCTCATAAAACTTCCAAGCATCTTCAAATCTCCGTTCATCAAGAGCATTTCCTAACTCCACAGCTAGTCGAGCTGGGTCCCGAGCCTGGACCAAAATCATTCCAGTCATAGTGGAGAATGGGGCTAAGAATGAGCAGCTAAAACCATTATCAGGCTTTGCCACAACTGTGTACACATCTAAGCTATCGAGAGTGGAGAGCCTATTGAAAGACCTGTGGTTTAAACAGACCAGGGATGGGTAACCAGAAATTTGAGCAGTATTGTAATGCCAACCATTGACTAAGGAAGATGTTGAAGGTAACAGATAGCCGAGTTTTCTAGCAGCTAGCAATCTTTCCATCATGGCTGAAAAACAGCAGTCAAATTTTGTAATGATGAGCTAATCTCAGATATATTTACAGGGCTTCAAGGATTCCCCACGGTCATCATGACTGCAATAAAGAAAAAGAAGGCAATAGATTTTGTAACAAACCAAAAGACCCCCCAAAAAAAAAAATGCAATGACATGCTTACTCTCAATGGATATTGAAAGACGGATTATTTCATAACTAAGGGTGTGTAAGGTTGAACCAAACATCATGATAGTTCATGAAATTTGGTACAACCAAACACACCCTTGATTAAATGGTGAATGATATTTATGATGGAGGGTATCCAGCAGTCACAAAACAATTTACCCATCAAGGAACAGGACCAAGTGAATGGTTAAGAACTTGGACAATTCATCAAAGACCAGATGATAGGACCAGTGGATTAGCAAGTAAAACAAATTAAATGTAAATAAATGGGTAGGTAGGCAAAAGGGTGTGTGCGCATGCATCTGTATGTTCATATATCAAGCAGTAACCGAATAATCTTTGCTTCGGATAATAAATTTCAGTAATCAGCCAAGTAGTTGAGGATAGTGTAAAAACAGACAGTCAAGTGCTTGAGGGTTTTGCCAAAGGCCCAGATGATATAGAAAATGCCATGTGCAGTAAGAGGAATGCCTAGTCCACACATTAAGTGAGCAACACGTGCACGTTGAATGTAGACTAGTGGTTGTCATTTCTCCAACTGGCCATTTCATCATACATGTGTGGCTCACCTGATAAATGGACAAACATCCAGGTTCACAGGTGAACCTCACAAAGGCGTTGGGTTTCCTGTCTGGAAAGATCCTACAGGTCCCAATTGATGGATAAGGAATTGTCCCATTGCTGACACAATTCAAGCAAATAGGAGACTGCGTGCCTATCTCTGGCACGGGCACCTCCCTGATACAATTCATGTTGCGGGCCGCTCTATATAAATAATTAAAAAAGAGAGACCCAAGAAAGACGTGGGACGTTGGGAGATGGAGAGAGCATTTGTGGTTGGAGAGAAAGATTAGGCAGCAAAGAATCCAATAAAAGGAAGAAGAAGATAGATAAGTTAAAGGACTAAAAGAAAGGGAAAAAGAAAAAGAGAGAAAAAATATGCAGATTACAGAGCTGCAGTTGATGATAGAATGAAAAAGAAAAAAGAAAGAGGTAAAGACCTGTTTCTTGAAGAATCCTTTCATCTGTGTTGGACAGATTGATCCGATTCGCTGGTGTTGGATGAGGATCAGGTACAGACCTTTCTTCGCATATTTCCCTCATCTACATTTCTTTCTTTCTTCTGTCTGCGTTTTATTTCAGATTGAGAGAGAGAGAGAGAGAGAGGCCTGACGAGCGGGAAGGTTGTAGGTAGGGAAACAACATGGAGCCCTGTGACAGGGCGTGGATTAGGCGAGTTCCGGGTAACAGCATAGCGGGTGAGTCCACCAAGCGCGGATTACGTGTGTTACCCTTAACTGTGGGGCCTACCTCAATTATGTGTTGTATATCCACGTCGTCCATCAGTTTTTTAGCCCATTTTAGGTCATCTAGACCAAAAAATTAAATAGATCCAAATCTCCAAAGAAACAGTGGTGATTGAAAGCACACCCTTAAAAAACTGCCTAGGGATATAGTAATGCCCACCTTAATGTTTCTTTTCCATCCAACCCTTGATAAGGTTAACCAGACCTGGACGAAGCGGATATATAAAGAAGAGCTTTGTTAAAGTCCCTTGAATACATTAATACATAGGGGTGTACATTGAGTCGAACCGAGTCAAGCTAGCCCTTGCTCGAACACCGACGGACTTCAGCTCAAACTCGGCTCGGTCCTCGAGCCTGACTAGCCTGCTCGGCTCGGCTCGGTTCAGTCAGTAGCTCGAGCCAAGATCGAGCTGAGTTTGTTATTGATGCATTTCCACAAACACTTGAACTGCAACTTAAAAAACCCAGTGCTTTACAAACAGAGGCAATAGTTTTACAGGTGTTTTATCAAACACCTTCCAAGTAACATAAAAACCCAAAAAAAAAGGTAGTACCTTGCTTGCCACCAGCCACATTTCGTTGAGTCATGTTATCAAACAATTGGTGAGCAACATCAATGGCAAAGTAACCAAGTCACCAAACTAGTTCAATCCAAGCTAGATTCGAGCTGGATTCGATCTGAGTCAAGTCGAGCTGGGGCCTACTCGAACTCTGCTCGAACTCATTTTCGAGCACAAAAAATCAGCTCGCCCCAGCTCGAACTCAGCTTTGAACCGAGTCAAATCGAGCTTTTTCGAGTTGAGTCGAGTGAGCTAACTGAGCTAGCTCGGTTCGTGTACACCCCTATTAATACACCATCCTCTACCAGCTTAGCTTTTAGAGCAAATGATTGTATGACATAGTACTGGAGCGAAAAGGTCAATTGTTCACTAAATGTTTTTTTAGGATGTGGTCCACTTGATATTTGGATATGCAAAAAACATTACCTTGGTGTGACCTAACTCAGATTTTTAAATTTGTCATTTTCAGCCCATGCACTAAAATGAGCTGGCAAAATGGATGAATGGCTGGATATACAACACATACATTAAAGTGGGCCCCACAATCAGTGAGTCACCCACTAAGTTATTACCCCATCCCAACCCGTGCCTATGGTGAGAACTTCTTGAGACCGCACAAGTTGTGGACCTAGCCATATTTGTGTTTCCTTCGTTAGCTTTGTGTGACTTGATGAACAGTTTGAATGACAAATAAATATCAATGCGGTGGAAATCATTATCCCAGTTGTTTCCACTGATGCGGTCCACTTAAACTTCGAATTTGCTTTAATTTTGGGCTCATAAATGAGAAGGCACAATGGACCATGCAATCTGCATCCAAAAGCAACATAGAACTCACATTATCAGTGGATGGGATGACATGCTCTCTGTCCATTAGTTTCATCAGATCCATGGGTGTCAAATGGGACACACCATAGGAAACAGTTCACATGGGGATGCCTACCATTAGAACCTTTTTGGGCTCAGTGTGACGTTTATATGACATCCCATCCATTGATAATGTGAGTGGCATAACTATTGTGCTTATTCCAAAATGGTTTGAGGGCCACTGCAATGTTTGTAAGAAATCCATCCCATCCAACAGTTTCATTCACTCAAGTTAGCACATGAGCTCAAAATTTTGAATAGGAAAAATTCAAGTTGGCCACACAACAGGAAATAGTGACGATTCGACACCAATCATAACACCTGTGTATTATGTTAAGTATACTAGTCTTTTTCAACTTAATTTAAACGGAATGCCTTTGACCCCAAGCATGGGGTAGACATATCAATATAACAATCATCTACAACTAAGAACTCAAACAGTTTGGCCATCTATTTAGCAACCCCTACAAACGTAGATGTTGTGGTGGTGAGGGGATCCCTAACCAAAGTAATGTCCATCAGATCCAACCTAATGTTCAGTTGGTATAAAACCCTCATTCATGTATACACAACCCAAAGCTATCAAGTATGTGTTTTCTTCCATACTGTGCAGTAGGATTGAGAAGAGCCATTACACTGTGCAGGATCCGCTTTAGACCACAAAAAAATTGTGCCACCTTTTGGAAAGAGATTCATTTATAAGAAGGATTTCATGGGAGGTATGAAAGGTTGGAGACAATCTTTGGTAGAAAGGTGCTTCTATGCTATATCTCGACAACCCAATCCAAGGTCCTCAATATTCAACCCAAATACATGAATTTGCTCAACCAAAACCCAAAACCAATTTAAATAAGGTTGGTGTTTTTCAACAATCTGACCCAACACAACCAAAGCTTGGGTTTAAGTTGCAGCCCTATTATCCACGCTTGAGTCATTTGATAAAATTTCGATTGCTATCATGCTATATATTTTACTTTTAAAAGATGATTTAAAAAATAATAATAATCATTAATGCAATGATAAATCAAATAGCTATTTGGTTTGTAAAACAGTGAATTTTTGAAGTTGCAGTTCAATTGTTTGTGGAAATGCATCAATAGCAAACTCAGCTCGATCTTGGCTCGAGCTGGCCCGAGCTACTGACTTGAACCGAGCCGAGCCGAGCAGGACAGTCGGGCTCGAGGACCGAGTCGAGCCGAGTTTGAGCTGAAGTCCGTTGGTGTTCGAGCAAGGGCCAGCTTGACTCGGTTCAACTCGATGTACACCCCTATGTATTAATGTATTCAAGGGACTTTAACAAAGCTCATCTTTATGTATCCGCTTCCTCCATGTCTGGTTAACTTTATCAAGGGTTGGATGGAAAAGAAACATTAAGGTGGGCATTACTGTATCCCTAGGCAGTTTTTTAATGGTGGCTTTCAATCACCACTGTTTCTGTGGAGATTTGGATCTATTTAATTTTTTGGTCTAGATGACCTAAAATGGGCTAAAAAAACTAATGGACGGCGTGGATATATAACACATAATTGAGGTAGGCCTCATAGTGAAGGGTAACACGCCTAATCCGCACCCGGTGGACTCACCCGCTATGCTGTTACCCGGAACTCGCCTAATCCGCGCCCTGTCACAGGGCTCTATGTTGTTTCCCTACCTACAACCTTCCCGCTCGTCAGGCCTCTCTCTCTCTCTCTCTCTCTCTCTCTCTCTCTCTCTCTCAATCTGAAATAAAACGCAGACAGAAGAAAGAAAGAAACGTAGATGAGGGATAAGAGCGAAGAAAGAAGGTCTGTACCTCATCCTCATCCAACACCGGCGAATCGGATCAATCTGTCCAACACAGATGGAAGGATTCTTCAAGAAACAAGTCTTTACCTCTTTCTTTTTTCTTTTTCATTCTATCATCAACTGCAGCTTTGTATTCTGCATTCTCTCTCTCTCTCTCTCTCTCTCTCTCTCTCTCTCTCACAGTGCTTTTACTTATCTATCTTCATCTTCTTTTTATTGGATTCTTTACTGCCTAATCTTTCTCTTCAACCACAAATGCTCTCTCCATCTCCCAACGTCCCACATCTTTCTTGGGTCTCCATCAATTGGGACCTGTAGGATCTTTCCAAATAAGAAACCCGACGCCTTTGTAAGGTTCACCAACGTGTGAAGCTAGATGTTTGTCCATTTATCAGGTGAGCCACACATGTATGATGAAATGGCCAGTTGGAGAAATGACAACCACTAGTCTACATTCAACGTGCACATGTTGCTCACTTTTTGTGTAGACTAGGCATTGCTCTTATTGCTCATGCCATTTTCTATGTCATCTGGGCCTTCGGCAAAACTCTCAAGCACATGACTGTCTGTTTTTACACTATCCTCAACTAATTGGCTGATTACTGGAATTTATTATCCGAAGCAAAGATTATTCCCTAAAAAAAAAAGAAGACAAAAAGCATAAAGTAGGCTCGCCCACCCTATTCGGTCCTTCTACCCCTCCATCAAAAAATCCAAACCATTCATTTAAACATCCTAAGTCATCTACTCCACATAATAAAAATAATAATAATCCTCTCTCAATCTGTAACTCACATACAAAGGCAATTAGAAGCTGCAATTTCTTGACAACCGTTTTCATCACATCATTTTGTACATGTAAAATCTTTGATGGACGTGATTTTTTCTATGGTGTCCATCTAATCTATTTCCTTATACATCAATGGTCTGGATCATCAAAAAATTGGGGCAAAGTAACAAGCCTTTAACTCAAAAATCGAACGTTTTACCTCTCTCTCTCTCTCTCTCTCTCTCTCTCTGTCAGACGCCCGTACAACCTTCCCACTAACATCAAATCATCATTACTCGTTACCCTCATACATGCATGACTCATGCATGACAATGTCATGACCCATCATAAAATGCCAGAGCTCCCTTTCAAAAATCAAAACCCCTAAACCTGAGCTAGCTAGACCCGTTCCAGATCGGATCGGTCCGGATAGGTATGGATCCGAACTCGATCTGAAAAGTTTACGGATCTGAGCTGCCCTACTCGATCCGCACCGATCCAGGCCGTCGGATCGGGTCGGATCCACCGAATAGGGTCAGGATTGCCCAGCTCTTATCATCATCATCATCTAAACCTTATCCCAACTAGTTGTGAATGAAACTAATGAAATACTATTACAAAGTAATCATATGCATGTTATCCCAACATAATCAAAGAATGCCATTTATCCATTTATTATGTGCAACTCCAATTAGACAAAAATTAGCAAAAAATGGTTAAAATATGAAAATTTTGAAAAATCAACCAAATGGGCCCTGATCCAACACAAATCAAGCATTTGGTAATTTGCGTCTAATAAGTTAAAATACAATTAAAAGAAGAAAAAAACGAAGTGACATTTTACCCATTTTTTTTTAATCTATTGCTCCTCATCAAATCTCGTTCAACTCATGTTTTGATCTCCAAAATATGCCTAGTCTAATCAAAAAAGAATTTTTAGGCATCATCCTTCGAATGAAGAAAATGATTGAAAAGAGGAAAAAGTGGAACAATTGCAAAACACACCCCTTATAAGCATATCGGTTCGCAACCAACACATTGAAGCCATACTGTATTAATGCAATGTATAGCCTATACAACCACCGAGTTTTACTTCGCCCATTTCACCACCATAGCGAGTATCAGCACCAACTGATACGGATACAATATGCGCGTACCAGCCCCTACAATATGCACATTTGGAAAATTGATGAAGACCCAAATGTCCATAGGGAAATGCTGAGCAAGGTCCGCCCATCTATCTCAAATAGGGATTCACAAAGGTGGTTGGATGACAAGTCCAGCAACTTCTCCGTAAATCATTATATATTTCGATCAATGATCGATCAAATGCCAGTGGGGTGAATCACAAAGCCCACGTATGGAAATATGGTGCTCCACCAAAGGTAGCCGCTCTTGCTTGGTTAGTGGGTAGGAATAAAGGGCTCGCAATAAACAATTTGCGGACAAGGAATATGATTTTACCAAATGTGTCTCCTATGTTACCAAGTTAAGCAATCAGCTAACCATCTCTTTACGCATTGTCTATATGCAAGAAAGATGTGGGAATACTTCTTTCTCATATTTGGTATTCAATGGGCCTTATCAGGTTCCATCAGATCTCTCTTGTTGGCATGACACGGAGGGGGCAAAGGGAATATATGGACAAAGATCTGGCATTTATGTTTTCTAGCTGGAATCTGGAAACTATGGTTGGAAAGGAATCTCCACTGCTTCAGGAATTGGATAATAGATGTTGTGGAAGTTTGTAATCAAGCCAAAGATCTCTGCCGAATCATTGGCTATGATGCCATGATTCTGCCATCTCAAATTCCAGATAGTCAAGCAGATTTTTAATTAGTTTTCCCTTTTTGTTTTGTTTTTGTAATTCTTTGCCTTTGGCCTTCTTGCAATAAAATCATCACTATTTATAATAATTATAAAAAATAAAATAAATAAATAAATAAAATCCATAAGAAACATGTGGTGGCAATGTCAAGGACAAGTCCAACAGCAAGCTATGTCCAAGGGTGAGTGTAGAAAAGCACAATGATGGTATTAACAACAATAAAGTGACGCCTAGCAAAAATAGGAAGTTAACTAAAGCAAGGTCATGAGATAGAAGAAGGAAGATGCCAATAAGGAAGAGACAATAGATTAGGTAGCAAAAAAATAGAAAAGAAGGAAAGGGTGGAAAGGAGAAAGAAAAGGCAGAAAAGAAGAGTAGGATTTGAGAGCTCACCAAACTTTGAAATTCAAAATCCACATATTGAAAATTTGAAATAAAATTCAAATTTTGATTTTTGATATTTGCTTTTATTTACTTCGATATTTGATGATTTAGGGGTTTTGAAATGTGACAATTCCTAGTAATGTCAAGTCATTACTAGGAATGCAGGTCGCTTGCATACACGGTACAAGAATGAGTACATGGTACACTACTACCTAGTACCCAATACACTAGGGATAAGATCATTCTAACCATATACTAAGGTTTGTGCAATATAACTATATCCACAAACTGTTGTTATAATTTATATATGAAATTGAATTCCATTGCTATAAATATTTGAAGGATTTTATTTTATTTTATTATTTGTTTGTTTTTTGAGAAGTAATACTTTTATTAATAGGAGGCCGGAGCATAAAAAATTACAACTCGGACCAAAAACCAGGAAACGAAAAAACTTCAATCTATGATATTCGCCGCTATCACCCAATCCAAACCAGGAAACGAAAAAACTTCAATCTATGATATTCGCCGCTATCACCCAATCCTTTACATTTGATTTCGCCCCATTGAACAACTCTAGTATCCGACCGCACCAATTACTAAAACAATGATTGTTCCTTTCCCCCCAAATTCCACCTGGCATCGCCAGTCTCCATATTGCCTTGATGATCTTACCTACACCTCCCTCGTGCCAAGTCAACAAGAAGCCCTCTATAGAACCCAACATGACCCATGACACCTCAAACAATTTAAGGAAGTTATCCCAAACTCCTTTGGCAAATGGGTAATTAATGAAAAGATGAGCAATAGACTCCTCATTGTGCATGCGCATAAGACAAACGCTCAGGAGCACCATTCGTCTCTTACAAAGATCATCTATCGTTAGCACCTTATTCCTTCTCACTAGCCATGCCAAAGCTCCAACCTCTTTTTTTCATTCCAGACTACTTCTGAGAATGTCGCTTATTTCACATCCATTTATGACTTTTTGCAAGTCCTACTCATTTTTCCTTATCTGGAAAGTTTCTGAAATTCTTTTGCACACCTCTAGCAAGTGTACTCACTACCAATATCCCTTATTCCAAATTCAATTGTGGGTCTTCCATTCACTCTTTCTCAATTCTCATCCTTCTGCAAAAAAAACCCATTTTATCCTTCCTTTCATCTTACAAAATATAATCCACGTAACAAGTCTTTCCAACACTTTTTTTTTCATTTTAGACTGTTTTCTGAGAAAGTTGCTTATCTCACATATGATTTAAGCCTTGCTGCAAGTCCTACCCTTTTTTCCTCTTCTGGAAAGTTGCCAATATTCTTTTGGACTCCTCTAGCAAGTGTACTCACTTTAGAAAGGTTTCCATTCACTCTTTCTCATCCTTTTGTAAGAACACATATTATCCTTCTCTCCATCTACTTTACAAAATCTAATCCATGCACAAGCCTTCCCAACATTTTTTGCATTCTAGACCACTTCTAAGAATGTTGCTTGTCTCACATACCATTTATGTTTTGTTGCAAGTCCTATTCTTTTTTTTCTTTTTTGGAAAGTTTCCAAAATTCTTTTGGACTCTAGCAAGTGCGCTCACTTAACATTTCCCATATTCTTTTGTACTATAACAAGTGTGCTCGCTTAAAGTTTCCAAAATTCTTTTGGACTCCTCTAGCAAGTGTGATTGCTTTAGAAAGGTTTCCAAATTTTGGACACTACCAATATCTAGGGCTGTACACGAGCAGAGTTAGCTCGGTAGCTCGCTCGACTTGACTTGAAAAAGCTCGATTCGACTCAGTTCGAAACTGAGTTAGAGCCGAGTCGAGCTGATTTTTTGAGCTAGAAAAAATTTCGAACTGAGTTTGAGTTCGACTCGACTCGGATCGATTCAGTTTGGTGACTCGGTTACTTTGATATTGTTGTTGCTCACCAAGTGTTTGATGAAATGACTCAATGAAGTGGGGCTAGTGGCAAGGAAGGTGCGTATATGAAACAAATACCCTTTTTTTCTTGATTTTTATGTTTCTTACAAGGTGTTTGATAAAATACCTGTAAAACCATTGTTGTTGTTTTATATACAGTGAGATTTTGAAGGTGCAGACCATGTGTTTGTGAAAATGTCGCACAGGCGAACTCAGCTCGAACTGGCCCGAGCTGTTGATCGAACTAAGCTAAGCTGGCCAGTCAGGCTCGAGGACCGAGTCGAGTTGTGCCAAGCTCGACTTGGTTCAACTCGTGTACACCTCTACCAATATCCCTCATTCCAAATTCAGTTTAAGATCTCTCAGTTGGAAATCTACCTCATTTTAGAGGGGAATTGAATTTCTTAAATTCCCCAAATCCCTCTTTTCAAAAATTTCTCCTCAGTTCTGATACCAAATTTCTTTACCGTAAATCCCTTCTTGTGTAAACACTTCAATCCCCAAGTATCTGTCTATTGTACACATCTTATTAGAATTTCAAATTTTTGACTTATTTCTCCATTCCTCTTACACAACTTATGAACTCACTAACTTCTCCCACCTCCAATGAAAGGTGAATATGTGAAAATTGTCTTTCCACTAACTTACACCTTCGCCCATTTGTCCAACCCTCTTCAAGTCCTCACTATTATTGTTACTTCCACATTTGCCAAAAATAAATTATATTCTTCTTCAGTTGTCACCATCAAATTATATGGCCGATTTTCTCTTACGGTGAAGTGAATTTGATGCCCTAATTAAAAGCCAACACATGCTTGGCCAAATGTAGATAGAAATTTCACCACCTCCTTCCCAAACAACTTGAGCTGACATAATTTTAGCAAAATCTGTTAATCCTTCCTCCAGAGAATCTAACCGCAAGTACTTTGAATTTTTGAGTCCAACTTCCTATTACTTGAAACTCCCCCTCTAGAGACTGCGTCAAGATCATGACTTACCTACAGCTGAAGCAATTTGGTGTTCTTTTTATAGGCCATTATCAAGGAAAGAAGAAGAAGCAGAAGAAGTTGTACAACATGACTTCAAGATCAGAGTTCAGAGTCTCGAGAAAGGCAATCTCCCTATCACTTTAGTATCTAAACAAGTTCAGAGAATTGTGCCCTTTATGTTCTTTCTAGCTTGGGAGAGGATAACCAACTGTACACCACCTCCATCACCACCAAGTTTCCATAACCTGTGTTGGTGAATTTGCACTTTCGAGCATCTTTTTCATCCACGTGAGGCTCTGTTTGCTTCTCAAATATCATGCGCTATGTCTGATCTCGTTCATGTATCTCTTGTATATTTATAATTACAGATATACTCCTATTAATCATCTAGTTATACACATTTAACCATCTAGTTATACACTAGGAATTTTATAATACTCACCGTCTAATATATATATATATATAATACACACACACACGCACACCACAAATAGAAAGGTTAACATTGTCCTATCCATGAGATTTTTTAGGTATTCTTAATCGACAATAAGATAACTACAACCACACTTGGGAGAACAAAACCGCGACCCCACTTGTCAGAATTGAGAACCTATACTCAACCATGATTTGACATGTGGGAATGTTTGGATGTCGATGAAAACCATCAGTTCCAAGGTAACATTTCCACCCTTATCTAGATACACGTGTCTCAAGAAATGAGTGCAGCCGTTATTATGGGGGATTGGGATTTCCACTTGCAAAACAAACATGAAACATGAAAATGGAATCTATTTTTGCACAATGACAATTGAAATAATCATTGCAAAATCATTAACTTTTTAATTCCACGCCCTGGATTCCGTCTATCCAAACATGGCCTAATGGAAAATGTTAAAATTGATGAAGAAGAGAAACAAAGAGGAAAGAGGAGTTATATCATGAGAACTGAACTAACAGGAGAGATAAATAGACTATATGAAGAGAAAATGACCAAGGGTACCCTTTAGCTAGTTACAAAAGAATGGTAGCCTCTATAATACACATCTTAAACCCAAAGTCCAAAACTTGTAAACAAAAGAAAAGAAACATACTAAACGTACTACCTTACCCTTCTCTACATCAATAAAACTAATATATTCTCCGTATACTTAAATATGTTTCAATGTGTAGAGACCAGCTCAAGTTTTCTCTCCATCGGGCACATGTTATTCATGCTCTTTTGGGGATGACCATAGCTAGTTTACATTGATCCATTTCATGAAACACAACTTTGAAGCGTTTTTTTAATATTTAAAAAGAAAAATTTTGACACTCTACCAAAGTGTGATGGTTGATATGGAGGAACTAAGAAATTAAACATGTGGCATACAAGTAATTCAAATAAAACACTTCAAACTGTAGGTCCCAATCTAGATGGGTCATAAACCAAAATTACATTGATTTGACTACCTAACTAATTGATTGAGGGGGGAGGCCTACTCCTCCCTTATGATTGTGGGCAAACTATCCCACATCACCTCCCTTTGCTTTCTATTTGTCTTCATGTTTAATTAAATTCCCATTATCATTCAAAAAAGAAAAGGAAATTACAGTAAACATTGCCAGACATTATGAGACCTAAATGCGGAATGAATGGAGAAGATAATCAAAATGAAGGAGACATCCCCACCAGTACCTAGAGACGGGGTAATGCATTTAGATTCAAAAGACAGAAATTGAATGCAAGATTGAGATCCACGCAGCAGTCAATTGTAAGGAATTCAAGAAGATCTTGACTAGACTGTGACCAAGCTCAACGGTCCTCTGGTCTGCAACTAGATATCGCTGAGTTTTTTCCCAAACATTTCTACCATAACATACATAGGCTCAAAGCAAATCTTATTCAAAAACCACATCCTCATTCTTCTATGTATGGCGTTGAGCATTATTTATAATAGTTCCAAGTTTCCTTTTTGTCTCAAATCTGATTTCTAGAAAACAAAGAAAGAAACAAATAAAAGAAGACTCGTGGCAACATTTTTTTTTTCTTTTTGGTAGATTCCTAGCTACATAAACTTCTAATTTAGGAGAGAGTGGGAGAGTATACACAGCCATATACATGTCTACAGCTGTTTAGTTGCATATGGCTGACTATAGCTGCCCTTTAAGCTCACGAGTAATCTAGTGGGCCTCACCCAAGACTCTTCTTGTGTGTTTGTATGGACAGCCACATATGTTATAGGGTGAGATTGCATCAACTCCCCAGGCGTGAAAGAACTAGGCTTCATCAAATTGATGCATCCAGGACCATGCACGTTGATCAAAGGTCACATCCAAGCCACACTAGATGATCGATCAATGATCTGACTAATCCACCCATCTAGATTGCCTTAATCGAGGACTTCAATCAGATTTACGGTCTGATGACAAATATGGATCAAATTAACATTTAATTAGATTGTGGCCCACAGCATCAATCAGATGTTTACAAGTCCATTGGGTCTATTAATTAATTAGTTGTGAGAGATAGAATTAGTATTGGACTTGTTAGACATGTCTCTTTTAGTAGAAGGCAAAGGGAGATGATGTAGGTCTGTCACCTAATTAGTTGTGAGAGATAGAATTGGTATTGGACTTGTTAGACATTTTCAATAAAGAACGTTTATTGAAAAGGCCACAAAGACAAACGACAACAATTACAGGAACAAATCAATCACTATGGTCAAAGGCATTAATACAATTGACACAAGAAACAACATCTAAATTAGCCCTCTCAAACGCAACTGCTTCCAATCCACTATTATCTTAGAAGGATCAATTTTTTAGTGGAATAGATGGTTAGGAATAGAAGCAATAGATGCTTAGGATTCTATTAGGGTTTCCTTAGCTTTGAGATAAAGTATATCAAGTAACAACACAAAAATACTATTTTGCCAATAGTTATGATGGAAAAGGAAATGATATTTTCTTGGGTTATAGCATGCATTGCTTCCCTTTTGGCATGTATGCCTATAGCAAAAGAAGAGATTGAGAATATGAGACTACTAGCATAGCTGCTACTAGACTAGTAGATATCAATCTTTGTGGTTTGATCTTTGTGAAAAAAAAATATATATGTATCCAAAAAAAAATTAAATTAAATTATTTTCAAATTGGTTACATTAGTTTTGATATCAAAGCCAGCGCCATTTCTTAGGATTTGTTTGCCTTTCTTTCCCTTCTTTATTTCCCAATTCTTCCCCATCATCACACCCAATTTTTTTTCCCAAAACCCCAATATCCCCTAATTCACTAGCCCTAGATTTACAAATTTCCCCAACTTCCTTCACACAAAGACATAATTTAGCAACTTAACAATAATATCATATAAAGAACTCCATGAGACCCAATACAATTCTATTATGGCATAAATTCACACCAAAACAGCAACTAGAACAAAGATTCATGTTCCAAGTCACTTGATTGAGCGGTATACTAAAATCTAAAAGCATCACAAAACAAGACAAGTATATTTAACTGGCAAAAAGAAAAACTCTTAAGCCACCCCGACAGACATGCTAACAGAAACAGCAAGTGTTATCAAAAGTTAGTAGGCAAAGGTTAACACAGGCATTTAAGAGTGTAAAGAATAAATAAAGCATATCCACAAAAACAATATCGAGATAACAAATAAAGCATATCTACAAAAACAATATCTAGAGAAACAATGTCAGATCAATGATCAAAGAAAGAAGAAACCCAATGCATCGCTATTATAGAATTGGCATTTGCACTAATAGGACAAAGGGTAGATAACGGTAAACGGTGTGACTTCCCATGCCATAAAGGAGCATCAGCAACATATCCACAGCACAAGCATGGACATGTGCGCTGCCGCATTGTGGATGGATTGTGGCCCTAAAATGACATGATAGAGTGATCATCAACATCAGATTGGTGTCTACAGAACGGACGATTGAAGCTCTTCTCTACCCAAATAAAACCCACTTCAGATTTTCCATAAAAATCATGAGCACGCAGTTGTTCAGAGCATAAACACCAAAAAGACAAACTTGCATGAACACGAGATCAAGAAGTGGATGAAACCCCAACACATTTCCATCAAACGGCTGAAATCCCCACCTCAAATCAACGGCAAGAACAATCAATCCACAAAGCAAGAACATCAGATTGGACTGAAAATAGACAAGAACATGGAAAAACTGAAAGGCCCCCTACGGCGACATTACAATATCAACAGCAACTGTTTTTGAAGCTCTTCATTGCATTATGAGAAAAACGCAACCCCAAATTTCCAAATAAATTCATGGGCATGCATTAATTTCCGAGTATAAACACAAAAGAAAGAGAATTCTCATGAAAATATAAAATAAGGGAGAAAGGAGATAAAGATTCCTGTCTCAGGTTTCTTTTAAGAGAAAACAATCGAGAGAGGATTTTACCTTAAAAAAAAGTGGGATTTGACGGAGAAGAACACGAGGTGGGGCCTGCGCTATCTTCTTGGATTTTGGAATTTTCTTTCCTTCTATTAAATATTTCTGCAGAGAGGAGAGGATTTGGGAAAGAGGAGGAGAGAAGAAATAGATAGAGAAGGGGTTTGAAGGAGGCCGATTAGCGGTAGCAGCGTCGGATTGTGTTCGAAGATGTGTGTTTGCGTTTTACGGTCCGGAGAAATGAGGACACTACCCCAAGTACTGTGGGGCCCACCGTGATGTTTCTATGATATCCACTCCATCCATCCGTTTCCCTTGATGATTTTATCATGAATTTGGGAAACCTGAACGGAATCCACTAGTGAAATGGGCCACACCATAAGAAACTGTGAGGAGAGAAACACCCACCGTTGAAAATTTTCTGGAGCCCAACGTGATGTTTATATGCCATCGTACACGTTCGTAAGGTGGTTCCCACATGGGAAAATACAAATATCAGCCCTGATTCAAAATATCTGTGGCACCTAAGAAGATTTCAACCGTGACCGTTCAATCCCCAATGTTTCCAGTGGTGTGTCCCACTTGAGTTTTGGACCTCCCTAATCTCTTTGCCCATATCTTAAAATGAGCTGGAGAGATGGATGGAGGGAGTGGATACAAGAAAAACATAACGGTGGGTCTCACAGTGCTTGCTTGGTGTTGCGGGGAATCTCTGCAATCCACGTCCGAGGAGAGGAAATGTAAAACGACTCTGACCTTCCAGCGACGGACCAGTCTCGGTGCATCGATGGTCCTGGGTACATGTGGTTGTGTTATCATTAAATTGGAACTGTTAATCTATCTGACCCACCAATTTTTGAGTAATCTTCAAAAACAATTACTGAAAATAAATATCTTTATGCCCATTTTTCAGTTAGAATATCAGAAAATGAAGAGAAAAATTTTGAATGGCCCAAAATAAAAGAAAAAATGACTGTTAACCTGATCGATTGATAATCCAGTTTGTGGACTGTGGAACCTGCGCCGTCTATTAGTAGAGCCCTACCTTCACCGACTCTATGATTACTTGCATGTTGGAGTGGAAATAGATGGAGACATGTGAAATGCTCAACGTGTCTAAAACTCCCTAACGGACAGGAATCATCGTGGGAGATGTGATGGATACGTATATATTTCTATCCCACTAATATGGCATACTTTCCCGGATGCTCATCATTCGTTGGCCCTGAATAATTGACTAGTCCATTGATCAGGTGGGCGGCACAAGTATGAGAAAATGGGTGGCTAAAACAAATCAATTAGTGTTCCATACTCATCATATTTACATAGCCCACTTGATCACTCTCTGGATGGTATGACTTTTGGAACAGCACATACTCAGTGGGGCCAACGTGATGAACGTCTAGGATCTTATAAAAGAGTTCCAAAATCTGGGCACAGGCTCATGAATTGGGCTGAGGTTGGAAAGCCTGATTACTAAACTTTCTGGGCCCATGCATTATAGTTCAGGCCATGATGGACAGTCATGATCATGATTAAATGAGATGGGCCCGGGCCCAACATGGGCACTCTCTTGCCTTTTCAAAAGTCAACTCTCTCTCCCCTCACCATCCCTCTTTTACAATTTTTCAAACAAACCCATCCCCTTTTTACACAAAATTCAAACTCCCCCATACCTCTTCATTACAACCACCACTCTATCCATCCC
Source organism: Magnolia sinica (assembly GCF_029962835.1). NCBI lineage: Eukaryota > Viridiplantae > Streptophyta > Magnoliopsida > Magnoliales > Magnoliaceae > Magnolia > Magnolia sinica. The sequence goes on along the minus strand of NC_080578.1, from coordinate 104,844,555 downwards.
TTTAATCCCATCATTTCTCTCTCCCTTATTTCTCAAAACACTCTCCCAAGCAACAAAAAACTCCATAAATCCAACACTCTCTCTCAACTCTCCCCAAAGCCAAGTGTGGCCCACCCTCTCATCTCTCATCCACACCATCAAAATCCCATCAACCACCATCAAAAGTGAATGCAAGGAGCATAAAAGGCTAAGGGAGCAAGGAGGAGGCCTAGAGGTGGGTGATCCACTGTTGATTTCAACTTTTGGGCCCACTTGTTGGTGGGACCCATTATGATGTATGTGTTGTGTCCATGAGGGGCCCATAGTGGTGGGGCCCCCTCTATTATCGTCTCTCTCTCTCTCATTTGAATGGTGATGATGATGAAGGGTGAGTGTGGCCCACCATGAACCATATAATTCATGTGGGACCCATCGGATGAATGTATTGGATCCACACCATCCAGCCCATTAGCGAGCCCGAATGGAAGGAAAACACAAGTATCGGTTTGATCCAAACCGGTGGGCCATGTACATGTGGAACCCATCATGATGCCCTGTTTATCCATGTCGTCCAAGCCTCTGACGACCGGACGTGCTTAGGGCGGGTAACATGAAGTGCATGTATTGACATGGGAGTGTACTAACGAGCTAGCCTTAAAAAATTAAAAAATTTTTGGAGTTGGTCGCTCATGTAGGCCCTACCTTGGTATATGAAGTTAATCCATGCCGTCCATTCCATTCTTTAGCTCATTTTAGGCGTTGAGCCAAAAAACGAAGCTGATCCCATTTTTTGACGGGCCATACCATAGGAAATAGCGGGGTAATACCATTAAAACCCATCTTGATGCTTTTATTTGCCAAAAAAATATGGCATATTGGACTTGTTTGATCCGTCATGGGCCATAGAGTTCAATGGGTGGAGTTGGATTCTCAAGACACGAGCCCCACATATGAAAAATCATAAAAAAATAATTTTAATTTTTATTTAAAAAAAAAAAAACTAATTTTGATATAGCCAGCCCATTCCTTAGGTGACACTCTGATGCGCGCCGCTTATTGCAATTTGGCGAGCCGGCACATCAGGACCCGTTGGGTCCCGTTAAAAGGCCCCACCATGATCCCTAATTCACACCACACTACAAATTTATGGGGCCCCAAAGATTGTCAGCCCTCCAAAGATCAACATAAACGACTCCGAGGTGGCCCATATCACAATTATAGTGAAAAATTCACACCAAAACAGTGGACCAACAAAGTCAGCGAGGTTTTGAATTAATTATGAAATTTATTTTTACTCTTCATCCAGGAATCAAGATCTTATCTTTTGAATGGATTGGATGACTTATAAACATTATGGTGGGCCCCACATAGAGCCCACAGTGATGTACGCCGATTCGGTGGATCCGTAACGGTGGAGCCCACCTTAGATGTATGTGTTAAACATAAATGTATGTATTCCACAAAAACGTCAAGCCAAATTAGGTGGCAGATCTCAAAAGTGAGAAAAGTGTGTGTATATATATAAGCATATATATGGCGGGCCTTTATGGGCCCTACCATGATGCATGTCATCCAATCTTTCCAACCATTTTGAAAGCCTGTCTTAAGGCTTGAGACTAAAAATAAGGCAAATCTAGGATTTAGATGTGTGGATGGTCAAATTGTGGATTTGACCATCCATTAGATTGGCCCCCTAGGTCTGCATGACCTTATGATCAAATTGGATGGGAAATAAATGTTATCGTGGGCCTTGGGAATTTGAATGATAGGAGATCATTGTCAACCACTCATAATTTGGGTGTGACCCGTTTTATACCCAACCCACCTTCATGTATTTGTGGCTCATTTGAGGCCCATCTTAATGTATTTGTAGCCGCCAACTAAGGCCTAATAGAAATTATGAGTCTACGGATTCAAGGCCCATTTGATATATCGCCCTTGGGTAGGCCCAACAACACCTAAATAAGGCCCATTGCAATATGTAATTCCACCATGATGTGCCTTGGACATGCAATGATGGTTTGATACCCACATTGTAAGGATGATGGTCGTTAAATGTCCGCATTATCAATCTCCCCAGGGCCCATTAATAGGCCCATTCCATAGCATATAAGCCGTCTAGGCCCATCTAATTTTGGGCTCGGACCATTACCACATAACATGTATAGTATAGATCATGATTCATCATCATACGCATCATATGTAAGGCCGAAAGGAGAAGTAGTCCGATCATAGTATATGTCTTAAGACAAATAATTATGGGATCTTTACCTAAAAAAGTGGTGCCCCACATGAGCGAAACACGGTGGGGATTGTTGCATTTCCGATAGTTATTGATTCATGCACTTGCATTAGTGTGATTGTGATTACTAGATGTCCTAGTGATATCGGGCCATAGCCTCCAGAGAGACACATAGTGGGGGGCTTAAGTGGGAACCGAAAGAGTGTTTTAAGCATTGGGTCGCCATAGATGTCCCTAGGTGAAAATTCCTAAACCCGACCGTAAGTAGTAGAATGACTCCAACCGTGATGACCGAGTGCCATATCCGCATCCGTTTCCCGAATTTTGAGGAGTTTCAACCTATCATGGTCGGTTGAAAGTGAAATGGCCACACTCCACGAAACTGTGGGGTAATACTAGGTTCAGTTTGACCATTCTGAATGGCGTCAACATGATTGACATGCCTCGTACAGGTATAAGGTTGTTCCCATGGGAAAAATAGTGAGGTTTCTTACACTCACTTGGACTATGGACTAAGAAGATTTCAACGTGTGCCACTGGAGTGTACCCAACCTCGGTGATTATCCTTAATTTGGACCGTCGATATTTGACTGCACCTTCTAAAAGGATTGGCGAGTGAGCTACATCTTGCATCGCATGGTCTTGATCATGGCCGATAGCATTCATATCCCGCACCGCATAGCCTTATGCGGTGATTGCAATTCACGTACTCAGGAGGAATGATGTAAAACGCATTACTTCCCGATACATTTGACACACTCGATCCTGGGCACACGTTTACATCACCATTAAATGAACCTATAATCTATGCACCATCATTTTTGAGTAGTGCCAAAAACATTACTGAAAAAAAGTCTCGCCATAATTGGAGCGTGCGTGCATATTTTTCAGTTTTGATTCTTTCATTATCTTGTATTTACTTTCAGACGCATTGTAATCAAAAATTTTTAATCATAGTGAATTTTGTGGATAGTGTTCTTGTGGTTATTGTTCGTGGGTTATATTTATGGTTATGCGTCATTATGAATTAAATTGATATTAGAGATTCTTCTTGTAGGATCCCGGATCGCAACCTGGTAAATGGGTGCCGGGAGTTGAGAATGGAGTTCTACGGAGTCGGCGCCGGATTCGGCGATTGGGAATTTTGTGAGCCCGGTTTCCGAGTTCGGGCGTGACATAAACAAATCAACCGGTGTTCCATACCCATCATATTTACTTAGCCCACTCGATCACTCTCTGGGCCGTATGACTTTTGGAACAGCACGTACTCAGTGGGGCCAACGTGATGAACGTCTAGGATCTTATAAAAGAGTTCCAAAATGGCACGTATGGAAGAGAAAATTCCCAACCTAGCGAATAGCCGTATATAGTAACAAAGAGATAGGCCAGGCCACTGAAAGAGATCTGGGCATAGGCTTGACCATGAATTGGGCTGAGGTTGGAAATACTGATTGCTAAACTTCCTGGGGCCATGCATGATAATTCAGGCCATGATGGACAGTCATGATCATGTTTAAATGAGATGGGCCCGGGCCCAACATGGGCATTCTCTTCCCGTGATCTTCATCTTCATCAATACCTTTCTTATGATCATCCCAGCCATGGTATCATTTGCTATTTGAGCTGGCCTTGGAGGTTTCATGGATTGGCCACTTCGACACTAATTAAAAAGGGAAATTGTGTGAGATAGCTACGAAAACAACCATACTTTCATAGAATAGAATGTCTGGCAGTTGAGAAACAATGTGCTCATGGGATGAGTGTAACTGACTGGGAAATGTTAATATGAATGAGTAATAAATCAAGAAAAAATAAAATTCTAAATGAATGTATTCAAATAAATATACGAGTAGCACTGATAGGTAATTTGATGAGAGGAAGTTAATTTGGATGTTCATTCATATACCATGAAAACCAAGATCTACCGTTGGTTAGGGGTTCATTTGTGCAGGTTTAAGGAGCAAGGAGAAAGTTCAAAAGGATATGAATAGAGATAGAAAAAAAAAAAATACCTAATGACATATAATCTAATTAAAGTCATAGCTCTTGATAAAGTGGAATGGCATGATAGAATTTTCTATAGCCAACTCTAAGTAATTTGGGTAAGGCTTAGATGATGATAACAACGATTGTGTGAGCTATTAACTACTAATTGAACAATTCATTAAGGGGAGTTTCATTGGTAGCAAGCTATACTATTATGCAAGCGGAATGCAATTAAAATTCTTTCAACTTTGTGTTGTCAATGTCTTAAATTTATTTATAACTAGGTCTGTTGATAATGTCAATAGACCACTTGATCCCATTGAACAGATGTCGATGTCATTGTCAGATGCTCAATTCTATCAAAAAAAATCAAAAAATAAAATAAATAAATAAAATCATAGTTAATTGTTGTATAATTTTGGAGGTTGCTACTCAATAGCATCGAAGGATCTTCGATGTCATCGGCCGGTCCCCAATGGTTGTTGATGCCATCAAAGGTCTTATCAAAGGCATGAATAGAATTGCTCAAGTGCGCAATTTGATTCATATTCCGATTGGGTAGTATATATATTGGGTGTACTCGTGATTAGAGAGAGGATTGAGGGTTTTTAAGTTATTCTTAAGGGTTCAAGGGTATAATTAGGGATTCAAATGAGATTTGATGGGTTGTTCGAATCGATAAGATAATCTATTTTTTTGTAATATTGTTTTTTATAGTGCATTTGTTATCACTTTGTACCACAGTTTTTTCCTACAAGGATTTTTCCACGTAAATTTTAGATTGTTCTCTTTTTTGTTTTATATGTGTGATTTGATTACTTTGCTTGCGTATGTTCTGTGTGCTTCTGCAAGTCCCAACACTTTGCATATATTGCATCTTTAATAATATAAGAAGCCTTTAGTTTGATTAATGCTCTAAATCTTGTATTAGTAACATGGCTATCAACATAGCTGCTTATTGGTTGGGTTGGGTATTGCCCTAGCATGATAAGTTAGAACCTTTCCAAAATATTTTCATTAAGCTAATTTACTTTTTCTACTTACAATAATAGATAAATTACTTATTTCAAATGAGTAGGTTTGGTTTATGGTTAACCATAAGTAGTTCTTTTACGTAAAATTACTTAATTATTTCAGTTATTTTTTTTAGCTTTACTATTTTTCATGAGTTGCTAAAGAGAAGCATCATAAGAGACGAAAGAGCAGAGAAGCTGACATACTTATCTATTTAATAAGTAGAAACTAATATAAGCTACTTAAGACATAAGTAGCTAAATGATAAGTGAATTTTTACAAGGAAGCTTTCCATTAAGTTGTAAGAGTTTTATAAGGTGAGCCTTATTGATCAATTGTTTGGATTATACTAAGGGTTAGATAGTGTGATTAGGAGTACCAATGGACCCCACTCAGTTGCAATTCATCTAAAATTGTAAAAAGAGTAGTGTGCTACAACTATGTCACACACGTATTGTAGTTAGAGTAGGACTACCAAATTCGTGTGGAGTCTTAATGAGATAGTTTCGATGGGTTTTAAACTCCTCAACCCTATGAGCGACTGATTTGGGATTTTTCATTTAATGGATGTTGCTTTGATCGGGCTTTCCTAACCATATATTAAGAGGACTTTTCTGGTAAATGTGAATGGTCATGATGGACCCCACCAAATGGGTGGTTCAATTCTCTATGAACAATATTGGATGCCCGTATCATGAGACATTGATCAGTAGTTACAAGTGTTGGGTGAGATCTAAACCTATGGGAAGGTTCAATTTGGACAGTGTGGATTGATTGATTAGACTGTCCTTGTGTCCCATATATTCATTATCGTACACGGGCATGTCTATATGAGATCCGTACCCTTCATACGTTCAACTGATGGACGACACCCAAAAAATGATACCGGTCAGGTGATAATAGCCATTGACTGGAGGACTTTTCATAATTAAAATCTGTTTGTGGTCGGCAGATGAGTTATTTGAATCTCAAAAGATACATACCATGTGTATGGATACCCAAATTGCAGAAATAGTACAACCCTGTAATCAAAAGCTCAGTGGGGCCCACGTGGATGAATGTGTTATATTAACTATATATATGCCAGCTCATTTTAGGATGTGAGCTCAAAGTTGGCAAGATAACATGGATTCAATTTTTTTAGGGTCTGCTTGAACACCATCTTTGGAAATAATATGGCCAAGATATTCAATTTCAGGATTCCCAAATGAACACTTGGATTTTTTGGCAAAAAGCTGGTGATGTTGCAGAATCTCTAAAACAACCTGTAAATGCTCAAGATGATCATTGAAACTCTTGCTATAAATAAGAATATCATCAAAAAAGACTAATATGAATTTACGCAAGTAAGGTTTAAAAATGTAGTTCATGAGAGATTGGAAGGTTGCGGGGGCATTTGTGAGACCAAAGGGCATTACTAAAAATTCGTAATGACCTTCATGAGTTCGGAAGGCGGTTTTTGGAATATCTTCGGGGTACACCCTAATTTGATGGTAACCGGATCGGAGATCCAATTTACTAAAAATAGTCGCACCATGAAGTTCATCTAGAAGTTCGTCCACAATAGGAATTGGGAATTTAGCATTGACTGTTTCCTTATTGAGAGCTCGATAATCTACGCAAAGACGCCAACTGCCGTCTTGTTTACGCACGAGGATCACCGGTGAGGAAAAAGGGCTTTGACTAGGTCAAATAATTCCAGATTTGAGCATGTCATTGACTAGTTTTTCAATTTCAGATTTTTGAAAATATAGGTAACGATAAGGACCAACACAAACTGGTTTAGCATTTGGTTGAAGAGTAATATGGTGGTCATGGTCACGCTTAGGAGGTAGGCCAAGAGGTTCCAAAAATACCTACTGAAATTGATCCAACAAGGGAAGAATGAGGGGGTTAGTATCCAAGCAAGAAGTAGTATGATCATGAGATTCAAGAAGCTGTAAAACCAAACCCTTCCTGTCCTGTTTCAAAGCCCGACCAAACTCATCTCCCTCCATTAGAGATACCTCGGTAGGTGTGATGCCCTGCAAAACATTCTTATGCCCAAACAAAGTAAATTTCATTCGTAATTTGTCAAAATCCCATAAGATAGATCCTAATGTACTCAACCATTGGACACCTAACACAATATCACAACCCCCCAGCGTTAAGAGATAAAAATCAGTGTTATAAGTGTTACCCTGCATAACAAATGGAATATTTGAGCACCTGCCTTCACTTAATAAAATGTCACCGTTAGCCACCTTTACTTGAAGTCCGTCTGTTGGTTCTAAATGTAATTGAGCTCGTTGTTGAATGGATGAATCCATGAAGCAGTGAGTACTGCCCATATCCAACAAAATCACCACTGGACAGCCACAAACTTGGCCCAAAATGTGCTTGGTTTTAGAGCTAGGAGATCCAGATAATGCATGAATGGAAATACCTAGTATGGGCATAGCAGTGTCGGTGTCAGGGGTTCCAGAATTAGAGATATCATTCTCATTAAGAAGTTACGTGCTGGGCTGAAACTCCTCATCATCGCTAGGCTCAAAGCATTCCATAATAAAGAGGCGAGCAGATTTGCACTTATGACCTAGCCCCCATTTTTCATCACAGTTATAACAAAGTCCTCACTCTCGTCTTTCCTTCATTTATATTGGTGTTAATCGCTGAACTGGAAGAATGGCCTTTTTCTCCTGGTGTGAAGGTAAAGTAACAATAGGCCGAGTAGGAGGAGAACCAAAACGGTTATTTCGGCGAAAAGCAGCAACGTTTTCCTCCTGCATCTTAGCCATACCGAAAGCCATTGTAAGATTCGAGAGATTAAGCATACGTACTATAAACCGGATATCCTCACATAACCCACTTAAGAAGCAACTGAGCTTGTAAGGCTCAGCTAATCCTTTGAGTTGGTTAGATAGGATTTCAAATTCTGTTTTATGGGCCTTCACTGTTGTAGTCTGCCGCAACCGAGTTATGGCCTCCATAGGATCATCGAACATAGTAGGGCCAAACCGTGTGAGGAGAGTTGTAGTGAATCATTCCCAGCTAGTAATCCCTCCAGATGCCTCCAAATCCTGAAACCAAATAAGTGCCTTCCCCTCCATATGGAAAGAGGGCAAAAGGACCCTATGGTGAGAAGTGGTCTGATGGTATGTAAAAAATTGTTGTGCGCGATAGATCCAGCCATGAGGATTGTCTCCATTAAACTTTGGAAATTCCAGACGAATCGCCCTAGTTTGAATGCCTCCGTGCTCCTCGAACAATGGGTTCCCATGTGAAGTTGAAACTGAGTTTGAATCTTCTTTGGACTTCCGTTGTGCATGGACCAACGTCTCCATATTAGCCACAACAAGTTAGAGTTGTTGGGCTAAACCATCCACTGCTTGCTGCAATAGTTGTTGATTCTGGTTTTGAGTCTCCTGGGTGGTACGCAATGATGCCACTGAGTCAGCCAGTTGGGAAAAACGTGTGTTATGGCCCTATCCGTCAGCCATATGGATCGCGGCTCTGATACCACTTGTAAGGTGTGTGCTAAAGTGAAATAGATAATCAGCCACTTCGAGGGGGCTAAATCCTCCAACACATAAGTTCTGGAAAAATACTCTGATACTTTGCATTAAAAATGAGAATATAAATAGACTCTGACGACCAAACAACACCCGTAATACTTGCTAACTTTAAGCAACTAACAACCCACTACCTCAGCACGTCTCCTACTCATCCCAACAGACTCTGACTACTAACAATATTGCCCAAGACTCGGACTGCTAACAATACTACGCAGACTTATTCAAACATAAAATAAATAGACTAAGCCCACACAAGGCCTTACATAACATAAACCCAATAACCAAATCAGAAGGCCCAGAGGCCCATAACAACCAGTTTCGACTCCACTTCGACACTAATTAAAAAGGGAAATTGTATGAGATAGCTACAAAAACAACCATACTTTTATAGAATAGAATGTCTGGCAGTTCAGAAACGATGTGCTCATGGGATGTGTATCTGACCGGAGAATGTTAATATGAATGAGTAATAAATCAAGAAAAAATAAATTTCGCACTGATAGGTAATTTGATGAGAGGAAGTTAATTGGGATGTTTATTCATATACCATGAAAACAAAGAACTACGCTAGTTAAGAGTTCATTTGTACAAGTTTGTGGAGCAAGGAGAAAGTTCAAAAGGATATGAATAGAGATAGCCAAAAAAAATACCTAACGAGGTATAATCTAATTAAAGTCATAACTCTTGATAAAGTGGGATGGCATGATAGAATTTTCTGTAGCCAACTCTAAGTAATTTGGGTAAGACTTAGATGATGACAACGGTGATTGTGTGAGCTATTAACTACTAATTGAACAACTTGCTAAGGGGAGTTTCATTGGTAGCAAGCTATACTATTATGCAAGAGGAATGCAATTAAAATTCTCTCAACTTTGTATTGTTAATGTCTTAAATTTATCTATAACTAGGTCTATTGAGGACATTAATGGACCACTTGATCCCATCGAGCAGACGTCAATATTATTGCCAGATGCTCGATTCTATCGAGAAAATCCCAAAAAAATAAAAAAAATAAAAAAAATATCTTAGTTAATTGTTGGACTGTTTTGGAGGTTACTACTCAAATGGCATCGAAGGATCTTCGATGTCATCAATCGGTCCTCAATGGCTGTCGATGCCATCGAAGGTCCCATCAAAGGCGTGCGTAGAATTGCTTAAGTGCGCAATTTGATTCATATTCCGATTGGGTAGTATATATACTGGTGTAATCGCGATTAGAGAGAGGATTGGGGGGTTTTTAAGTTATTCTTAAGGGTTTAAGGGTATAGTTAGGGATTCAAATGAGATTTAATGGGTTGTTCGAATTGCTAAGGTCATCCATTTTTTGTAATATTGTTTTTTATAGTGCATTTCTTATCACTTTGTACCATGGTTTTTTCCTACAAGGATTTTTACACGTAAATTTTAGATTGTTCTCTTTTTGGTTTTATTTGTGTGATTTGATTACTTTGCTTGCATATGTTCTGTGTGCTTCTGCAAGTCCCAACACTTTGCATATATTGCATCTTTAATAATGTAAGAAGTCTTTAGTATGATTAATGCTCTAAATCTTGTATTTGTAACATGGCTATCAACATAGCTGCTTATTGGATGGGTTGGGTATTGCCCTAACATAATAGGTTAGAACTTTTCCAAAATATTTTCATTAAGCTAAGTTACTTTTTCTACTTACAGTAATAGATAAGTAACTTATTTCAAATGAGTAGGTTTGGTTTATGATTAGCTATAAGTAGTTCTTTTACTTAAAATTATTTAATTACTTTAGTTAAATTTTTTTTTAGCTTTTTTATTTATCATAAGTTGCTAAGGGCCTGTTTGGCCGGATAGATTGGATGGGATTGGAAGATAGATCCCGGGATTGGCCAGGCGTGCCAAAACAAACATGGGATCCTGATCCCGGGATATAACAATCCCATGGATCTTAAGACAATTTGTAAGAGTTTTATAAGGTGAGCCTTATTGATCGACTATCTGGATTGCACTAAGGGTTAGATAGTGTGATCAGGAGTATCAGTGGACCTCACTCGGTTGTGATTCATTTAAAATTGTGTAAGGAGTTGCGTGCTACAACTATATCACACACAATATTCTAGCTAAATTAGGACTACCAAATTCGTGTGGAGTCTTAAGGAGATAGTTTCGATGGGTTTCAAACTCCTCAACCATATGAGCGACTGATTTGGGATTTTTCATTTAATGCATGTTGCTTTGATCGGGCTTTCCTAACCATATATTAAGAGGACTTTTCTGGTAAATGCGAACGGTCATGATGGACCCCACCAAATGGGCGGTTCAATTCTCTATGAACAATATTGGATGCCCGTATCATGAGGCATTGATCAGTAGTTACAAGTGTTGGGTGAGATTTAAGCCTATGGGAAGGTTCAATTTGAACAGTGTGGATTGATTGATTAGACTGTCCTTGTGTCCCATATATTCATTATCGTACACGGGCATGTCTATATGAGATCCGTACCCTTCATACGTTCAACCGATGGACGACACCCAAAAAATGATACTGGTCAGGTGATCTTAGCCATTGACTGGAGGACTTTCATAATTAAAATCTCTTTGTGGTCCAGCAGATGAGTTGTTTGGATCTCAAAAGATACATACCATGTGTATGGATACCCAAATTGCAGAAATAGTACAACCCTGTAATCAAAAGCTCAGTGGGACCCACATGGATGAATGTGTTATATTAACTATATATGCCAGCTCATTTTAGGATGTGAGCTCAAAGTTGGCTAGAATGACAGCATAAGTAGGCCACACCACAAGAAAACAATTCAAGACCGATTGCAGCAGCTCTAGAGTTGCTGAAATTCAGAGTTTCAAGAGTGATCCAAGGGCTGAAGCAGGAGTTTTGGCTTACTCCCTATCAGCATTACAAAGACCCCAAAGAAGAAGAAGATGCTTTCAAATACCCCACATAGTACTTCTCAAACACATCAAAGCTGAGGGAGCTGTTTCTTTTGCTTTGGTGCTGCTTGCATTTTCTTGATTACTTTTCCAGATGTAATCTCACTCCTTGTGAAACTAATTCAGAACTAAAGGAATTTCCATCAAATTTGTTGGTTGCCATTGTCATCTCTTTTTCTTTTTCTTTCCTTTTTTCTTTTTTGTCGTTTGATACTCTGGCGGTGTTCAAATTGTACACATGGCATTGATTAACTCAAATTAAACTGTGTAAATCATGGGACCCACTTGAAGATAAGGGTAATCCAAAAGTCGGATTGATGGAACGATCCTAGCATCTGATCATGGGTACTTGTTTGTTGAATTCGTACCATGGATTTATTTTATTTTTCAATTGGACTATACATTAATTACCACCAATTGGTTAGCTAGGAAACTAAAACAGTGTTGTTTTCAGTTTACAAACTGTCTAAATAGGGGCAGATGATTTAGATGGTTCAATTTATGTGCATGCCATGTGTGCAATTTCTTGGTTCCCATATAGTAACCATCACATTCTGCTTGAGTATCAACATTTTTCACCTGAATTGAATAATTAACTTCTGTTGAACTCGTATTTATTTTGTTACAGTTCTCAGATTTTCAACAATCTGTTCATTCATTGAGCCCCCACCATGGATGAGCATGTACCGAAAATATCTCAAAACAAACAAATCCTAGCAACAATCTGTTCAGATGGGACATTGGTATAACCACTATAAGCAGGCCAGAAATGAGATGAATATGATAGTCTGGTGTCAGTTTTCTGCAGTGTCAACATCCATAAGAGTAGGGAACATCTGATTAACAATCTGGATCACCAAAAAAGTGAGCCCCACCAAAATGCAGGAAGAGCATTGCATTTTGGTTGGAATTGGTAGCTCCTGGGGTGCAGCCACCATGAAACAAAAACTGAAACTTTTGGAAGAAGAAGAAGAGAGAACTGCAGCTGTATTGGAATGAATTGAAAATCGTATTACACTGCTGCCTATTTATAGGCTTTCTTATTGTGTGAAATTACTAAACTATCCCTGTCTAGATTCATCCTAGGGGTAGCTAAATAAAGAAAAAATAATCCAGAAAATCTAGAAAGAAATCTACAGCTAGCAATCTGATCTTAGAAGAAAAAAAAAATCTAATCTAACAGCTTGCACATAAGATATGCACACGGTTTTGGATTTGCAGAAATCACCGTATCCAACACTCCCCTTCAAACCAAAACCGGCTTCATTCCAAGCATTGATCTAAGTCTCCTGAATGTGTCAGTTGGCAATGCTTTGGTGAAGATATCTGCCACATGCTCAGTGGTGTGATAGTATTCCAGCTTTACCAATTTCTACTTTACTTGATCTCTAAGAAAGTAATATCTTGTGTCTATGTGCTTGCTCCTTCCATGCTGAACTGAATATTTGGTAAGTTCGATTGCCGACTTGTAGTCCACGTATATAATAGTGGATTCTTCCTGTGGATGCTTCAACTCCTTTAGCAGATTCCTTAGCCAGATCGCCTCACATATAGTGGATGAAGCTGCTACGTACTCAGCTTCACATGTGGACAGGGCGACCACACTCTGCTTCTTTGAATTCCATGTAAATGCTGTCGACCTAAGATAGAAAGCATAGCCTGTGGTACTTTTTCTTTCATCTTGGTCACCACCCCAATCACTATCAGAGTATCTATACAACATCGCTTCATCATCGTATGGATAAAAGAGACCGAATTCAATAGTCCCTTTGATATACCTCAGTACTCGTTTTACAGCTAGCCAGTGTGACTCTTTTGGGGCTTCCATATACCGGCTTAGAAGCCCAACACTGTAGACTATATCTGGCCTAGTGATTGTGAGGTACCTTAAGCTTCCGATTAGGCTCTTAAATAGGGTTGAGTCGACGTTTCTTCCTTCTCCATCTCTTGTGAGCTTCAGGCCTGTTGTTACAGGTGTATTTACGGCTTTACAGTCGACCATCTGAAACTTCTCAAGAAGTTCCTTTGTGTACTTCTTCTGGGATATGTAAATGCCGCCGACTTGTTGCTTCACTTCAATGCCCAAGAAGAAAGACATCAATCCACCATCAGTCATCTCGAACTCTTTGAACATAGCCTGCTTGAATTCTTCAAACATCGCCTGACTGTTCCCAGTGAACAGCAGATCATCAACATATAAACAAGCGATAAGGATATCACCACGGGCATTCTTCTTTGTGTAGACTGCATGCTCATACGGACATTTGACGAAGCCATTCTCTTGAAGATAACCGTCAATCCGTGCATTCCAAGCACAGGGAGCTTGCTTCAACCCATGCAGGGCTTTCTTCAGCCGATACACCTTGTGTTCCTCCCCTTGCATGTCAAAGCCTTCAGGCTGGTTAATGTATACTTCTTCTTCGAGTACCCCATTTAGGAATGCAAATTTCACATCCAGTTGGTAGATCATCCAACTGTGATGAGCTGCAAGGGAGATAATCATTCTTACAGTGTCAAGGCGAGCAACTGGGGCGAAAACTTCTTTATAGTCTACCCCATATTTCTGTTTGTAGCCTTTTGCTACGAGTCTTGCCTTATATCGTTTGATCTTACCATCGGCATTTTGCTTGATTTTGTACACCCATTTGAGACCAATGGTCTTTTGACTTTTAGGGAGTGAGGTCAACTCCCATGTTTGATTCTTCTCGATGGCATGAATCTCTTCTTCCATAGCCTTTCTCCAACATTCTTCATTCACAGCCTCCTCGAATGTGAGAGGCTCGTGGTCCGCATACAGGCAGAGTAAATTCACTTCCTCAGTTTCTGCATAGATGTCGTTGAGGCTTTTCATTTTAATGGGAGCCAAGGGTGAAGGAGAATCGGATGAAGATGTGCTGGATGAATTCTGATTTGATGAAGTACTTCCAGGAGAGATGGAGCGTACTCCTGGACTTCTGCGATCCAAAGGTGGTGATGTGGATGTTTGCTCTTGATTCTCAGGTCTCTCTTCTTCATATTCTTCGACCTCGACTTGCTTTTCTTTGGCTGAGTTTCCCTCGTTCCATTTCCATGCTTCTTCCTCACAAAATACCACATCTCTACTCACCACCAGCTTATTGGTTAGTGGGTTGTAGAGCTTGTATGCCTTTGACTCTTCGCTGTAGCCGATGAAGATGCACTTCTCGCCACGATCATCAAGCTTTTTCCTTCTTGCTTCTGGAACTTGAGCGTAGGCAACACACCCATAGATCTTAAGGTGTGCCACGCTCGGCTTGTATCCACTCCATGCTTCTTGCGGTGTCTGGAATCTGACACTCTTAGTCGGACACCTATTGAGCAGATAGGCAGTACATGCAACTGCCTCTGCCCAGAAATTCTTTGGCAGACTTTTCTCCTTCAGCATGGTCCTCGTCATGTCGAGGATGGTGCGGTTCTTCCGTTCCGCAATTCCATTTTGTTGTGGCGTGTACGCTGCAGTGTGTTGTTGCTTAATGCCATGTTCCCTGCAATATTCTCAAAAAATATTTGAGGTGTATTCCCCATCGCTGTCAGATTGGAGTGTTTTGACTCGGGGTCACTTATAACCAGTTTTCATTAATATGCGATTAATCCAATCTAAATGCGCATTTTGGAAATTCCTGAAACATGAAGCATAACCACACAAGTTTACTGAAATAGAGGAAAAATCAATTATACTTATATATACATGCCCAAAAGAATACAAACGGGCGCACAAGGTGACGCCCAACAAATTCACAAAAGAATGACATGACCAAAGGAATAAATCTGAGCCGCTACTCGGCAAACCAAGACCCATCTACTGATTCGACGGGGTCCCGCTCATCAACTGGAAGTAAGAGAACTCGTCCTCCTCCTCGAGGCTCTCGTTGCCAGGCTCCATGAAATCTGTATCACCTGCATCTATGAACGGGTCTGGTTGGTGTTTTAAAACACCGTCCCAGAGTGGGAGTGAGTGATCAACTCAGTGGGTGCTATTAACCTTAAGTTGCAACAAACATCAATTATAATAAGAATTTAATGAAAAGCAATCAATCATAAACATCTATCTAGTCTTGTTAATGTGCATGCATGCAGGATGATATGATGTATGCCCTCACCACAACGCTCCCTCGTGCGACAACATCTAACGATCGCCAATGCCAACACTCCCTCAGTGCGACCTCAACTGCCGAGTCGCCAACCTAGCTAATGCCATGCAATGATGATGTTAACCGGGTTCTTAGTTAAGTCCATTCATCCAGAAATTGGAATCCGATACACCCCACATATCAAATGCCCCGAACTAGTTGCGAGGCCAAGACCCCCAATGTGTGAGGCCGAGACCCCACAATCCTTGACCCCGGTTTTCCCCATCCCGACTTCAAGCACATGGGGGTGCTGAATATGGGGTCGCTCGAGGTCACTACGGGAGGCGCGTCACCCCAGCGTAGGCCGACTCGGACATAGTGTCCCATTCCACCAAGCCCGGCTCACGAGAAAGTGGATCAAAATTCCATCCGGAATCGATGGGCTACAATAGTGGTAGGGTGTTCCAGTTTCCATACATATGTGAGCAAACAAGGTTAACAACCAGGTGGGTTAGCCAGTGAACTAAACCGCATGAGTCCAGGCAAGTATGTGGCGGAACGACATCGGGTACAAGCGACCCATATAGCCTAACTACTGCCGCCCACACGTACTCATCCAAACCCATGGGTTTAGTCTCAAGGTGGTCCTACCAACGGAACCACCTTCGCTCTCCTCATGTTCCTGACCAACCCAAGGGTAGGAATAGTGACTTATAGCATGCCAACTACCAATGCCGCATCAAGCATATTCAACACCGTGATCTCATGTTACTCAACATACAATTCAAATTTTCCTACAAGCAAATCATTAATATTATAAATAAAGTGTATGTGTGTGGTGTGGGTTATTGAGGAAGTTAACACTTCCTCCATGTTAAGAAATCATATACACAAGAGTAATGAAATCATACGAAATATGAAGCAACAACGTATAAAAATCAACACGGCATGAGCATATGATCATCCATACATCGAATCATGTGAGAAACATAAACGACATCATGAGAGAGAGAGAGAGTCAAACATATAAATCCATACCATTTCAACCAACATACAATTCCTAGGATTTCCTAGGCTTTCAAAAATAACATCCAAGCAATCAAAATCATTAATCTCGTATTAAAATTGGTGCTAGGTCACCTAAGAGTAATAGTCCGCACCTATGGATCATTGAGATCTTGGAAAACGACCTAGAAGTGCCAAACTCGATGTTGATCGGCCGGAATCCTAAGACAATACACTTGCATGTTAGGATTTCATACAAATCCTAGCTCAACACAAAGGATTACAAAAAGGATGGGTGCTTACCTCCCTAATCGGATGGAAATCGCTTGCATTTGTGGATGTGGGGTTTCTTGAGGAAAGGGAAGAGGGGTTTCTAGATCTCACCTCCCTTTGGCCCACCTTTCTCTCCCTTCTTCCACCTTCACTCTCACCTTTACTCTCTTCTTCCTCTCTTCCTTCTCCTTTTTCTCTCCTCTCTCCCTTTGTTCCCTAGGGCAAATTCGTATGAGAGAGGGGTGCCCCAAATGAGGCCCTTTTATAATGCCAGATTTGGTGACAATGGCCCCAAGTGTTGGGTTTTTACTATACTAGACCTATGAGAGGGTCTTTCTATCCTCTAGGGCCCACTATGGGGTGTACAAGTTAATATACATCGTAGGATAGCTAGCCTTAATGATGATCTACGTATGGATATGATCGGCTCACCATTTGGATGCGCCGATCGATAGATATGATAAGAAGTCTGTTCAACGGTCACCGATAGTCAATCAGGGCCGCGGTTATACGGATATGAGCAGGGAAATATCCTTACTCCATGGGTAAAGTTTGGTCGCAAACCGATGGTCCGAAATCCTCAACTTTGCATAAGAATGGACGACTCAATTCACTTAAGTTCTAACTCATTCCTTTAGGGTATTTGCACTTCTCATGCACTCGTCCTTCGGCTCGAGTTGACCGGTTCTGGACCGTACCTAGGTCCGATTCCCGCGATGGACGTCAAGCCCAATAAGACGGACATTATTCTATAGTTTTGGAACTAGTGGTCCACCAACGAGCGGTCTAGAGCTTGTTTAGATAACTAAGGCAGTTCTGGTGGCCCTCTGACCATGAAACTTATAGGATAGATACTCCATGGCCCGATGAAGGGCCATGCAAAATTTGAGGATGATCAGATATGGGGTTTGGTCGCACGGGTCTGATTCGTGATCAACGGTCACCGTGCCACGATCGGGACCCAGATTTTGTGGGCGGGTGTAGAAAAATACATTAGACCCTCATCGTAAATTATGAAGAAATCTGATGGCTGAAATGTCTTACATTTCAGTTTTTATTTACACGTGCCAGATTCCAATTTTGGCATTGGTGGGGCGCATCTGGCAAGTGCCAGATTACACTTCTGGGTGTCCACTGGGTTCGTGGTCCGCGATGGTCCCCAAGCCCAGTGAGATCTATGCTCCCCTAAATTTTTATAATTTTTTGACCTTCCCATGTCGCGGTATAGCCCGCACGGGCTGCTGCCAAGTGTAAATGGTCATTTGGCTTAACGGCCCGCACTTGGCCCAATCACAACCCAACTGGTCTACTCTAATGGGCTAATCCTAACTTAATTTAATTATGGCACCAAACCATGAGTAGTTTAAACGAACGGTCCTGCGGCAAATCCTACGAGGACGCCTCAGTACACTGTTCTGGTTGGATGGGACGTTACATGATTAACCGGACTTATGCGGTTCTTCACTGGTACACCCTGTGTAAACTGACATTTAGTGCTAATGGTCATTAAGTAATATTTAGGTTAATTAAATAAAATAAAAAAATAAAAATAAAAATTGATGGATTTTTGGAAATCTAAAACAGTGAAAATCAAGGATGTTATAAATTTAGTTCACCCGTAAAACAATTTCGTCCCCGAAATTGCCTAAGGGTAGTAAGTAAAGACTTCATTATTTCATTTGCCTAGGTTTGTTGATTTCAAGTTTATATGCATGGTAGGGTGTATACTATCTATGCTAGGCTGGCTCATTTTAGTCTACCCCCCTTAAAACTTTTTCACCCTGATGGTTTACTAAAATTTATTTATAAAGATTTAGATTCATGGCGACGGTTTTCTTCTATCTAGAGTAAAAATATTTATTTTCAATAGTAGATCAATACGGAGAGACGGTTGTAGTAGGCTTGAACCCGATACGTCGATCATCTGCCTGATCAGGGTAGAAGGCTCATCGTATCCCTTCTTCGTCCTGGTGGATCCTGGTCTTCTGCTCGGCCAAAGCAGTGAGTCCATTGGTAGTCGCCCAGGATTGAGAATTGAGTCAAGCCGCGAATGCTTCGCAGGCGTATACTTCCGTAATTCCGTAGTCCGATCAATCTAAATGTTTAGGAAACGACCATTATTGGAATGTTTAAATCTCTTATTTATAAGGTTGTCCTTTGGGTCTTGGTCCGAGAGAGTTCTCATTTTAATTCTTGTCTAACTTAGTGATTTAAATCTCCCACGGTGCTTATGGTCAAATGATTATCTTAAAAAGGTTTCTAATAGTATAAAATCTTATATGTATATCACCATTTCGATCCCATGTCTAGTGGGTTAAGAGCAGACTGCACTTTAGTTTCATAAATTTCAAGAATAAAGGAATAGTCGAAAATTTTAAAGTATTCTGGTGGTTTGAAGTGCTAATAACATTAATAAGGACGCAGTAAGGCAATCATACATACAAGCATTCACAAGGCAACAAGAAAATTTCAAGGCAATCCATACATACATATTGGATTCAAAGTGTCATTAGTATGGCCAGTTACATCCTACAATATGGATTTCAGCATAGATATTCCAAATGTAAGGGAAATATAACCTAGTCAAGCAAAAGTTCTAATTATCCTTCAACACATGGAAATAGTCCTAACTGACTCAAAACAAACTACTAATTATCCATGTGTTAAGCTTCTATTCTTCTGGGTCGGACGAGGGTGGGGGTGCTTTTTCCCCATGAAGAAAAGAATCACAAAATGGAGAAGAAGGCAACTGTTGCTAGGAATGCCACTTCCCTTGGCAAGGAAATGGATTGTTGATGAAAATGTTTTGGAAAAATGAAATGGGTTTAGTGTTGGATTTGTGAAGGGGGTTTGAGATGGGTTTGAAGTAGATCTAGAATGGGAGAGTTCTCTCTAGGGTTTAGAAGGGATGGTGACCCTAGAAAGGCCGCAGGATGACATCGTAAGCCTTATCTTAGCTATCCATGTAAGGTAGCTAAAAGGATCTTAGGTCTACATAAGGAAGACGGGTCCTCATTTATAACTTACCACATAAACTCCATTCTTGAGTTCTAGTGTAACAAATTCGCTTACCTTGAAGGCTCTCTTATGTTACTCTCCTCTCCAAAATAGTGTGACTACATTATGGTGGTAGGCTGACTCATTCGCAACGAGGGTGTGTGCGAGTGCTTCATAGTCTGCACTTAGGGAAGTACTCCAGATATGACACTAGGATCCAAGAACTGGCCATGGCAGAGCCTCCCATTGACTACCCTCGCATCTTAACATGGTCCCATCTAGTACTAAACCCAATACAACTATTACATACACACCTCAAATGGTGAAGCCGAGCAAGCAAATTAGGCGATAGAGTCAAACAAGCTATATCATGTATATGCAAATATATATTTTAAATCTCATTTTCTTAACAAGGCTTTAATCAATAAACTATAATTAACCCCATTCGGTAAAATACCATTCTCACCCATTAACAGCAAAATGTCTGATGCAACTTCTGTCTTACCCAACTCACACCATCCATCAATCAATGAATTACAAGTAACCACATTTTGGCTCAAACCCCTTATCTTCTACACCTGCAACAAACTCAGCTGGCCTATGCATCATCCCATTCTTAAAGCAAACATTCACCATCGTTGTAAAAGTGAAAAGATCAGGCATGATCCCAACTCAAATTATCTGATCATACACATGAATCGCTACACGGGCTTCACGGCTCCTAACCAAATTATTGAAGAGACTGTTACAGGATCTCAAAATAGGCCTCATCCACACCTCCCCATATTATGGAACATGTAGAGTGCATTCTTTGACATGTCATTTTCCACATATACCTCAAAAATATTTTTAGTGGTGGGAGTTCAGTCCTCACTGTGTGGTTCACTTCAGCCGTCTATTTGTTTGGCTCATACCCTAAAATAATTCAGAAAAACTGAATGAACGGCATGGATACAATCCATATATGACATTGGCCCCACGAAGCCCTTGGATTTGAGAGAGGTGAGTGGAATAGGGAGGAAATGGGGTGGGATTTGGAAGCCTAAGGGCCTGTTTGGTTAGTGGAATTGAATGGTGTTGAATTGTATTAGATGGGATTAACATCATTATTTCACAATGATTGCATGTCTGGAAATACCATGGTATTGCAGCCATCTAATCCCATGTTTGGGATAAAAAAAAATTTGCCACAGAAAACACCGGATTAAGCTAAATCATGTTTGGTGGACCATGAAATTTTGTAATCAGCAAACCAAATTCACAACGGATGTCGTTCATTTGTACACGTATATAATCAGAATGTCACATGTAAATGGTGCATATGGATGGATGGCATGGTTTAACGCATGCCTCAATGTAGGGCCTACATGTGTAGTAGATTTCAAAATCCATGGAATTCATGCATGGGATCAAATGCAATTCCACAGACCAAATGCAATTTTATTCCACCTAATCCTATCAAATACCATGTGCTAAACATCCCTTAAGGGCCTAAACATGTTTCTGTATCTTGTCATCTTGATCTTATGGGCGTGGGCTATGAACAAATCACACTTTGCCTTCGTTGATTTTGGGTAAAGGAAGAATCAAAAGTTTTAAGATATCTCAAAAATTTGGAGGGCTAATGACGCTATGAACGATGCAAAAAGGGAAGGAAGAAAAAGTTTTAGGAACTCATAATGTTTTAGCGAAGTTTGCATCGAATACGAACTTATAAGATCTTAAGTAATAAAATTCAATCCTTCTAAGGAGTTGTAATCCAACCATGCTAGAAACTACTTGGAATAAAAATATATACTAAAAATAATTTGATTTAATTATACAGGACGATTCCTGGCTCAGCCCGCCTCCTCGCGAGCCGGTCCTTTCTTTTCCATGAGGGAGAGGATCACCAGGAGGAAAAGAAGGAGGCAATGGTTGCAAGGAAGGTCATCTTTCTTGGCTAGAGGTGGATTGGATATGAGGAAGATATTTTGAAAAGGGGCTTGAGATTGAGTTTTAGGAAAGGGTTTGGGGAATGACCTTTAGAAATGAGTTTTCGTGAACAGTTCTTAGGAGTGGGTTTTAGAAAGTGGTTTTAAGAATGGTCTTAGAGATAGGTTTTGGAAAATAGGATTTGAGAAGATGCAAATTTGAGAGAGTGGGTAGTGAGATTTGAGAAAAGTTGAAGAAATGAAGAAGAAGAAATGATTTATTTTTATTTTTTTTTGTAATGGGTTTTGAGAGTGACTGAGTGAATGGAGTGGGATTGGGAATGAAGTGTGATGTTGAGTTTTGGAGAATGTATGTTGGAAATGGGTTTGGGTTGGATATGAGAAAAAAGAGATGGGAGTTAGTTGGAGAGAGTAGGTTTGATATTGGCTTTGTGAATGGGATTTTGTGGATGGACTTGAGAATGGGATTGAGTAAAAAAGAAAATAGTTAAGAAAGGGTTTGGGAAGGTGGTTTGGAGATGAGAAAGAGAAGATGGAGAGTTTGTAGAAGGAGAAGATGGATTTTGAAGAGATGGGTTTGAGGATGGGAGAGCAAGGATGATAGAGTGGGAGTAGAGGGAAATGAGCTCTACACATCTCTAATTTTTGTAACAATTCTTATACTTTTAGTACCTGAAATATTTTTAAAATTTTTATAATGATTTATCATTAAGTTTAAAGACATCTCACAAAATTTCATCTCATTTGGAGTTGTAAATAAATTATTAAAATTCCAGGAGCAACAGCTGTCCGAAATTAATAATTTTTAGATAGTTGGTAAAATATCTTAATTTTAACTATATTATAATTTTTATTTTATTTTATTCTTATTTTTATATAAAACTAGACTCATCAAGCTTCAATATGGCTTTTGAATCACCTAAATCAGAGTTATAACGAAGGAGATATGAATTTTTGAAGTTGACCCAAAATCCCGCTGTGGCCCGCCCGGCCCGCTGTCGGGCGTTGGCTACGCCCGCTGGGCGTGGCGACGCCGGCCCGCTGGACGTCCGGTGTGGGCAACGCCCGCTGGGCGTGGTGACGCCAGGGAGTTGGATGGTCGCGCCTTGTGACGACCATATCTCGCAAACCGGGATGAGTTATTCGACGTACCATATATGAATTTGGGGTAGGAGGATCTGATCTACACAATGAAACTATCTATTTCATGAAAATTTTCATAGTTAGGGTCTAAAATCCTAATTTTCTTCATTTTCATTATTTTCGGTGAATTTTTGTTCACCCCTAACTCTTTACTCCCAAATGGGTCGAAACTATCAAATTTGGCCCGATATTCGCTCATTTGGTGTAGGATGATGGCTTTGACCGTCAAATCGTTAAGTCTCCGGCTCATTTCTATCAATGTCCTAGAAAAACTAAAGGACAGAGTGATGGTAGGTGAAGATTTTAAGGGGATAGGTTGGGGAGAGGGATTTCGATTTAGGCCGGTTCGCCTAGTGGCATTAAGCTGTACGAAACGGGATTACAACGCTAATCCCAACTCACGATTGGGAAAGGCATGTCTGGAATGAGTGTGGGATGGGATTCCAAATTAACTTCCTAGGCTTGCTAGATGAGCCTGGTGTTGAGAGGCGTGATGTGGAATTTCCAAATCTCATGATGATGGACTTTCCAAGTAAATTTCAGAAGAAAAATCTGAAATTTACCTCTAGTTGGATACATTCCAACAGGTCATCATGGAACATGGGATGCGCTCATCCCATGGACAATACCTTACACCTACATTAATCGTTACTCTAACATTCATTTCACCCTAATCCCACCTACTTCAGTTGGCCCCATGGGCCCTAGGAATTTGATGGACTAAACTAGCTAAATCTCCTACTCAATCATATCGAGTCTTACCATCAAGTTTCCAATTTCTTGCCCGGGAATGGGCCGTGGCATTGTAAGACTCTCGGATCCCCCTCTCTAGCATTACTATTCCCTTTCTCGCTACCCATTCCTAACTCCTTAGAAGTCCTACCCTCCATCTACAATTGTTGGTTCAGGGTCTGGGATGGTTCCTAGCGTTCTAAGTCCCTGTTGCGTTTTCAAATACGTATCCTCTCAAGTCAGCGGACGCGTTAGTGAGTTCATGACCCATGGCCCAAGGGATTCCAAACTATTGCTTTGATACCATCTTGTAACACCCTGAAAATCGGGGGTCGTGCATACGCTCGACTCCCGAGTTCCCGGGGTCACTTATATCCAGTTTTCATTAATATGCGATTAATCCAGTCTAAATGCGCATTCTGGAACTTCCTGGAACATGAAGCACAACCACACAAGTCTACTGAAATAGAAGAAAATCAATTATACTTATATATACATACCTAAAAGAAAACAAACGGGCGCACAAGGTGACGCCCAACAAATTCACAAAAAGAATAATACGACCAAAGGAATAAATCTGAGCCGCTACTCGACAATCCAACGACTCATCTACTGATTCGACGGGGTCCAGCTCATCAACAGGAAATAAGGGAACTCGCCCTCCTCCTCGAGGCTCGCGCCACCAGGCTCCATGAAATATGTATCTCCTGCATCTATGAACGGGTCTGGTTGGTGTTTTAAAACACCGTCCCAGAGTGGGAGTGAGTGATCAACTCAGTGGGTGCTATTAGCCTTAAGTTGCAACAAGCATCAATTATAATAAGAATTTAATGAAAAGCAATCAATCATAAACATCTATCTAGTCTTGTTAATGTGCATGCATGCAGGATGATATGATGTGATTCCATCACAAAACCATGCCTAGGAGACTGTCACGCCCCAAACCCGGAAATTTAATTCACAGGAATCCCAATCGCCGAATCTGGTGCCGACAGCCTCCGTAGTACCCCATTCTCGGATCCTAGCGTTCATACGCCAGATTCCGATCCTGGGATCCTACAAGGAGGATTTTTTTTTGCCAATGTACATTTATCTTGTAATAAGCATAACCACAAGTGTACCCAAATCATACAGGCAATAACATCATCATCACATATCCACTAATATAATCATTTGAGTACAATGCTGAAAGGAAAAATACATAAATCGAAAGTCAAGCTCCAGAAGACCGTTGCACACTCCAAGCTCTACAATGCTGCAACCTAACATCTCCTGCACGCATCTATCGTGCATAAGC
Organism: Magnolia sinica; assembly: GCF_029962835.1. Lineage (NCBI taxonomy): Eukaryota > Viridiplantae > Streptophyta > Magnoliopsida > Magnoliales > Magnoliaceae > Magnolia > Magnolia sinica. Next base: position 104,819,389 of record NC_080578.1, on the reverse strand, counting down.
TTATAGAAAGCTTAGAGGGTGGTGCAAGTGTGTGCACAAGATAAGTGTCAAGTATTCAATACAATGCCATCATTATATAAGACCGGAAATATTGGTGATCCATAAATCGTACAATATCAGAATAAACAGATATAGGAACAAGATCATGAATTATCAGAGTAAGCAGAGATACTGACAAGAGCAGGAATTATCAGAGTAAACAGAGATACTGACAAAGTCATAAATCACACGATAACAGAGTAAGCGGAAATATTGATAAGTGCATAAATCATACAATATTAAAATACACACTACAAATCAGTATGCAAATGAAGAGTCGTAGAGAGCCAAATATCAGATGCAGAGGATGCAATGCAATATACATTCCTGATAAGTAAAATGAATAGCATCAACCATACCATATGCTGCGGATGTAATGCAACATGCAGTGCAAATGGAATGACTATGCTGGAGTGTGAAGTCGGTATGGTAGTACGTAGTATCACAGGCTATGGGGTCCATCACAATGGACTTCTATCCAAACTAGTCCCATACCTAATTTAGATGGTTAGACCCAATGTGGTAAACTCCCGATCTTAGGTTGGTCGTGTGCCCTAATCAAAATCCTAGTCATTGCGAAGGTACACATAACAAATAGTTGTGCACCACCAGCCCGAGTGGATAGTGAATGAATGAATGAATGAATATGCAACTCCTGCCTAATAAGTCCACATATCAGTATGGTTTATCTCTGGGATCATCACCGGAGTTTAGTACACTCCAAATGGCACTGCCGCTCTCCTAGCCACACAGTCCAAGTGAGTGTAAGAAACCTCACTATCCGCCTAACCAATAGTCTACCAATACCTATCCGGCATGTTGATAGCGGACCCATTCACGAGCTGGTCAAACTCAGCCTAGTATTGCCCCCTACCCTCGGGCGGGTAAGGCCACACCCCCTCCCAACCGACCACGACATAGTGGGAGACGCGGCCTCCTGGTATTCGGCACTCGGGCGCTCATGTATCCACTCGGTCTCGACGTTGGGGCGTCTCCTGGCCATGGAGGTTTAGGGATTTTCACCCAGGGACATCTATGGCGCCCGTATGCTAGAACCAAACATTTCCGGTGTCCCATTTGGCCATCCACGATATGCCTGTGGAGGCTACGACCCTGATATCTCTAGGGCACAAAGTAATCATAATGCGAGATGCATGAGTCATAAAATCCAGTCATACATCAATCCTGCGCACACCGCGTACTCATGTGAGATAACCTCCGCCTATCAGGGAGTCTCATAAGAACATGCTCAATGACATACGCAATGATCAACCACATCTCATAACAAACATGCAGATGATGCGATGGGCATGTATCATGATGCTATGCTGTCACATACTCATAATCAGTATCAACAACCGGCATCGACAATCGGCCTCGACAATGTAGACATTTACCCAACATTGCCCCCAAGGAATGACCCTCATGGATCCTAACATATAGTGGGCCCATGACCTCACACAAGGGCCAAATATAGAACACCATGGGCCTTACTCAAGAGCTTAATACATATCACGATAGGCCTCTCACATGGGCCTCATATACATCACAATGGACTCCATCGCCTGACCCTCCAATGCATCACAATGGGCCTCAACTTCGGATCGCATATACATCATATAAGTCTCGACAATCGGCCTCGGCAATCGAAATCGGCCTCGACAATCGAAATCGGTAATCAGCCTCGATCGATAATTAACAATCGGCTACGACAAATTAGAATCGATGATCGACCTCGATCGATAATCGGCCTCGATCGACAATCAACAATCAGTTGCAATAAATCAGAATCGGTAATTGGCCTCGATCAATAATTAGCCTCGATCGGTATTAGGCAATCGACCAAGACAAATCAGAATCGGTAATCGAGCTCCATCGATAATCAGCCTCGATCCATATTAGGCAATCGGCAGATCAAGGCCTAAGGGAAGGTCACAGTGTGGACATCTAATCAATATTGCTCTCGACGAGTGGCCCACACAGGGCCAAACATATAGCAGGCCCATGACCTTACAGAATGGTCTCATAAATCAAGTGGGTCGCATCACATGGGCCTAATGCACATCGCTATGGGCCGCATCATATGAGCCAGAAATACATCTCGATGGGCCTCATCACATGAGCAGGAACATTTCACAATGGCCTTACTAAATGGGTTAGAAACACATCTCAATGGGCCACGACGTATGAGCCGAGTATACATCATAATGGGCCACGACCCATGGGCCGCAACCCGTGGGCCTCAAATACAAGTGGGCCACATAATGGGGCCCATATATAAACCTCAGGTGGGCCCTGCTCATGGGCTTCAAATACATAACATGTGGGCCCTACCCATGGGTCTTATACGCATCAAATGGGTCACGCGTCATGGGCCCAATACGTGTCTCAATAGGCCTTGCATCAATGGGCCGCACTAATGGGCCTCGTACACATCAAGTGGGTTGCATCAAATAGCCGCACAAATGCACAATAGGTAGGCCCTATACATGCAGCAAATGGGCCCCCACTAGATGGTTAGTGTGGATATAGCATGCATACATCTAATGGGTCACTCGTCCCACAGACGATGTGGATAAAACATACATCGAAGCTAGTCCTCTATGATCTGGACGGTTAGGATGGAATATATGAGGTGGGCTCTGCTCATGGGCTCTAAATACATTTCGATGGGCCTTAACCCAAGGGCCTTGAATACGTCTCAATGGGCCTCAACCCATGGGCCCTGATATATATCATAATGGGCTGCCTACCCTGGATGACGTGGATAAAAATACATCTTGGTGCATCCTGTCCAAATAGTTGGACAATATGGATATAAAAAAAAAAAACTTATATATATCATGAGGGATCCATGTGTACAACGGATACATCAAGGTGGACCTTACACAGATGGACTGCAGGGAATAAAATACATATGTTGCACGGGTTCCACATCCCACGTCCAGAGATTGGGCGGTGTGGATAAATAATACATCGTGCTGGCTCATACTGCATATGGACGGTATGCTTATACAACACATATAATAAACGTATAATAAGGAGGGCCCCACTGTCCAGTAGCTGCTGGACGGTGTGAATAAGGAGTGCATGCATCAAGATGGACACCTCGAATGGACCACAAAATACATCAAAGTGGGTCCGACAAATGGGCCACAAAATATATCACAGTGGGCCCGACAAATGGGCCACAAAATTCATTAAAGTGGGCCCGACAATTGGGCCCAAAATACATTAAAGTCGGCCCGACAATGGGCCACAAAATTCATTAAAGTGGGCCCGACAATTGGGCCCAAAATACATTAAAGTGGGCCTCATAACATGGGCCTCCTATACATTAAGGTGGGCCCCACTGGACGGGCCACAATACATCAAGATGGCCTCCCCCTGACATGGTCATACGTACATCAAATGGGCCACACCAATGGGCTCCATGTATATCAAACGGGCCACACCCAAATAAAAGTGGTGGCAATGATTTCCACCATTTAAGTTCCTAATGTCCACCATAACATATGTTTCCCATCCAACATGTTCATAATTTATCGTAATGATAGATGAAGTGGAACAAATATCAGCTTAATAGGAAACTCCCGTGGCCCTTAGAAATTTTGTGCAGTGGACGTCATTGTCCACTACCTTGAACGGTGGGGTCCACTTAAACTTTAGATCTGACTTATTTTTTTTGTCTCAAGCCTGTTAAGACAAGCTTGCCAAATAGTTGGACGGTTTGGATGTAACACATGCATCAAGGGCGGGGTCCACATGAGCTATGGATCTGACTCATTCTTTAGCTCACGCCATGAAATGAGCTTTCAAAATGGATGGACAACTTGGATGCAACACATGCATTATGGTGGGTCCCATGAAGCCCACCATCATGTACATGTAATATAACATAATATAAAATCTATATATAAAATTTATAATATATACAATATAATATATATATATATATATATATACACACACACACACATCAGCCCCACACGTGGGGTGGTCCCACCGTCCAGGTGTGGACAGTGTAAGCAAAACACATACATCAACGGTGGGTTCCACATGGGGCTCACTATAAAGTCTACATCCAACCCATTGATAAGGTCCACAGACGTGGATGAAGACTAAAAACAAATTTCATATTGATTCCAAAACTTCCGTGGACCCATAATGGGTTTCAATAGTATACGTTCAATCCCACTGTTTTCCTCTGATGTGGGCCACCTGAGCATTGGATGAGGCTGATTTTTAAAGGGGGCCCGCTGTTGGAAGTGGCCCACCATATGAGTGGGTTGGATGGCAAATATACATCATGGTGGGGCCCATGGCTGGAGCCGTGGGTCCCTACCCGTTTTCACGCTGACGCCAGCAGCGTCTGACCCCCTTTTTTTTTTTTTGAAAATCCCATTGTTTTGAGGTTTTTCATACATGGGGCCCACATCGGGAGAATCCATCCCGCCCATTGATTTCTACAGCCCATGAGAAGTCCATCAAGTCTAATATTGGACATCTTCCGGCATGTAGGAAAAATCGAGTGAATTTAAACGGTGAAAGTCACTGTTTGATATGGTATGGCCCATCAGTAAGTCGGTTTGGCCTCATTTTTCGGCTCAACGCCTAAAATGAGGTGGGAAACATGATGGACAGAGTGGATCAAAGCCCTACATTAAGGTGGGGCCTGCATGAGCAACCCACCCTAAAGTTTACATTCAAAATTAAATTTGCAATTTCATTGGTTGTACCCGTCGGTTCACACTTCACTCTTCAGCCACGTCCAGCGTCCCTGGACGCTGGACGGTTTGGGAAACATATACATATAAGGTGGACCCCACCTACAAATGTGCCACATGGGGGCCACCAAATGGCCGGATGTTGTGGATACAACACATATATAAAGTGGATCCCACCTACATACGGCTTGGATAGAATACATGCTTCATGATGAGGTCTATCTGGGTGGGCCACACGGCCACATCATCATATAAAATGGTAGAGAGAGAGAGAGAGAGGAAGAGAAAGAAGCACCCACCTTTTTCTGCTTCTTCTTAGATCAATGGCAAGCTAAGCTCCTCGGCTTCGACTTTGACGGAGAATGATGGAGTCTGGATGGTTGGATGGAGGAGATGAGAGGTAAGAAGTGGGCCACACAAAGCTCTCACATGGAGCTCTCATGCCTTGGACGGTGCTTGCTTGAAAATGGGGAAGTGAAAGAGAGAGAGAGAGAAATGAGTGACATGGAGTGTGTATGGGTGAGAGATGGGGCTAATTGACTTTTTGGGCATGAGATGAGATGGGGTATGGGTAGCATTGCCTTGTTGGCATAAAAAGTATGGGAAATGTAAGGCCTTGGTTGACTTGGTGGAAAGAGGAGGGTATGGGTAGAGATTCCATTCTCTCAACCAGGAATCTTCCTGGAAACGGTGCACACGTTGCCTGCGGTGTTTCCTCGATTTATTCCCAGGCCCACAACTCCTGGCCTAGGTATCGCCTCAGCACACGAGACGCGGCATCGGAACCGCGGCGACGGCGCGGTCGCTAAGGTATAGGTCTCGGGTCGAGCCGACTCTAAAAAAAAATGGGATATGACTCAGGATCACGCGCAACTACCGATTACAGATCACGAGTCGCCAGAATTTGACTAAGAGGACCGCATAACCCTCCAGAACAGTACGGTATAGGGTACAGGTCTCACAATCTTGGTCACCCATCTACACTCCCTCAGTGCGACCTCGACTGCCGAGTCGCCAACCTAGTTAATGTCATGCAATGATGATGTTAACCGGGTTCTTAGTTAAGTCCATTCATCGAGCAGATTGGGGAATCGATACACCCCACGTATCAAATGCCCCGAACTAGTTGCGAGGCCAAAACCCCCAATGTGTGAGGCCGAGACCCGCGATCCTTGACCCCGTTAGGTTTCTCCCATCCCCGACTTCAAGCATATGGGGGTGCTGAATATGGGGTCGCTCGCGGTCACTACGGGATGCTCGTCACCTCAGCATAGGCCGACGGCTCGAACATAGTGTCCCATTCCACCATGCCCGACTCACGAGACGTGGATCAATATTCCATCCAGTATCGATGGGCTAAAACGGTGGTGGGGTGTTCCAGTTTCTATACATATGTGAGCAAACAAGGTTAACAAACTAGGTGGGTCAGCCAGTGGACTAAACCGCACGAGCGCAGGCAAGTATGTGGCGGAACGACATCGGGTACAAGCGACCCATGTAGCCTGACTACTGCCGCCCACGCATACTCGTCCAAACCTATGGGTTTTGCCTCAAGGTGGTCCTACTAACGGAACCACCTTCGCTCTCCTCATGTTCTTGACCAACCCAAGGGTGGAAATAGTGACTCATAGCATGCCAACTACCAATGTAACATTAAACATATTCAACACCATGTTCTCATGTTGCTCAACATATAATTCAAATTTTCCTACAAGCAAATCCTTAATATTATAAATAAAGTGTATGTGTGTGGTGTGGGTTATTGAGGAAGTTAACACTTCCTCCATGTTGAGAAATCATATACGTAAGAGTAATGAAATCATACGAAATATGAAGCAACAACGTATAAAAATCAACACGGCATGAGCATATGATCATCCATACATCAAATCATGTGAGAATCATAAACGACATCATGAGAGAGAGTCAAACATATAAATCCATACCATTTCAACCAACATACAATTCCTAGGATTTCCTAAGCTTTCAAAAATAACATCCAAGCAATCAAAATCATTAATCTCGTATTAAAATTGGTGCTAGGTCACCTAAGAGTAATAGTCCGCACCTATGGATCGTTGAGATCTTGAAAAACGACCTAGAAGCGCCAAACTCGATGTTGATCGGCCGGAATCCTAAGACAATACACTTACATGTTAGGATTTCATACAAATCCTAGCTCAACGTAAAGGATTACAAAAAGGATGGGTGCTTACCTCCCTAATCAGATGGAAATCGCTTGCATTTATGAATGTGGGGTTTCTTGAGGAAAGGGAAGAGGGGTTTCTAGATCTCACCTCCCTTTGGCCCAGCTTTCTCTCCCTTCTTCCTTCTCTCCTTCTCTCTTTCTCCTCTCTCCCTTTGTTCCCTAGGGCAAATTCGTATGAGAGAGGGGTGCCCTAAATGAGGCCCTTTTATAATGCCAGATTTGGTGACAATGGCCCCAAGTGTTAGGTTTTTACTATACTAGACCTATGAGAGGCTCTTTCTAAGCTCTAGGGCCCACTATGGGGTGTGCAAGTCAATATACACCGTAGGATAATTAGCCCTAATGATGATCTATATATGGATATAATCGGACTGCCATTTGGATGCGCCGATCGACAGATATGACGAGAAGTCCGTTCAACAGTCGCTGATGGTCGATCGGGGCTGCGGCTATACGGATATGAGCAGGAAAATATCCTCACTCTATGTGTGATGTTTGGTCACAAACCGACGGTCCAAAATCCTCAACTTTGCATGAGAGTGGACGAGTCAATTCACTTAAGTTCCAACTCCTTCCTTTAGGGTATTTGCACTTCTCATGCACTCGTCCTTCAGCTCAAGTTGACCGGTTCTGGACCGTACCCAGGTCCGATTCCCACAATGGACGTCAAGCCCAATGAGACGGACATTATTCTATAGTTTTGGAACTAGTGGTCCACCAACGAGCGGTCTAGAGTTGTTTAGATAACCGGGACAGTTCTTGTGGCCCTCTAACCATGAAACTTATAGGATAGGTGCCCCATGGCCCGATGAAGGGCCATGCAAAATTTGGGGGTAAACGGATGCGGGATTTTACCGCAACGGTCCGATTTACAATCAACGGTCACCGCTTCACGATCAGGTCCCAGATTTTGTAGGCGGGTGTAGAAAAATATATTAGACCCTCATCGTAAATTATGAAAAAATCTGATGGCTGAAATGTCTTACATTTCAGTTTTATTTACACGTGCCAGATTTCAATTTTGGCATTGGTGGGACGCATTGCCAGATCCTACTTCTGGATCTCCACTGGGTCCGTGGTCCACGATGGTCCCCAAGCCCAGTGAGATCTATGCTCCCCTCAATTTTTTTAATTTTCTGACCTTCCCATGTCACGGTATAGCCCGCACGGGCTGCTGCTAAGTGTAAATGGCCATTTGGCTTGACGGCCCGCACTTGGCCCAATCACAACCCGACTGGTCTACTTTAATGGGATAATCCTAACTTAATTTAGTTATGGCACCAAACCATGAGTAGTTTAAATGAACGGTCCTGCAGCAATTCCTACGAGGACGCCTCAGTACACTGTTCTGGTTGGACGAGACGTTACATGATTAACTGGACTTGTGCGGTTCTTCACTGGTACACCCTGTATAAACTGACATTGAGTGCTAATGGTCATTAAGTAATGTTTAGGTTAATTAAATAAAATAAAAATAAAAATAAAAATTGATGGATTTTTGGAAATCCAAAACAGTGAAAATCAAGGATGTTACATGTACGAATAAAAGGGGACAAAATATTCAAAAGAAAATCTTTCTTTTTCAACAAGGGCCTTAAAATTTTTAAAAATATTAAAAGCACTAGACTTCTCTTTGATTACATACACCCATAATTTTCTACTGAAATCGTCAATGAAGGTAATAAAGTATTTATTACCTCCAAGAGAGATTGGATCTAATGGTCCACAGATGTCAGTGTGAACCAACTGCAACGGTTCTCTTGCTCTTCGGGATACTCCACTCGGAAAGGAGTTCCTTTGTTGTTTTCCAAGTGTGCACGCCTCACACACATGTTCTGGAGCTTCAATAGTAGGCAAACCATGCACCATGCTTGATGAGGACAGAAGTTTCAGGCCACTGAAATTTAGATGGCCAAAGCGAAGATGCCACATCCAGGAATCATTCTTTGCTTTTCCATAAAAACACTTCTCAAGCATTGTGTTTATATGGAGAGGAAACATACGATTCTTCACCATCTGGACTTTTATAATCTAACGTCCATGCATATCTCTAATGTAAAGAGAAGAGTTCTCCATGTGTATGACATACCCTTTTTCGAGGAGTTGTCCGAGACTCAGTATGTTACTTTTCATGTTAGGCACGTAGTACACATTGGAGATATAGTTTGGAACACCATTCTTCTGAAAGATTTGGATTTTACCTTTACCTTTCACAGGCATTTTTTATGAGTCTTCAAACGTTACATCGCCATGAACTCCTTCTGTGAGTTCCACAAAGAGTTTCTTGTCGCCGCACATGTGATTACTTGCACCGTGTCGAGATACCATACATCATGCTAATCACTACCTTTCTCTTGTGCAAGGAGAAGTGTGGAGCTTTCTTGTTCATGGTTTGATGCTTCGGCATAGTTGGATAGCTCATCTTAAGTCACCGGCTTGCTCTAGCAATCAGATGCATAGTGGCCAAGCTTGTTGCAATTGTAGCATTGGATGTTCTTTGTACTTCCTCGTCCATGCATAGATCTACCTCTACCATTTCCTCTTCCACGGAAATTGGTATTTTTCTGCTGGTTTTGGCCATGGCTTTGTTGGTATCCGCGCCCTCTGCCTCTTGCGCGATTGTTAGCAAAACGTCCACCACGTTGTGAACTTCCACGTCCACCATTGTTATTATTCAGAGTCAATCTTGACTCTAAAGCTTGTTCTATCGGCATGGTGTTGAGGGTCAAATATTGCATATTAGACCCCATTTATTAGTTGGATTTACAAGCATGATACTGTTTAATGCTTTATTTTTAATCATTTTGTGATGCAAGGTGAATCTACGAGCATAGACTGGATGTGAGGGATCGAAGTATCTTTTTAATAACTCGGACATCTTCAATTATTTCACCATTTCTTTTCAAATTATTGACAGTTACAAGCAAACGTGAAAAATAATCAGTAATATTCTCACCTTCCTTCATGTGAGTCACTTCGAACTCGGTTCTTAATGTTTGAAGGCGAACCCGCTTCACTCGATCTACACCCTTGAAGATGGTGCTAAGGGTATCCCATGCTTGCTTGCTTGATATTGCTTCGGCAATCTTTTCGAAGGTGGATTCATCCAACCCTTGATAGAGGAGAAACAAAGCCTTATTGTCTCTCTTCCTTTGATTTTTTAGAGTGATCTTTTCTTCATTGGTGAAGGCGGCTTCTTCTTCCATAGTGGTTTCTTCATACCCTTCCGTGATGATTTTCCATAATTCTTGCGACCCGAACAATGCCTTCATTTGGATGCACCATTTTTCATAGTTGTCCTTTGACAACTTAGGAACCTGCGGCTGGATTGTGCTAGCCATCTTTTCTATATATTTTTTAAAACGGCTAATTTTTTTATAATAAAAAAAATATAGATGAAAGAAAAATCTGAATATTTTTTAAACAGATTTTTTTTGGGCTAAAATCTGATTTTTTAAAACAGATTTTTTTTTTTGCAATCTCTTTTTTTTACAAACAGTTTTTTTTGCAATCTGATTTTTTGATAACAGATTGTTGCTGCAATCTGATTTTTGAAAACAGATTTTTTCAATCGAATTTTTTTACAATCTGATTTTTTGATAACAGATTGTTGCTGCAATCTGATTTTTGAAAACAGATTTTTTCAATCAGATTTTTTTTGCAATCTGATTTTTTGATAACAGATTGTTGTTGCAATCTGATTTTTGAAAACAAATTTTTTCAATTGGATTTTTTTTCAAAGCAGATTTTTTGCTGGAAACTGTTTCTGAAAAAAAATTGACTTGTGGGTTATGGGGCGCCCACAACTGACGATCAAACAAACCTGGCAGAGGGAAAATAGGGAGTGCGAGACCTCCTTCTACGGCTGATTTGTCTTGGGTATTGCAGACCCAAAACAGGCAGTGTAGAGCCTCCTTCTTACGGCTGATGAGGCCCAAGGATCAGTAGCTCTGATACTACTTTGTTGGGTCTAAAACCCAGCTTCCTGCTGACGTGTGGCTGCAGCCACCATGAAACAAAAATCAAAAACTTTTGGAAGAAGAAGAAGAGAGAACAGCAGCTGTATTGGAATGAATTGAAAATCGTATTACACTGCCGCCTATTTATAGGCTTTCTTATTGTGTGAAATTACTAAACTATCCCTATCTAGATTCATCCTAAGGGTAGCTAAATAAAGAAAAAATAATCCAGAGAAATCTAGAAAGAAATCTACATAGCTAGCAATCTGATCTTAGAAGAAAAAAAATCTAATCTAACAGCTTGCACATAAGATACGCACACGGTTTTGGATTTGCAGAAATCACCATTGCATTTTCCATATCTGAAATAAGAACTATGGGTTTTGCTCCTTCCAACATCGCATAGTAAACACTTTTACAAGTGTGGCCTGTGGCTCAACAATCCACAGCACTAGTCTGATGGGACCAGCATGGGATGTCAAAAATAAAAAATAAAAAATAAATCTCATAGATAGATTTTATCTACAGATCATGGGCCATTTCAGTTTCGCACAGACAAATGTGGTGTTTCTCTTCTTGTACATGTATTTTTGCAGCCAAAATAAGGTTAAGATTGTCTATCAAGCCAAAGAAAAAGAAAAAAATAATTATAATAATAATAAAGAAAAGAAAAAAGATGGGAGTGAACAGCAAATGTGGAGAAAAAAAACTACGAGAAACCATCGTTATGATGGAGTTTGTACAGTTTGTACAAGTGGGGGTTCAGTAATCCAAACCATTGTTATGATGCAGGCCACGCGGCCAAAATCGATGTCCCATGCACCCAAAATCTCCTAGATGGAAGAAGAAGAAGAAGAAGAAGAAGAAGAAGCTTAACAACTAGAGCTTGGAGGATAATTTTTTTTAATAATTGTGGTGGATGGGTTCAGTGACAACCTCTAAGGTGTATTGCAGATGCCACAGGTTTCTCTTGAGCTAAGCTTGCAATTATCTACCTGGGGGGCACCCCATTGCCAAACGGAAAGATTCCTAGACCGGTTTCCGTCTACTGATCCAGAAAATTGTGCTCGCACATATCCCAATCCGCATTATCAGCGATTCCAATTCTGTTTCCATGATCACTAGTAAAAGAGAGAATATTGGTCATGTGTTCAACTTTGATGCAGTTGGGGCATTGATAGCAACAGTTGCTCAACAGGCTTAAATATTGTAAGGAAATGTGTTTCATTCAAATAGAGGTGGACAGTGATTCAAAAGTGGTGGTCGAGGGCCTGAATTCGACTAGTTTCAAGCCATCGGGTTGTTAGGAACAATTGAGTGATATGCAAATTAAGGTTCAACGTGCATATAGGGAATGCGAAAGTAGCTGATCGTTAGCTGGAATTGGTAGCTCCTGGGGCATAAATTCAAATCTCTTTCAGCTATGAATCAGGTGAGTTGGTGAATGAAGCGTGAGGGAAATTCTCAGTTGATAAAACGGCCAGTTGGAATAAGAAAGTCCATGGTAAAAGAAATCAATCCTGCAATGACTACTATTTCCTTTTCCCACATTGTAGGAAGTGTCCTGGATTCATTTTTTCCATTTTTTTCTGAAATCCGATCTACTTATTGCAATATAAACAGAAGAAAATTTTAATTATATCCTTCAATCAGTAACTGAATAATCTTTGCTTCGGATAATAAATTCTAGTAATCAGCCAATTAGTTAAGGATAGTGTAAAAACAGACAGTCAAGTGCTTGAGAGTTTTGTCGAAAGCCCAAATGACAGAAAAAATGGCATGAACAGTAAGAGGAATGCCTAGTCTACACAACAAGTGAGCAACACGTGCACGTTGAATGTAGACTAGTGGTTGTCATTTCACCAACTAGTCATTTCATCATACATGTGTGGCTCACCTAATAAATGGAAAAACATCCAGGTTCACATGTTGGTGAACCTCACAAAGGCGTCGGGTTTCTTGTCTAGAAAGATCCTACAGGTCCCAATTGATGGATAAGGAATTGTCTCATTGCTGACACAATTCAAGCAAATAGGAGACTGAGTGGCTATCTTTGGCACGCACCTCCTTGATACAATTCATGTTGCGGGACGCTCTATATAAATAATTAAAAAAGAGAAACCCAAGAAAGATGTGGGACGTTGGGAGATGAAGAGAACATTTGTAGTTGGAGAGAAAGATTAGGTAGCAATGAATCCAATAAAAGGAAGATGAAGATAAATAAGTAAAAGCACTAAAATAAAGTGAAAAAGAAAGAGAGAGAGAGAGAGAGAGAGAGAGAGAGAGAGAGAATGCAGAATACAGAGCTGTAGTTGATGATAGAATGAAAAAGAAAAAAGAAAGAGGTAAAGACCTGTTTCTTGAAGAATCCTTCCATCTGTGTTGGACAGATTGATCCGATTCATGGGTATTGGATGAGGATGAGGTACAGACCTTCTTTCTTCACTCTTATCCCTCATCTACGTTTCTTTCTTTATTCTGTCTGCGTTTTATTTTAGATTGAGAGAGAGAGAGAGAGAGAGAGAGGCTTGACGAGCAGGAAGGTTGTAGGTAGGGAAACAACATAGAGCCCTGTGACAGAGCGCAGATTAGGCGAGTTCCGAATAACAGCATAGCGGGTGAGTCTACCGAGCGCGGATTAGGTGTGTTACCCTTTACTGTGAGGCCTACCTCAATTATGTGTTGTATATCCATGTTGTCCATCAGTTTTTTAGCCCATTTTAGGTCATCTAGACTAAAAAATTAAATAGATCTAAATCTCTACATAAACAGTGGTGATTGAAAGCCCACTATTAAAAAACTGCCTAGAGATACAGTAATACCCACTTTAATGTTTCTTTTCCATCCAACCCTTGATAAGGTTAACCTGATATGGAGGAAGCGGATACATAATGATGAGCTTTGTTAAAGTCCCTTGAATACATTAATATATAGGGGTGTACATCGAGTCAAACCGAGTCAAGCTAGCCCTTGCTCTAACACCGACGAACTTCAGCTCAAAATTGGCTCGGCTCGGTCCTCGAGCCTGACTGGCCTGCTCGGCTCCTCTCGGTTCGGTCAGTAGCTTGGGCCAGCTCGAGCCAAGATCGAGCTAAGTTTGCTATCGATGCATTTCCACAAACACTTGAACTGCAACTTCAAAAACCCATTGATTTACAAACAGAGGCAATGGTTTTACAGATGTTTTATCAAACACCTTCCAAGTAACATAAAAACCCCCCCTAAAAAAAAGGTACTACCTTGCTTGCCACCGGCCAAACCTTCCTTGCCACCTGCCACATTTCATTGAGTCATTTATCAAACAGTTGGTGAGCAACATTAATGGTAAAGTAACCGAGTCACCAAACTAGTTCGATCCGAGTTCAATTCAAGCTAGATTCAAGTTTGATTCGAGCTGGATTCGATCTGAGACAAGTCGAGCTAGGGCTTGCTCAAACTTGACTCGAACTCATTTTCGAGCATAAAAAATCAGCTCGCCCTAGCTCGAACTCAGCTTTGAACCAAGTTGAATCAAGCTTTTTCGAGTTGAGTCGAGCGAGCTAACTGAGCTAGCTCGGGGTTCGTGTACACCCCTATTAATACACCATCCTCTACCAGCTTAGCTTTTAGAGCAAATGATTGTATGACATAGTACTGGAGCGAAAAGGTCAATTGTTCACTAAATGTTTTTTTAGGATGTGGTCCACTTGATATTTGTATATGCAAAAAACATTACTTTGGTGTGACCTAACTCAGATTTTTAAATTTGTCATTTTCAGCCCATGCCCTAAAATGAGCTGGCAAAATGGATGAATGGCTAGATATACAATACATACATTAAAGTGGGCCCCACAATCAGTGAGTCACCCACTAAGTTATTACCCCATCCCAACCCGTGCCTATGGTGAAAACTTCTTGAGACTGCACAAGTTGGGGACCTAGCCATATTTGTGTTTCCTTCGTTGGCTTTGTGTGACCTGATGAACAGTTTGAATGACAAATAAATATCAATGCGGTGGAAATCATTATCCCAGTTGTTTCCACTGATGCGGTCCACTTAAACTTCAGATTTGCTTTAACTTTGGGCTCATAAATGAGCCGGCACAATGGACCATGCAATCTGCATCCAAAAGGAACATAGAACTCACATTATCAGTGGATGGGATGACATGCTCTCCGTCCATTAGTTTCATCAGATCCATGGGTGCCAAATGGGACACACCATAGGAAACAGTTCACATGGGGATGCCTACCATTAGAACCTTTGGGCTCAGTGTGATGTTTATATGCCATCCCATCCACTGATAATGTGAGTGGCATAACTATTGTGCTTATTCCAAAATGGTTTGAGGGCCACTGCAATGTTTGTAAGAAATCCATCCCATCCAACAGTTTCACTCACTCAAGTTAGGACATGAGCTCAAAAATTTGCATAGGAAAAATTCAAGTTGGCCACACAACAGGAAATAGTGACGATCAGACACCAATCATAACACCTGTGTATTATGTTAAGTATACTTGTCTTTTCAGATTAATTTAAACGGAATGCCTTTGACCCCAAGCATGGGGTAGACATAGAGATCAATATAACAATCATCTACAACTAAGAACTAAAGTAGATGTTGCGGTGGTGAGGGGATCCCTAACCAAAGTAATGTCCATCAGATATCCAGCCCAATGTTCAGTTGGTATAAAACCCTCATTCATGCATACA
Source organism: Magnolia sinica (assembly GCF_029962835.1). Lineage (NCBI taxonomy): Eukaryota > Viridiplantae > Streptophyta > Magnoliopsida > Magnoliales > Magnoliaceae > Magnolia > Magnolia sinica. The sequence continues at coordinate 104,803,762 of NC_080578.1, read as the reverse complement.
CAACCCAAAACTATCAAGTATTTGTGTTTTCTTTCATACTGTGCAGTAGGATTGAGAAGAGCCCTTACACTATGCAGGATCCGCCTTAGACCACAGAAAAATCGTGCCACCTTTTGGAAAGAGATTCATTTATAAGAAGGATATCATGGGGGTATAAAAGGTTGGAGACAATCTTTGGTAGAAAGGTGCTTCTATGCCATATCTCGACAACCCAATCCAAGGTCCTCGATACTCGACCCAAATACACGAATTTGTTCAACCAAAACCCAACACCAATTTAAATAAGGTTGGTGTTTTTCAACAACCTGACCAAACACAACTAGAAGTGGGGTTTAAGTTGCAGCCATATTATCTACGCTTGAGTCATTTGATAAAATTTCGATTGCTATCATGCTATATATTTTACTTTTAAAAGATGATTTTAAAAAAATTCATTGATGCAATGATAAATCAAATAGCTATTTGGTTTGATGAATGGCCACGATCAAGTGTTCCCTCTCTTGATTTTTCAGAACACCTATGACAATGAAACTGGTCCATCACTCTACTACATACACTACATTGCCACCCTTCACAACATCAATAAGGGCGCATTTGCTTACGAATCGTATTTCTACCACTCAATGATGGAGAGGCACTTGATTTCTCGTGCAAGACATATACGTTGGGCAAGTAATATTACAAGATTCAGAAGAGTTATGATGAGAGAATTTCAGAAGAATCGATTAAAGCTAGCAAGGGTGTGGGCTATGATGATTACATCAGTCAGGATATGATAGATGATCAATCGTGCCAGTGAGATCAGGCATCCTCCACTCCCACTCTTGTTGTGGGCCCCGGGCTTTATCGTCGATGGTACTGATGATGAATCCACCCCCGGTTCCAACTGTGAGGTAGGGCTGGTATTTCTCCCCAGTGTAGCAGGAGATTCAGAGCCTGGACCACAAAAAAAATAAAATTAAAATTAAAATTAAAAAGGGTATGATGAATGATGATGATGTGCATGCATGAGTGCAGAACCTTGGATATCCCATCACCTTTGATGACTTGGATCATTCAGACAGTGTAAGTTTATGGCCATGCTTCATCCATGATAAGCCCCACTGTTTGGATGGGCTTACAAATATCTGTCGGAGCTCTGTATGGGTAGGTAATTATCTAGACCATCCATCATTGAAGGGTTGCAATCTTCTAATGTGAAAGTTTTTAAAAGATCATTGAAGGATTGGGATCTTCTACTGTGATTTAATGATGGATTAGACAGTTTAAGTGCCCAAATGCAACTAGGAGCACTGGAGCATTCTCTTATAATAATTAGCAATGTATAATAGTAATAGAAAGCTGAGGAGATACCCGTGGGACTTTGCAGCGGTGGTGGTGCAGTAGTCAGATGCCCTGATAAGATAAACAAAATAAACAATGATCGACGGTCAGTTTAACCGGTTATTAACAAGCCCAGATTAAAGATAAATGGTGACGGATTAACGTTGGATCTAGCAGTGATGGATGATCAATGGTTGGGTCCTACTGGGGTAAAAGATCAATGGTCAAATACACCCAAGAAGGAAGAAAACTGGTAAGACCTAGGAGTGTAACATGAAACTGAAACCATAATGAACAGAAAATCTTAACCGTCCATTGGATTGTTAGATAGTTATGATGTTGGATTTTGGACGAAATAATGCCAAGGAGATTTGCAACAAAACACTTTATGGGGCTAGAGGTGGGCAGATCCGACCTGATTCGTCGAATCCAAATCAACCAAACCGGTCGGATCCAATCCGACCTGAACCTAAAGCTAGGGTCGGGTTAGATCGAGTAGACCCACTCAGATCCGACGCCAAACCAAGTCGAGTTCGGATCATGTAGCAACTCGATCCGATCCAGAATCCGATCCGGTCCGGTCCGATCTAATCCGGACCGGAATCGGGCAGTATCTCTCTTTTTTTCTTTTCTTTTTTTAAACCTTTACCCTTCTACCCGAACCCTAATCCTACCCAAGCCGGCACCGCCAAATAAACTTATGCGGCACCGTAGCCCCAGTTGTCTTCCTGTCCTTCCCTCATTCTTTCTCTCCTCCTTTCTCTCCAGATTTTCCTCCTCTCCTTCTTTGTCTCCTCCTTTCTCTCTAGATTTTCCTCCTCTCCTTCTTTCTCTCCCTCTTTTTCTCTCAATTTTCCTCATGTTTCCTTCTTAGCACCAGAGTTTCTAGCTCGACTTAACTCAGCATAGTTTGAATTGACCGGACATACTCAATTCAATCCGACTCGGTTTCCTTGACTAAGTTGAACTCGGCTCGAGTCAGACCAACAAAAAATCGGTTCGGATTGAGTCAGCCCTGCTGGACTCGGTTCCGAATTGGATCAAGTTCGGATTAGGTACTTGCAAAAATTGAATTGAGCCGAGTTGAACCTAATACAGTCTAACTCGACTCAATGCACACCTAATGGGGGCATGGGTCAGACATCTATATTGCTCGTAAGCTTTGCAGGCTTATTTTTATAAAATCTAAGTGTCACACTTATGGGCCCACGGAGCTTTTTGTTTCAGGCCCTGTAGGGCTGTCAATGGGCCGGGCTTGGGCCAGCCAAAATGGAAAATTTGACCACAGGCCCGCGGTTTCGAATTCCGGATCGAAGCCAGGCCCGGCCCGTCGTACATGCGTGGTAACTGGTTGGTGGAACCGCGCTAGCATGCAAGAGGCACGCGCGACTATTCCAGGGCGCAACCGCAAATGGAATGTGATCGAAAACTCACGTTGAGAAAATGACAGTAGCCATCTGATTTTGAACTTACAAATTGGAACCATTCACTATCTTACGTCTAACCATCTCTTCGATGGACATAACTTGGACGGTTAGGATTGCTTGATCGTTAAGATTTTAGACATAAGCTACATCCACAGTACGCACTCACAAATGGACGGTCTGGATAGTTGTAAGGTGAGGAGTCGACTCGATTTCCAAAACAGTGGTGAACTCTCGTAGGAGCACCTTTACACGGACACCCCGCGATCAGAACCAAAATTTTTGGACCGTTCGTATCCAGAGCGGCGCATGTTAGCGCACGATTGGCGCCAAAATGCTCTCGTGATCTCGCATCGAGAGAGGCGCACGTAACATCTGCTACCGCAGAAAAGGAAGGAAAACAAGAAAGGACGCCGACCCGATCGTGACGCTGTCGGTTCAAGTTAGCAAGTTCCCAAAAAGCAACTATAAAAGAAGAAAGAAAGCAACATAGAAGAAGAAAGAACGGATACCACCTAAACTCCAACCCGATGATCCGACTCCCGATCCCAAATAATGGTATCGTGACTCGAGATGCGCACCTTAGCAAGATCCGAAAATGCCGGTAAAGAAAGAGAGGGGAGAAGGAAGGAAGGAGGAGGGAGAGGGAGAGATAGAGAGAGAGAGAGAGAGAGGGTGTAGGGTTGGAACCTTGGCAGAAGGAGGTTGCATTGAAGAGATGTTGCTCGTTCTTCTGACAGAGAGAAGGGAGAGAGAGGATGCGGCTGGTGTTGAGAGGGAAACCCAGGAGTGAGGGCTGTTGGAGGAGGTGACACAGACAAGCCCAGGACGACCCAAGCCTGACGACGGGACCGCAGCACAGAGGAGAGACTGAGGACGATACGTTGTTCGGTGCTGATGCCACGTAAGGCAGGCACGGAGACAGTGCCAGAAGCTCCGATTTGCAGTATCCTCCTCCTCCCCTCACCCCCTCCGCCATCATCATCACCACCGCCAGAAGCACCGCCGTCGCCAGAAGAAGACGATTGATTCTTTTACGAAAATGCCCCTCCATCTTCAACAAGGAGAAGAGGAAGATGGGAGGGCTAACTTGGGTTTCTTGAATCTTGTTTGTTTCAGGTGGAGTTGATCTCAGAAAATACACTGTAGAGGTTTATGTAAAGCAGGACGAGAGGGAAAATCAACGGACGGGATCTAAGCTCTGTCGGCTCCAGCGAGATCGCCGTGTCACATCTAGTCCGTCCATCCGTTTCGCCAGCTCATTTTACGATATAGGCGCACGGATCCAAAACTCCAAATGGATGGACGGAATAGATGCCACACGGACGTCTCAGTGGGCCCCACAGAGCTTAATCAAGACTTAGGTGGGCCCCACCACAGGTAACAATAGGAATGGGAACGCCTGCTACCTTAGAAGCCTTCTTGGGGCTGCCATCCGATCCGTCCATCAGCTGAGCCCCACTAGAATGTATTAATTTCAACGGTTGGGTAGAACTTCTCAGTGGTTAGTTAGGTCCCATGATAAGGGGCTGACAACCATCTTTCTATATAAGTGGGAAATTTATTTTTAACCATCAGATTTGATTTTATTTTTAACTTTAACCATCAGATTCATGTGCCACTCTCTTGAATGTTTCTAATCTATCTACTGATCGAGTGGGCCCCACATGATGGTCTGCATTCAAGATGGATGGATTGCCTGTCCGAAGATTGAAATGGGTATGGGTGGAGCCGAATGCCTTGGGCCTAGGCCCAACCAAAGGTTTAATCAGGCCATGCATTTGAAGCTCATTGCCACCCTTTAGACGGGACGAACATTTCTAAGATTGACTACATTTGAGGAATCGTATTTGTATGTATCCAAACATGCATGCTTGGACATTGCAAAAGGGAGACCATTTTCCATTTGGGTGATTTTCCATGGATTACCCCAACCCAAACACAGTTTAAATGAAATCGTGTTTATTACAAAAAATGAAAGAGAAGAGAATCTCTTTGCTACAAACAACACAGGAAAACCTCAGAAGGAGGCCTCCAAAAAACCAATCTCAAAAGGAGTAGAACACTGATGGTACATTCGATGTAAATGTAAAGAAAGACATGGATGAGCAATGAAACAATGAGCTCAGTAGATAGCACCACCATATGAAGCATATGATGCAAATCCAAGGAAAAATACAACGAGAAATGTTGTACAACTTGCATCCAACGAACTCCCCCCACTAGTAGATGGGACCGTCTTAGATCCGTTTCCTGCACGTCCATCAACACCACAACATCAAATTCCGAAGAAGAAGAAAAACAAAGTAAACAACAAAAGAACCAAAGAAGTTAGGTGGTGGTATTGTTTGGGTTTTTCAGTTCATACAAAGACCATGGTTCAATTTCTCAAATTGGATTCTAACTGAAGGTCTAGAATTTTAGTACATTGGCCCACCTGAAGAGAGGCCTATGACATCAAATATTTTGATCACGAAAATCATACCCGCTTTTACAAACTGAAATACCCAAACAATGAGGAGAACTCTTTCTTGATTATACATACGTTAGCCAGCTATATGGTTATTCGTTCCTTTAGCAATTTGGTGGGCAATACAAAACAAATGATAGGCATTCCATTCCCACTCTTCTTTATGGTGTGGCTTACCTTAGTTTTGGGCCAACCCAATTTCTGATCTTCATGATGCAATGCACAAGAAGTATGGTATGGAACCCAAGTCCATGTGGTGTGGGGTTGTAGTCATGCTAGCACGGTTCTTTTCTTTTTCATTTTAATGAAGAGGTTGGCTAGACAATTGAATCGCAAAAGTATATATATGTACTTTTAAGGAAGGAATTATTACTTGGAATTGATGGTGCGGACGGTGGTGTTTGAGATGGAACCACCGGAGCTGACGGCTTAGTAGAAGGGGTGATCGGCACTGAAGGCGGTGGTGTCACTGGTGCAGTGGCCGTAGCCGATGTAGGTGGAGAAGTCGGTGCTTCCACCGGTGCTTTTGCCGGAGAGTCCCCAGGAGAGGTAACAGGTCCACTAGCAGCTACACAAAACAAATGAAAAATAGTCTATAGTTATCAAAGGGTTGAAACATTTCTATGTGACTGATTTGGGTTCCTCCTCCTTTGTGAGCCCCATCACATAAACGGTTTAGATCATTGAAACATTAGTCCTCAAGAATTTTTCTATTGAAGCATTATCTTATAATTACCATTGCACTGACTAATGGGTGGAGTCTGGACATTGCAAGCACCAGGAAGAGCTAGAGCTTGAGTCTGGTTGAAGTTGAACCCCATCGACGAGCTGCTGCCATTGAACAACATGCACAAACACTGGGCCTGGGATCTAACTACACTGGCGAGCTGGGAGCAGCATGATGGTGATGGGGTTGATGAATTCCCTGTAATGTAGTTTAGGCATGGAGAGAGGCTCATGATCGTTGGGGTGCAGCTCAGCTGAGCTGATGCTCCAGCCCACAACATGGTCATGAGGACCGCAACCAGACCCATCTCCATACTCCTCACAGCCATTGGATGTTCCGGTCTGTGTTCAGAGAAGTGGGAAGATTGAAGAGCTTGTGGGTCAGATTTCAGGCAAGTGATGGATGGCTGTAACAGAAGTTGGATTGTGATTTATAAGAGGTTTGAGTTGTGAAAGGAACAAACAAATGGACAAGAGAGGTTTGTGGGTTGGCCAACTATCAGATCAGCTAATCAGTTTGCAAGGTTGGTTAGACCATACAAGGGCCCCACATTATTCAAACACGAGGTATTATAAAAAGAGAGAGGATTGGCTACTCTCCCTGCCACCAGCCCGGTGGCTGATGGTCGGTGTTCTGTGGGCCCCACCATGATGTATGTGTTTCTTCCATTCCGTTCATCCATTTTGAAAGATAATTTTAGGACTTGATCCCAAAAATGAGAGGGATATAAAAATCAGGCGGACCACACCACAAGAAAACAATAGTGATTGGATATCCACCATTAAAATCCTCCTAAGGCCAACTGTACTATTTATTTGACGTCCAATCTGTTTATTAGGTAATACAGACCCAGATGAAGGGAAAAAACAAGGATCAGATTGATACAAAACTTTTATGGCCCCAAAAAAGTTTTTAATGGTCCACGTTCATTCAACACTGTTTCCTGTAATGTGGTCAAATTGAGATTTCGATATATCTCATTTTTGGTCTTATACCATAAAATGATCTAGAAAAATAGATGGACGACATGGATGAAACACATACATCATGGTGGGTCTCACAGAGCACCGACCATCAGACATTGGCAGGTGGCAGGGGGAGTAGACTGTTCATCAGGTCCAACGCTTTGAAGGGCTACAGTTCAAACATCAAACCTATTGATAAATATTAACCATTTGATCCTAATATGGATGGTCTAGATTGTTTAAAAAGAAGTGTGTCCAATCAACAATTTGAACTATCTATTTGTTAGGCTCATCTTGGATAGCTTATGATTTTCAAGAATCACTTTTGTTATGTAATCCATGGCTTGGAAAAAGAATGGCCATTGAAAATAAGGCCAAATCAAGTTAAGTGTTGGATATTCAGATTCGTGAGATTTTTCACGGTATTTTATAAAATGTGTGTTTTTGATTCAACAGACGGTTCAGATTGAACGAATGGATTGTCCAAGTGAACCAATTCAACTAACAGCACTGTAACTTATAGTGCTTTGAGTGCATTGGTGCATTTCAAGCAGATGCTACTCCTTAGGGTGTGGGGCTCACTGTAGTGTATGTATGGACCACCTAATGATTGGATCGCCACAGTTTTTGGGCCATCCTATTTTCATGATGGGGCAACATTGTTGGATGGATTGGATCACATGGGCAAAACGAAGACTGGTTCTGATTTTGCCACCTGAGAGATTTTGGGTGCATCTGTTAAAAAGAAAATTCAATGAAACATCGGTCCCACCTCTAGAAAATGATAGCCATCCATTTACTGGCTAGCAGTTGAAAGGTTCTGATTTTCCCATGTAAGAGATTTTACTGGCTAGCATGGGACATCCAGAGTGGCCGCATAGTATCAACTATTTAAATCACATAAATATTAGGCCCATATGTAGAAACTGGAGCCTATAGCATCAACAGTTTAGATCAATGAATGATTGATTACAGTCGTAGGAACTGTTCCAGTGCATGCATAGAGAGAGAAGATGTGGGGGAGGGGAAATGATGGGGCGCAAGGTAGGGAGGGTATTACTGAGCAAATAAATTCTAAGTAGTTGCACGGTCTGAATTCTAAGTTGTCAATTAGAGCTCATTCAGGAGCTTGTAAATATATATATATAAATGAAAAATGGAATTAGAAGTAAATGAATTTGGTGTTGTTAACAAATGTCTTAAATTTGAGGAAATTTGACTAACCCAATAAAGTTCGGCTGAAAGTCCAGCAACAATGTATTTTGAAACTTCCGAGAAATTTGATCAGTCGGAAGATAGGTTCGACTAGTCGAAGTGACCTTCGACTAGCCCGAGCTCTAGTTCAACTAGTCGAAGGTTACGCAGACTGCGTACGGACTGCGTAAATTTGAGGCGGTTTCCAAACTATTCCAACTCAGTGCGAAAGCTAAGTTTCATAAACTATAAATGGGAGTTCCTAAGGCCATTCTAAGGAAATTCTAAAACTTCCTAAAAGTATTCAAAGGATTTCTAAAAGGGTTCTAGGGTTTGCAAAGAGTGTAGTAAGGGGTGAGATTTGAGGTTGTTCAAAACGGGTAATTAGTCATTTCTCTTTGTAATTTCTACTTTCATGATAAAAATCTATCGCTTTGTGCCATAGTTTTTTTCCAAAAGAGTTTTTCACGTTAAATCTTTGTATTATCTTGTATTTACTTGATGCTATTGGATTGCTATCCTAGATCCACATCTGTGTGATTTCGCAGAACAATCCCCGACATTCGGAATATATAAATGGCTTATTCAATTGTGTTTAGATGTGAGTAAATATATGAAATCAACATATTAAAAGTTCAGTTATCTAGTATATTTGATATGAAAGATAAGAGGATAAAAAAGAAGATTCTCAACATTGATATATACAAAGACGAAGAAATGAATAAGTTATAGTTGTCTCGGGAGAAATATTTTGAAAAGGTTTAGTCTAAGTTTAGACTAAAAAAAAAAGAAGATAAAATTGATTAGCACTTCCCGCACTACTCACTTTCAGATTTCTTCGGAGCTATATCTTATGTCAAATGAAGAAAAGCGGTATATGTTTCGTGTGCCTTACTTGAGCACAGTTGACAGTCTTATGTATGTCATGGTTTGTACTAAACTAGATATTTCACATGCAGTTGGTTTGTAAACAGATATATGTTAAACCCCGACAAGCAACATTGGGAAGCAATGAAATGATTATTTCGGTACATATGAGGTACGATGGACTATGTCTTGGCTTTTAGAAATTCTAATGAGAAACTTCTAGGCTATATGAATGCGGATTATGCAGGAAATGTGAATAATAGAATGTTGATTTCTTGGTTAGTCTTTTGTGCTAGTGAGTGCAATTATTATTTCGATGTCGAAGCTTCAGTTTGTAATTACACTTTCTATGACTGAAGCTGAATACATGGCAATGACAGAAACATTTAGGGAAGTTGTTTAGTTAAAAGGGATGATGAATGAGTTGGTGCTTCAGCATGAAGCCGCGCCTGCGCATTTGTAACAGCGAAAGCACAATCAATTTGGAAAAAAACTCGGTATATCATTCTCAGACTAAACACATTAATATTCGTCATCATTTTATCTACAAGATGTTAGATAAATAAGGTGTCACTCTTAAGAAGATTCACACTAGCGAGAATCCGGCGAACATACTTATGAAGATTATTCTGACAGAAAAGTTCAAGTTATATTTGACTTCTCTAGGCTTGGCAAAGAAGAAATAAAGATGGAGTGTACTTGAAGTGATGATGTCGTTACTTTGAAGATAATTAGAGATGATGATAACATCTTGGAACAGTGGAGCCGGAGGATTAAAGCCACGGTGAAAATTTTTGATTGAGTGCCTTTAATTTAGTGTAGAGAAGTCTTGTCTTGGTTCAATCGCTATCCCATTAAGTTCAACCAAATTAGGGGTGGATTCTTAGATTGCATGTTGTCCACTTTTGCATGTTTTCAGTTTGACCGAATGTGTATGAATTAATTCCATCCGATCCGATTGAAGGTCCAATTGGTTAGACCAACAGAATGTGTAACTGTGAGTTTTATTTTCTAAACAAGTACGAGAATGTACAAATATCCTTGTAATCGTAATTAGGGTTAGACCTTAATGCGTGAGAGAGAGCTCGAGACACAAAGAAGGTTTTTTAAGGGAAGTTAGGGTTTCTACTATAATTTGTTCCATCTTTTGTAACCTTCTTTTGATTATAGTGGATTATTCGTCGCTTTGTTCCGTAGGTGTTTTCCACGGAAGTTTTTCATGTAAAAATCTCATGTGTTTTCTATGTTTGCATGAAATTTTCATTCTCTTTTGCTTGTTTGATTCTTAGCTAAGGTTGTTTCCACACCCAACAAGTAGTATTAAAAGCTTGTCGCATGCTAACGATTCAATAACTATCTTTGTAACTTCAGAATGTTTAAGTTTATACTCCTACCTATTATCTGAATATACCAAGAGAGATGTATGGTCTAATGAGGCTACTACAAAATCACCTTGGTTTTTTAAATAATTTACTATTAAATCATTCACAACTTGCGATTGGATGTCCAAAAATGCTTGCTCCCTTTTCATTTGCTATTAAGAAGATGTTATTTCAAATGATTTACTAGCAAGAAGCCTCCAACAACTATTTTTTTTAAGGTTGGATTATAAAAAAGAGATAAAGACTTCTCATCTTCATTGCATCTAAGGACTTCAATAGCTCTCTCTCTCCCCCCTATTTGGCCATTCAGTTGTTTGGCATTATAAAAGCTGTATTTGAATTCATAGACTCACTTCCATAGCTCACCCACTGCTTGGTTTTGCGTGAGTATTAACCCTAAGCTTTAGTAAAATAGGCTTAACCCAACGATCCACTTTATATCCACTCTTACATGCAATTTGAATGTTATTTAATGAATTACTTATCTAAACTATATCAGTGTAAATGATTTACATGCTATCCAACCATTTACATGCTATCCAACCAATGTAAATGATTTACAACTTAAATCATTAATTTACCATCATCCAAACGGCTCCTAAAAAACGATAGTGTGGAGGACCGTGTATGCCAAAGAAAGTGGTGGGGTTGTGGAAAGAGATCCTGACCGTCGAATTAAGAGACAACATCTGTCCATTCCTCAAATGCTAGGCAGGGTCCGCTTGATGATTAAATCTACGCAATGTCCCAAACACGTGCCCCATTTCACGTGTGAAGTGAGGCACAAAGCAGTTAGGGTTGGTGAACTCCGGGACACACTTTCAACCTACCGGATCTTCCCTCCTCATCTCCAACGGACCAGAATCCCCCACAACATCTGTTTTGCCAAGCCCCTAAAACACCAAAGCTACTTGGAGCCGTCATCTTCTATATGTGAAATCCACTCCATCCATCAGGTGCAGTGCTCGATCTGGTGTTGCATACAGTTTCAGTCCATCTCAACTGTACCTAACTCACCTTTTCTAACAGCACATATTAAAATGAGATGGCTTGAAAGTGGACCATTACACAACGGCCCATACGGTAATTGGATGGTTAGGATCATCAGGTACGGGTTTATTTTTCAGAGGTTTTTTTTAACAAATTTTTTTTGCTGCAATCCTTTTTTTGCAAACAGATTTTTTTGCAATTTGATTTTTTTTTTTTATAACAGATTGTTGCTACAATCTGATTTTTGAAAACAGATTTTTTCAATTGGATTTTTTTTTTTAAAGCAAATTTTTTGCTAAAAACTGTTTCTGAAAAAAAAAAAATGGACCTATGGGTTATGGGCCCACACAACTGATGTTTCAAACAAATCTGGCAAACCCAAAACCGGGAGTGCGAGACTTTCTTCTCACGGCTGATGAGGCCCAAGGATCAACGACTCTGATACCACTTGTTGGGTCTACAACCCGGCTTCTTGCTGTTGTGTAGCTGCAGCCACCGAAGAGAAAAATAGAGCTTACTGCTGACGTGTGGCTGCAGCCACCATGAAACAAAAAACTGAAACTTTTGGAAGAAGAAGTAGAGAGAACAGCAGCTGTATTGGAATGAATTGAAAATCGTATTACACTGCTACCTATTTATAGGCTTTCTTATTGTGTGAAATTACTAAACTATCCCTGTCTAGATTCATCCTAGGGGTAGCTAAATAAAGAAAAAATAATTCAAAAAAATCTAGAAAAAAATCTACACAGCTAGCAATCTGATCTTAGAAAAAAAATCTAATCTAACAGCTTGCTCATAAGATATACACACGGTTTTGGATTTGCAGAAATCACCATTGCATTTTCCATATCTGAAATAAGAACTATGGGTTTTGCTCCTTCCAACATCGCATAGTAAACACTTTTTACAAGTGTGGCCTGTGGCTCAACAATCCACAGCACTAGTCTGATGGGACCAGCATGGGATGTCAAAAATAAAAAATAAAAAATAAATCTCATAGATAGATTTTATCCGCAGATCATGGGCCATTTCAGTTTCGCACAGACAAATGCCGTGTTCCTCTTCTTATACATGTATTTTTGCAGCCAAAATAAGGTTAAGATTGTCTATCAAGGCAAAGAAAAAGAAAAAAAATAATAATAATAATAATAAAGAAAAGAAAAAAGATGGGAGTGAACAGCTAATGTGGAGAAAAAAAACTACGAGAAACCATCGTTATGATGGAGTTTGTACAGTTTGTACAAGTGGGGGTTCAGTAATCCAAACCATTGTTATGATGCGGGCCATGCGGCCAAAATCGGTGTCCCATGCACCCAAAAACGATGTCCCATGCACCCAAAATCTCCTAGATGGAAGAAGAAGAAGAAGAAGCTTAACAATTAGAGCTTGGAGGATTTTATTTTATTTTTCCTTCTAATAATTGTGGTGGATGGGTTCAGTGACAACCTCTAAGGTGTATTGCAGATGCCACAGGTTTCTCTTGAGCTAAGCTTGCAATTATCTACCTGGGGGGCACCCCATTCCCAAAGGGAAAGATTCCTAGACCGGTTTCTGTCTACTGATCCAGAAAATTGTGCTCGCACATATCCCAATCCACATTATCAGCGGTTCCAATTCTGTTTCCATGATCAGTAGTACTAAAAGAGAGAATATTGGTCATGTGTCCAACTTTGTTGCAGTTGGGGCATTGATAGCAACAGTTGCTCAACAGGCTTAAATATTGTAAGGAAATGTGTTTCATTCAAATAGAGGTGGACAGTGATTCAAAAGTGGTGGTCGAGGGCCTGAATTCGACTAGTTTCAAGCCATAGGGTTGTTAGGAACAATTGAGTGATATGCAAATTAAGGTTCAACGTGCATATAGGGAATGCGAAAGTAGCTGATCGTTAGCTGGAATTGGTAGCTCCTGGGGCATAAATTCAAATCTTTTTCAGCTATGAATCAGGTGAGTTGGTGAATGAAGCCTCCGTTGATCAAACGGCTAGTTGGGATAAGAGTAGTCCTTGGTAAAAGATATCAATTCTGCAATGATTACTATTTCCTTTTCCCACCCTGTAGGAAGTGTCCTGGATTCCTTTTTTTTCTGAAATCCAACCTACTTATTGCAATATAAACCGAAGGAAATTTTAATTATATCCTTCAATCAGTAACTGAATAATCTTTGCTTCGGATAATAAATTTCAGTAATCAGCCAATTAGTTAAGGATAATGAAAAACAGACAGTCAAGTGCTTAAGAGTTTTGCCAAAGGCCCAAATGACATAGAAAATGGCATGAACAGTAAGAGGAATGCCTAGTCCACATAACAAGTGAGCAACAAGTGCACGTTGAATGTAAACTAGTGGTTGTCATTTCTCCAACTAGCCATTTCATCATACATGTGTGGCTCACCTAATAAATGGAAAAACATCCAGGTTCACATGTTGGTGAACCTCACAAAGGCGTCGGGTTTCTTGTCTGGAAAGATCCTACAGGTCCCAATTGATGGATAAGGAATTGTCTCATTGCTGACACAATTCAAGCAAATAGGAGACTGAGTGGCTATCTTTGGCACGCACCTCCTTGATACAATTCATGTTGCGGGACGCTCTATATAAATAATTAAAAAAGAGAAACCCAAGAAAGATGTGGGACGTTGGGAGATGAAGAGAACATTTGTAGTTGGAGAGAAAGATTAGGTAGCAATGAATCCAATAAAAGGAAGATGAAGATAAATAAGTAAAAGCACTAAAATAAAGTGAAAAAGAAAGAGAGAGAAAAAAAAATGCAGAATACAGAGCTGCAGTTGATGATAAAATGAAAAAGAAAAAAGAAAGAGGTAAAGACCTGTTTCTTGAAGAATCCTTCCATCTGTGTTGGACAAATTGATCCGATTCACCGGTGTTGGATGAGGATGAGGTACAGACCTTCTTTCTTCGCTCTTATCCCTCATCTACGTTTCTTTCTTTCTTCTGTTTACGTTTTATTTCAGATTGAGAGAGAGAGAGAGAGAGAGGCCTGACGAGCAGGAAGGTTGTAGGTAGGGAAACAATATAAAGTCCTGTGACAAGGCGCGGATTAGGCGAGTTCCGGATAACAGCATAGCGGGTGAGTCTACCGGGCACGGATTAGGTGTGTTACCCTTTACCGTGGGGCCTACCTCAATTATGTGTTGTATATCCACGCCGTCCATCAGTTTTTTAGCCCATTTTAGGTCATCTAGACTAAAAAATTAAATAGATCTAAATCTCCAAAGAAACGTGGTGATTGAAAGCCCACCATTAAAAAATTACCTAGAGATACAGTAATGCCCACCTTAATGTTTTTTTTCCATCCAACCCTTGATAAGGTTAACCAGACATGGAGGAAACGAATACATAAAGATGAGCTTTGTTAAAGTCCCTTGAATACATTAATACATAGGGGTGTACATCGAGTCGAACCGAGTCAAGCTAGCCCTTGCTCGAACACCGACGGACTTCAGCTCAAAATCGGCTCAGCTCGGTCCTAGAGCCTGACTGGCCTGCTCAGCTCCTCTCGGTTCGGTCAGTAGCTCGAGCCAAGATCGAGCTGAGTTTACTATTGATGCATTTCCACAAACACTTGAACTACAACTTCAAAAACCTACTGATTTACAAACAGAGGCAATGGTTTTACAAATGTTTTATCAAACACCTTCCAAGTAACATAAAAACCCCCCCTAAAAAAAAGGCACTACCTTGCTTGCCACTGGCCAAACCTTCCTTGCCACCTACCACATTTCGTTGAGTCATTTATCAGACAGTTGGTGAGCAACATCAATGGTAAAGTAACCGAGTCACCAAACTAGTTCGATCCGAGTTCAATTCGAGCTAGATTCAAGCCTGATTCGAGCTGGATTCGATCTGAGTCGAGTCGAGCTAGGGCCTGCTCAAACTCGACTCGAACTCATTTTCAAATCAGCTCGCCCTAGCTCGAACTCAGCTTTGAACCAAGTCGAATCGAGCTTTTTCGAGTTGAGTCGAGCGAGCTAACTGAGCTAGATCGGTTCGTGTACACCCTTATTAATACACCATCCTCTACCAGCTTAGCTTTTAGAGCAAATGATTGTATGACATATTACTAGAGCGGAAAGGTCAATTGTTCACTAAATGTTTTTTTAGGATGTGGTCCACTTGATATTTGGATATGCAAAAAACATTACCTTGGTGTGACCTAACTCAGATTTTTAAATTTGTCATTTTCAGCCCATGCCTTAAAATGAGCTGGCAAAATGGATGAATGGCTGGATATACAACACATACATTAAAGTGGGCCCCACAATCAGTGAGTCACCCACTAAGTTATTACCCCATCCCAACCCGTGCCTATGGTGAAAACTTCTTGAGACTGCACAAGTTGGGGACCTAGCCATATTTGTGTTTCCTTCGTTAGCTTTGTGTGACCTGATGAACAGTTTGAATGACAAATAAATATCAATGCAGTGGAAATCATTATATCCCAGTTGTTTCCACTGATGCGGTCCACTTAAACTTCAGATTTGCTTTAATTTTGGGCTCATAAATGAGCCGGCACAATGGACCATGCAATCTGCATCCAAAAGCAACATGGAACTCACATTATCAGTGGATGGGATGACATGCTCTCCGTCCATTAGTTTCATCAGATCCATGGGTGTCAAATGGGACACACCATAGGAAACAGTTCACATGGGGATGCCTACCATTAGAACCTTTTTGGGCTCAGTGTGATGTTTATCTGCCATCCCATCCACTGATAATGTGAGTAGCATAACTATTGTGCTTATTCCAAAATGGTTTGAGGGCCACTGCAATGTTTGTAAGAAATCCATCCCATCCAACAGTTTCACTCACTCAAGTTAGGACATGAGCTCAAAACTTTGCATAGGAAAAATTCAAGTTGGCCACACAACAGGAAACAGTGACGATCAGACACCAATCATAACACCTGTGTATTATGTTAAGTATACTTGTCTTTTTCAGATTAATTTAAACGGAATGCCTTTGACCCCAAGCATGGGGTAGACATAGAGATCAATATAACAATCATCTACAACTAAGAACTAAAGTAGATGTTGCGGTGGTGAGGGGATCCCTAACCAAAGTAATGTCCATCAGATATCCAGCCCAATGTTCAGTTGGTATAAAACCCTCATTCATGCATACACAACCCAAAACTATCAAGTATTTGTGTTTTCTTTCATACTGTGCAGTAGGATTGAGAAGAGCCCTTACACTATGCAGGATCCGCTTTAGACCACAGAAAAATCGTGCCACCTTTCGGAAAGAGATTCGTTTATAAGAAGGATTTCATGGGGGGTATAAAAGGTTGGAGACAATCTTTGGTAGAAGGGTGCTTCTATGCCATATCTCAACAACCCAATCCAAGGTCCTCAGTACTTGACCCAAATACATGAATTTGTTCAACCAAAACCCAACACCAATTTAAATAAGGTTGGTGTTTTTCAACAACCTGACCCAACACAACTAGAACTTGGGTTTAAGTTGCACGCTTGAGTTATTTGATAAAATTTTGATTGCTATCATGCTATATATTTTACTTTTAAAAGATGATTTTAAAAAAATTCATTGATGCAATGATAAATCAAATAGCTATTTGGTTTGATGAATGGCCATGATCAAGTGTTCCCTCTCTTGATTTTCCAGAACACCTATGACAATGAAACTGGTCCATCACTCTACTACATACACTACATTGCCAGCCTTCACAATATCAATAAGGGCGCATTTGCTTACAAATCGAATTTCTAACTCTCAATGACGGAGAGGCACTTGATTTCTCATGCAAGACATATACGTTGGGCAAGTAATATTACAAGATACAGCAGAGTTATGATGAGAGAATTTCAGAAGAATCGATTAAAGCTAGCAAGGGTGTGGGCTATGATGATTACATCAGTCAGGATATGATAGATGATCAATCGTGCCAGTGAGATCAGGCATCCTCCACTCCCACTCTTGTTGTGGGCCCCGGGCTTTATCGTAGATGGTACTGATGATGAATCCACCCCCGGTTCCAACTGTGAGGTAGGGCTGGTATTTCTCCCCAGTGTAGCAGGAGATTCAGAGCCTGGACCACAAAAAAAAATTAAAATTAAAAAGGGTATGATGAATGATGATGTGCATGCATGGGTGCAGAACCTTGGATATCCCATCACCTTTGATGACTTAGATCATTCTGACAGTGTAAGTTTATGGCCATGCTTCATCCATGATATGCCCCACTATTTGGATGGGCGTACAAATATCTGTCGGAGCTCTGTATGGGTAGGTAATTATCTAGACCATCCATCATTGAAGGGTTGCAATCTTCTAATGTGAAAGTTTTTAAAAGATCATTGAAGGATTGGGATCTTCTACTGTGATTTAATGATGGATTAGACAGTTTAAGTGCCCAAATGCAACTAGGAGCACTGGAGCATTCTCTTATAATAATTAGCAATGTATAATAGTAATAGAAAGCTGAGGAGATACCTGTGGGACTTTGCAGCGGTGGTGGTGCAGTAGTCAGATGCCCTGATAAGATAAACAAAATAAACAATGATCGATGGTCAGTTTAACCGGTTATTAACAAGCCCAGATTAAAGATAAATGGTGACGGATTAACGTTGGATCTAGCAGTGATGGATGATCAATGGTTGGGTCCTACTGTGGTAAAAGATCAATGGTCAAATACACCCAAGAAGGAAGAAGAATGGTAAGACCTAGGAGTGTAATATGAAACTGAAACCATAATGAACAGAAAATCTTAACCGTCCATTGGATTGTTAGATAGTTATGATGTTGAATTTTGGACGAAATAATGCCAGGGAGATTTGCAACAAAACACTTTATGGGGCTAGAGGTGGGCAGGATCTGACCCGATTCATCGAATCCAAATCGACCAAACCGGTCGGATCCAATCCGACCTGAACCTAAAGCTAGGGTCGGGTTGGATTGAGTAGACCCACTCGGATCCGACGCCAAACCAAGTCGAGTTCGGATCATGTAGCAACTCGATCCGATCCAGAATCCAATCCGGTCCGGTTCAATCTAATCCGAACCGGAATCGGGCAGTATAAAGTCAGATTTTACTCTCTTTTTTTCTTTTCTTTTTTTAAACCTTTACCAATCTACCCGAACCCTAATCCTACCCAAGCCGGCACCGCCAAATAAACTTATACGGCACCGCAGCTCTAGCTGTCTTCCTCTCCTTCCCTCATTCTCTCTCCTTCTTTCTCTCCAGATATTCCTCCTCTCCTTCTTTCTCTCCTCCTTTCTCTCCAGATTTTCCTCCTCTCCTTCTTTCTCTCCTCCTTTTTCTCCCTCCTTTTCTCTCAATTTCCCTCATGTTTTTTTCTTAGCACCAGAGTTTCTAGCTCGGCTTAACTCAGCACAGTTTGAATTGACTGGACATACTCAATTCAATCCGATTCGGTTTCCTTAACTAAGTTGAACTCGGCTCGAGTCAGACCAGCAAAAAATCGGTTCGGATTGAGTCAGCCCTGTTGGACTCGGTCTCGAATTGGATCAAGTTCGGGTCAGGTACTTGCAAAAATCGAATTGAGCCGAGTTGAACCTAATCCAGTCTAACTCGACTCGATGCACACCTAATGGGGGCATGGGTCAGACCTCTATATTGCTCGTAAGCTTTGCAGGCTTAATTTTATAAAATCTAAGTGTCACACTTATGGGCCCACGGAGCTTTTTGTTTCAGGCCCTGTAGGGCTGTCAATGGGCCGGGCTTGGGCCAGCCAAAATGGAAAATTTGAACACAGGCCCGCGGTTTCGAATTCCGGATCGAAGCCAGGCCCGGCCCGTCGTACATGCGTGGTAAATAGATGGTGGAACCGCGCTAGCATGCAAGATGCACGCGCGACTATTCCAGGGCGCAACCGCAAATGGAATGTAATCGAAAACTCACGTTGAGAAAATGACAGTAGCCATCTGATTTTGACCTTACAAATTGGAACCATTCACTATCTTACGTCTAACCATCTCTTCGATGGACATAACTTGGACGGTTAGGATTGCTTGATCGGTAAGTTTTAGACATACGCTCCATCCACAGTAGGCACTCACAAATGGACGGTCTGGATAGTTGTAAGGTGAGGAGTCGACTCGATTTCCAAAACAGTGGTGAACTATCGTAGGAGCACCTTAACACGGACACCCCGCGATCAGAACCAAAATTATTGGACCGTCAGTACCCAGAGCGGCGCATGTTAGCGCACGATTGGCGCCAAAATGCTCTCGTGATCTCGTATCGAGAGAGGCGCACGATAACATCTGCTACCGCAGAAAAGGAAGGAAAACAAGAAAGGACGCCGACCCGATCGTGACGCTGTCGGTTCAAGTTAGCAAGTTCCCAAAAAGCAACTATAAAAGAAGAAAGAACGGATACCACCTACACTCCAACCCGATGATCCGATTCCCGATCCCAAATAATGGTATCGTGACTCGAGATGCGCACGTTAGCAAGATCCGAAAAGGCAGGTGAAGAAAGAGAGGGGAGGAAGGAGGAGGAGGAGGGAGAGGGCGCACGATAGCATCAGAGAGAGAGAGAGGGAGAGAGGGTGTAGGGTTGGAACCTTGGCAGAAGGAGGTTGCATTGAAGAGATGTTGCTCGTTCTTCTGACAGAGAGAAGGGAGAGAGAGGATGCGGCTGGTGTTGAGAGGGAAACCCAGGAGTGAGGGCTGTTGGAGGAGGTGACACAGACAAGCCCAGGACGACCCAAGCCCGACGACGGGACCGCAGCACAGAGGAGAGACTGAGGACGATACGTTGTTCGGTGCTGATGCCACGTAAGGCAGGCACGGAGACAGTGCCAGAAGCTCCGATTTGCAGTATCCTCCTCCTCCCCTCACCCCCTCCGCCATCATCATCACCACCGTCAGAAGCACCGCCGTCGCCAGAAGAAGACGATTGATTCTTTTACGAAAATGCCCCTCCATCTTCAACAAGGAGAAGAGGAAGATGGGAGGGCTAACTTGGGTTTCTTGAATCTTGTTTGTTTCAGGTGGAGTTGATCTCAGAAAATACACTGTAGAGGTTTATGTAAAGCAGGACGAGAGGGAAGATCAACGGACGGGATCTAAGCTCTGTCGGCTCCAGCGAGATCGCCGTGTCACATCTAGTCCGTCCATCCGTTTCGCCAGCTCATTTTACGATATAGGCGCGCGGATCCAAAACTCCAAATGGATGGCCGGAATAGATGCTACACGGACGTCTCAGTGGGCCCCACAGAGCTTGATCAAGACTTAGGTGGGCCCCACCACAGGTAACAATAGGAATGGGAACGCCTGCTACCTTAGAAGTCTTCTTGGGGCTGCCATCCGATCCGTCCATCAGGTGAGCCCCACCAGAATGTATTAATTTCAACGGTCGGGTAGAGCTTCTCAGTGGTTAGTTAGGTCCCATGATAAGGGGCTGACAACCATCTTTCTATATAAGTGGGAAATTTATTTTTAACCATCAGATTTTATTTTATTTTTAACTTTAACCATCAGATTCATGTGCCACTCTCTTGAATGTTTCTAATCTATCTACTGATCGAGTGGGCCCCACATGATGGTCTGCATTCAAGATGGATGGATTGCCTGTCCGAAGATTGAAATGGGTATGGGTGGAGCCGAATGCCTTGAGCCTAGGCCCAACCAAAGGTTTAATCAGGCCATGCATTTGAAGCTCATTGCCACCCTTTAGATGGGACGAACATTTCTAAGATTGACTACATTTGAGGAATCGTATTTGTATGTAAATAGACATGCATGCTTGGACATTGCAAAAGGGAGACCATTTTCCATTTGGGTGATTTTCCATGGATTACCCCAACCCAAACACAATTTAAATGAAATCATGTTTATTACAAAAAATTGAAAGAGAAGAGAATCCTCTTTGCTACAAACAACAAAGGACAACCTCAGATGGAGGCCTCCAAAAAACCAATCTCAAAAGGAGTAGAACACTGATGATACATTCAATGTAAATGTAAAGAAAGACATGGATGAGCAATGAAACAATGAGCTCAGTAGATAGCACCACCATATGAAGCATATGATGCAAATCCAAGGAAAAATACAATGAGAAATGTTGTACAACTTTCATCCAATGAACTCCCCCCACTTGTAGATGGGACGGTCTTAGATCCATTTCCTGCACAACAATCAACACCACAACATCAAATTCTAAAGAAGAAGAAAAACAAAGTAAACAGCAAAAGAACCAAAGAAGTTAGGGGGTGGTATTGTTTAGGTTTTTCAGTTACAATGACAATGGTTCAATTTCTCAAATTGGATTCTAACCCAAGGTCGAGATTTTTAGTACATTGGCCCACCTGAAGAGAGGCCTATGCCATCAATTGTTTGTATTGCAAAATCATATCCCACTTATACAAACTGAAATACCCAAACAATGAGAACTCTTTCCTGATTATACCTGGGTTCACCAGCTATGCGATTTTTAGTTACCTTAGCAATATGGTGGGCCAACAAAAAACAAACGGTAGGCATCCCATTCTCACTCTTCTTTATAGTGTGGCTTACCTTAGTTTTGGGCCAACCCAATTTCTGATCTTCATGATGCAATGCACAAGAAGTATGGTATGGAACCCAAGTCCATGTGGTGTGGGGTTGTAGTCATGCTAGCACGGTTCTTTTCTTTTTCATTTTAATGAAGAGGTTGGCTTGACAATTGAATCGCAAAAGTATATATATGTACTTTTAAGGAAGGAATTATTACTTGGAATTGATGGTGCCGACGGTGGTGTTTGAGATGGAACCGCCGGAGCTGACGGCTTAGTAGAAGGGGTGATCGGCACTGAAGGCGGCGGTGTCACTGGTGCAGTGGCCGTAGCCGATGTAGGTGGAGAAGTCGGTGCTTCCACCGGTGCTTCTGCCGGAGAGTCCCCAGGAGAGGTTACAGGTCCACTAGCAGCTACACAAAACAAATGAAAAATAGTCTATATTTATCAAAGGGTTGAAACATTTCTATGTGACTGATTTGGGTTCCTCCTCCTTCGTGAACCCCATCACAGAAACGGTTTAGATCATTGAAACATTACTCCTCAAGAATTTTTCTATTGAAGCATTATCTTATAATTACCATTGCACTGACTAATGGGTGGAGTCTGGACATTGCAAGCACCAGGAAGAGCTAGAACTTGAGTCTGGTTGAAGTTGAACCCCATCGACGAGCTGCTGCCATTGAACAACATGCACAAACACTGGGCCTGGGATCTAACTACACTGGCGAGCTGGGAGCAGCATGATGGTGATGGGGTTGATGAATTCCCTGTAATGTAGTTTAGGCATGGAGAGAGGCTCATGATCGTTGGGGTGCAGCTCAGCTGAGCTGATGCTCCAGCCCACAACATGGTCATGAGGACCGCCACCAGACCCATCTCCATACTCCTCACAGCCATTGGATGTTCCGGTCTGTGGTCAGAGAAGTGGGAAGATTGAAGAGCTTGTGGGTCAGATTTCAGGAAAGTGATGGATGGCTGTAACAGAAGTTGGATTGTGATTTATAAGAGGTTTGAGTTGTGAAAGGAACAAACAAATGGACAAGAGAGGTTTGTGGGTTGGCCAACTATCAGATCAGCTAATCAGTTTGCAAGGTTGGTTAGACCATACAAGGGCCCCACATTATTCAAATACGAGGTATTATAAAAAAGAGAACGGATTGGCTACTCTCCCTGCCACCAGCCCGGTGGCTGATGGTCGGTGTTCTGTGGGCCCCACCATGATGTATGTGTTTCTTCCATTCCGTTCATTAATTTTAGGACTTGATCCCAAAAATGAGAGGGATATAAAAATCAGGCGGACCACACCACAGGAAAACAATAGTGATTGGATATCCACCATTAAAATCCTCCTAAGGCCAACTGTACTGTTTATTTGACATCCAATCAGTTTATTAGGTAATGAAGGGAAAAAACAAGGATCAGATTGATACAAAACTTTTATGGCCCCAAAAAAGTTTTTAATGGTTCACGTTCATTCAACACTGTTTCCTGTAATGTGGTCAAATTGAGATTTCGATATATCTCATTTTTGGTCTTATACCATAAAATGATCTAGAAAAATAGATGGACGACATGGATGAAACACATACATCATGGTGGGTCCCACAGAGCACCGACCATCAGACATTGGCAGGTGGCAGGGGGAGTAGACTGTTCATCAGGTCCAACGCTTTCAAGGGCTACAGTTCAAACATCAAACCTATTGATAAATATTAACCATTTGATCCTAATATGGATGGTCTAGATTGTTTAAAAAGAAGTGTGTCCAATCAACAATTTGAACTATCTATTTGTTAGGCTCATCTTGGATAGCTTATGATTTTCAAGAATCACTTTTGTTATGTAATCCATGGCTTGGAAAAAGAATGGCCATTGAAAATAAGGCCAAATCAAGTTAAGTGTTGGATATTCAGATTCGTGAGATTTTTCACGGTATTTTATAAAATGTGTGTTTTTGATTCAATAGACGGTTCAGATTGAACGAATGGATTGTCCAAGTGAACCAATTCAACTAACAGCACTGTAACTTATAGTGCTTTGAGTGCATTGGTGCATTTCAAGCAGATGCTACTCCTTAGGGTGTGGGGCTCACTGTAGTGTATGTATGGACCACCTAATGATTGGATCGCCACAGTTTTTGGGCCATCCTATTTTCATGATGGGGCAACATTGTTGGATGGATTGGATCACATGGGCAAAACGAAGACTGGTTCTGATTTTGCCACCTGAGAGATTTTGGGTGCATCTGTTAAAAAGAAAATTCAATGAAACATCAGTCCCACCTCTAGAAAATGATAGCCATCCATTTACCGGCTAGCAGTTGAAAGGTTCTGATTTTCCCAAGTAAGAGATTTTACTGGCTAGCATGGGACATCCAGAGTGGCCGCATAGTATCAACTATTTAAATCACATCAATATTAGGCCCATATGTAGAAACTGGAGCCTATAGCATCAACAGTTTAGATCAATGAATGATTGATTGCAGTCGTAGGAACTGTTCCAGTGCATGCATAGAGAGAGAAGATGGGGGGGAAGGGAAATGATGGGGCGCAAGGTAGGGAGGGTATTACTGAGCAAATAAATTCTAAGTAGTTGCACGGTCTGAATTCTAAGTTGTCAATTAGAGCTCATTCGGGAGCTTGTAAATATATATATAAATGAAAAATGGAATTAGAAGTAAATGAATTTGGTGTTGTTAACAAATGTCTTAAATTTGAGGAAATTTGACTAACCCAATAAAGTTCGGCTGAAAGTCCAGCAACAATGTATTTTGAAACTTCCGAGAAATTTGATCAGTCGGAAGATAGGTTCGACTAGTCGAAGTGACCTTCGACTAGCCCGAGCTCTAGTTCAACTAGTCGAAGGTTACGCAGACTGCATACGGACTGCGTAAATTTGAGGCGGTTTCCAAACTATTCCAACTCAATGCGAAAGCTAAGTTTCATAAACTATAAATGGGAGTTCCTAAGGCCATTCTAAGGAAATTCTAAAACTTCCTAAAAGTATTCAAAGGATTTCTAAAAGGGTTCTAGGGTTTGCAAAGGGTGTAGTAAGGGGTGAGATTTGAGGTTGTTCAAAACGAGTAATTAGTCATTTCTCTTTGTAATTTCTACTTTCATGATAAAGATCTATCGCTTTGTGCCATAGTTTTTTTCCAAAAGAGTTTTTCACGTTAAATCTTTGTGTTATCTTGTATTTACTTGATGCTATTGGATTGCTATCCTAGATCCACATCTGTGTGATTTCGCAGAACAATCCCCGACATTCGGAATATATAAATGGCTTATTCAATTGTGTTTAGATGTGAGTAAATATATGAAATCAACATATTAAAAGTTCAGTTATCTAGTATATTTGATATGAAAGATAAGAGGATAAAAAAGAAGATTCTCAACATTGATATATACAAAGACGAAGAAATGAATAAGTTATAGTTGTCTCGAGAGAAATATTTTGAAAAGGTTTAGTCTAAGTTTAGACTAAAAAAAAAAAAAGATAAAATTGATTAGCACTTCCCGCACTACTCACTTTCAGATTTCTTCGGAGCTATATCTTATGTCAAATGAAGAAAAGCGGTATATGTTTCGTGTGCCTTACTTGAGCACAGTTGACAGTCTTATGTATGTCATGGTTTGTACTAAACTAGATATTTCACATGCAGTTGGTTTGTAAACAGATATATGTTAAACCCCGACAAGCAACATTGGGAAGCAATGAAATGATTATTTCGGTACATATGAGGTACGATGGACTATGTCTTGGCTTTTAGAAATTCTAATGAGAAACTTCTAGGCTATATGAATGCGGATTATGCAGGAAATGTGAATAATAGAATGTTGATTTCTTGGTTAGTCTTTTGTGCTAGTGAGTGCAATTATTATTTCGATGTCGAAGCTTCAGTTTGTAATTACACTTTCTATGACTGAAGCTGAATACATGGCAATGACAGAAACATTTAGGGAAGTTGTTTAGTTAAAAGGGATGATGAATGAGTTGATGCTTCAGCATGAAGCCGCGCCTGCGCATTTGTAACAGCGAAAGCACAATCAATTTGGAAAAGAACTCGGTGTATCATTCTCAGACTAAACACATTAATATTCGTCATCATTTTATCTATAAGATGTTAAATGAATAAGGTGTCACTCTTAAGAAGATTCACACTAGCAAGAATTCGGCGAACATGCTTATGAAGATTATTCCTACAGAAAAGTTTAAGTTATGTTTAACTTCTCTAAGCTTGACAAAGAAGAAATGAAAATGTGTACATGAAGTGATGATGCCGTTGCTTTGAAGATAATTAGAGATGATGATAACATCTTGGAGCAGTGGAGCCGGAGATTAAAGCTACAGTGGAATTTTTTGATTGAGTGCCTTTAATTTAGTGTAGAGAAGTCTTGTCTTGGTTCAATCGCTATCCCATTCAGTTCAACCAAATTAGGGGTGGATTCTTAGATTGCATGTTGTCCACTTTTGCATGTTTTCAGTTCGACCAAATGTGTATGAATAATTCCATCCGATCCGATTGAAGGTCCAATTGGTTAGACTGATAGATTGTGTAAGTGTGAGTTTTATTTTCTAAACAAGTACGAGAATGCACAAATATCCTTGTAATCGTGATTAGGGTTAGACCTTAATACGTGAGAGAGAGCTCGAGAGACAAAGAAGATTTTTTAGGGGAAGCTAGGGTTTCTACTGTAATTCGTTCCATCTTTTGTAACCTTCTTCTGATTATAGCAGATTGTTCGTCACTTTGTTCCATAGGTGTTTTTCGCAGAAGTTTTTCACATAAAAATCTTGTGTATTTTCTATGTTTGCATGAAATTTTCGTTCTCTATTGCTTGTTTGACTCTTAGCTAAGGTTGTTTCCACACCCAACAAGTAGTATTAAAGCTTGTTGCGTGCTAACGATTCAATAACTATCTTTGTAGCTCCAGAATGTTTCAGTTTATGCTCCTACCTATTATCTGAATATACCAAAAGAGATGTATGGTCTAATGAGGCTACTACAAAATCACCTTGGTTTTTTAAATAATTTACTATTAAATCATTCACAACTTGCGTTCGGATGTCCAAAAATGCTTGCTCCCTTTTCATTTGCTATCAACAAGATGTTAATTCAAATGATTTGCTAGCAAGAAGCCTCCAACAACTATTTTTTTAAAGGTTAGATTATAAAAAAGAGATAAAGACTTCTCATCTTCATTGTATCTAAGAACTTCAATAGCTCTCTCTCTCCCCCCATTTGGCTATTCAGTTGTTTGGCATTATAAAAGCCGTATTTGAATTCATAGACTCACTTCTATGGCTCACCCACTGCTTGGTTATACGTGAGTATTAACCCTAAGCTTTAGTAAAATAGGCTTAGCCCAACGATCCACTTTAAATCCACTCTTACATGCAATTTGAATGTTATTTAATGAATTACTTATCTAAACTATATCAGTGTAAATGATTTACATGCTATCCAACCATTTACATGCTATCCAACCAATGTAAATGATTTACAACTTAAATCATTTACCATCATCCAAACGGCTCCTAAAAAACGATAGTGTGGAGGACACGTGTACGCCAAAGAAAGTGGTGGGGTTGTGGAAAGAGATCCTGACCGTCGAATTAAGAGACAACATCTGTCCATTCCTCAAATGCTAGGCAGGGTCCGCTTGATGATTAAATCTACGCAATGTCCCAAACACGTGCCCCATTTCACGTGTGAAGTGAGGCACAAAGCAGTTAGGGTTGGTGAACTCCGGGACACACTTTCAACCTACCGGATCTTCCCTCCTCATCTCCAACGGACCAGAATCCCCCACAACATCTGTTTTGCCAAGCCCCTAAAACACCAAAGCTACTTGGAGCCGTCATCTTCTATATGTGAAATCCACTCCATCCATCAGGTGCAGTGCTCGATCTGGTGTTGCATACAGTTTCAGTCCATCTCAACTGTACCTAACTCACCTTTTCTAACAGCACATATTAAAATGAGATGGCTTGAAAATCCTTCAAATATTTATAGCAATGGAATTCAATTTCATATATAAATTATAACAACAGTTTGTGGATATAGTTATATTGCACAAACCTTAGTATATGGTTAGAATGATCTTATCCCTAGTGTATTGGGTACTAGGTAGTAGCGTACCATGTACTCATTCTTGTACCGTGTATGCAAGTGACTTAACATTACTAGGAATTATCACATTTCAAAACCCCCAAATCATCAAATATTGAAGTAAATAAAAGCAAATATCAAAAATCAAAATTTGAATTTTATTTCAAATTTTCAATATGTGGATTTTGAATTTCAAAGTTTGGTGAGCTTTCAAATCCTGCTCTTCTTTTCTGCCTTTTCTTTCTCCTTTCCACCCTTTCCTTCTTTTCTATTTTTTTGCTACCTGATCTATTGTCTCTTCCTTGTTGGCATCTTCCTTCTGCTTCTGCTATCTTATGACCTTGCTTTAGTTAACTTCCTATTTTCGCTAGGCGTCACTTTATTGTTGTTAATACCATCATTGTGCTTTTCTACACTCACACTTGGACATAGCTTGCTGTTGGACTTGTCCTTGACATTGCCACCACATGTCTCTTATGGATTTTTTTATTTTTTATTTTTATTTTTTTTTAGTGATGATTTTATTGCAAGAAGGCCAAATGCAAAGAATTACAAAAACAAAACAAAAAGGGAAAACTAATTAAAAATCTGCCTAACTATCGGGAATTTGAGATGGCAGAATCATGGCACCATAGCCAATGATTCGGCAGTCCATTCTGTAACAAGATCTTTGGCCTGATTACAAACTTCAACATCTCTTATTCAATTCCTGAAGCAGTGGAGATTCCTTTCCGACCATAGTGACCAGATTCCAGCTAGAAAACATAAATGCCAGATCTTCGTCCATATATTCCCTTTGCCCCCTCCGTGTCATGCTAACAAGAGAGATCTGATGGAACCTGACAAGACCCATTGAATACCAAATATGAGAAAGAAGTATTCCCACATCTTTCTTGCATATAGACAATGCATAAAGAGATGATTAGCTGATTGCTTATCTTGGTAACATAGGAGACACATTTGGTAAAATCATATTCCTTGTTCGCAAATTGTTTATTGTGAGCCCTTTATTCCTACCCACTAACCAAGCAAGAGCGGCTACCTTTGGTGGAGCGCCATATTTCCATACGTGGGCTTTGTGATTCACCCCATTGGCATTTGATCGATCATTGATCGAAATATATAACGATTTACGGAGAAGTTGCTGGACTTGTCATCCAACCACCTTTGCAAATCCCTATATGAGATAGATGGGCGGACCTTGCTCAGCATTTCCCTATGGACATTTGGGTCTTCATCAATTTTCCAAATGTGCATATTGTAGGGGCTGGTACGCGCATATTGTATCCGTATCAGTTGGTGCTGATTCGCTATGGTGGTGAAATGGGCAAAGTAAAACTCGGTGGTTGTATAGGCTATACATTGCATTAATACAGTATGGCTTCAATGTGTTGGTTGCGAACCGATATGCTTTTAAGGGGTGTGTTTTGCAATTGTTCCACTTTTTCCTCTTTTCAATTATTTTCTTCATTCGAAGGATGATGCCTAAAAATTCATTTTTGATTAGACTAGGCATATTTTGGAGATCAAAACATGAGTTGAACGAGATTTGACGAGGTGCAATAGATTAAAAAAAGTGGGTAAAATGTCACTTCGTTTTTTTTCTTCTTTCAATTGTATTTTAACTTATCAGGCGCAAATTACCAAATGCTTGATTTGTGTTGGATCAGGGCCCATTTGGTTGATTTTTCAAAATTTTCATATTTTAACCATTTTTTGCTAATTTCTATCCAATTAGAGTTGCGCATAATAAATGGATAAATGGCATTCTTTGATTATGTTGGGATAACATGCATATGATTACTTTATAATAGTATTTCATTAGTTTCATTCACAACTAGTTGTGATAAGGTTTAGATGATGATGATGATGATGATAATGTTCATTCCCAATATTTGTGATTGCAATCATAGGTAAATTTAGGATAATTTAGGGTGATTCCCATGATCTTCTATTAAGACCTTAAATATATATCAATGTTTCGTAGTGTTCATCCCTCTGTAGCATGTAGCATAAATAGCATAGCGTGTAGCTAAAGCTACACGATACTTATATCTTTTAATTTAAAAATAGAAAAAATATGATAACTATTAAAAAAAAGCAAAAAATATAAAAATGCTTAATAAATGATTCATTTTTTCAAGTATCATGTTCAAACAAATTATTAATGATCATTTATCAAAAGCAAATCTACATATATAAAGTTATAAAACAAATCAAATAATTATTGCATTAACAACTTTCTAAGAAAACCACTTTAATTAATAATGTCTAATTGAAACTAACAAGTATGGAAAGAAATACAAATCCCACAAGGTTAAGAGTATTAAGTATGATATAGATGTCATCTATATGAAAAGGGGTTTTCGAAAACCCTGTTTCGAAATCTTTTTTATTTTTAGTTTTAAAGGTATTTTAGTGTGTGAGTTTCACACCAACTTTAACAAAGGATCACCACCACTGTTAAGTGAAAGTAAATATAAAAAGGTTTGGTTTTAAATTGACTTTTTAAGGCTTTTTTATGATGTGAATTTTACACAAATTTTAAAAAAAAATAAAAAAGACATTGTTACAGGGGATTTATGCTATTTAGCTACGCTACGTGGCGCTACGGCTACACTATTTGAAACCCTTACACACACACATTGATGTTCAACTGGAGATTTTCCAATTAAATGTTAGATAATAAATTTAGAAGTTTCGGTGGTCAACATTCTTATCAAAGAATGGTCAAATGCACTGTTGAATATATTTTGTCATTTTTTTCCCTTTTTCTTTATGATATCTTCCACCTTTTCTGGGCCATCCATTTTCTTCCTCCTCCCCCCACCCCCCTCTTTCCCTTTGCCATAACACTCCCATAGTCCCATGGTTGCCCCCAACCAGCCAAAAAACAAGAAAAAATAGGAAAAAAGAAAACAAAATGGCTTCAAAAGTTGCTAGGGGCATTACCATGCCTTGCTTTTGTTGATATCACCTCACTTGTTTCTATATGTTTGAGGAGTGCTAACTATCTCCTTTGGTAGAGTTTGATTATTCCCAACAGAGCCATGACCTTATGGGTATGTTAATGGCTATTTACCCCGATGCTTTCTTTTGGCCTCTAGTGAATTGCCACTGCTGCCCGATCTTAAATATCACATATGGATGAAAAATTATCAACTTCTTAGTTGGATAAATGTTATTGTTGTTGAAGATGTACTTTCTCTAGTTATTGGTTTGGAAGCTTCTTAAGACACTTAGCTCTCTTGGAACACCTTCTTAATCAACCAAGGTTCTTTCCATTCTATTGAAGTTGTAATTATAGACTTGCAATCTTGACTTTGCCTCTATTTTAGATTATGTTGGTTGGATTAGGATGTTATGTGATGCGTTGGCATTTGCAAGTACTCGTTAATGAGGCCGAAGTTTTTCCATTAAAGGTCTTGGACTTGATCATAATTCACTTGTCACTTATATAAATGTTTGCATCCTCTATCAAGGTATTAAAAAATGGTTACGTAATGGTGGGAACCAATATGCGTTATGGAGCTGTAACAGCCCCGTGACTGTCTGTTACAGGGCCGATATTGTTTTCTTTTTAATGGCTATAACAACCGTTACGAGGTAGTGGCCATACGGCCACCATTACCGTTATTGAATTCCTTGTCCTTCATAGTTCTTCTAGCTCTTACACTTAAATAGAAGGCATGCATGTCTCTTCTCTTCCTTCATTGGAGATCCAATCATCTTCTGCCTTTCTTTTTATGTTTGGCATGGTGGCGACAATGTTCGAAGTATCAGTATTGCACTATATTACACCCTTGGGATGCGGACTATCATAGGAAACATTAGGAAATATCGCATGTATTGCATAATTATCATAATATGAGGGAAACAATGAGGAATTTTAGGAGAATGGTGAAATTTTTTCAGTGAAGCTTTAGGAGATGTTAAAAGATACATGATAACCTTTAATTTTTTTCTTTTTTAAAAGATGAAATTTTATTAGAACGAAACAAGAAGAAAAACTACACGAGAAAAACAAGACAAGAAGGAAAAAGAAAAAGGAAACAAAACAAAAACTACACAATCATAGTCCCGTAGCTAGCATGACGCCCAAAAATCACAAATGTTAAGGCGCCCAATTCCTAAATAGGCTTAGGACTTTGCTAAAGATCCCGTCCTCAGAAATTCTCGAATTATTGAAACACCGATTGTTTCTCTCGAGCTAGATGGACTAAAGGACTGCAGGAAACATGATTCACCACTTCTTCTTACTAAGCAGGCCCCCATCCATGAACAAAACAGGCCTCCCACGTCTTCTGGCATAGCCCAATTAACCCCAACCATCTACAACACACGAGACTAGATTTTCGTAGAAAAGCAACAGTGAATGAAGAGGTGATTGGCAGATACTTCATCTTGAAGACAGGCTGCATGCCATTAGGCAAAACCATGCCCCTTTTCCGGTGGTTATCAATGGTAAGAATACGATTTCTCCCAAGGAATCAAGCAAAAGTTGCCACTTTTAGAGGGGCTACATAAACCAGATCTTCCTCATATGTTTGATGATTATAAAAGGATTTAATTGAGAAGACACTTGAACTCGATCGGTTCCAGGAGAGTCTCCTTGCTAGTAGGAGACAGAGAAGAGACGTAAGGTCCGAAAGTTCCTCGTCATAGATTCTTCCGAAGTGGGGATCTAAGACACCATTATCTCCGGACCCTGAGAAACATTTTGACAACAAAATGTCCTTATTAGAACTTAGGTAAGTTAGTGAAGGGAAAGAGTACTTTGGGGGGGGGGGGGGGTTGGGGTTGGGCACCACGGCTCTTCCCAAAATCTGATTCGATCACCTTTCCCAAGGACGAAATTAACAAGTTCAAAGAAAACCTTGGAAGACAGTTTCATGATACCTTTCCACAAGAAAGAAGAACGGTAAATAGAAGAGGGTCTGGTACTCCACTCCCCAGATTGAAGACCATATTTGGCAGCAATAACAGACCTCCATAGGCTAGAATTTTCAATGGCAAACCTCTAAATCCGCTTACCCAACAAGGCCTCATTAGCCAGATCCAAGCGTATGAGTCCAGCCCCTCCCTCTAAGGAAGGAGAACAAACCTCCCTCCATTTGAGAAGAGGGAACTTCTTGGAGGATCCCCCTTATCACAACAACTCTCTTCTCATTTTATCAATTCGGGCAATTATTGACTTGGGACATGAGAACGTGGACATATAATAGAGGCAAATTAGGCAAATAAGTTTTTATTAGAGTAATCTTGCCACCCAAAGAGAGAAGTTTACACTTCCAGGGGAGAGTTTTCTCTCCAAATGCTCAATAACTTTATCCCAAAGGTGAAGAGGAGGTTTTCCTGCACAGAGCGGGAGGCCTAAATATGTACTTGGGAGAGAACCCGCACAACATCTAAAAGATTCTGCAAAGGAAGAAGTCTCTTCTTTAGACAAGTTAATCCCAAAAAATTAACTTTTAGCAATGTTCACTTTGAGTCCTGTCACCTGAGACAACCTGAAACCAGCAAATAACCATACTTAAAAAATCCACCATGAAATCCTTAGCTTCACAAAAAAACAGAGTATCATTTGCAAATTGAAGATGGCTGATCCTATTTGGAAAATTTTCCACCTTGAATTGTTTCCTTTTGCCCTTTATGACTAAGAGCCTCCAAAACAAGGACAAAAAGAAAGGGGGACAAAGGATCCCCTTTGTCTTAAACCACGAGAAGCTTTAAACAAACCAAATGGAGACCTATTAATTAAAATAGAGAACTTAGTTAAAGATACAGAAGCTAAGATCCAATGTTTCCATTTTCCCCCAAACTCCATCTGGGCCATCATGTTGTCCAAGAAAGACCATTTAATGTGCTTGCCTTTTCTAGGTCTAAGTTACACATGACTCCACCATAGCTTGATCTTGAACAAGAATCAAAACATTCGGGAGCAATTAAAACCACTATCAAGAATCTGTCTTCCGTAAACAAAGGCACTCTGATAAGGGGAGATCATGCTTGGGAGCACATTCCTCAACCTTTGGCTTAAGGACTACTCATTAGATTAATTGGTCTAAAATTCTTGAAGTTTTCAGCACCCTCCAACTTTGGGATCAAAATGATGAAGGTATTGCCCATTTCTGAGGTTTGCGGATTAGAGTAGAAGAAATCTTCAACAAAACTCATCAAATCATCTTTAATCAGGTCCCAAAAAGATTGGTAAAAAGCTATCGGGAATTCATCAGGGCCAGGGGCTTTATCACTATCTAACTCAAAGATCGCATACTTAATCTCTTCAAGGAGGAAAAGTTTTTCCAAGGACTCAACTTCTTCAATGGAGATACAATCAAAAGACAAATTATCAATAGGGATGATTTAAATTATCTTTGGATAGCAATTGAGAGTAGAAGTTCACAATTTGTGATCTAGTGACCCTTTCGCCTTTCAACATAAGGGAAGAAATACAATTGACTCACGCTTGGGCATTTAACAAAACTATGGAAGAATTTAGTGTTTTGATCTCCTTTTAGCCAAACAACCTAGGATCATGATGCAGGACACATGATTTAATGCTAGCATGCAATGTGAAGATTATGAAAGGGTCCATAAAGTAATTCAATTAACAAAAGATGCTAATCCACCAAATAATTAAGAGTAAACAATAGGCAATAAAATTTGATTTAACCTAAATCACATGCCTGCATGCGAAGGAATCACACAAATCAATTAAAACTAGGCCCGATGGAAGGATAGAACTTTCAATTTAGCATAGGCACATTCCACACTTAAGGGACATATTTATAGGTCTTATGATTAGGGTTAGGAAAGGGAAAATCTGAAATTTGGAAAATTAAGGTTCATGGGAATTGAGAATTTTAGAATTAGGGTTTTTAGAAATTGGAAAAAATAGGAAATTGAAGATTTAGGGTTTAGGGTAGGGTTATGGATGGGAAATCAAGGGGTTTTTATGGGGGAAGCAAGGGAAAATTAAAGGATTGAGCGGTTGTCCATGCGCTTAGCCTAGGGGCTCATACGTGTGGGTCATTGGCTAGGCTTTTTGGGTCCTCAATGGTTGATTTTGGTTGGGGTTGAAGTTGGATGATGAGAAGTTGAAGAAAAATATGATTTGGATGGTCTTGGTTAGGAAGGGAAGAAAAGAGATGAAGTTTTTTTTTGGAAAAATACATCTTTTGGACAGAAAGGAAGAGAGAAGGAAGATGATAGATGGAGACTTCGCACCTCCATTGAATGGGGAATGGAATCACATTCAATCCAAGCTCTAAATCACATGGAGTATTTTTCAAATTACATGAAAAAAAGAAAACAGTTTTTTTTTTTTCAAAATAATGGCATTAGGGCTTTACACACCCATCTCTCTCTTTTATAGTCTCAGAAAAAACCTTTTACAAAAAGACACTCTCAGATAAGATTCTCAACATAAAGAAATTTAATAAATTAAAATTTGTTCCTAACTTCCTAATCTCAATACAAATATAAGGTATACCAAAAATAATGAAGCATGTAAACAATCTAAACAACTAAACTATTTCGTGGCCCATGGGGGTCCACAATCAAGATGTCCGATGATGATGATCCAACGGTCCGATCATCATGTCCACCCAATCCAATGGTCCGATGTGTCTATCAAGCTTCTATATGCAACCCACGTGCATCTTTCCAGTGTAGGGCCTTCAAAGATGCATGAGCATGCACGTAGGGTCTTCAACGTAACTAGGAATGTGAATTGGGTCAAGTGGGCCCCATGTAATGGCCGTCTAGCTATAAGGAGATTGGCTCAACCCTCCTCTGGTATGGTGCTCGGATGTCCTCATCATATCGCTAAAACCATTTAATTTCTTCCTCTTAAGATGAGAACAATAATCCTGGGTATACTTATCTCGAGTAGCACAATTGTCCTCTGAAACAGGTCCATCTTGTTCCTCTAGTCCAAGGCTTGGATATCATTTGGCAAAGATATCATCTGAGATTCTCTAAACCAAATGCCTCTTTATGCCAAACCTTTAGCGTCTGTTTGAGCAACTAGGGCTTTTTGAACAACTTGAATCCCCGAAATCCTTTAATAGCAAAAGAAGACCACCAATAAGAAATAAGGTCATGAAAACCTTCTATGTAAAGCCAGGCAAGTTCAAACCTAAAAGGTCTTGACCCCTGGTGTATCTCATCAACCTCTAACAAGATCGGCCAATGATCAGAAGTAGATTTTAGGAGACCCCCTTGCGAGCATACTTGAATTGTTGAATCCAAGAGGGGGACACAACAAATCTGTCCAGAAGAGACAAAACTGGAGGGTGATCAACCATTGGACAATTAATACTTGATATCCCCATGGGAAGATCTACGAGTTCATGTTTGCTCCTCCAGTTAGAGAATCCCTGCACACTAGAGGAGACCCGAGACCCAGTGGATTTCTCATGAATAAAATGAACAACATTAAAGTCTCCTCCTCTTCACCAAGGGAGATTCCACTTATCAAAAGCTTGAAATAAATCTTTTGAGAAGGAATTCCGCAAGGTGGGATGGGTTGGACCATAAACTCTAGAGAAGAGCCATTGGAATCCAGAAGAGATCTCCTTAAAAACTACATTAATAGAGAAAAATCCCTCCCAACTATCCACCTTTTTCCATAGATCCGAATATCGGTATCATTTTGGCCGATACTGCCATATCATATCCATATTAGCATCAAACAATATACATGATACTGGAGACCATATTGGCTCGATACGAAAAATTTGACTCGTATTGGCCTGTATTGGCCCATATTGGCCGATACAGGGCGTATCATCACCGATACGCCCATAAAAGCCCAATTTTGAATTTTGTTTTCAAAATTTCACTCATGCCTCCTTTTTTCCATTTAAACCATGGAGGAACCTTAAAAACTCATTTTAGGCTAGATCTAGACTTATTTTGAGATCAAATCCAATGATTTGAATGAGATTTAACAAATTAAAGCGAAGTGGACTATTATGGGAAAAATCGGAAAGAAGGGTGACACAACCACTACTCCTAAAGGTGAAATATAACAAGAAATAAAAAGTTAACACAAGCAAGATATGTAAAATATCACCTTACCGATGTTGATTTCACGTCCCAACAGGTCTACTAATAAGGTCTACACCAAGAAAACCAAGCTGATAACTTTTACTAATATGCAAGAATTATAAGGTATGATTTCCCTTTTCCAGAGTTACATACTTGTAAACAGAAAAATATGAATCTAGACACAATCTAGATACAACGAACCTAGACACAATCTAGATACAATAAATTTATACACTATATTGTAGATACAATGGATTTAGACATTATCTAGATACAATGAATCTAGACATAATCTAGATACAACGAATCTAGACATAGTCTAGATACAATGAATCTAGACACTTTATTATAAATACAACGAACTAAGGCAATCTAGATTCAACGAATCTAGACATAATCTAGATACAACAAATCTAGACACAATGTAGATACAATGGATCTAGATACTTTATTGAATAATGATCAAATTAGGGGTATGTTTGTTTGTGGGTCCCCCACTTAGATCATCCAATCTAGCCATCCAATATTAGATCAGACTCTTTTGAGCCTCTTTGCTATTTTAAAAATGATCCGAGAACTTCTTTGCTAATGCCATCACTCGATCTGTCTAATCATTAGTCTCCCCTTCTTGAGAAGAACTCGATCTTGAGTTTGCTTCGTCCTCCTCCTCTAGTACTTGAACGATCGGTTGCTCTCCCTCGTAGGGTGTAAGATCTTCTACGTTGAAAACATTGGAAGTCTTAACGTGATCAGGCAACTTCACCTTTTAGGCATTGTCATTGATCTTCTTTAGAATGCGACAAGGCCCAATTTTCTTTGCTTTAGGCTTGTTATAAGCACCCATGGGGAACCTCTCTCGTTGAAGAAAAACCCACACCAGGTCTCCCTAAAAAATCAGCGACCTGCGGTGACGATCCGCGACTTCCTTATACTTGGCATTGTTAGCTTGCAATCGTGTTCCCGTTTATGCATTGCTCGGATGTTTTGAGCCATCTCCTCGGCATCCTCGTTAACATTTCCGGGCTTTTGAATTGGTACAAGATCCAAAACATTAGTTGGATTGGCCCCATACACAATCTCAGAAGGGCTCATCTGTGTAGACCTGTTGCGCGAGCTATTGTAAGCAAATTCTGCATGAGGTGGCATGAGGTCCCACTGTCTTGGACGACGGCCCACCAAGCTACTAAGCAAGTTGCTCAAACTTCTGTTGACAACTTCAGTGTGTCCATCTGTTCGTGAGTGATAGGCAGTACTGAAGCGCATGTCTGTCCCCAATCTCCTCCACAACGTGCACCAAAAGTGGCCCACAAATTTGGTGTCTCTATCAAAAGTAATGGTCTTCGGACCATGCAATTGAACCACGAACCACCTCCCAGAAATAAAGGCTGGCCACATGAAGCATCTGAAGTCTTCTTACAGGGAATGAATTGTGCCATTTTAGAGAACTTGTCAAAAACCAAAAAAACATTGTCTATAGCTTGTTGGGTCCACAGAAGACTCAACACAAAATCCATGCTAACATCCTCCCATCGTGCCTTAGGAACAAAAAGTGGAGTATAAAGGCCAATATTCTGAATATGACCTTTGGCCATTTGGAAAATATGACAATGTTCCACGAACCGAGCCACATCCCGACTCAATCTAGGCAAAAAATAATCTTGTTCCACCAAAGCCACTATCTTGTTGCGACCAAAGTGACCCGATAAAGCACCTGCATGCAACTCCATAATGATCTGCGAGCAGGG
This sequence comes from Magnolia sinica, assembly GCF_029962835.1. Classification (NCBI taxonomy): domain Eukaryota; kingdom Viridiplantae; phylum Streptophyta; class Magnoliopsida; order Magnoliales; family Magnoliaceae; genus Magnolia; species Magnolia sinica. The sequence goes on along the minus strand of NC_080578.1, from coordinate 104,765,003 downwards.
GTAGCAATTTGGTACACATAGCTGTGCACCCTTGAATAGAAACCCATCCTGCATAAGATATTCTCTCAATTGACCCTGTTGCACATCCCACCAAATCTTTCCAAAGTCCGGATCTTCCTGATACATCTTGGGTAACATATCAAACCCAACTATGCGCACCCATAAAGTAACCATTAATGCCACCTTCTGACTTAATGCATCAACCACCTTATTGTGTACCGGACTTGTGCTTCAAAGAGAACACGAATTCTTGCACATAAGAAATCCACTTCACGTGCATGCGATTCATTTTATGTTTACCCATTTATATATTGCAATGCTTCATTATCGGAGTACAAGATGAACTCTTGTTGAATCAGATAACGTTGCCAATGTCGTAGAGCCTGGACGTTGGCATAAAACTTGATATCATAAGTGGAATACTGAGTCCTTGCTCCATTGAGCTTCTCTTTGAAATATGTAATAGGCCTTCCATCTTGGCTTAACACCGCACCTATGCTGGCATGTGATGCATCCGTATCTACCTGAAATACTTTTTTCGAAACCCGGTAGTGCCAAAACTGGAGCTTTCGATAATTTTTTCTTAATCGTATCAAAGCTATGAGCCGCTTCCTTTGTCCAAACGAATGGACCCTGCTTAATGCAATTCGTTATTGGTGCCATGATCGTACTAAAATTTCTTATGAATCGGCGATAGAAAGATGCCAACCCATGGAAAGTCCGCACTTCCTGCATGCTAGAAGGGGTAGGCCATTCTCGGACAACCATCACATTCTCATTATCAACTGTAATTCCAGCCGTTGACACCACTTAACCCAAAAATATCACCCTATCGGTCACAAAACTACACTTCTTGGTATTGGCATACATTTGCTCACCCCTTAGAACCTCAGACACTTCTCGAAGGTGTTGTATACGAGTATGCTCATCTGGGCTATACACCAATATATCATCAAAATAAAACACAACGAATTTACTAATGCATGGTGTAAGCATCTGGTTCATCATCCACATGAAAGTGCTTGGTGCGTTTGACAAACCAAATGGCATGACAAGCCATTCATAAAGTCCTTCGCACGTATTAAACGTTGTTTTCCGTTCATCTCTTGGGCGGATTCTAATCTGGTGGTAACCACTTCTCAGATCTATCTTAGAGAACACCTTTGCGCCAATCAACATATCAAGCATGCCGTCAAACTGTGGATCGGGAATCTGTATTTGATTGTGATTATTGATGGCCCTACTATCCACACACATCCTCTATGATTCATCCTTCTTAGGGGTTAAGAGGGCTGGAACGACATAGGGACTCATGCTCTCCCATATATAACCACAATCCAATTAACTCCCCAACCTACTGATTGAGCTCCTCATACTCTTTTGGGCTCATTCGGTCCCTGGGACAAGATCAATATGGTGTTGTATGTCCCGCATAGGTGGCAATCCAACTAGCAAGTCATCAGTAAAAACATATGCAAATTCCTTCATTATAGGCTTCATTATGTCCGACACTTCTATACCACTCATCGCATCTTTTCCAACCATGGCAAAAAACTATCACACCCTCTTCTGTCTCTGCTATAAACTGTGACATGGATAGAAAATTCACATCCCCCAATTAGTTGGGTTTTTGGGGATTCCTTCTCTCTAGTGGGACCCAATACAACTTTTACCTTATCCTTCCAAAAAGTGAAAGTGTGCTTCCGGCCATGATGTACAACACTCCAATCAAATTGCCATGGTCTAACCAACAAAATGTGGCATGCGTCCATTGGGGCGACGTCGCACCACACGTTGTCATGCTACTTTCCTCCAATCGAAAATGAAATAAGTGCACGGGTTGAAACTGTTTCCTCATTACCTTTCTTAAACCAATAAAGGCGATATGGTGTGTGGTGCTTCTCTGTAGGAATTTTAAGCTTTTCAATCACCTCCTTGGCCACGACATTCTCACAACTTCCTCCATCAATGATCATGTGGCAACATCCATTAACTGTGCATCAAGTATAGAAGATACTTGTGCATAGCCAGTCCTCATCCTTCGTAGGATATAACACATGTACATGTAAAGTCAGGTCAGACCAGAGTAAAATGACTTGAGCCCCCAACCGAAAAATTGGTCTGGCCATGCATGCGAGGCCCAAGCCTAGCCCAAAGTTGGGTTGGGCGGGCTACCCAGCCCCCTCCCCCTGCCCATTTGTTCCGATACTACCTGGTATTTTATGCCATTCTTACCATGTTTCACTGACTTTTTCTGTTTCCTGTGCCATTTGTGAACTGGATGAATGAACTGTATATCCAATGATATTAAAAGCAGGGTATGTAGATGAACGGTTTATCCAATGATATTAAAAGCAGGGTATGTAGATGAACGGTTTATCCAATGATATTAAAAGCAGGCTATGTATGCCATTCATAATGGATTCCTCACAGCATGGAGTTAAGAAGGGTGTGCAAAATTTTAGTGAACTTGGAAACATGTAAACTGATGTTGTTAGTCTTTCTCATGTGGATATTCTGATGGATCTGATAATTTACACCACTGGCGCAAGAAGATGACTCCTCAATCCTAAATCACTGTCTTTTCATGCATATGTATCTCACTGTCTTCTTATTCTAACTGAATGCTACGATTTCTGGGTTTCAGGTCCCGCATCCTGCATTGTCCACATTGTCATCTACTTGTCTGTCTCCTAGGAATGTTCTAAATGAGATGTAGGACCACTATGTCTGGCTTGATCGACGGTCTTCCTGATGCAGTTGCCCTAAGGTGCCTGGCGCGCGTGCCTATCCACCACCACCCCAACTTGGAGCTTGTTTGCCGCTCCTGGAGAGCTGCCCTTCGCAGCTCTGAGATTGCCAGGGCCCGGCTTGAGGTAGGTGCATCGGAGGAGCTTCTCTGTGTGTGTGCCTTTGAACCTGAGAACGTGTGGCAGCTCTACGATCCTCTCAGTGACCTCTGGATGACCCTCCCCATTCTGCCCTCAGCAATTAGGCACCTTGCCCACTTTGGTGTTGTGTCTACAGCAGGGAAGCTATTTGTACTTGGCGGTGGCAGCGATGCTGTTGATCCTTTGACTGGCGATCATGATGGGATCTTTGCCACTGATGAGGTGTGGTCTTACGACCCCATCCTCCGTCAGTGGGCCCGCCAAGCACCCATGCTTGTCCCTCGTGCTATGTTTGCATGCTGCGTGTTGGATGGAAAGATTGTTGTTGCGGGTGGTTTTACTAACTGCCGGAAGTCGATCTCAAAGGCTGAGATTTATGATCCTGAGAAGGATGTGTGGGAACCAATACCTGATCTCCACCACACGCATAATTCTGCATGCTCGGGGGTGGTGATTGGGGGGAAGGTGCACGTCTTGCACAAAGGGCTGTCAACAGTGCAGGTGTTGGAGAACGCTGAGCACTGTTGGGCTGTCGAGGACTATGGGTGGCTCCAGGGTCCAATGGCAGTGGTCCGAGGCGAGCTGTATGTGTTGAGCCACGGGCTCGTTTTCAAGCAGGACAAAGAGCAGCGGCGAAGGAAGGTGGTTTCTTCGGCATTGGACTTTCAGAGCCGAATCGGGTTTGATATGATAGGATTGGGGGACGAGCTATACGTGATCGGAGGAGTAATTGGTCCTGGCAGGTGGAATCTGGTCATCAAGTTGTTGTCCGATGTGGATGTCCTTTCCGTCAGGAGCGATAGACCAACATGGCGCCAGGTGGCTCCGATGACGCTATGCCATGGCACAATACTTGGGTGTACGATACTGAGGATTTAGGTCTTGTTAGCATTTGGGGCACCTGTTTGTTGTGATAGTTGATGCTCGGAATGTGAGATATGGAAGAGAGTTTGGCAGGGCTGTTAACTTTTTTTCTTTCTTTTACCGTATGCATGCGTAGGTATCCTCGTGATGTTTGTTTGTAAAACCATATCATTGCCTTCTCCATGCTTTCCTGTGTAAGAGTTGTTGAGAGAGTAAATTGGGCAACCCTCATTTGAAAGAAGGCTCCTTTGTTATTTGGTGAAAAGAAGGAAGCTGCCCAAGAAAAACCAAGGCTATGCTCCTTTGACTTATATCTTTTTATGGTTTCTTCTTCCATCTGTTGGGATAAATGGACAGGAATTGATCCTTTATTCATGTGTTTTAATCCTTTTCATTTTGGTGCTTCTCTCACCATCATGATTCATGTGTTTAGAGCATGCCATTTACCAGAAATCATGGTATTACACTCAAAAGTGAACCACATGTACATTGAATTTGATCTGTGGGACTGGTTTCTCTTACAGCCATCTCTCTGTATAGGTTTCAATCTTCCTGATGAGCAGATCAACATTACTTTTGGTCCATGGCATGTTAACAGAATTTCTGGGGTCTCAGACGGGTAACATCCACCTGGAAGCGGGCCCTTAGTTGCCATTTTATCCACTCACAGAAGCATAGGCCATTCCTGGATGGATACTAATCCTTGTTGAAGATATGAAAAAAAATCACCAGTCGCTCCCCCTTTGTTTCAGACAATCACTCTGCATATCCTTTTTCCACCATGAAAATAAATTAAATTTTCTTCTTTGGTATGTTTTCTTTTTCTTGTTGCCTTTGCCTTTTACCATTACAATTTCTTTGGCTTTTAAGACCCTCAGATCCAACAATTTTGAGTTATATATATGGGTTCACACCTCTCAAACGTTGATTGCACCAACCATCCAATGAGGAATCTGTGGTGCATGAGTTCTGGAGCTGACTAGGCAGTTTCAATTAATGGTCTTGGCTTTGGATGGTTGTGCTGAAGATGTCTCAAGACAAAACCAGACATGAAATATTGCCATTGCCAATTTTCCTCAATTCCTAGGCTGTTTTAATGTTGAAATTTCCATAAGAAGATGATTTCCCGTATCACACGACAGCCAAAACATTATTTCTCCGCAGAGCACTGCACAACATCCTACGTTAAACCATGCAAATCCATATTACCCACAAACCATCCTGCTTTAAACGAGTGGCGAGTATATCCAGTGGTTCCACATCACTGCTGTCTGGAAAAGGGATGTCTATGATGAAAAAACCAATTGTTTGGGTTGTTAAGATTGTCCAATCAATGGTGTCTTTGTAGTGTTTGGATCAGAAGGGGATCCAAATTCCTCATTTGAGCGCCCATGGGTCCATCTATGGTGTTTCCTCACTGCAATATGGTTCAAATGAGTTGCACTAGATCGTTTGCCAATAGCTTTTACAAATTCCAAACCTTATTTAGGGGTCATCTGGATGCGCTTCCTCAAAAAGGGGTCATGAATAAAGGGTGTTTCAAGCCCGCTTTTTTGGTCGACTCAGGTGAGTTGGCATATTAGCACCTATTCCATGGAACGGGAGATATGATAGAGGTTTGCCAAGTGCATCCAAACACACTACATTACAACAATAACAGCCATTTGGATCAAAACAGCATTTCAGCCCCAAAAGTCCCTCAGGTATGGGCTCTTAAGGATCATTTGGATGCAACCCCCAAAAGGGGTTTTCTGCCAAAAAGGGCTTTCCTGCAACTTCCCTATTTTAATAAAATCTATTGGTTTTCTGCGAGTGGGCTTTTAGGTGCCAACTTCGATGATTGGGCAATTAAGTGTTTGTGAAAGTACATCCAAACACAGATATGAATTGGGATTTGGCTCAAAACGTCGTTTTAGGCATCAAAAGCCTGTTTTAAGTATGTTTCAAAACAGGCCCCTTGAGTGATCAAGGTCACATTTGCCAACCTGGCTTGTCCCAGGGTTATACAAGCTGTGGATAACAGACCTCACCGACAAGATGACTTATCAGGCCGATCAACTCAATTTGCTGGCCACCAATGTATGAGAGCATTGGCCATTTCAGGAAAAAAAAAAACCAATGGCCCACATTCGAAATATAGTGTGTCCTGCCTGATGAAGTCGATGCCCATGGGCATGCCAGGTTGGCAATTGCATTGCATGTAAAGATCTGTATAGCTCACACTAGCAAACTTTTTAACTAAAAACGGGGAGCTACAACGCACACATCTTCCAATCTTCATGTGGTGGCAACCCTCCACTAGGTACTTGGCATAGAGCAAGTGCTGTCAATGAGCCAGGCCAGAGCATAGCCAGGCGGAACCAACCAGGCCCTACTGTTGACGGCCCGGCATACATAACAACCCATACCATCCAAATCACGCTCCTCGTTGTGGATGGAAATAGCCCAAGAAGCATACTGATCATACCGTCTTAAACTTTTAACTTTGCCATTGAACGAACTGCTAGTCATTCTTTTTTACCATCCATTTTACAATCCACTAACTTCACAATTAAGATGTTCTGATCAAGGTGCACTTTGGGCTATGCCTGTTCACAAATGGATGGTCTGGATTGATCCTTTTCCACATTTTAAATCACTGCTCCTGGTCATACCATATATTCCTGAAGAGTATGTTGAAGTGGGGTGCAGCATGCTCCTGCTGCTTGTCAAGCAGTTTCCATTTTCCGAGCTATCCCAGCCGCACAGTGGATTTTTTTTTCCAACAAACAAGTGAAATTGATCCCATTCAGGTGTCGACGGTGACATGCCCTGAATGTCCCTATATTTGTGAATCTGCAAATCAACCTTTGCAAAAACACCAACAATCACGGCAGAAAAAGCACCAACCCTCGTACAGTCAATTTTAATGAAAGTAAGATGTTTAGGGCCCCTTACCAAAATCAAGATGAGCATCTTTCCTCGGTGCAATCAATCTGCCAATGCCTTGGGGGCCGCTCGGATATCAGAAAATGCATTAGAATGGTTATCCTGCAAATGGCAACCATTCCTATCTCACTGTCGATCTGGGAAGAATCGCATGCCAATGGTATTAAAAAAAAAATCATGATCACCCAAACTTCAGCAGGTAAAGCTAAGCTGGCTTTGAACCCATGACGGCATCATTGCCACATTAGATTCTGACACCGACAAGTAATCATGTTTAGACTTCCCCACATACAACATTAAGGAAAAAAAACTAAAACACTCATCTGCTTTGGATGGTGTGACTTCCGCCGCAGGCACTGAAATGCCATAGCTTGATCAAAAGAAGAGTTGGAGACTGCAATGACTTGGGTTTCGGTTCATTTTACTGCCTGCATGTTTGACCACTGATCATTTCAAGGAGGCTATTCACGACGTTTTAAATGTTTCGACAGGTTTTCTCTCATGGTCAGACCCTCCGAGTCAGCTTGCTGACAGCTTTGTTCTTCATAGCCAGCATCATGGTGATGTGGTAACGGAACACCTGCATGCAATGTATCTCCACCGTCTATGATGATATTGTGCAGCAGACAACAAACCAAGATAATGCTAGGCAATTTCCGCTTGTCTGGTCTCCACATAACCTTGTGGAGGATTCTCCAACTGCCCTTCAATTGAGATAGCGCCCTTTCTGCAAGCAGCCTCGCACCCTTGTGCTTTGCATTGAAACCGACCATTGATGGTGAAAGACCATGACCATCGTAGGGGGTAATGAGCCATGACAGCAGAGGGTAGGCGATGTTTCCTACTATGAATTCTCTGATATCAGCTCCCTCTGGCAATACCTTTACATGACCGTTCAATCGTTCTCTGCTTTCACAAAGTTTGTAAAATCCTGAACATTTCAGCAGGCGGGATACAGTCATGCTCCCAGGCCACCCAGTCACAATGTCAAGAAATCTCATCTCATCATCCACAATCCCTTGTAGAAACATGCTGTAATTGCTCTCCTGGTCGCACCAATCATCTGAAGTTTCTACAGCCGGGAGGGTCATGATGACGTGGGTGGCATCAATGGCACCGCAACAGTTGGGCAGCCCAAATGTTGTTTCAAACTTGGCCTTGATTTCCTCCATTCTGTTGGCATCAGGCCACTTGAGATGGTGCTTGGCGCGCTCCTCCATGGACTCGATGAATCTCCAAGTCACCTGAGAGACAGTAGATTGCCCGACGCCAAAGGACCATCCAACTGACACTTGGGACTCGCCAGATGCCAACCTCCTCAGAGCAATGGCCACTTGCTTTTCGACACTGAGAAGCCTCCCTTCAATATTTATCAGACCGGATGGTGGGCGAGACACAAGATCTTGCCTCACTAGGGAACATATGTAGTCAAATGTCTTCCTTGATACCCTGAAGAAATATTTGAATCCTTCCACCTCATCATCAGGTATTTCTAGCCCTGCATGTTTGGATGTCAAGGTCTTAAATATAATCATGTCAGAGAAGAATCATATTAACTGGAATTATCTACCAGTTCCACATTTCACAAATTCATTTGTAAAGAAGAAAAGCAAAAGGGCATATGTGGTCAGGTTTATATATTTAATGCTTTGAAGCATATGCTTCCTTGCACCCCACTTGAATTCGCGGCTACTTCCCCTCACACTTTGTTCAACAATAATTCATAGCTAAAGGATTTTACCTTAAATATTTGAGCCATTCTATGAAGAGAAATGCTCCAGTCCTCTGGGAGCACTATAAGTTATAGTGCAGTCCAATTGGTTGATCTTAACTGTCCATTGGGTCCAAAACTCATTTATCTGTGCATCTGTGCATCTTATTTGTTTCATGGATAGAACTGGTATTCCACGTTTGTGCATTCACTAGTCAGGTTTTTTTCCTGGAGTTTTGGTTCCATCCCCTTCCGCTTGATATATTATTTTTAATTTTTATTAATAAATTTCAGGCGATTTGGTCAGCAGATAAAAAGTGACCCACCTATCTAATTAGCAGCCCACAGGGATCCACCAAATTGATCAACAAGCCATAAGGGCACGCCACAGGGTTCCACTGATCTGATTAGCAACCCACAAGGCCCCACTGATCTAACCAATGGACCATAGGGGACTCATAGATCTGATCATCTGGGCCCAGGGCCCAACCAATATGATCAATAGGACCATAAGTGACCGACTGATGCAACCACCAGACCGGGCACTGAAGCATCCTGCAGAATCCTTCTAGAACTCCTCATCAAGTGCAACCTTTCTATTCATTTGTGCATCCTTTTTTTAGAAATGACAGAAAACAAATCAGCAAACCAGATAGGAAGTGGTCATGATCACCCTGGGTTACAAGTTACTACAGTTAAAACTTGATGGGAAAAATGATTTGAAATGGGCCCAAGTTGCTAAATGTATATTTGCTAGCAAGAGAAAATTGGGGTCTGTAACCTGGAATACAGGGCCAACTTTAGATGGTCCATCCCATAACAAATGGGAAAGTGATAATCTAACAATGATGCCATAGCTCTTCCATTTCTTATGCCATATGTCAGTTGTGGCTTGTTGTTCAAAAAGACTATGAAGGAGATATGAAACACTAGCGAACACAAATCTCAATGTGAGGATATAGCTCATATCATCAGCTGCACCCTGAAACAATGCGCATGCAGGGGTGTAGTTGGGACTACTTTGCAGCAATGATACAGAAGTGGGAAGGATTAGACCACTATCTCTTCCAGGATTAGACCACCCTGGAAGAGATTCAGAAGCGGACAAAACAACAAAGAATTTCAAAATTTTGGCTGTATTGCATTCAGAGTGCGCCAGTACTTGGAAGAGATTCTCTACCTTCCTTAGAATCAGTTTATACTGACATCAACAGGGAAGCTAGTTGCCAAGCTACCACTACCGGAGATAGTTCCAATCTTGCCAAGTGCGTTGCTCTTGCTATGGGCTCTAGATTATTCAAAGAAGCTGGTACCGGGAAAAAGACAGCATCGACACAGACAGATAATCTTCCATGTACTCACTGTGGAAAGTGTAGGCATCTGAAGGACATGGAAAATTAAATATGATGTGCAAGAATTCAGGCTTAAGTTCACATTAGTTCAGAAACAACTACCCAAATTCCATATCCCACATGAAAGTCCAAATATTCAATTAAGGGGAATCTATGTGGGTCCAGGCCTACATACGTTAGGACTGGATCAATAAAAATTATGAACCAAACAATACTCAAAGGGAAAAAGAAATCATTCACACATGCATGACAATCAGTCCCTAATCCAAGGGATTCAGAAATTCCAATTCGGGGAACCTTAGGGTAAGAAAAGGGGCATAAAATTGGAGATTTGAATAATTTAGGGTTAGGTTTAGGGATTTTGGGTGAAAGCGGAGTGAAAGAGAAGAGAGAGACGAATCAGAGAAGTACCGCACACGTGGACAACAACAATGACCCAGACGCACGTGCGTGTGATCCCGGCCGCACGTGTGTGGGGCCCACTATTCAGAAAAAGGCCACGTTGGCCCTGATCGGCCAGGGATGGATTCCAAAACCCCCAAATCTTAGCTCAATCTGATGTATGGTTTGTGCGTGGTGCTTTGCCGAAGTTTCAGCCCTCTTGTAGGGCCAAATTCTGAAATTCTGCTGTGGGGAGGAGAATTGCTGCAATAAATGATTGATTCGAAGTGTAGATGATGGGGTAAGATGAGAAGAAGAGAAGGTAGAAGATGAGTAGTAGAGATGGCGATGGATAGGGGTGAATCGGGATATATGTGTCTTCGCACCACGGTAGTTAACCCTTCAATGAAGGGAGGGCTTTGCACCCAATTAGGCTCCACAACTCAGAGAGTAGGAAAACACATAATTTTTATTAATCTTCAATGAATCAAAAGAACTACAAGGGGTGCCTATTTATAAGAAAACCTTATACCCCAAAACTCGCGCCATGTGCGCAACCTATTACTTGGCGATGAAGTAAACTAAAATAAAAACCAAACAAAGAAATCTAAAGTGTCCATGATGTTCTAAATAATAACAATAAGCAAAACCTAAAATATGATATCAATTCGACTAGTGGGCCACGATCATGAGATCCTATGATGGGTTTTACTTGACTATCGGGCCCACTCTTTTGAACCAAACTTCTTCTTCTAACTAGGAGACCCTCCCTAAACGTTGTCATCGAGCCAGATCGACGGTGGGGCCCCCCTTCTTTGTACGTACGTGCGTAGGGGGGGTGGCGTGCGTGCGCATGGGCGCGTGATGTCCCCATCAACATCTTAGAGGGCAATGTTGGTACTTAAATTTTCACTTGCATCCAAAGCCAGGGTATGTCACTGCCAACTCTTCACAGATTGAGGGGGGAGAAGAGTTATACTATTCCATCTTCAAGCAGTTTATGATATATTTGAGATATCAAGTAAAGGACGATCTTAAAAAACAAGTACCTGCTCTTAAAGCGTCTCTATTACCTTTACTTCCAATGGGTAGCCAGGTATTTCTGTAGCTGTTAATCATGCCTCTCATTTGTCTAATTAGTCCATGTTTTGGATTCAATTAAGGGGCATCTGATCATATAACTATATGGAGATTTTATTTCATATCTTCGTATTTCTAGCATATCAAACTCGCAAATAAAGAAATAAAATGGAGGTAACGTTTCCGAGCCATGTGGCTAAAAGAAGGGGTTATTGAAAGAGTAGAAAGGAAACTCTCAAGGTAGAAAAATAGACATCCTTCCATAGGCGGTAGACTGATGTTAATCAAGGCAGCGATGTCCAACCTTCCGGTCTATTTTATGTCTCTCTTTCATCGTCCGAAATTGGTATTAGACAAATTGACAAAAACTTAGAAGCGATTTCTTATAGCACAGAGCTTTGGACGGTCAAAATTTTCATTTGATGAAATGGATTGATGTATGCAAACCTCAAGATGAATGAGGCGCCGACCTAAAATCTTTGGATTTGATAAATGAAGCTCTCCCAGTAAATGGCTATGGAGGTTCGGAACAAAGGTTGATTCTTTATGGAGACAAATTATAGAGAGGAAATATGGTCTCCAACTAGGGGGGTGGTGGACATGGGATTCCTTAGTTTATAGAGCCTCAAGTTTGTGGAAATAGGTGACCTGTTTAGAAAGCAAATTTTCAGTGGCGGTGGCTTTCTCAATGGGTAATGACGAAAGGATCCATTTTTGGGAGGACATCTAGTTAGGTGACAAACCATTATGAGATGCCTTTCCACAACTGCTGCGAACCTCCCCTTTTTCAGAAATCGTGGTTGCACAATATTTATTTTGGTATAGGAAATGAAGCAACATGGGCTCCACTATGTTGTAGGAAACTCTTAAACGAAGAAGCCGATGACATCGCTAACCTCTTTAGGTTACTCCGTTCTACAAAGCCTGAGGTAGGGGAAATGATACCATGATCTGGTTCAAGGAGAAATCCAGTCAATGCTCTACGAAATCTCTATACAGGCTATTCAATGGCTCCTCTTTGGAATCCTTGCCTCATCACACTGCTTGCGTTTTGCACCATGGGGCTCCTCCCAGATATGTGGCCCTGGCATGGCTAGTCGGAAATAGTAAAATCGTAACAGTGGACAATCTACGTCGAAGGAATTTGCTCCTCGCAAATGTATGCATCATGTGTAAGAAAGTTGAGGAATCTGCGGACCATCTCTTTCATCTCTTTGGGAGGAAAGAAACAATCGTTGCTTCAGGAATCGGATGAGACTGGTGCCAGTTTGTTTCTCCAAGGGTAGGCATCTAGTTCAATGGTGGTCTATCTCTGCAAATAGTGTAGGTTGTAAATTTTCTTTTTCAATTTGTTGGTTTGCTTTGTAATTTTTGTAAATAACTTCTTCGAATAAATACATGATCGCCTTCAAAGCAATCAAACTTGCGAATGGGTTACTTTCTAGGGACACTAAAAAAGGGACCTGACAACTTTCTAAGTCATTGTCATTACCATTTGCTGTGAATGCACATTCCTTTCCATCAAATTTTCTATATGTTAGTACTCTAATAAAACAAATAAATTGCAGTGGCTGCTACACTTTATCCTTATAATTGTGTTATCTAAGACTGAGCAATGAAGAAGAGGATTGGTGGTGGTTTGAAGACAATGAGCTATACTTGTCCAACTCAGGAAACAATTCTTCCTTGAGTCCATAAGGGTAAAAAAGAGTGAATATATTTGTGACTCGCTAAGGTCACGTGTCTTTCAGATCTCTTAGGTACTTACGAATAAATTTATAAATAAGTCTAAATTTTTAGAGCGAAATGGGGTAACAGTGCGAAAAATAATCATCTAATAGAGTTCCCTCAATCTATTTTAGATTTGCGTAACGGTAATAATGGGCACGTTACAAGGCCGTAATAGCAGTTATGGAAAAAAAGGCCAGTAAGGGGCGTTACAACAAATTTTATTTATTTATTTATTTTTTTATAATTAGGCCATTACGGCCCATATCATAACAGTAACGACAGTGGCCGTTACGACCACCGTTACCATTATTGAATATCCTGCTATGTTTGGTTACAAGTATTTCAATTCTTTTATTGATGATTACTATAGATTTACATAGACTTACCCCAAGAAAATTAGATGTTCATAGTCGACATGGTACAAACCCAATCTTTCGCTAATATTATTATTACCTTGTTCTTCTTTTTTTTTTCTTTTTTTTCCAGTTTTGATAGTACTAGGTGATACCTACATCATGGCCTTTGAAAATACCTATTGATTAGCAGAGTGAAAAACAAACCCATCAAGAAGTTACTCGATCCATTCTTATTAGAATGTCAATTCTTAAAATCTATTTGGATGAAACAGTTCTCGCTATAGCATATATGATTTAATAGGATGCTGACTCCGATATGATAGTCACCCTCAAAACTTTTGAAACCAAAATTTTCCTTATTCTATATTCCTCCAAAAGTTTTCAGGTATGTACATTTTTTTCATGTCCTTGGACCTTCAAGCAACAAGTTAGGTCCAATTGATGTTAACTAGGCAGCCAATTGATCCATGTCCTTGGACCTTTGCGAAAGAACTGTAACTGATATTCTGGAGATTGCTTAGGTGTTAACACTTAAAACTTGACACAACAAATATAAGTCTTTCCAACATCAGTTCAGTTAATTATCTTCTTCTTCTTTTTTTTAAAAAAAAAAATTTATAATAATGACGACAGGTTGATCACACAGCCTCCTAAACAAATTTTATTTTATAAAAATAATAAAAAATGGAAAATTCAAGAAAAAATTAAAAATATATAAAAAATTATGTAAAAATACACAAGTGAGGAATTGTTTTTTATAGTTTTATTCGACTATTAGACAAGTGAGGGAATTTTTTTTTAATAGTTCCATTAGATTATTACAAGTCAACTAACAACTACTCAAATGAATTGCATATACTAAAAAATGTGAACAACTAACATAGAAAATTTATTGATATCATTTTAAGAGAGAATGACAGTAATAAACTCTGAGAGAAAGCAAGTAAGAGAGTTGGAGACTAAAGAGTCTGAGAGATTAGAATATTAGGGTGAGAGAGAAAGTAAGGGAGTAAGAGAGTAATAGAAAATAAGGGGGTGGGAGTGCCTATTTATAGGCAAAATATGAAATGAAGCAAAAAAGAAAAACTAAGAAAGAAGAAACTCCAATGGTAAAAAAATCTGACCGTTGGGAGCTTATGCCATTGCATTGGCTTATGCGGTTGCATACTACTGTGCGACCACATAAGCTCCAACGGCATAATAACCGCATATGCCACCATGGCATATGCAATCCACTTGTCCAAAATGGCATATGCGATGGCATAATCGCTTATGCGAATATGACAACACTGGGCATGACTACACAACTATAACTCAAAACATTACTAAAAACAAGAATGCAAAATAAGTTTTACTTGTATAGGGTCCTAAACAGTACGTTGTCTGATAGAAGTGATGCAATTATAAACGAGTTTATATAATCCATAAATCATATAATAGATGTACCAAAACACAAGCAATAAATCCAAAAACCAATAAGAAGCAAAAATGCATTGGTGCTTGCATCTCACCAAGAGATTCCCCCAACAAATCCCTGGCAAATGAATATTGTACATATTGCATGTATCAACAATATCTTATAAAGGAATCATGATGATATCTCGTGATATTTCGAAATATCGCATGATTTCGTAAATACAATGTGGTATTATTGATTTTTTTTTTTTTTTTTGAAGCGATGGTATTATCGATGATACTGGTGAATTTTATACATCCGCGGTTGTTTTGTATTGTGCACCTAAATATCAGCTGGTATTATCGATGCTAAAAACATTGGTTGTATAAACAAAGTCTTGTAGTGGCACCTGGAATCTTTTTTGGATTAGTTTTTGTATTTAATAGCTTTCTATCCTTTTTTTTTTTCACAAGTTTATAGAAGTTTGAGACAACTTAGGGAAGGAAAGAGTTGGTGTAATAGGAAACAATCAAGGCTTCTTCAACTGTAATTAGGACTTATGTACATGAGTCTATCTAAAGCTGTACGTACATAATGGAATACACTCTGATTTACACTATTTTATTGAGTGATTTTTTTTTTATTTTTATTTTTTTGGTTCCTAAGATGGGAAGAAAGGACCATAGAAACGGAGACTGTTCTACAGAAATATAAATGAGACTACTCTAGAGAACTGTTTTTTTTTTTTTTTTTTAACGAATTTATTGAAATAACTCTTCTAAAGAACTATAATATAATCCCTTTCCCCTCTATTTTCAATTAAAATCCTTTTATCTCTCTATTGTTCTTGGCGCCAACCTATTTCTACACGTGGATTGATATTGTGTGAAGAGCTTGAGGAGAAGATTAAAGCCCTAAGATTGGTACATGTATGTTTGTATGCCTTTAGTTAATTCTTCCCTCCAGTAGCATCACGATCAGACATGCTGACATCATTAAAGACATACACGAGAGTTTCTTTATGAGGGTAAGAATGGCTTGTGGTGAGACAGATATGTTCCCAATAGTAATTGGTCTCAACTAAGTGACCATGCTACACCGTTACCTTTTCACACTTGTTATGGATGAATTAACCATCCTTGGTGGTATGCTGTTTACTGATGATGTGGTGGTAGTCAGTGAGATTAGACTAAAGGGTAACATTGAGGTTTGGAGGAAGGCCTAAGATGTAGAGGTTTAAAATTAGCATAACCACTGTAGACGATTTATGATGCAAGCATGCAACTTTACTAGGAATAGTCATAGATGTGAGACTTCAGTAAAAAAGAAGAAGATCTGTTGTGTTATTTTGGCATATCATTCAAAACAATGGAGTTATTAAGGATGTTTCCAGTATAACTAGAGCTGGAAGGATGAAGTGGAGAATATCTTAACTGTTTTCTGACCACCGCATGCCACAAAACTTAAGGGAAAGGTTTAGATAGATGGATTTTTTGAAAAGTAAGAGGCAACATGAAAGATGATGAACATTCCAAAAAGGAGGGAATTGAGATGGATGTGTGGGAAGACTAGGAAGGCTAGAATTAAGAATCTGCGATTATTGGAAGCAACTTGCGAGTAGTCCCAACAGGAACTTTGATTAAGGTTGAAAAACTTGAAAGGAAGATTTGGAAGACTTAGCAGGACTTGAGGGATATGAATGCTTGTCCACTTATGATAGGGCCACATATAGGAATTTTCGGTAAAACAAAATTCGTGAAGCTCACTACAAATGGTTGGGTTGAGAAATGGTGATGATGATGGTACTTCTAAATGTATGTGTGATGTGTTTGAAGAATGCGTAGTGGATCATCTCTTCATCTATTGCTCCTTTACTAAAGAAATTTGAAAAAGCTTCTTCAACTTATTTGGTGTGACATGGGTGATGCCAGGCTCAATCGGGAATTTTCTTCTAGCATGGCATGGAGGAGCAGTGGGAAAGGTTGGGAGGGCAGTTTGGAGACTCTCTTTATTGGCTGGAATGTGGCTTATTTGGGGGGAGAGAAACAATCGTCATTTTAGGAATTGTAGCAGGGCTGTGGAGATTTTTAGCGAAGGCTAAATAAAATGTAATGGGATGGGCTTTACTGTCAAGAAGTAGTGGGGCAATAGTTTTTTTTTATTTTTTTTTATTTTAATTCTTTCTCGATCTGATTGTAATTCTTTCGGCTTTGGCCTTAATTAATAAAGTCCTTTCTTTCTTTTTTTTTTGAAAGATGACAATAATTTTATTAAAAGAGCGGACGAGATGGTGCAAAAAAATAAAAAATAAAAATAAAAATAAAAATCTATACAAAGAGTAGGGGCAACCAGCCATCCTACCTAATTAGAAAAGGAAAGAACAAACATCTCCCTCCAACAAGAGGCCCATTCGATGACTAGACCCCTCACTCTCAAAATTACCCTACCCTTAAGAGTGACTCAAATTGTGAAAACATCCCCCAGAGACTCGTCACGAATCTCAATCTCCTCTTCTTCATCATCATCATTCATATCTCTTCCCCATATCGGGCGCAACCAATCTTGCGTACAAATCAACGCTTCAACTGTGTTTGGCAAAAGTGAGCTTCGATACTTGCTCACAACCCCGCTCCCTGTGCTGAATGTGGATTCTGATGCCACTGTTGAAATTGGTATTGATAATGTCCATGCCATCAAACATAAAACCAAAAGGCCTCATTTTAAACCCTCATCTTCCACCATTCCAACACATCAAATTCAGATCTACTACGATTGGCTCCTTGAGGTACATTTCTAGCTCCGATTCCTTAGTATCAACTCCCATTCGTGCCTTTAAGTTATGAGATCTATTCATCTTAAAACATCCAGGATTTAAGTGTGTAATACCCATCTCCACTTTCTTCAACAACTCTGCTTAAAGTATTAACATACGATCTTGTACAAATCTTAAAGGGCTTGACGAACCTTGGACGTCTCGCTCTTTCAGTAGAATAAAGCTTCATGAAAATAAAGCTAACCAATCTCATATTACAACGAGGATCAAGAATAATTGCCAAGGACATCAACAAATGACATTCACAATATTTATCGAACTTCGTCTTCAAATCAACTGTCATCTGGCGTATGAAATCTAGACCCGCACTGACATTTTTCTGCAGAGCATCCTTAATCTTCCAAAGAGACGGATACACAAATTCACGGTTGAATCGATTTTCTTGAAAATCTTCGGACTCGGAAATCTTTGAGAAATTGGCTGAACAAGTTGTGCTTTGGCCCAATCATCTGTGCTCGGCAACCAAGAATACGTTCTGCCACGCGCCGTGTATTCTGAAAATGCAAGCTGTAATTCCATTGCCGCATCTAACATTTCATAGGTCAAGTTCCAACGTGTACAGACATCCAACTTCAACGTTTTTTTAGATGATACATTCAAATGTTGGATGATGTCATTCCATACACTCAGTCTCGATGGCGACCCCCTTATATATTTCACACTTTCTCTTATATTCTGATAGCTAATCGATTGCTTTGACCCTTTGGAATAATCAAATTTACAATAGGGGAGTGCATCCGACTTGGAAAATTTTCGGCAAAAATAAATTTCTGGAGCAGTACTGGTTGTAAGAATGAAAGGAATTTGTCATTTGCTAAAGCATTGTCTAAAGTTATTACAGTATTTTCTTCTCAATGAAACCAACCTTCGAGAAATGTAGATGCAATCAAAAAGTAAATGATGTGGAGGAGAGGTTGCGCAAGTTCAAAATTCTCTTGCATAGTTTCCAAAAAAAGAAAAAAGAGCAAATAATGAAATGTATCCTTTTTGGATTGTGCCAGCCATAAATCAAGTCAAAGCTATTCCATGGATTGAAGCCAAAACTGTGAGTTTTCATCTTCTCCTTAGCGTACATCTTCATGCACTCTTTCTATACTGTGACGCGGGAGACATTCTCTCAGGGTTAAGGAATTGACAGAAAGTCCTAAACCCTTTACTTTCTATCCTTCAAGGTTTTTCTTCCATAATCACTAATCTAACATACCACTCATTGGCTCCTTGTCCAACTTATGAGTGGACCCAATGCCTTGGGAACCGCCATTCGACCTACTCGTAAATGACAACATCTTGTGGCCAGCGGTGACCCTTGCTTTCTTAGGACACGCCTTCAAATTTTCAATAATTGTTAAGGTAGATCCCAAGGAAGCTTATCCAATAACCCTTGGCGAACCACAATTAATCTAATTACACCGTTAACCGTCACAAATCAAATCGCCCACAACTCGATCTCAACTTCTTCCATTTGCATTTACCTTGCTTGTCTGTGTCCTCTACAATTAGAGGAGATGTGGCTGATGCACCCATTCCAGGGGTATTTGGGTTTTCGTCTTGACTAGCCATCTATAAAATAAAGTTCTCGATATGTTATACGGCTATACCTAGGGTCCTAGAGAGCTAGACCGCTAAACGGGCATAATTACTTAACTATCTAAATCAATCACCCATTCAAAGTTAAATAGATTGTAATGCTTCATTTTCCAATTTAAATGCTACGCCGAAATTCCGGCAGCATCTCCCCTTATTTCTCCAGAATATATTAATCTTGTATTTGATTCCCATGTCAATTATCAACACAAAGTGTGGACATTTGACGACAGAAATAAATACATGAAATATATCCAGAGAGAAAAAGGAGAGACGAAACCAGAATAGGCTTATGCATTTAAATTGGAATAAATGAAGACATTACAATCTATCTAACCCTGAACTGTCCAAAAAGGGACAATTTGAGCAATTTCTATGCATCCAAGAACACACTGAATCTATGTCTGGCAACATAGAAATCCTCAAATGGGCAACTGATTATCCTATATTACAAGTCTACAACTAGAACAATACAAATAATTCATATCTATGCAAACAAAGGAGCATGCTGAAATTGACATTCATCATCTAGCTAACTAATAACAAAATGTCAAATGAAAAACCAAAGGCATCTTAAAGTGGTAGCATTCAATACTAACTAAGTAACAAGTAAACTGTCATTTATAAAGTAAACTAAGAAACATGGAAAACATAACTATTAGGGCATGGGACTTGAGTAGTAGAGAATAATAATTAACATAATAATAATTTTTATATTAGCATATTTCTATATTAACAATTTGTATTTAGGTTAATCCCAAAACTATATTAAACAATTTCTATATTTCAAAATCAGAAAGAAATTCGCACGAGACCGAATGTAATTCAATCCCACCTAATCCTTTCAATAACTTCTATACCTTTGTTACACCTGACTCTCATACCAAAACTATATGTACACTAATTTGAGATATTAAAGTTGATTTGGTATTCAAATTCAAATTTCTGTAATTATAGGTGACATAAAATGACTAAAAAATGTGTTACCGATAAAGCTTTGAACCATTAAATCTGACAGCACCATGCTTCTAAAAATCACTTTCTGATTTTTAATTTGAGATATTAAAGTTGATTTGGTATTCAAATTCAATTTTCTTTAATTATGAGTGACATAAAATGACTAAAAAATGTGTTACTGATGGAGCTTTGAACCATTAAATCTAACAGCAGCATGCTTCTAAAAATCACTTTCTGATTTTGAAATATTTAGGGAAAACATAAATATCAGGTTAATCCCAAGTCGTTCCTGCCCAGCTCGCCCGTCCTCGAGTTTCTTTCTGATTTTGAAATATTTAGGGAAATATTTAGGGAAAACACAAATATCAGGTTAATCTCAATTCCAAATATCAAGTTAATCCCAAGTCGTTCCTGCCCAACTCGCCCGTCCTCGAGTTTCTTTCTGATTTTGAAATATTTAGGGAAAACACAAATATCAGGTTAATCCCAAATCTATATTAAACAATTTCTATATGAACATATATTAAACAATTTCTAAAAAAAAAAAAATCAAAAATCAAACCCATACATTACCGGGCAAGCTGGGCAGGAACGACCGGCAGCTGCGTGCAGGGCAGGGCGATGACGGACGACTGGACAGGGGACAGGGGCGAGTGAGAGAGAGAGAGATGGAAGAAGAGGGACGGCCAGACGGCGCTGAGAGAGAGAGAGAGAGGGGTTTTTTTTTTTTTCAAACTGCCGCTGGAGGGAAGAAGGGTTTCGAGCGGGTGCTTGAAAATGACGGGCGACTGGGTGAGTGACTGAGTAGGGTTTTTTTTTTTTTTGCTTATATATACGAGTACGAGTCAAGTACCGAGTCGAATACACAAGTCGAGTGCCGAGTCGAGTACCTCTAGACTCGTACTCTACTCGTAATCTAAACGAGTAGATGAAACCCGCTCGTACTCGGCTCTAACTCAGACGAGTCGAGTATTCCAAGTCGAGTCGATCGAGTACCCGAGTTTAGCCTGCTTGTGTACAGCTCTAATTAAAGACATACACGAGGGTTTCTTTACGAGGGTAAGAATGGCTTGTGGTGAGACAGATATGTTCCCAATAGTAATTGGTCTCAACTAAGTGACCATGCTACACCGTTACCTTTTCGCACTTGTTATAGATGAATTAACCATCCTTGGTGGTATGTTGTTTACTGATGATGTGGTGGTAGTCGGTGAGATTAGACTAAAGGGTAACATTGAGGTTTGGAGGAAGGCCTAAGATGTAGAGGTTTAAAATTAGCATAACCACTGTAGACGATTTATGATGCAAGCATGCAACTTTACTAGGAATAGTCATAGATGTGAGACTTCAGTAAAAAAGAAGAAGGTCTGTTGTGTTATTTTGGCATATCATTCAAAACAATGGAGTTATTACGGACGTTTCCAGTATAACTAGAGCTGGAAGGATGAAGTGGAGAGTCTCTTAACTGTTTTCTAACCACCGCATGCCACAAAACTTAAGGGAAAGGTTTAGATAGATGGATTGTTTGAAAAGTAAGAGGCAACCTGAAAGATGATGAACATTCCAAAAAGGAGGGAATTGAGATGGATGTGTGGGAAGACTAGGAAGGCTAGAGTTAAGAATCTGCAATTATTGGAAGCAACTTGCGAGTAGTCCCAACAGGAACTTTGATTAAGGTTGAAAAACTTGAAAGGAAGATGTGGAAGACTCAGCAGGACTTGAGGGATATGAATGCTCGTCCACTTATGATAGGGCCACATATAGGAATTTTCGGTAAAACAAAATTCGTGAAGCTCACTACAAATGTTTGGGTTGAGAAATGGTGATGATGATGGTACTCCTAAATGTATGCGTGATGTGTTTGAAGAATGCGTAGTGGATCATCTCTTCATCTATTGCTCCTTTACTAAAGAAATTTGGAAAAGCTTCTTCAACTTATTTGGTGTGACATGGGTGATGCCAGGCTCAATCGGGAATTTTCTTCTAGCATGGCATGGAGGAGCAGTGGGAAAGGTTGGGAGGGCAGTTTGGAGACTCTCTTTATTGGCTGGAATGTGGCTTATTTGGGGGGAGAGAAACAATCGTCATTTTAGGAATTGTAGCAGGAGGGCTGTGGAGATTTTTAGCGAAGGCTAAATAAAATGTAATGGGATGGGCTTTACTGTCAAGAAGTAGTGGGGCAATAGTTTTTTATTTTTTATTTTTTAATTCTTTCTCGATCTGATTGTAATTCTTTCGGCTTTGGCCTTAACTAATAAAGTCCTTTCTTTTTTCTTTTTTGAAAGATGACAATAATTTTATTAAAAGAGCGGACGAGATGGTGCAAAAAAAAAAAATCTATACAAAGAGTAGGGGCAACCAGCCATCCTACCTAATTAGAAAAGGAAAGAACAAACATCTCCCCCCAACAAGAGGCCAATTCAATGACTAGACCCCTCACTCTCAAAATTACCCTACACTTAAAGAGTGACTCAAATTATGAAAACATCCCCCATTTCTTTCTTCCCAAACCACCTAGAGGCCCACCAATAAACGCAGGCGCCATATACCTTTCAGTTCCTTTCTAATCTCCACCCAGTGTTAGCTCACAATGAATAGACCATTAGAGCTCGTAGAAGCCCAAGAGACCTTGAACTTGAACAAAATGTTGTTCCACAGATTACTAGCGACTGAACAATGACAGAAAAGGTGATCCAGCGACTCAGAATTTTCCATGCACATCAAGCAAACATTTGGAAAAACCATTCCTGTTTTCAGAGATTACCCACATTTAGCATTAATTAGTGCAAACAAAATTTTCCAGCGCTTGCTTACTTGGTGTGACTCCATCAAACCACTTCGGAGGTGAGATGTCTTTGATCAATTCAAGTGGCCCCAATCTTGAATTAGAGATCTAAGATGAGACTCTGAAAACTCTAGTTTGAGCTGTGTGACTAAGTCCATCATCCACTTCTTTCTTATTCTTGCCTTTTCTTTAACTTTCTAATCTGTTGACCACCTAATAAATCTCTCTTTCCTCCTTGCTCGACTGGTCTTAAACCTCATCTAACCCAAATTGTAGAGTTTGAACTACCCCCTTAATTTGTTGTGCATCGCCTAGTCATGTTCGTTGCCTTCAAAATGCATCTCTATGGAGTGAACTATGATACCTTCTTCAATCATTCTCCAAAAGGCAGCATTCCACTTGGGGTTGCTCATCTCAAGGGTTAAGTATGGTGATGCCTCACAGTCTATTTAATTCTCAAAAATACCATTGCAGCAAATTCACAGAATGATTTTCTGTTTGCTCAAATTTCAAGGTTCTCGCTAATCTCAGTGTTTTGGCCTAGAGACAAGTCTCCAAACTATCATCATTATAATCTTTAATAAAAGAAGTTAAAAATGACAAAGTTTAACATAGATTACTTCTGCAATTTAGCAATGCATCTTCTTCTTCTTTTTTTCATGGAAAGCCAAGATCAAATGTATGAAGTAAAGGTCCCAATGCATAGCATCCTCCAATTTGCTATTTTCAAGCTCAACCTTGGAAACTGTTGATGTGATGCAACCTTGATAACAATCTATGAAAGTGAGAGAGGGAAAGTGGTTGGAACAAGACTAATTATGGATTGTTGAGAGAAATTAATAAAGAAGAGAGGGAGGTAGTGCTTATGATGAGAAAAGCATACGGCAATTATCTGGGACAAGGTTATGATGATGATAGAAATGAAAGGAATTTGAGTTACATCTTCTATGCATTTACTCATATTCAGTATGTGGGTGTGTTTGGCAGAAACATATATTTCAAGAGAATGGAAGAGGAAAAGCAAGCAAACCCAAGATAGAAATTCTGATGATTAAACCATTTGCATTGCATTTCCTTCTTCTTTTCTTCTTCCAAGAAAGAACCAAAAAAAAAAAAAAAGAAGAAGAAAGAAAGATAAGAACCTGAATTGGAGTTCTTGAGCCAGAAACTATTCCACCAATCAGAATCCATGGATTTGGGTTCCAATGGGAGGATGCTTTTACTGCCTTTCTTCTTTGAATCCATCCGTTTCTTTTTCTTCTTCATTTTCTTCGATTTCTTCAATGGACCCATCGCTCCAATCCACAGCAATTCCTTCCCTCTCTGCTCTCCTTCCCCCTCCCCTCTTCTCTCTTCCTTTTTGCTTCCTCCTTTTTCCCTTGAGTTGGTGAGCTGCGGCCACTTGGCGACTGGCGCAAACGTCTTGTCAACCGGAAGCAGATTGCCTACTGAGTAATCTGTGGGCCCACCGTGATTCATGAATTTTATCCACTCCGTCCATCCATTTTACCATATAATTTTAAGGCTCGAGCCCAAGAAGAAGCATATCCAAAGTTAAAGTGGACCACACCACAATAAACCGTGAGAATTAAATTTTTACCGTTGAAAAATCACCCGGCCACATAAATTTTGGATCAAACTTATATTTATGTTTTACCTTCATCAATGTCTGTGTAATCTTACGAACCAATTAAATTACAAATAGAAATAGTTATAGGCTGTAGGAATGTTTCAACGGTGGAAATCATTATTCCCCCTGTTTCTTTTGGTAAGGTTGATAGTACGATTAGATATACTTAAATTATGGGCTTAATCACAAAAATAAGCTGAGAAAACGGATGTACGAAAGACTACATACATTCACGGTAGGTGTGCGAAAAAAGATTGCGTCCTGCCCTGCCTAGACCATAATCCGTCCAGGCAGGTACTCCATGGGGCCATTGTTATGTACGAGTTTTGTTCACGACAATGTTCATTTATTTTTGGGATCAATTCAGAATATCATCCTAAAAATGAAGGAGATTCAAATCTCAAGTGGACCATACCACATGAAATAACTATGATAATGACTCCTACAGTTGAAACCTTTGTAAGGGCTACTTTGGTGTATATTTGCCATCCAATATATATATATATATATATGAATGAAGGCAAAAAGCAAATATCAGCATGATCCAAAACTTATGCAGCTATCAAGGAGGTTTTAATTGTGGGAAATAAATCCCTGCTCTATATATGGTCCACCCGTGCCTTAAATCTACAACATTTTTAGGCTCGTGTCATAAAATGATTTGAAAAAATAAATAAACAGCGTGGATAAAACCCACACATTGTGGTGGGGCCCACAAAGGCTTGCCTAAATGGATTATCGTCAGGATGTAATCCACTTCCCATGGGCTAAACTGTAAAAATACAAATGACTGGCTAGAAATCTGATTGTAATTCAGTTTAATTTGATCGTAATGAGTAAACTCTTAGGCCTACTGTGAATGTATATGGTTTATCTACTTTATCCATCCATTTTCCTAGTTCATTTTATGACATGAACCCAAAATTTAAGCATAATCAAAGCTCAAGCAGACCATACCAAAAGAATTAGTGGGCATAATGATATCCACCATTGAAACCTTGATACATTCCATAGGTTGATACAAAACTTTTGTTCCCTCAAGAAATTTTCAACTGTAGATGTTCAATTTACATTGTTTTCTACTGTGATTGGTCTACTTGAACTTTGGATATATTTCATTTTTGGGCTCAAGTGCTAAATTTGTGTGATAAAATGAAAGGATGGAATAGATAAAATACATAAATCAAGGTGAACCCATAGAGTTTACTCGATACGCTTACTCAATACGAAATCCTATTCTGACTAGATAGGAAGAACTCACTAGTGGTCCACATCAGGGCACAACTCTAGCCCACCACGCCACCATCATTTTTAGGGATGTAGTTTGGCTAGTGACCCAAACACTAGCCAACTAGCGGGTGTCAAAGCTCTGTCAGCCCACCATGATGCATGTATTTTATCCACAATCTTTCCAGTTCTCTTTATGTTTACACCGTTGCCACACGTTAGGCATAGAAACAACCTTAGAATGAATCAAATATGTATCAGAGAAAATAAAATTTTGAGCAATAACAGAGAATAAATAGATTTTATGTGGAAAAATTATTGTAAGAAAAAATTACAGTACTAAAAGACGAACAATCTACTATAAACAGAAAGTTATAAGAGATGAAACAACTTACAGATATGAAAACTCTAATTTTCTCCCTTCAAAATCCTTTTAATATCAAGCTCTTATGTTTTGCACTCTTAGAATTAATACTAATATTGTATTAATATAATTTATATAACCTGCTTACAAAATTAGAAACAAAATAACACACTTACGTAGAAGTTGCGCAAACCGTCGATTGATCGACTTTGATCGACACCCCACATTCAATCGAATCGAACACACCCAAAAGTGTTAAGCGAATACGCTCTTATTTTTGGAACTTTCTCGATTGATTGATAACTTGTCACACCCAAAACTGTTAAGCGAATACGCTCATATTTTTGGAACTTTCTCGATTGATTGATAACCTGTTCAATCTGATTAAAATCCCATGTTTCAACATCAAATTGAAGGCACTCAATCAATGCTTTAAAGCAAGAGCCCTAAAACAAGGTACATCCAAATCTCAGGTGGACCACACCACAGGAAAATAATGTTGATTGGACGTCCACTGTTAAAAACTTCCTAGGTCCCATTGTGATGTTTGTTTGACATCCAACTTTTTGATAGGGTCACACAAACTTGGATGAAGAGAAACCACAAATATCAGCCTAATCTAAAACCTTTGTGGCCCCTAAAAATTTTCTAAAGAAAGCATTCAATCCCCATCATTTTCCATGGCGTGGCCAATCTAATATTTGGATGTTGCTCGTTTTTAGACTTATGACCTAAAATGAGCTGAAAAAATGTAAGGGAGTTTGTCACCAGCTAGCTAACCGCTGTGGGTTGGTCATTAGCCAAACTGTCCAGGCTGCTGACTGAACAGGCTGGGATACTGACCTTGCCAAGGCTCTGCCCAATTAATTATTATATGTGTATACACTTACCTATACCCAAATCTGGCCATGCCTAATCATAATATATATAACAAATTTGTATATATAGCTAATGCTGGAATAAATTTATAATGCGTTATTGGTAAATCATAATTACAATTAGCACTTTTTGCAATTCACAAAACTATGTAAAAAAAAAAAAACAGTTCCTCTATAATGATAAGCTTGTGCTAGGGCCTTTTATGTGTGGGGTTACTGCATGCCGCACCATAAAAGTGGGGCACGTAAATTTCAAGTTGAACCAACTATCATGTGAGCCACCAAATGATTAGCTAGTCTTGATTTTTGGGGCATCCCATTATATGATGGGAATCACTTGATGGATGGGTTGGATGGCATACATTCGCTGCTATGGCCCCACGTAAAAAAGGAAACAAAAAGTTGAAGATAAAAACTTTATATTATAGCGAAGTGTGATGGATGGCAATTTATATTCATCACTACTTTGCAATGATAGTGTTACATATGCTAATAGATTTAGACATTCGGCATTTCTTAAAAAATATTAAATATAATTGAGAGTGTGGATTTAGAATCCCCTGGATTAGAAATCCTCCCATTGTGTTTGGCACCTTGGATTCAGAATTCCTTTGCTCCAAAAGTAACTATACATAATATATTTACAGGAGTTTGAATTTAATTAGTAAATCAACTTTAATATCTCTATGTACATATATACTGTTTAACACATTGGTTGTATTAAGCCCATTGAAATATATACTTTGCTCGAAAATGATGATATTCCAAGTCTTGGATAGGCCACAAGTACAAGATCACATCTGAGTAACTAACCAACAATTTTTAACCGTTGATTTACATGGACAATGTTTGGACGACGCAAATTATCTTATCAAAATAATTATAGTGATGCAATTGAAAATCTGATTGTTTCGGGATGTTTGGACGGTGCAAATTATCCTATTAAAGTAATTATAGTAGCGGCATGTGCCTAATAGATTAGTAGTATAATGACACACATGCAACTCTTGAAAAGATTTTCAATGTAAGCCATTTGAAATCCCCTGGATTTGAAACCCCCACTTACTTTATGGTGCCAAACATATCACAGGATTTGAAATCTCCTCAAATCCTCAAATCCATGGTGCCAAACGATCCTTAATGGGCACACAACACCTTAGTGGGCTTGGGTGTGAGTATTGGACTTACACATCTTTACTCATTGCTGGGTATGACTATGGATAGCTCTAGACTCGACCTAGACCCAGCCCTTTCTACCTCTATTAATCATGGGGGCCCATGGGCAGGTCTAAGCCAAGCCAGTGTTTATTAATGGATCATTAAGTTAGGCTTGGGCTTGGTCTGTTAATAACTGGGCTTATGATATTTGGGCCAAGCCCACCCATCAACATCATAAACTTGCATGCTCTTGGTTCAAGTATCAATAATAGATGATGATTTTGAAGAAACTACAACCATGGATGTAACATCTCAACCATCAGATGGGCTACACTACAGTTAAACTTTGAAATGAGATGCCAACCGTAGGTTTGTGTGTGGGGCTCACAGTGATTTGTCTATTCCATATAACCCGTTCATTAGATTCTAATCGCCGTAAGAATATATTCCCCAAAAGTCAGATTAATCCAAAACTTCAGAGCCCCACAACGTACGAAAGTAGAGGTTTTAATAGTAATTTAATATTATTTCGTGTACTGCGGACCACTGGAATTTTAGATGATGATGATTTTTAATCATCGATGTAAGGCACATACGTCAATGTGGGGCCCACAGTCAGGGATCCACGGAAGCCGCGACTGGTGTGACAGGGTCACGACCCTCCATGGATCCAGCTGGACCAAGCAGAGCGATAGTTGGGGGGCACAGCTTCGGTGGATACCTGACTGTGGGGCCCACCTTGATGTATGTGATTTACATCTACAGTGTCTATCCATTTTGAAAGCTTATTTTAGGGGACGATCCTAACAATGAAGAAGATTCAAATCTCAAGTGGACCACACTTAAGAAAACAGTGGTGACTGGCTATTAAAAACTTATTATAGGCTACAAAAGTTTTGGATCAAGTTGATATTTGTACAGTGCTTTCATCCATGTCTTTGTGAACTTAAAAACAGATTTGACGGTAAATAAACATTTCGGTGGTTCTAATAAGTTTTTAATGATGGGTATTCAATCAACAGTATTTCCCGTGGTGCAGTTCGTTTGAGATTTAGATCTGCTTCATTTTTGGGATGCACCTTAAAATGATGCGTTAAAATGAATGGACAGGGCAGATGTAAATAATTGTATATTACGATAGGCCACACAGTCAAGGATCCACCGAAGGATCCACTGAGGCCATGCTCATTATTTGTGGATGCAGATTGCCTACCACAGCCTCTCGTGATAATTAGTTAAGTGGGCCACTGTTAAAGATAGGCACAGGACCACTTGACTCGGCAAACTTGACTTGTCCGACTTGTTAAGACTCGACTCGATTCAAGCTGAGTGGGAATCGAGTAGACTTTGTCCAATCCAAACTCAAACTGAGTCAAGTTCGAGTCACCCAGTCACTCGACTCTACTCGGCCTGAAATCCAACTCGTTATTAACCTCAGATTTAATGTTTCAAATATGAGATGCCTTGTGGCCTACGGAGGCTACAATTCCGGTAGGTGAATTTAGGTTTTGGTTGTGATTTTAGTTTGTGGATACCCATTGCAACTGACTCGACTCAGTGCCGACTTGACTTGACTCGGTGCTTGTGATTGGGTCGAACTCGGTTAGAATTAGTCCAGGCTGGACTCAGTACCATGTCACATGTCAGGTCAAGCCTATTTCAAAACTGGATCGAGTTGGATCAGCCCTAACTTAGTCTGACTGAACTCAATGCCCAACTCTAGCCACTGTGATGTTTGTGAGAAGTCCATCTCTCCATCCCTCTTTCTCCAACACATTATGAGATAATCTAAAAATGAGGTAGATCAAAACTCAAGTAAGCAGTATGATAAAAAAAAATAGTAAGGATTGAATGTTCATCAATTGAAGCATTTGTGGGCTACAAATGTTTTAAGTCAGAATGATATTTTTTGTTTTTGAAAATCATTCCATGAAATGACATTATGAAAATCATAGATGGCACATAAACTTCATGGTAAACTTAGAGAGATCTCAACCGTAGGTATTTTTTCACCTACTTTTTCATATCTTGGGACCTGCTTGAGCTTTGGATTTGTCTCATTTTTGAGCTCTTGTTGAAACATGATTTAGCAAAACGGACGGATGAGGCGGAGTTCTCACAAATATCACAACAGACTATCTAGCTTCATGCAATCTATGTCCAGGTCCTTACTCATGCCTCGTGTGAGTGCGTGTAAAAAGAAAAAAAGAAAGTAAAAAGGCAATCCATGTCCATTCCTCCATAGACACATTGCTAAGAAATTGTACACGTGTTATACATGTGACTCAATGAACGCGTGTGAGTCATGAGACCATACGTAGACAGGTTATAACATTAAAATCAGATTGGGTTCAACGATCAGATTTCTGATCAGTGGACATCTGATGTTGGATTTTGGTCCATTGGTTGTATTTCATTTCATCCGTCCATCACGTGTCCACCAATCGGCCTCGTTCGAACATGATCCGGATGCAACTCTTGTTCATAACTCATCTGAATTCAGTCACATGTTTTGCGAGGTCTAATTTGAGTTAAATTAATTCAACTTTTACGATGTCATTGTCATCAGTCAAGTGTTGTTAAGGTATCAACACATCATCCTCCACCTGTATTACAACGGTTTCAAACTTTGAATTATTTCAATTTTAAAATGTTATTGTAACTGTTCCACTTTCGTCTCTATACATATGAAAATAAAACTTGAGGATTAAGAATTTAAGTATAGATCATTTTATATTATTTACAAGTCTTACATGGTATCGGACTCTAACAAGAGATTTTCTCTTTCGATCCTGCCTGCTGATGTAGAGTGGGTCGCAGATAGTTTCATGGACAAGGTAAGGCCTTGTTGACGACAGAAGTGATCCAGACCATCAAAAATTAAAACGGACGTATCTTGTAAACTAGAATGAGCTATCGGATGTACCATATATGATTTTAGGGTAGGACGACCTACTTTAGCCACCCAACCCGCTACACTGGGTTGCCCACATAAAATTTGTGAAATACTATTAGATTGACAGTCGAATTCCTATTTTAATTTTATTTTTACTATTTATAGTAACTTTTAGTATAAATACCACCCAACCCACTACTATATGATGGTGATCTCCTTTCCGATCTTCATGAATATCAAAGCATTACCGGAGCTTTGCAATATGTAACTATCAGCAGGTCAAATATTGCCTTTGCTGTTGATCAGGTATGTTAATTTATGTATGCTCCTCGTACAACCCACTAGTTAGCAAATGAGCATATTCTTTCCTTTCTCAAAAGCACAGTAACACACGGTCTTCATTTTTGAAAAGGTTCCCTTACTCTTCGTACTTATTCTGATGCTGATTGGACTAGTGATCCAGATGATCGTAAATACATATCGGGTTTTGCTATTTTTCTTGGTAATAATCTTATTTCCTAACAGGCTAAAAAACAACTTACAATTTCAAGATCTAGCACATAATTTGAGTATTGTTCACTTGCTCATACTGCTGTAGCTATTTTGGCTTCGGATGCTTTTGAGTCATTTATCTTTGTATCTTATGGATCATCCTCTCATATTTTGTGACATTAAAAGTGCTATATCTCTTGCATCCAAACCTGTTTATCATGGCCATACAAAATATGTAGAAGTGGACTACCATTTTATTTGCAAAAAGGTATCTCGTGGGGATGTTATGGTTCGGTCTGTTGGCACTTTTAATCAGATCACTAGTGTTTTCACCGAAGGCTTGAGTTGTATATAATTTCAGTTGTTACAATCCAAGCTTGACATTTTTGAACGCCCTTTGAGCTTGCAGGGGCATATTAATGTATCAATGCCTCATCCTCTAGCTAGATAACTTCCGTTTCGAACTTTGAATTATTTGAATTTTAAAATATTATTATAAGTGTTCCATTTTCATCTCTCTCTCTCTCTCTCTCTCTCTCTCTCTCTCTCTATGCACACACACACACACGAGAATCTAAGAATAAAGTGTGGATCATTTTATATTAGTTATAAATCTTATGAGTACTACTTTAAACGGTTATGATTTAATTGTGGTCAGATGTGGAGATGCCCAAGAATTATTTTAAATAAATAAATAAAAAGTGAATATGTACACAACCACACACTCTCTCTCTTGGGATATGTCCACATCCATCTCAATTAACCAAATTTATGTGCCGTTGGGCATCCAAACCATTGATCACTGGGTAAAAATAAAATAAATAAATAAATAAAATCAGGTCGATCCATTTCGTGGGTTGAACGGATTATGCTTTCTTACGAGTACTACTTTAAACGGTTATGATTTAATTGTGACTAGATGTCGTGATAGTACCCAATAATTATTTTAAATAAATAAATGACGTAGGAGAGGACGTGAGGTCGATCACCGTCTTCCTCAAGAGGATAACTATTCCGAATCCACGAAACTTCTTTTGACTCCTCACAGAGACTTCCCGAATCCACGAGGAAAGAAAGCACAAAATATAAATAAATTCTAATAAATTCGAAATTGATTAATGAATGAATAAAAATAAGTTCACAACCCTTTAAATAGGGATACCAAGCAATGAGAAAGAAATTAGAATTAAACTACAACTGAAACTCCTAGAATTCGCGACTTACTATAAATAGTAAACTTACTATTTATAGACGGTCGTGATTGCTACTAGTGTACAAGGTTTTCGGCCAAAAATAGTAAGTGTCCTATTTGGCTTCACCAAACCGTTCTCCTAATTATTTTAAGCTCTTTTCACATTTGGTGCAACTCCTAAAGCCTGACGGATGAATAGTTATAATTAAACTGAAACTTATTATTTATAGTAAAAACGAAATTAAAACAGAAAAATGGTCGTCGATCCAGGGGTTTTCGCAATTCTGGGTTGCAGAACTCGGCATAGCCAGGTTGGTTGGCTAAAGTAGCTCGTTCTACCCCAAAATCATATATCTTACATTAGATAACTCATTCCGGATTGCGAGATACGCCCGATCTAAGGTCCGACGGTCCGGATCACTTTCGTCGTTGACCGGGCCTTTTATGATCCATCTTGGCCATGAAATTGTCCACGACCCGCTCTACATCAATAAATAAAAGTGAAAATGTACACATCCACGCACACACTTTCTCTCTCTCTCTTGGGATATGTCCACATCCATCTCAATTAACCAAATTTATGTGCCGTTGGGCATTCGAACCGTTGATCACTGGGCAAAAAAAGAAATAATAATAATAATAAAAATCAGGTCGATCTGTTTCGTGGGTTGAACGGATTATGCTTTCTCATCAAGGCCAAATGCACGAATGGCATGGCCCATCTTTAGATAGATGGATTATAAGCCAGAGATTACACTGAAAGTATGACCATGACTTGCCACTTTATGAGCATTTAATGAACCAAGTTCAACAAAATATGTCTACTTCAGAGCCAATGATTTTCAATCAATCGGTTTGCGAAAGCAACCACGAATGGTTGCTACCTGTCAACACAGGAATCCCCACTAATCCCAAGCTCTGTTTGGTTACCTTGATATTTTTTTATCATATCAACTACATCCGTCCATTCCGCTAGCTAATTCTATGTTAAGAGCCCAAACACGAAGGAGATCCAAAACTCTAAGTGTGCTACAATACAAAAAATAGTGGAGATTAAGCACCCACCATTGGTACTTTCTTGGAAGCTAAGAGAGTTTTGGATCAGGCTTATATTTGTTCTTTTCCCTTCGAATATCTGGGAATCACCATACGAACTTGTTGAATGGCATATAAACCCTATATTAGGCTTCAATGAGGTTTTAATAGTGAGCATTTCCATTGCCATTGTTTTCTATGGTGTGGCCCACTTAAGCTATAGATCTCACTTATGTTTGGGTTCATGTCATAAAATGAGCTGAGAAACTAATAAATAAATTTGATATAATACAAACTTTACCGTTGGTCCCACAAAATTAAGGGCAATACACCTTGGTGTACTCTGTGAAGTTTCGTGCCTATCCTAGCTCATACTGTGTTGTGAGGCTGGTTTGATTGGAGGTAAATGGTGATAAGTGGTAGTAAAAGTAAAATGAAGATTTTTATTAGAGCTATACACTAACCAGGTTAGTACGGCTAACTCGCTCGACTTGACTCGAAAAAACTCGATTCGACATGGTTCGAAGTTGAGTTTGAGCTGAGTCGAGCTGATTTTAGCAGCTCGAAAAAGTTTCGAGCCCAGTTCAAGCTTGTCCGAGCTCGGATCAAACTAGTTCGGTGACTTAGCTATTTCAATATTGATGTTGCACACGAAGTGTTTGATGAAATGACTCCACAACGTGTCGGCTGGTGGCGAGGAAAGTATGGGTATAAAACAAATGCCTTTGTATGTTGATTTTGATGTTGGATACTGAGTGTTTGATGAAATACATGTAAACTGTTGCTGCTGTTTTACATTGTGTGAGAAATTCAAGGTGCATTCCATGTGTTTGAGAAAACGCCGCACTGACTCAATCTTGGATCGAACTCGGCTCAAACTAGCCCAAGGTGCTGATTGAACCGATCCGAGCTGGTCAATCAAGCTCGAGGACCCAGTCAAGCCGAGTTCGAGCTGGGGTCAGTTAGTGGCCGAGCTGAGCCGAGTTGTGCCAAGCTCGACTCATGTACCGCGCTCTAATTTTTATCACTTCCATCTTAAAAATTGTATAACTTTTAATGGCCCACATAACATATGTATTATATCCACACTATTCATTTATCTTTTTAAATCATTTTAAACATGTGCTCAAAAATTAGCTAGCCAATTCAAAGATTAAGCGGACCACACTACAAATAACAATAGGTTCAACAATAGAAGCAATTAATCTCATTGTAGGTTACTTAAATTTTTGATCAGCCGTATTTTTTGGCTCATATCTTCAAATAATTTAGAAAAAATGAATAAATTGAATATAACACAAATGTCACGGGGCAATAGGATTTTGGTAAACACCATAGTCTATATTTCCAAAAAAATATAAAAGTAATTATTACTTACTCACCATTGACTACGTGCAATTGCTTAATTAAACAGGAGCCGAACGGTTCCCATGAAATGAATGGGACACATGCCAACAAGGCACATCTGTGTTGTATCTCCGTCATTCATCAGACCACTTCACACATCCGTGGGCCGCACTTCTAAAGAAATGTAAGATTAGTTAAAGAGAAAGAAAATCTCTACATTAAGCGTGCACGTGTCACACACCTCAAGCGATCGAGTATGCTTGCGAAGACTGCAACTTGCATTCATCTCGCACGTGGAATGGAGTCACAGGAGTGTAGGATCGGAACGGCTGGTCAGAAGCTCCTCACTCTATCAATTCAATTGGATCTAAACCGATGAAAATATGATCATCATATGGGCCACACACTTACAGAGAATTTCAATCGTCGGTCTATTACTATAATCGTTCTTCTCTTTTTACACGTGTAACCTACATAATGATCAAGTGGCCTGATTTCATGTTGTTGGACTGCCTGGTGAACGGTTCTGATCTCTCACACGCATACCTCGTTACCACGTGCGAAGCAACGCACTATGTAAATGAGTCGAGCGAGTCCAAGAGGTGTTCGTTACAATATGAACACGTGATGTACAAGCGATGTCCAAAAAATAAATAAGCAGAAGCAACCTCGTTTTAAAAAGCGAGTGGAAATTTCGTGTGAGTAGGCTTTCCAGAAAGAAAATGACATTTTCTGTTCTGCCAGTCGTCTCCAGGCAAGGTCTTCTTCTTCTAGCCGTCAGACTCCTGTGTTAGTCCTTGGACAATTTAAATATTGGTGGTGACTAATCCTTCTCACATGCGGCGCTGATTTAAATAAACCCATCCAGACCATTCAAATTGTGGGTCCTACTGAGAATTGGAAAACATATCTAAAATCATACTTATCCAGCAATCATAACCATCCAATTAATGTCTATCAAATGGATAGCTAAAAGTAAAGCAGTGAAATCATTTTATAATTATGTCCATCCAAAGTTGGGTGAGAAATTTGGACGGTCTTGATTGCCATGAAACTGTGTCCATGTGTGGTTTTGAAAAGCTACCGGTAACTTTTAGATTGTAAAAATCTAACACAGGAGTTCCTTTTGTGCAAGCTTTCAGCTTTTAATAAAAACGAAAACGGGTTTACTCTTGCTAGCACGCACGTGTCCAGACAACTCATCAGGTGGGTCCACCTACTTCTACCGTGGAAGCAACCATGTTCCAAAATCAGGCAGGTTAGGCCGTTGAAATGTGGGCCATTCGTCAACAATTATTCTCAACTTTCCATCTTTTTCTCTCGAATATTTTGGTTGCGATCCGTCCATATGAACATATGCATGGTGGGGCTCACCTGATTATCGTCTCCTATCTTGCAGGTGCGATGCGGGTAGCGCCGTGCAAGTGTTCGAGTCATATGATCGGTGGACAGAGTATATGAATGGGTCCTGGTCTTGCTACAAGTGGGGACCGCATTAGGCTGATCCGGAGCATTAATCCGTGAGCCACGTCGTTAATGAAACATGCTCCAAAAATCCAGACGGCTTAGATGTAAACTAGCTGTATGTTCTAGGTCAGGGAATTAAAAGTGGAAGGGCCACCTGATGTGGAGCAGGTCGTATGACGGAGGCAGAAGTGATTGGGACCGGTACCTAAAGTAGTCATATATCACGAATTGGAATGAGTTATTCAATGTACGTAGACGATTTTGGGTAGGAGAAATTACTTTGGCCACTCAACTCGGCTACACTAAGTTGGTTATGCCAAATTTGCCGGATTTCATCACATCAATGGTTGAAAGTTTATTTTAATTTTGTTTTTACTATTTATAATAAGTTTTTATTAAGCCATAACTCTTGATCGTTTAAGCTTTAGGAGTCGTGTCCAATATATAAAGGCTTAATATATTAAGAGAATAATGTGATTAGGCCAAATTAGACCCGGAGATATAAACTTTGAAGTCTAATACAAATCATGATCATCTGTAAATAATAAGTTTACTATTTATAAATACTTAATTTATTATTTATAGTAAGTCACGTATTTTAGAAATTTTAAGTAAAGAGTTTGATTAACTTCTTAGGTTTGGTACGGAGTCTAGAGATGCTCGTGAATTTGGAGACGTCGTCTTCAGCATCTATGCCCAGCTTTGCCAGCGTGTAGGGTTTGCAAACATTCCGCTGACGAAATCAACCTCATCACATCTAACCCTGCGTCACCCCCAATGTAGGGCGTAGATGTTATACGCTCGCATAGATTGGACGGATGTAGACGCTTTGTAATTGGCAAGCCTCCAAGCAACAGTTTCTCGTGCTTGTGGTTTTAAAGACGGTTTCTTCGTTTCTTCCCCGGCAATGTGCCTCACATCCGACGGATTATGAGGTCTCA
The DNA here is from genome assembly GCF_029962835.1 of Magnolia sinica. NCBI lineage: Eukaryota > Viridiplantae > Streptophyta > Magnoliopsida > Magnoliales > Magnoliaceae > Magnolia > Magnolia sinica. The sequence continues at coordinate 104,727,527 of NC_080578.1, read as the reverse complement.
ATGAATAATGTCCTGATGCCGTTCATTTCCTCATTTGAGCCTCATGGTCTGTCAATCTACACCGTTGATTCAATTCTCCACTCTGGATCCCAAATATAATTCAGCATTGAACGATTCTATCCCATAGATCTAGGATGGACCATTTCTGTTCATTTTCAGGGGACATGGATCCAAGGGTTAGAATCATCTGATGGAGGGAAAATTTCAGGCATCATCCATCCATTGAGAGTTCTTTGAGATCAATGGTCGGGATCCCTAATCAAATTGGACCTAACAGTGTTCACATTACTTGAGGCCGTAATAGCCGTTCAAATAACGTGACTTGGGGGGTGGGGTTTGATGGGTTGCGTCAATCAACCTACTCCGCTTTTCCTGCTCAAAAAAGAAGACTTTGTTTGGGAGAGAGATGGCGTTTCGTTGTTTTAAAAACCAACCAACCAAAACGCGTGCTCCAACATTAGTTAAGATTTTTAAACATCAATGACGTACGCGGACTGCGCGGTGACCCAACATCACGGAAACCGATTAGCTACTCTCCCTGCCACCAGCCAATGGCTGATGGTCGGTGCTCTGTGGGCCCCACCATGATGTATGTGTTTCATCCATGCCGTTCATTTATTTTTTCAGATTATTTTATAGTATGAGACAAAAAATGAGGTATATCCCAATCTCAAGTGGACTACATTATAAGAAACAGTGTTAAATGAACGTAGACCATTAAAAACTTTTTGAAAGCTATAAAAGTTTTGGATCAAACTGATCTTTGTTTTTTCCCTTGATCTAGGTTGGTATGACCTAATTAACAGATTGGATTTCAAATAAACAGCACAGTGGGCCTTTGAGGATTTTAATGGTGGATATTAAATCACTATTGTTTTCATGTGGTGTAGTCCACTTGAGATTTATATCACATCCATTTTTGGACCAAGCCCTAAAATGATCTGTAAAAAATGGATGAACAACATGAATGAAACACATGCATCATGGTGGAGTCCACGGAGCACCAACCACCAGCGGCCAGTGGCAGGGGGAGTAGCCAATCCGTTTCCCAACATCATGTATCTGTGGGGCCCATAGAGATGTATGCGTTTTATCCACACTGTTCATCTGTATTGCCAGCTCACTTAAGGGCATGATCCCAAAATCGAAGCATATTTGAAGCTTAAGTGAACCACACCACAGGAAACAATGGAGATCTTAAAAGTTTTGGATCAACTGATATTTGTGTTTTCCCTTCATCTTGTACATGTGACTTTATGAACAAGTTGGATAACAAATACACATTGTTAGGCACTTGAAGGGTTTCCTATGTTGTGGTCCACTTAAGCTTTACCATTAAGCCATCTACTCCAAAATGAGCTCAAAAAATAGATGGATGGCATGGACAAAGCACATACATCATAGTGAATCCGAGCTTTGACACGAGAAGGTTGTCTTAGTGTTAGGGTCAGCACCCAACCCATAACTTCAGGTGGACCCTATGGCTCTTCTGGCTTTTTAGCCACCTCATAAATATAATACGTTATTAAAAAGCTACAGGGAATTGCATGCCCTGGCCCTCATTTAGCGTTATAGAGTTCAATAGTATTTTTTGTAAATAAAAAATTGAGTTAAAATAAAATTTCAAATTGTCATTTGTTGCTTTTAGTAAGTTGCATTCTTGGTAGTATTAAGGTTTTGGGAGTAATATCAATCTAATGTTTCGTTTTAGTAATTTAAGACAGTTTTCTATTTTAAGCCGGACTAGAAGTGTAAGGCTTCCTTTTCTCATATAGGCCATTAGAAATGCAGTAAGTAATATATATATATATATATATATATATATATATATATATATATATATATATATATATATATATATCTTATTTTCAGTGATTTTCTCTCCTAATAGCTAGATTCAGGAATCACTTGCGGAAGAAGCTGGTGCTCCTCTTTTAACCATGCGCCTGCTGCAACAATATAAAATTGCACCATGCTTAATCAACATGTATTTGTTTATTGTTCCATACATGCATGTATATAAGTTAATCCACGGTGTCACATCATTGGCCTGCCTTAGATGGAGCATGTCCCAAAAAAAAACATTGATTAGACCATTCCACCAATTTGATATTGGACCATGTGCATCTCTTACATGCTTTATTTTTCAAATTTTTGTTTGTTTCTATTTTTTTTAATTATTTTTTCCACTGTCCCCTTTCATTATCGATGTAAAAATCATCTAGTCTACCAAAGAGCACAGTTCTCCAAAAGTTACAAGTTCATTTTGCTGACTTCCTACAGCATGGATATATCAAGCACCCTGGTGTACTCCTCACTTATATACTCTGTCAGATCACATTACGGCACGTCCTCTCTCAGCTGCTGTGTTTCACAGCGACGTGGTCTAATCCCTTAAGACATGACCCCACCGTTCTTCATTGAATCTGTACCTGGGAAGATCCTTGCGCAGGCCTTTTAATCCCCAAGGATGTTTTAAATACCACACGCGAGTCACTAGGGGCGTTTGGACGGTAAGTTTCTTAAAAGAAGTTGCTTATGTTACAAATAGTTTATCTTAGTTTCTACTTACTAAGAAAATAAGTACATTTAGTAAACAACTTACTTATCAGCTTCTCCTCTCTTTTGTCTCATATTAAGCAACTTATGAAAAATTAAAAAGATAAAATTAGTAACTGAAGTGATTAAGTAATTTTAAATAAAAAATTATTTATAACTAATCAAAAACCAAACTTACTTACCTAAAATAAGTTACTTATCTACTGCGCTCTAAGTAGAAAAGGTAACTTATTTGGTGGTATCCAAACGGGCACTAAACATGTGGGTTTTAATTTCAATACTACACATGATCAACTAAACACGCCAATGCAATGTATTGCATGTTTTATCCACAATGCATTGTTTATAAAATTTGGGTCTTCTTTTTTGGTCCATGTAAGTAGGCAGCCAGATCAACAACTGACTGGAATCAAACCACTTTCCCTGCCTTCAGATTCGGAGCAATATCCGGGTCTTGATGCTATTAAACTACCCTGCATATATTTCAGGTCTTGTCCATTAGGCTCTAAGTCAGAGACCCCATATACCCAATAGGCAAATCACCAATCCACTGACCACACAGAGTCAACCTCGATCACATGATCAATCTACATTTTTGGGCCATGCTTATATATCATATCGTTGCCACATGTAGGCTTTTTTATTGTGTTACGCTGCTCTGATAGCTGTCCACCATTTTCAAAATGGTGGCAACTGGCAACTTATTCATGACAGATGGAGATTATTGATTTTTTTTTTCTTATTTTGTAAAAATTGCTTATCTATTTATGTTCAGTAAAGTGGGCCACTGATGATTGATCCAAAATTAAATTCCTGGGAACACAAGTTCCTATCTATCTAATCCAAGCCTAGTTTTGGTTGAATGTGGACCGTTGATCATAACAATTTCTTTGTTTTACAAATTGAAGGGTTAGTACAAGGACAGCTGGCAGATGGATAGACCATTCAAAGTGGAGTACTCCGGAAGCGGATTAGCTGGTGTACCACACGTAAACTATATAGCTGCTGTAGGACGAGCACTGACGCTCCTCGAGCTCGAGTTGTACGAACGGTTCAAGGGAGATTAAAGCGATATAGATGTATTTATTATACGTTCCATCTATTTTTAGAAATTATTTTAGAGTATTATTCAAAAACTGAACCATCTCTGGAGATCATATGGACCACAAATAGCAGCGGAGATAATGATTTTTACCATTAAAAAATTTGTAAGGTTTATCATAATATTTATTTTCCATCCAATTTGTTTAAAAGGTCACAAAGACCTGAATGAAGAGGATTTTTTTCGTACTGATCAGAAACTTCTATGACCCCAAAAAGGGTTTCAAGGGTAGATGTTCAATCCCCGGCTGCTTTTTTCAGTGTGATCCACTTGATAGTTATATCTGTGTTATTTTTCTTCTAAAACCTTAAGACGAGCTCGCTAAATGGATGGGCAGTTTAGATATAACACATATCTTATGATCGGGCTCACAAAACTTGCTGCATCAATAAAGCAGCTATATTGCTGGTGTGAGGTACACCAGCCAATCCGCTTCCGAGTACTCCTATCTACCAAGTTGGCTACTTAAGTGATGTCACCAAGTTTTGTGGGCCCCACTATGATGTACGTGTTGTATTCACACCATCTATCCATTTTTAGATATCATTTTAGGGCATGAGCCAAAGAATGAGGTAGATAAAAAGTTGTAGTGGAACCCACCACAGAAAACAGTGGGGAGAGTGATTCCTATCATTGAAACTGTCCTAAGGCCCACCATAATGTTTATTTGAAATCCAACCTGTTCAAAAGTTAAAAAAGACATGAAATAAGGGAAAACACAAATATTGGCTTGATCTAAAACTTTTGTGGCTAAAGTTTTTAACCGTGGGGTCACTGTCCCACTGTTTTCTGTGCTGAGGTCCACTGAAGCTTTGGATTTAACTCATTCTTTGGATATTGCCCTAAAATGATCTCTCCAAGTGGATGGAAGGTGTGGATACAAAACATACATCATGGTGAGGCCCACGGAACTTGGTGACGTCACTTCAGAACGCGTCTTGCTACTCAACCAGTCAGTAGCTAATCCGCGCCCATGCTTGCCTCAAAACAAGGGCCCTGCGAGCGGACCACCCTAATGCCGCGTACAAATTACAAACCCCCGGCGGACGCGGATTGCCAGAAGACCTTTGGTGACCTGATTCTTTGGGGCTCACTACAATGTATATGTCTTATCCACGCCGTCCATCTGTCTTGCCACATTTTTTAAAGCTTGATTCTAAAAAATGACGCGGATCCATAGCTCAAGTGGACCACACCACAAGAAACAGTAGGGATAATGACACCCTCTCCTAAAGCCTTCATAGGCCCCACCATGATGTTGATTTGCCAATTCAACACGTTCATAACGTCATACAAACCTGGAAGAAGGGAAAACACAAATTTGAATTTGATCCGAAACTTCCGTAGCCCTCAAGAAATTTTGAATGGTAAGTGTTCAATCTCCAGTGTTTCCTCTGGTGTGGTCCACTTAAACTTTGGATCTATCTTATTTTTGGATTAATTTCCTAAAACGATCTGAAAAAATGAATGGACGGTGTGGATAAAACAAATACATCGTGGTGGACCTCAGAGAGTCCGGTCGCCAGGGACATCCAGGTCTCGGGGCAATCCGCGTCCACCCTCGGCCCCACCGTACCCCCTGAATTCTTTATTGAAGGACAAACCATGTAAGTTTTACACATTCACATCAATGCACAGCTGTCCACGCCATTCAAATTGTGGGTTCCATTGTAGATTAGAGCCTATAATTAAATAATATAACCATCCAATCGACGACTAAAATAAAAACAATGAGTGGTCTAAGCCCGATGTTTGATATCATCTTGTCAATGCAATTCCACAGACACGCTTTCAATTTGGACGGTCTGGATTGCCAGACGAACTCCACCATGTGGACACATCTGAAAAGTCAGCACCCATGATTTAAACAGTGCTAAACTAACAAGAGAGACTGTACATAATCATGTAAAGAGAAGCAACGCGGGAGCGTGTTTTTCGTGTTTGGGTTGAAAAGATCGGTATCCTATTATAATTAGCGGATAAATATTCGATACTCTGGCTGCTAATGACGCTTGATACACAGCCACTTAGAAATGGTACACATACCAAATAATAACTCAAAACAAACCAACTAAACTGTTTAACATACCTTTAGAAATTTACTCCATAAAAATCAAATTACTTGAAAAATCCCAACCTCTAATCTGTAATACTTGTGTTTTTCCAAAAATATTAACTGTCCAATAGCCTAATAGTCAGATTACAAAATAATAATAAAATTTTATTCACCATGAATCTAACCTATTACATCCATAATTTGTACAGTTCAATGTGAATGCTTATATCCCATGCACTTAGGGGTGTACATGAACCGCGCTAGCTTGCTCAAGTTGACTCGAAAAGGTTCAATTCAATTTGATTCAAAGTTGGGCTTGAGTAAGTTGAACTGATTTTTTCAGCTTGAAAATGAGTTCGGGCTGAGTTTGAGTTGGAGTCAAGTCGAACCCACCTCGAATCAAACTCGGATCAAACCAGCTCGGTGACTTGATTGCTTTGATACTGATATTGCTCACTAAATATTTGATAAAATGACTCGATAAAGTGTGGGTGGTGGCAAGAAAAGTACGTATATGAAACAAATATTTTTTTTTTTTTCTTAATTTTTATGTTACTTTAAAAGGTCTTTGATAAAATACTTATAAAATCACTGCTGTTATTTTACATATAATGAAATTTTGAAGGTGCAGTCCATGTATTTGTGAAAATGTTGCATCAGCTTACTGGATTCAATCTTGGCCCGAACCGACCTAAGCTGCTGACCAAATGGAGTTGAGCTGACCACTCAAGCTTGAGAACAGAGCAGAGGTCCAGCTGGGGTTTGCTTAGTGACCAAGCCCAGTTGAGCTGAGGCACTCGGTTCGACTTTGGTGTACGCCCTTACATGAACTCGATGTTAAGTGACTGGTAAGCGGTCGTGTATCATCCATCCTAATTGCCACAGTATTAAAGTATTTCTGTTATCATAATTAATAATCATTACCATCGCACCGCCAAACATAAAAAGCTGTAGCATGTTCAGCCCCACCACCTCTCACTCTCTATATATACAGATAATCCACATTTATTTATTTATTTGTAGTAGTTATACTGAATACAGGAAAAGCTCATTTCGTTCATCCGGAAAAAAGCTCCTTTCTCGTCTTCTCAGGTAAAAGCCAGACCAAACACTCTTCTCTTCAAAGATGGAATATCAATCAGAATCTCCTCCATTCTGGGCGGCGACTGCCCCCGATCTCCGACGCAATCACCACCGTTCATCTTCTCTCTTCCTCAAGCCATGGTTCGTCTTTGTGGTCACTCCAATCCTCGGAATATTCCTACTCCTTGTAATCCCCTCTTTCTTCTCTTTCTTGGGAGGAGTCTTCCGACCCAATCACGTGAAGAAGAGCTGGGATACTCTCAATCTCTTCCTCGTTGCTTTCGCCATCATATGTGGAATCCTCAGCCGAGGTGGTGGCGATACCGTCGATAACAGCAGCAGCGACACCATCAAACACTCTGAGAAAAGTGGGTCAGACGATAATCACGACCGTCAGATCCCAAAATGGCTGAACCAGTATACTACTGACCCGATGCAGTCACATCTAGTTGAAGAGACTGCTTCTCCATCAACGAACTTCCGTCGGATGCGTAGCAGTAGTTCTTACCCAGATCTGAGGCGGGAGTCATGGGTATCTGGCGACAGATCTCAGTTCTCTGATGATATCGATCTTAAGAGCCGGCAGAAGCTAGATAATCACCGTCGCCGTCGACGGAGATCCTATGGAGAAAAAGATCTGGATGAATCGGCTTTTAAGACGATCCGTGTTGATACATTTGAAAAGATTAGTACATCATCGCCATCGATACCACAAGCATCGACATCATCATCTCGGTCTCCTCCGCCGGTCGTTAGACAGAAAGCGAGACGGACATTCCAAACGATTCCACCGAAAGAAGAGAAAGAAGAGAAAGTGGATCTTGAAATTAAGAAAAGCCAACAAGCACAACCACCACCACCGCCGACACCACCGCCGCCGCCGCCGCCGACACCACCACCACCACCACCACTGCTGCATCAATCGGAGCAGAAGAAAAGCAGCAGAAGCAATAAGAAGACTAGCGTGGGAGGAGGTGCTAAAGACATCAAAAGCGCATTGGCTTTCCTCTACCATCAAAGGAATAGGAAGAAATACAAGAACAGGAATAATTACGATACTGACCTTCCTTCGCCTCCTTCTTCCCACCTGCCACCATCAACGGCACCACCTCCGCCACCACCTCCACCTCCCCCAGCTTCTGTTTTCCACCAGCTCTTCTCTTCTAAGAAAACCAACAAAAACAAGAGAATCCATTCAATCTCAGCTCCTCCGCCGCCGCCGCCGCCTCCGCCTCCGAAAAAGCTGAGGGCTCGTATAGTGCCGACACCGACAAGCAACAATCTCTACAATAGAGAAGAGAATTTGAGCAGCGGAGGTGCATCTCCTTTGATCCCAATGCCGCCGCCGCCTCCGGCTCGTCCGGCACCAATGCCAACTAACGACATCCTCTACCATGGAGGAGAGAATTTGAGCAGTGGGAGTAGATCTCCTTTGATCCCTATGCCACCGCCTCCACCTCCTTTCAGAATGCAGGCATTGAAGTTTAAGGTTCGTGGGGACTTTGTTCGGGTGCAGAGTGGCCTGAGCGATTCGTCGGATTCGTCGGAGTTTATTGAGATCGCTACTGATGAATCAAATGCCAATGTGAGCAATGCAACAGTTTTTTGTCCCAGCCCAGATGTTAATTTGAAGGCAGATACTTTCATTGCGCGATTCCGGGCAGGATTGAAGCTGGAGAAGATGAATTCCATTAGAGAGAAGGAGAAGAGGGGTTGGAGCACATTACGAGACGCCATTCAACCAGGGCCAAGCTTGTAATTAGTGCGTTTGGGTGCTCCAAATATCATGATATTTGGAGCAACCAAACACACCCCTAATTAAATATAAGAAGATGAAAGAGAAATTACTATAGTTGGGTGGTTTGTTGATGGGCTTTTGATTGTTATTCTTTTTTTCTTTTAATTTGTTTTGGAGTTTGATTTGTATTCTTTTGTGAGGTTTGAAGTTTGCATTTATAGGTTTGATGGAGAGAGAGAGGGAGTGATTGTTTTATGAGTGCCCTCCCTTCCACAACATACATGAATAGAAGAATTTGTTATGCTAAGAGAAAAAAAAAAAAAGGAAAGAAATTTCATTGTTGGTGTTTTGTAATAATGGAGTATGAATTTTGGGTGTTCTACAAAGGGAAGGCAATGGGCATTTTTGGGACTTTGGAACTCATCAGTCGGATTGTCCATCAGCTCAATGTAAGCTACCATGAAAAAAATTAGATGGGCCAGTTGATCAAATCAGTCACCATGATCAGGGCTGCACCCAACAATCTGGGTTTACTTTTAGACATTGGATGGGCTTTAAATCAGGTCTTGTTGGGTTGATTCTTGGGCACCTGATGGCCTATGCCGCATGTACTGCTAGAGGTAGAAATGGGCCAGGGCAAGGATATGCAGTTAAAAAAAACTACCAACAGTGCCAAAAGCAGGCATTGGTTTGGGGTTCAAACAGAGGCTAAAGAAGAGGTTACAATCACCAACTTCTCCACAAAATGGTAATGGAGTGAATGATGATCAACCTGCTTTACAAAAAGAACTCTATAGATGAACTTGACTTCAATTACGTACTTCTATCTAAATTAGGAAAGGATGTAGACACAAGTCTATCTGAATTTTTTCTTGTAATCCATAAAACAGAGGGGTGTACTAACAAGCTAACCAAAAAATAAAAAGTCTGTCTGAATTTTTTTTTGTAATCCATAAAACAGAGGCCACCTTTGAATTCTGATATTGTAGTTTCAATTTCTCATAAGAGAAAAGGCACCTCCTTAAGCATTTATCAAATATATATAATAAGAAGAGAAAATTCGCAATGGATGGCTCAATCTAGCAGAAGAATACCTCTCTACCAGCGAATTTTCTTTTATATATGTACTGAAATGGCATTATAAGACATCTCAATCTCACCTTAAGTGGCTCTTGTATACATGTGCCTATTAAGGCTGTCAATGGTTATTTGGACCCATGGGTAGCCCAGACTCAACATTAATCCATCTTTACTTTTAAACATTGGCTTTAAATTAGGACTTATTAGGTTGATTCTCGGGACATATGCCATATGTACAAGGTCAGGCTAGGCCCGGACCTAGGCTCATGCCAGACCTAAGCCCAGGATGGGCCTAGCACAGAAGGGCCAAGCCCAATCCCAATACCAACATTTGGTGGTGTGGGCTTCACCGGTCCAAAAATTGATAAAATCCCTATTTTCCACTTGAATGTTTTTAATCTATCTGATTGATTAAGTGAACCTAACATGCACAAGAAAGTGATATTTTAGAGGAATGGAACCAGCAGTCTACATTCAAGATGGATGGGTTGGTAATCGAGGACTGGAATAACATATATTTTTAACTCAAGTTGGGCTAAAATGATTTGAACCCCAAGCCCAACCCAAATTAATTGGGCATCCAGGCAAGGCAAAAGGCCAGCATCTGAGGCAAGCTAGTATTTCCAAGCCTTGTAGGTATCTAGTGTGAGGAACATTGCCATGGTTCTCTACAATAAGGCCCACCAGTAGGGATGACAGGTAAAATTCACAAAGTTCATGAGAAACAACTTCTATCTTGATTATCATTTCCTTTTTCTTTTAGCATCAGACTAGGAAAAAAAACTACCAACAGTGCCAAAAGCAGGCATCAGTTGTTGGGATTTGGTCTGCGGAATCACACAGATATGAATCTAGGATAACAATCCAATGACGCCAAGCAATCACAAGAGAAACACAAAAATTTAATATGGAAAACCCTTTTAGGAAAAACCCACGGCACAAAGCGACAGATCTTCACTATGAAAATAGAAATTACAAAGAGAAAAAGACTTACTTGATTCAAACAAGCTTGAATCTCATCCTTGCTACACCATTTAATGACCCTAGAACCCATTTAGAAACCTTTGGAATACATTTAGGAAGCCTTAGAATATCTTAGAATGGTCCTAGGGAGTCCTATTTATAGATAGGGAACTCCCACTTACGCACATCCCTAGAAACAGCTTCAAATTTACGCAGTCCACGCACCGTCTGTGTAACCCTCGACTAGTCAAGACAGGGCTTTGACTGGTCGAGCCAGTCCCTTGACTGGTCGAGCATCTCGGACCAAGATTTAAAACATCATTTTTAACAACAATCTCCACCGTGTCCTCAATCTTCAAACGTGTAGCTTTTTTTGACATCTTCTCTTATTTCTACATCGCATCATAGCCTCAATCAACACTTCTCGTGTACACTTCGTTGTTCTTTTATGCCATTGTCAAGCCCAGAGAAGTTGTATAGAACTTAAACTTCTTAATAGGAACAACCTTGGTGAGCATATTTGCTAGATTCACGCTGGTGTGAATTTTCTTTAGTGTTACACATACTTTCTCAAGAACCTATCGGATAAAATGGTGACGAACATTAATGTGTTTAGTACGAAAGTGACAAATAGAATTTTTAGCCAAATTGATAGTGTTTTTGCTATCACAGTTAACCGGCAAAGCCTCCTGCTGAAGTCTTAACTGATTTATCATACCTCTTAACCAAATACCTTCCTTAAGCACTTTTGTCACTACTATATATTTTGCTCCGATCGTGGAAAGAGACACTACAGACTGAAGCTTCGACATCCAACTAATTGTTCCACCTGCTAATACAAATGAGTATCCTAAAGTAGACTTTGATCTAGAATCCATACTACCTGTGTAGTTTGAATCCACATACCCTACAAACTTTGCTCCTGTCTTCTCAAAAGTTAAGACATAGTCTTTTGTACCTCGAATGTATTGAAGTAATCATTTCACTGCTTCCTAATATTGCTTGCCAGGGTTTGACATGTATCTGTTCACAACACTGATTGCCCATGAAATATTTGGTTTCATAGAGATCATGGCATACATTATACTGCCAACCGCATTCAAATAAGGTACATGAGACATAACCTACTTTTTCTCATTTGATTTAGGACATTGTTCTGAGGAAACCTTGAAGTGAGCCGTGTGAGGAATGCTCACTGGGACACTCTTGATTTAGGACATCGTTCTGAAGAAATATTGTTCAGTGATCAACACCATTTATGCTGTAGGGACACTCTTGAATGTCTCTTGAATGTTTATTGTATAAGCTTTGAAAGAAAATACAGCAATCTCACCTATCTATTCAATAGGATCGTCCATTCAGCAGATTTTTAGTGTTGAATCCCATTGTAAGAAAGTTTGCAATCCACATGCCATGGCCCCTCTTGCACAAAATGAAAACCCAAATTACTCTACAATCTCCCGCTTATTCACCCTACCAAAGATACGCTTTTGAGTTTGTACAAGGTGATGCCTATATTTTAGAATCCCAAACGTTAGTCTATACAAAATGATCCTAGCCTTTGATTATGACCTTCCATCGAGACGCCATTAATGGTTCTCTTTGCACACCATTATTTCTTATATAAAACAGTTTTAACCTAATTTCAATTAGAGGGTTGAAATGGACTGTTAAAAGGGCAGATACATCCAAACGGTCCACATCACAAGATTGGACTTCTTTAGAGCGGAGTCTAACATGGGATTCTTGGGGATAAGCCATGTTTATTGCATTCTTAAATGGACTATTTGCCTAATGTGGCTTTGATTTATTATTTGCCCAATATGGCTTTTATTGAATATTTTCCCTTCGCGGCTTTGGTGAACTATTTTTGTATAACATTAAGATAGTAAGTTCCACTTATTAAATTATAATTGGCTGCTAGTTGTTCACTCCCCAAGTATAGGGTTGTGATGTAGTAATAAACTCGGTAAGACCGAGGTCGAATCCACAGGGACTGAAACTTGTACGTTTCCTGAAACTAGGTAGAAATAGAACTAGCCTAAGATGCAATCTAAATCAAATATAAATTGATGAATAATGGTGAGAGATTAATGTAAAACTTAAGGAATTCAGAGGAAGGAAACTAGGGATTCAGAGGATCCACTTGTAGAGATCAGGGAGATCTTATGCCTGCTTCAAAAATTATGAAAATTAAACTGGACTTCTTCTGATATAATTTTAAAGAGATGAAAGGTATATGAATTAGAATGGATTCCATCACCAAACATGCCCAGGAGACAAAGTTGACAAAAGAATTAAACTAATTACCAACCAATCAACATGCTATGAAGGTCAGGAAGGGTATGATCATCCAACCATGCCCAGGAGACGATGGTGAACAACAGGGCTTCTTGACGTCATAAACATCCAAGAAAAAGAAAAAGAAATACTCAAAGTCGTTGCAGACCCATTGTAATTTCAGTCACAACAGACCATTAAAGATTAAGAAAAAAAACATTTCATTAATAATCAATACAAATCAACTTCAGTTCAGGAATTTAAATGAAAAGCAGGAAATAATATCTCCCATCTCGCTACAAGCTTCACCTCTTAGCTCTAGCTAAGAGGTTCAGCCAAGAATGGACATGCTTAGGCTGAATCCAACATAAACAAGAGAAGAAGAAGAAAAGAAAAAGCGAAAACCAAGCCTGCCAACGTTGCTCATGTGCAGCTCTCCATCCGTCAGACCAAGCCAACTCCCCGGCTTCCAATCCTCCTGTTTTGTCTTTATAACTGCATGGAAGGTTGGTCGGATGGTTCTTCCCACAAGGAAACAGCCCGTGGATAGCTATAATCGGCTGGATTTCCGCACGGCAGGCGGAGTCGATGTGAACATCTTTACGCAGCTGGTCTGCGTTTGGAACAGAATCTTCAGTTACAGGAGCTGTCAAATGCAAGATCCGAGCCATTCAGTTGCCTTGGCTCTGATTAGTCCCACCGTGGGAACAGTTTGTACCGTCCAGATGGACATACCAATCAACGGAGAAGAGCCTCAACGATCCGGAACGTCCGGAACTTGCGGCCGCACAATCCTTGCATAACACTTTACGCTGTTGAAGTCGGTGGGCCCCTGATTAACGTCAAATGAAAAATCCAGTCCGTCCACTGGATTGTGCACGGAAAACTAGTCAGACATGACCGTTTCTACTCTGGTTTGGTGCAACCAATCAGGATTTTAATTGTACCGTCTATTCTTGCGTTTACATGAGATTTGCCTGTGTGGGCATGCATTGAAGCAAAAGGATATCTTGGCTGGGGTCATCCCCATCCCCTGGAGCCTGTGAACGGTCTAGATGGACCATACAATCAACGGTGGTGGGCCACGGAAGGCCAGACGCACGAACGCACGTCCCTGCGTAAACAGGGACTGCGTAATTCTTACGCTGTGATGATGGCGGGCCCCATTCGCTGTCGATTTAGTAAATCCACGCCGTCCAATGATTTCATCTCGAAAAATCGGTCGGACGTGATCAGTTTTGGGTCTGTTTCAGTGTGGCCCACGTTATCTTTCAAGTCGCCGTCCGTTTTCTGTTTGGACGATCGAAAACCAATCTCCGATTATATTGTAAAATTTCTCCACCTAGGCCTGAGTGGCATGGGCCATATAAATCTCATGGATGGTTCGGATTGGACCTTTTATGCACGGTGGTGGCCCACTGACGTCGACCGCGACCCCTGTTGTGGAGCAAAAGACGGAGCTTTCCGTGTTTAAGCAGGAAATCAGGTTAGCTTCTGCTAACCTATCTCCCGATTCCGATGCGGCGCGGGCGTTGGTGTGCATGGTGTACATGCATCACGTACAGGGTCCACTGTGATGATTTTTCCAAATCCAATCCATCCATTCGTTTTGCCTCCCTGTTTAAGAGGTTGATACCAAAATTGAAGCATATCCTGTTATCAAGTGGGCCCCAAATTGGAGTTTAATGGGCTGATTTACCCGTTGGCCCATTTTCTGAGACCTTCAATGGCTGAAATTTAATATGTACGGTTAATTTATGGTCCTCAAGCCACGTATGGAGTTTCGAACTGATCAGATGGTGGGAACCCTATGATCTTGCATTCTGGACGCTTTTCAGGCCACTTGAGCTTCAATTTCTCGATTTTCTTGGATCCCTGACGTGCAAATCTGTCGATCTTGGTCTCCTAGGGTCCGTCGCTTGCCTTGGTGATTTCAGACCATTAAATCCATGCTTTTAGTACCCTTTTCCACTCCAGGCTCGTGAATACGCCCTGCATCACAAACATGATTAAATCAGGCCGTTAAACAGTACTATGTTTGTAAATCCTGACAATAACGGGGGTCTGATATGTAATATTCGACCCTCAACACTAGTTGAGGAGGTTACCATTAAACATACTAATATTAGAGTCTCATTAGTCAGAGATGGTGGTATGGGAGATGGTGATATGGGACACTATGCCTAAGCTATTGGCTTATGTAAGGTGATGAGCCCCCATAGTGACCTTTAATTTGAGTTTTCTTAAATTGGTTGTTTGCAATTGAAATAATAACAATTGGACTAATCATGCATTCATGGCATATAGGCTTTACTTGGTAGTCGATGTAAGAAATAGGATTCTTGGGTCACTATGGGTTGTACCATAAAGTACTTTACTAAGTAATCCATAGTTATCACCACATGCATTCAAACTACTATGGGCTGTCCTTTTCGAATAGACTTTTTTGAGTGTCTAGTTCTCCTAGGGCATATCCTAGAATACTTTTTCGGGAGACTAGTTCGCCTTGGGTGTCCTTGTTACATGGTCTTTTCCAGGTGGCTAATCCTCATTGGGTAATTTTGTTAGTTGAATGTGCATCCCCAGGTCTGTAAGCATGTGTATGCATTTATACAGTTAAACAAGATTTTTCGAATGTTTCGTACGATGTGAACTGCTATTTCTACTTAAACCATATCTAACTAATGTAACAATATATAATCTTGAGGGGAATTCACACTAAGCTGACCACTTATTCTTTAAATATATATTTGTATAGGTGGTACCGGTGGTTTAGATGATACTTATGTTCAAATTGATGAGAGCAAGGTACAAATATAAGGGATGTGTGGTTGTATCTACCCAATAAAAGTTGTGTGATCTTGCAAGTCAAGTCTAACAGTATTTTATTCCTTTTCATGTGTTAAATTATTTCATTTCTATATTTGTTAGCATTAAGACATTAGTTTGTATAAGCCCCATGGGTAGCCGCTCGTATATTCTAAATGTATATGCAAACTTTCCTTTATGTTTGATTTGTTTTTCTTATGCTACACACACACACATGAAATTTATGTTATCTTTAAAGGTTAATACTCGGGTTTTCAGAAAATGAGTATTAAACTCAGGTTATAAGAACTGGGGCGTTACAAGATGGTATTAGAGTGTACTTTAGACAAACAAAACCTTGAGGAAATGAACTTATACAAACCAATTATATCTCAAGTTAGGATGTTAAAGTTAGAGATTTGGACCTAAGTGAATCTCCCATAAACTTAGAGAAATTTGAGGAATATAGAATTTCATGTATATAAAAAAAAAATAAAGCCCAAAAGAAGTGTGAACATAGCTCCAAGTAGAAATTGTTGGGGAGCCACAGAAGGACACGGAGATGAATCAAGTAAAGTACCACCAATCACACCACAACAAAGTCCAAACAAAAACAATCTGAATTTTATATGGAAAAACCCTTTCGAGAAAAAACTACGACACAAAGCGACGAGTAATGCACTATGAAAGCATAATGCATGTTTGGTCCTCATCTTCATCATTTCATCCATATCCAATATTAATTTGTAAATTAATCTATTTAAGTTCCTAATGTGGGCTTCAACATCAGTCCCCTCAGCATTCTTCAAATTGAACAATTAAAGTTTCAAGTACAAATGATTTTCAAGAGATTTCTTCGCATAAATGTTTTCTAGTTTCGCCCATGTACTTGCTACTATTTTCTCTCTCATGCGATTATATATGACCTCGTCGTTAAGCACAATTGGATATATGTTCTCGCTTTCTTATCCATGTTGTTCCATTTATCAAATGTCATAGATTTCGGTCATTTTTCAAGGAGAGCATCACATGAAAAAATCCTTTTGAAAAAAAAAAAAAAAACCATGGTACAAAGTTATGAGTAATACACTAAGAAAGCAAAAATTACAAGAGATAGAGATTACCAATTCAAACAAGCCTCAAATCTACTCTACAAGCCCAAACTATGCCCTTAAAACCCTTAAGAACAAATTAGAAATCCTGGTTGGTTTGTGGTAAGTCTTCCCTTGGAGGTTCGATGCCCGAGTTGGCTTTGGGTTTTGTTGTTTGGGATCATAACAACAGAATGTGTTCAAAGGTTAAAATTTTTAGGTGGGATGGTTGGGCAGATATGGCCTACTTGTTTTAGTGGAATAGGCTGTTGGTTGGTTTGTATAGGTGGAAACTTTTTTTTTTCAAAAAGGGTTAAGTGTGTATATATATATTCCCAAAAAGAGGTACAGCAAAAAATTAGGCCCCCTGGGAAAGAAAAGCTCCCAAAGAAGCCAATCCTATCCATTTACAGACATAACGACCCCACCACTTATGGATAACTTCAGGCCTCTTTAACGGAGCCCAGACCTATCTTATATAACATATACAGACCCCTGATACACAACGGCAGGTCCCTAGATGTAGGGAACCTTGAATGGGTTTGATTCAACGCACCCGCCTTAGCCAGTGCATCAGCAGGACCGTTACCCTCTCTCGGGACGAGCGAAATCGAAAAGGAACTCCTATTCTTCAATCTGGTGATCCTTGCCCACCAGTGTCTCCACTTCCAAGCTGTAGAGTATTTCCCATTGAAAGCATCCACCACACATTTCAAGTCGGATTCCAGCACAACCTAGCTATATCCAAAATCCACGCAAAGTAACATAGCATCATAAAGCACCCAGAGTTCTGCTCTGTTGTTTGTACTTGCCCCGTAGCCAGATGAGAATGCGAATAAGAAATCACCGGAGGCCCATATCCACGCCGTCAACATTCATCTTCACCCACCCTGTGTCTGGCCTGGACCATTTGACAATCTGCAGCAATTTCAATTTGGCAGGACAGGCCGGGATCCCCACGCAATGGAAAAGGGAGTGCTCGGAACGACAGCTGGGCCTAGGGCCAGGGAGACCTGTAGAAAGCTTCGACAACCACCACTTGATACGGTCCACAACCATGTGCACTCTTGGGCTGGTCCCTTCAAAACGAGCAGCGTTCCTAGCATTCCAAAGTTCCCATAAGATCAAACAGGGAACAAAACGTCGTAAGTGAGGCGAACTGTCACACGAGGGCTGGACTTTCCACCATGAGCCAAGCCTCTCGGAAATGGAATTCTGAGGAGGAATATGGAGGTTGAAAAGAACATTAAAAGCAAACCAAACACCTTCTGCTAAAGTCCCACTAATGAAAAGATGGGAAAGGGATTCTGTTTGGGGGGGTTTGAACTAGATCAGACTCACAACAGATACACTTTAATGTAATGCTGACGCCCCTGCTCTGAATCCTGTCATACACTTTAATGCAATGCTAACGCCCCTGCTCTGGATCCTGTCATCCACTAGAGTTGTTCCCTGAATTAATCTCCAGATGAAAATTGAAATTTTTAGGGGGAGATTGGCAGGGAGGGTGGCCGCAATTGGCTATGGGAATTAAAGAAGGTCAAGGAGTGGAGGAGTCGGAATTGTCTCCTTACTGATGGTAAGTGAGGTGGCGTCGTCCTAGTAGTTATTTCTGCCTATTGAGGGGCTGTTTGGCATGTGTTTTTTTCCTCATTTTCTTCTTTTCTCCTTTTCGGTTTCTTATTAGCATATATGATAGGTGAGGCTCGATGTTTTGTGTGGAGCCCACCGAAAGTGTACCTTGTACATCGTCTGTTCTTTTAACAAAGTTACAGGGGCATGACCCTCTTTTTGAAAAAAAATAGAAATCCTATAATGCCTCTCATCCTTCCCGAATCCTGATTACGCCCGATATATATAGTCCCATATAGTATCACAATCAGAATAAGAAACAAATCCCGCACTTATGCAATTTTGTGTGCACTTGATGGAACCTTTGATGAGACTTCGATGTCATCGAAGATTTAGCGATGATATTGTGTAAAACACCAAAACATTCCAGCAACAAAACATGAATTTTTAAAAATTTTCTGATGACATGAAACATTTATTGATGGAATCGACATCTACTCGGTAGCATCGAGCGGTCTATCAATGGCTAACAAATTTAAGACATTAACAGCATAAATAGATTGTGGTGTACAATCAAAGATTTATGTATATGTGTCACACGTTGGGGTCATCCACATTTGGTGGTGCAAAAGTGCAGGAGAAAAAATGGATGCACCAATGGTACATACTCAGGATGCACACGTGGCCCATCTTATCAACCGACAAGCATAAGTGTTGGACCAATGACATGTTCATGATGATTGTAATAATGTAGATAGAGCAAGTCCATATTTAGTAAAGCTCCGTCTGAAAAGCCCTCATATAGGTAAAGAAACTATAAACAACCCTGTGATAATATATGGATTCCAAGCCCCACATACCCAAGATTTAAAGAATCATCCAAACTGGTACATATGTTGCTAGTGATATTCAAATTCTTCGATTATGGAATTGATTGTCCATGTTAAAGTGCTCTTGACAGTTCAACAAACCACATACACCAATAAAAGGCGGGAATGAAAATATTCAAATTCTTTGATTATGGAATTGATTGTCCATGTTAAAGTGCACTTCATAGTTCATATCAAACCATATACAACAAAAAATTCTTCCACCCCATGAAATTTCATGAATCTTGAGACCTATTACATATATTTCAGGAATCTTGGATAGCGTCTCAATTTCCATTCAACCAACATTGTTACATCCCATTGATTACACCCCATTGTAGCTCTTGAAGCGAAACAATCATTTCCACTTGAACCACTAATTAAGATGGTCTAATTCTTTTTCCGACCACACCTTGCTTGAACTGCAAGAGTCTTGGAAATCCCCGAGCATGTGTGCCCACCAAACGTATCGTGCATAACTGGTATAGTGCAGCTAGTCTTCCCCAAGCAAGCCTGATTGTAGTCCATAAAAGAAGCAATGTAATCTTCATGCTGAGTTGCAGACACTTTTGATCTTGAAGAAAACAATAATACACACACATATGTAAGTGCAACAAAGAAATGAAGAAATACCTTCTCGACAACACTCTTAGTTCCTGGGTAATTGCAAGTTCCCATGGTGTAGTTCCCACAGATACCGAGCGGATCACCAAAGCTTGCAAATTGTATTGATTTGATGATCTTGTGGTTAGGGCATTTCAAGTGAGCATGTGGTTTCATCATTTCTGCAACCGCTTTAATCTTACCATGCTTCCTTTCCCATGACTTCACATGTGGAGTGTGAAATTCAGAGATGTAGCTGCAGATTGTATCTCTATTTATAGTCACAATGGTTATCTGTTCTGGGTTTCCTCCAGTTTCCTCAAAGAGAACAAGAAGGTTTCCGATTGGCTTCAGGAATGCTCTCGGGACGTGATACCTGAAACACACACAAATAATCTTTAGATGAACTTCTTCTGTTTTTCCATGGTCATGGAACATCTTGAATTATATGGAAAAGTGACTGAGATAAAATAGTTGATTTGAATTGAAATTCCCTTGTTTCAGCTTCATAATGAAACATTTAATTATGTATATTGTTCTCTTTTTCTTTTTCTTTTTTCTTTTTTCTTTTCTCTTTTTTCTTTTTTTAACTCAAGAGTTGGATGTACAATGTTTAAGAAAAATAAATAAATCAAGTCACTCTTCAAGTTGATTTGAATGACTCTTCAATTTGTGTGACCTGGATGACATCAAATGGAGTTGGGTTTTTTTATTTTTAAACAACCACAAAGCTTGTTTACGTGTTTGGACACTAGAGAATAAAAACATATGTATTTTCTGATCATGGTTAGATGATGCCTTGTTGAGATGTGGAGCCACATCTGGAGGCCGCTCGACCAGTCGAGTGCCCTGCTCGACCGGTCGAGGGCTGGCTCGACTCAAAGTCCAGCGAGCACCAGGTTTTGGGTTCCGAGGTGCTCGATCGGTCAAGACCCATGCTCGACCAGTCGAGGGTCCGCTTGACCAGTCAAGCAGCCTGCTAAATCAGTCGAGGTTACACAAATTTGTTTCCGGATTTGATGCGGACTGCGGATTTTTGAGTCAGTTTTCGTAAAAGTGCGAAAGGGAAGTTGCCTAAACTATAAATAGGGGTCCCTAGGGCTTTTCTAGGGTATGGGAAATAATTATAAGGTGTGGACAAAGGATTTTCTCTGTACTTCCAAGGGAGAGGTTAATATATTGCCTTATAATTTTTATTTTTCTTCATAGTGGAAGTTTACATCCATAATTTTTTACCCTTGTTGGGGTTTTTCCACGTATATCTTGTCTTATGGTTTCTTTGGAATGCTTTGATTTTATTTCTAGTCTATATTTCTTCTTGTTTATCGTTTGTGGGTGAGACTGGAGATTGGATCTCGGTTCACTGCGTTGTTAGCCTGCTGCGTAACAACTGGTATCAGAGCTATTGGTTTAGTTCTATTGAGAGCGATGACAGAAGAAGAGAAGACTAGAATTGAGAAGTTTGATGATTCAAACTTTGCCTTCTAAAAGATGCAGATGGAGGATTATCTATATCAGAAGGACCTCTATATTCCTCTAGGAGGAAAAGAGAAGAAACCAGAAAAGATGACAGATGATGAATGATTTTTATTGGATCAGAAGGCTTTAGGAACAATCTGACTATCTTTATCTAAGAGCGTCACCATCAATATATCCAAGGTGAAAACCACAAAAGAATTAATGAAAGCCCTAGCCACCATGTATGAAAAACTCTCAACGTCCAACAAAGTTCATCTTATGAAACAATTATTCAACATGAAGATGTCAGATGGTGGGAGCGTAGCTGAACATCTAAACGAGTTCAATACAGTCACAAGCCAATTGGAATCCGTTGACATTGTTTTTGAGGATGAGGTCAGGGCGTTATTGATCTTGTCTAGTTTGGCAGACCGTTGGGATGGTTTGGTGATTGCTGTGAGCAATTCTTCAAGGTCGACAAAGCTGAAATTTGATGATGTGATCGGTCTAATTCTCAACGAAGAATCTAAAAGAAAGGCATAAGGAGTTTCAGGGGATTCAGGGAATGCTCTAAACATTGAAGGAAGAGGAAGATCGTTGAACAAAGGAGGCAATAAACACGAATGTTCTAAGTCGAAGAAGAAGTCCAAGAGACCGAAAGATAAAGATGGGTGTTGACATTATGGTAAGAAAGGGACACATGAAACGTGATTGTAAGGCGCTCAAAAAAGAAGAAGGAAGCTCTTAAGGTGGAAAAGATTCAGTGAATCTATCTGAGGAGAGTAACACAGAGGTGTTAATCTTGTCTCTTGATATGAGGAATGAGTCATGGGTTATAGACTCGGGTGCTTCATTTCATGCCACTTCGTGTAAGGAAGTTTTGCGTAATTATGTATCAGGTGACTTCGGGAGAGTCTACCTGAGTGATGATGAGTCGTGCAGTATCATTAGAAAGGGAGACGTTCATATAGATCAGAAAGACGGAACGGCTTTGAAATTGAAGGATGTCAGACATGTACTGAGTTTGAGACGGAATTTGATTTCAGTGGGGCAGTTGGCCGATACCGAATATGTGACGACATTCACCAGTGATTCCTAGAAGATCACAAAAGATACCTTGGTGATATCTCGAGGTAAAAAGGAAGGTACTTTGTACGTGACTTCAAGATCGTATAATTTACTTACAGTCGCATCAACTAGAGTGAATGGGCAGTTATAACATCAGAGGTTGGGACGACATATGAGTGAGAAATGGATGAAAGTGTTATTGTCAAAAGGGAAGCTACCAGAGCTGAAGTCTAATGACTTGGAATTCTGCAAGGACTGCGTGTATGGCAAGCAGAAGAGGGTAAGTTTCAAGAAGATGGAACGCGCTCCAAAGACGCATCTGTTGGAGCTTGTACATACTAATGTGTGGGGACCAGCACAAGTATTATCTCTTGGTGGCTCACGTTACTTTGTTTCTTTTATTGATAATGCTAGTAGAAAACTGTGAGTCTATTTCTTAAAGCATAAATTTGATATATTTGATGTATTTAAAAAGTGAAAAGCTATAGTAGAAAATGAGACAGGTAAAATAGTAAAATGTCTCAGATCTGATAATGGGAGAGAGTACTGTGATAAGAGGTTTGAGAAGTATTATGCAACAAATGGAATCAAACGTCAGAAAATGAATCGAGGGACACCACAGCAGAATGGTGTAACTGAGCGCATTAACGAGACCATCCTTATGCATGCCAGGAGCATAATGTTACATGCAGGATTGCCCAAGACCTTTTGGGCAGATGCTGTGAATACTGCCGCATATCTCATTAATAGAAATCCCTCACCACCATTGGATGGTGGGCTACCAGAAGAAACGTGGACTGGGAAAGAAGTGAACCTTGCACATCTCAGAGTGTTCGGTTGCACTTCATATATTCATATTGATGCAGAGCACATAAACAAGCTGGATGCAAAATCCATGAGGTGTACGTTTATAGGCTACGAACAGCATGATTTTGGCTACAGATTTTGGGATGCAGAAAACAGAAAAATCATCAAAAACAAGAACGCAGTCTTTAACGAAAAAGTGATGCATAAGGACAGTGTGCAAGAAAATAAGGCCGAGGAGAAAGAATTCGTAGAGTTGGAAGAGTTACCGGACACGGGTGTTACAATGCCATAGGATGATCATGCACAGGAGCATTATGAGGCAAAGCCACAAACACTGGTTGTAAGGAGGTCTACTCGGGAGAGGAAACCCACGGTCCAATACTCACCCTCCTTACATTATCTATTGCTAACAGATAATGGTGAACCAGAGTGTTTTGAAGAAGCGTTACAGTCAGATACACGGGTTAAGTGGGAGCAGGCCATGGATGATGAGATGGACTCTCTTTAGTCTAATCATATATGGGAGCTAGTCACTCTTCCCAAGGGTAAGAAAGTTCTTCATAACAAGTGGGTTTACAGACTGAAGGAGGAGCATGATGGTTCGAAACAGTACAAGGCTAGACTGGTTGTGAAAGGGTTTCAACAAAAGGCAGGTATCGATTTCACTGAAATATTTTCACCTGTGGTGAAAATGTCTACGATTCGCATGGTCTTGAGTATAGTGGCTACAGAGGACTTACATCTAGAGTAGCTAGATGTTAAGACAGCTTTTCTTCATGGGGACCTTGAAGAAGAGATATATATATATGCATCAGCCGACAGGATACGTGGCACCAGGAACGGAGAACAAAGTATGCAAACTAAAGCAAGCCCCGAGGCCGTGGTACAAGAAGTTCGACAGTTTCATGTCGGGAAATGGTTTTAGGAGATGTCATGCAGACTACTGTTGTTATTTGAAGAAGTTTGATACATTGTACATCATCCTTCTTCTGTACGTGGATAATATGCTTGTGGCCGGTTCAAGCATGAAGGACATCTCATATTTCAAAAGACAACTGTTTAGAGAATTTTTCATGAAGGATTTAGGAGTTGCAAAATAAATCTTAGGCATGAGGATAAAGCATGACAGGAAAAATAAGAAACTAGTTTTTGTCACAAGTAGAGTACATAGCCAAGGTACTTGATCGGTTCAATATGGGAGGTGATAAGTCGGTTAGCACTCCATTAGCCAACCACTTCAAGCTATCTAAGAAGCAAGGGGCAAAGACGCAGGAGGAACGGGACTATATGGCTAAAGTCCCATATGCGTCAGCTATTTGGAGTCTTATGTATGCTATGGTGAGCACGAGGCCAGACATTGCTCAAGTAGGGGAAGTTGTTAGCAGGTTCATGAACAACCCCGAGAAGGAACATTGGGAAACTGTGAAATGGATCCTCAGATACCTAGTAGGTACTGTGGATATAGGACTATACTATGGTGGATCAGAAATCAAACTATAATGCTACGTAGATTCAATTTTGGCAGGAGATATCGACAGCAGAAGAAGCACTACAGGTTATGTCTTTACTTTGGGTAGTGTTGCAGTCAGTTGGGTCTCTCAGTTACAGAAGATAGTATCTATCAGTACAACGGAAGCAGAATATGTTGCAGTTACAGAAGTGTGCAAGGAGATGGTGTGGATGCAAGGTTTCATGGAAGAGTTGGGTAAGAAGTAAGCAGATTACAAGTTGTACAGTGACAGTCAGAGTGCAATACACTTGGCTAAGAATTCAGTCTTTCATTCAAGGACCAAGCATATTGCCATCAGATATCACTTCATACGTTCGGTACTGGAAGATGGATCAATTGCTCTGGAAAAGATTCATTCAAGTAAGAATCCTGCAGATATGCTGACCAAGGCGACCACACGAGAGAAGCTAAAGCTCTATTCAACTTTGATTGGTCTTCAGGCTTGAAGACGGGGAGGTGATGCACTCTGGATGTAGAAGACGAAGGTTTATGGTGATGTGTCTCCAAGTAGGAGATTGTTAAGATGTGGAGCCACATCTGGGGGCCAATCGACCAGTCGAGTGCCCTGCTCAACCAGTCGAGTGGCCCACTCGACCAGTCTAAGGCTGGCTCGACTCAAAGTCCAGCGAGTATCAAGTTTGAAGTTCCGAGGTGCTCGACCGGTCGAGGCCCATGCTTGACCAGTCGAGGTTACACAGATTCGTTTCCGGATTTGATGCGGACTGCGAATTTTTTAGTCAGTTTTCACAGATGTGCGAAAGGAAAGTTGCCTAAACTATAAATAGGTGCCCTTAGGGCTTTTCTAGGGTATGAAAAATAATTATAAGGTGTGTGCAAAAGGTTTTCTCTATACTTCCAAGGGAGAGGTTAGTATATTGCCTTGTAATCTTCGTTTTTCTTCATAGTAAAAGTTTACATCCGTGGTTTTTTACCCTTGTTGGAGTTTTTCCATGTATATCTTGTCTTGTGGTTTGTTTGGAATGCTTTGATTCTATTTTTAATCTATATTTCTTCTTGTTTATCATTTGTGGGTGAGATCGGAGATTAGATCTCAGTTCACTGCATTGTTGGCGTGCTGCGCAACATGCCTTACTGATACTTACATCGATTGAGAAGGCTTCCCCAAAGGACTGAGGTAGGATACCCAGTAACGGCCGATGTTTTCACCATTGACCCAAGCCTGTCCTTTTCCCATGCTGCTTAGGTCTAGAGCGACGGGTTCGTTTCCGTGAGGAGCATCAAAGTATCTCTGTAACAAAAATGTAAATGGAGTAGTTCAAATCATTTACTGAAGCTTTCCAGATAGTGTAGTTAAAATGTACATCTTTGGCAGTGTAGAGATTAAGATTACACAAAGAATGATATTGATTACAATCAAGAGCATTTGGATGTGAGAAATCTTTGGAAGTGTGTACTATAGTTTGAAATATTGAAGTGTTTTTGCTTTAGGAAGAATAAGAGATTAATGTAGTATGTTTATGTACCTTGTACCATGTAAGTGGCTTGCCTTCAGATCCCTTGGAGTTGGACCAGCCGACCCTGTGAGACCCATGCTGCTTATAGATACGAAGGGATTCTCCCGCCACTCCAGCCTGCACAACAGGCATTAGACACAAGGGATTTTTACCCAAAAAATTCAACGAATTTTGTGGTCGAGTTCTCTAAACACCGTCGTTTTATTTATTTATTTATTTTTGTTGTCTTTTGTTTGTGTTTTGTTATCTTTTAAATGGGTTCTACTCGTGACCAGAAACAGGATTAGAGCTAGAAAAGGGAATAAGAAATCAATCTCCAGATTTCTGTTTGGTTGAGATGATCATTACCTTATGTCCCCACTCATTTGTAGACAGATCCAAGGTTCCAGTGTTCAGACCTTTAATTATTACAGAATGAACACCTGCCATTCTATGCTCTAAGTATACTCCGCTATCCTTCAATAAGAAAGAGAAACATACTTGTTAGAAAGAAAGAAAATAAAAATTCAAAAGGCACAACTTTCTATTAGATGTTCAAATTCTCTACCGGTAGTCCAACCGTCATGCCTAGAAGGGAAATTCGATTGGTTCCAGCTTTTAGATTTATGGCTTTCTTGAATGCAAAGCTTTTTTCTATTTTATCTCCATGCCCTGATCCTGAAATCCAACAAGCAAATGCGCATAACATGGAATTGAACCAATCAATTCAACAATTATAAATACATGACATTTAAAGTCCCAAGTTCTTAAAATTTCAAAAACTAACCCATATGGAATGTTAGTGATTTTTATTAATGCAGTACTTCATGAAAAGTGGTCAAGGATTTCAGCTTCAACCACGATTTACAAACCTAACGAATCCAAAAAAAAAGAGAATACATACCAACATAAATATTATTTATAAATGCGTGCATCACATGTCCAAGTGATGCGACCTCAATTACTGGACTAATGTCATGCCGCATAGGTAAGTCGCCTCTCTCCAGCTCCAAACTGCAAATATGTGCCAATACGCATCATAAGATGGAGAAAGCCAAATGAGTTGATCATTGCAGTGTCCAAATGAGAAAACCATCTTACAAATAATCCTGAAACTATTCAAATTTTCGAGATATGATTCTCAAGGCAAGTTTCATTTATAGGGTTTATGAACTCGTGTTGACCAACCATTTCTCGATCTTTGGCTCCCAAGCATTGGTAATGCAATGTGCTTACCTTGTGGTATACCAGAGGTAATCTGTTCTATCCTTAGTCAAGTTCATGAGTTCTAATGGGGCCATTGATCTAATATAAGTGTCGCTGATTCTTGGGATCTTCTCTTGATGCATTTTCCACTCCCTATCCCTGTGAGATTCCTTCACTGGATGATAGCCCCTTGCATTGTGTTGTGAAGTTATCTGTTTGGATGCAACCAACAGGGTTACCATATGTTAAATTGAGACAATATGCCATATATAGTAATAGCTTCTATGCTAATAATTTACGTGTTGGACATGGTAAAAGACCCACGTGTTGGACATGGTAAAAGACCCATTTGAGGTCTCTAGTAAAAACAGGTTTCATTCGGCAAGTGTAAATGAATGAGGGAATTTTATGAAATTAATAGAATGTGTCAGGCAATTAGCAGGCCATGAGCTATTGTATACCCAATAATTCCAGTGTTTTCCTGAATCTGAATTTTTTATTTTTTATTTTTTTCCCTGTAATGTTTTTTAACAGTGTTTGAGAAAACAAGTGGTAGAGATTGCAAATTACCCTTTGAGTGTTGAAGACCAGAGTCTTGCAATCAGGGAGAATACTGATCGACCGCGAGGGTAGATAAAATTCAACACCTCTGAAAGTTGCAGTTGCAGCTACTCTAGTATCATTGTTGGTGAGGAAGGCAGCACACACACTAGTTCCTGGCTTCTCATAAACAAGGGCCTCTAGATCCTTCCCCATTGTGTGAACAGTGGGAAGCCCCCAAAGCAAAGCCTTCCTGCAAAGTCTCAGAGCAGAGTGCAAGTCCCTGAGGTGACCCCACTTGGGTTCCTTCTGAAAACCATATTCGTCGAGAGGAGCTTCATCATAATAGCGAGTTGTTACAAATGAGGAAGCTGTTCTGCCAAAGTTCGTTCCACCATGATACATGTAGTAGTTTACGAGCGTGCCATTCTTGGAGAAGAAGCGAGCAACTGAGAATGCAAGATCTTCAGCTGATCTCTGAGATGGTGGGTCACCAAACACTCTGTACTGAGCAGTCCAGTTCTCAGTCCATAACACAGGCTTATTTGGTCGATTCGGGCCAACAAAAGTATCTCCACAGTTCCTTCCATTGCATGAGTTGATCTTCACACTCACAAAGAAAAAAGGAAAAAAAACATTTTTAGGCCATAGAACCCTCTGATTGTTTGTACCTTGTAAGAAAGAAGGTGAAGATAGTAGACTGACCACTGGATCAGGGGCATCATTTTGCTTACACATCACCCATGGCACTCCTGTCTTTAGCCCAACCGCCATGTTTCCGGCCCATTGAACATAAGATTTTCCCTTCTCCTTAAATGCAAGCTCGATCATGTTATATTCATTTTCGATCTGGACCCACCAAAGAATATTAAGGTGAGATTAACAGGATTAAGCAAGACCATACTTTCAATTTGGAGGATGGAAATTACAAAGGAATTAAACCTGTGATAGGATAATAGGACCGCCCTGAGATGCATATAACTTCTCTCTCTTCATCATGTTCACAATCATCTTTGTAAACTTCTCCATATGATACTGAATATTGAAAATTTTCAATAAGAGGTCATTGAATGTGCATGTAAGCTTACGTATTCATTTCATATCAATAACGGAAAATAAGAATCATGGGGAAGAAACCACCTTGAATGGTGGATTATCGGTACGGAAGGTAATGTTCTCCACCTCTTTTAGCCAGTAAGGGAATCCTCTAGTGCGCATCCGACAATATTAGAACAATTTAATAAAAGTAAGCTTTTTTTCAATGAAAAACAACTGATTTGAAGTGAAAACAATCATATGATTAGAAGGAAAATAATGGATACCCAAAGTTCCATTCAGCCTCGATGAAGGGACCGATCCTGAGGGTCACATACAAGCCTTGCTGCCATACCGTCTTGATGAATTTCACCAGATCATTCCTTCCAACAAAATTGAACTGCAATTTCAACAACTCAGATCAATCACTCCTGATACTATACATTGGTTGTGTTTGGAGGTGCTGCCAAGAATCTAATTTCTGTTGCATATCTCAGTTGGGTGATTTCAGTTTGAAGCTAAACACACGTGTGGTTGTATGTTTCTTTTGTTAGAATACTATCAAAATCCTTTAAAATCAGTCGAGCTATACCTGGCCTTGAACAGGCTCATGAACATTCCAGAAGACGTAGGTCTGGATGACGTTGAGCCCTCCATGCTTTGCTTTTGCAATGATTTGTGGCCATGTCTAACAAAAATCCAACCCCACATCTTCAATAATCAAATTCATAGGCATAAAGAAAATAAAGATTGAAAACAGCTTAATTATCCAATTCAATACCTCAGGAGTGCTACGTGGATAATGAACGGAACCTGAGAAGAGAAGCTCCCTTCGTCCGTTAATGATCAATGACCTTCCGTCATAAGTCACGCCCTTGGTCACTTTCTTGTGGGCTAATGCAGTCGCAGAAAGAACTACCAAGCAAAGGAACTTGAGAAGAACTGCGCCGCATCGTGACCTCAACATTGCTGAAAGAACTGAAAATTGTGAAATGGGTTGTCTTCTTTTTTGAAATTTCTATTTGATTTTGAAGTGCTTTTGTTTTTCTTTCTTCTGTTTTCCTTCTTCTCTCCGACGATGAAATGATCAAAGACAATGAAGTCGTGGTTGTTACGGTTGCTGTTGGAGAGAGAGGGAGAAATGGCGGTTTGTACGGGTAGTAGGGGGAGGAAAGCTGAGACGGGTGGAGAAGACGGCGGGTTTATGGGCTTTTATAGTCATGCATGTCCTGAAGAGTGTGGGAAAGGTAGTTACGTAGGTAGAGAGAGTTTCGGTGCTGTTTCTCTCTCTCGCTCTCATGTGGCTGGCTGAGCAGTGCGGACGCGGATTGCGTACTACCCCCGCCCTTCCCTAGCTCCGAACGGGCATTTCTGTGGGCGGGCCCACCGTGATGTATCTGTACATCCAAACTGTCTATCCCTTTTCTCAGATTATTTTAAGGCATCAAAACAGAAATGAGGCAGATCCAACGAACAAATGGACCACACCACATCAGATTATTTTAAGGCATCAAAACAAAAACGGGCGGGGGTAGTACGCAATCCGCGTCGGAGCAGTGCATGAGTGGGAATGGCTGGATTCCCTAACCGCACCACAGCCATGTTGGGCTGTAGCGGTCAAAAGCTGTTTGGGTCCTGTCCCTGCTGGACGGACTAAGTCCAGCAGTGGACCTTTGGGGTCCATCATGATGTATGGGTTTTATCTATGCTGTCAATCCATATTTTCTCATCGTTTTAGGGTACTACACTGAAAATGAGGCAGATCCAACGCTCATGTAGACCACCCACGAGAAGCAGCAATGATGATGACCCATTACTGTTGAAATCTTCTTAGGGCAGACCATAATGTTATTTTCCGTAACCTGTTCATAAGAGCACATAGAAAGGGAAAACAAAACATCAGCTTGATCAAAACTTTTGCCACTGTGTGGTCTACTAGAGCATTGAATCTGCCTCATTTTTTGTGCTCCTGTACTAAATTGATCTGAAAAATGAATGGCTGGCGTGGGTAAAACCATCAGGGTGGGGTCCACAGAGCCCCAAGTACGACTTGGTTGCGACCCCAACCAGCAATGTGGGTGAGACCCTGACATAGGGGCCCACCTCGATGTATGCATGTATATTCACTATGTGGCCCACCTTGATGTATGCATGTATATCCACTATGTTCATCAGTTTTTCCAACTTATTTTAAGACATGGTCCCGAAACTAAGTAGATGAAATTTCAGGTAGACTACACTTCAGGAAAGTGGTTATTGACCGTTAAAATCTTTTGGTGAGCCTCAAAAGTTTTGGATCAGGCCAATATTTGGTTTTTTTTTTTTTTTCATCCAGGTCTGTGTGAGGTTACCAACAGATTGGATGGTCAATAAACATTAAGTAGACGAAGTTTTTAACGATGAGCTTTCAATTACTACTGTTTCCCGTGGGCCCCATATGGTCAGTGTAACATCCACTAACCCGGATACCACCCAATCCGCCAGAGCTTTTAATATTTTTGCCCCGTAAGAGGCGGATTAATCACAGCAACGAACTGGTTACTGAACAGTGCTATGTGGACCATCATAATATATATGTTTTATCCACGCCATTCATTTATTTCTCCACTTATTTTAGGACATGAGCCCAAAAAAGTGAGACGATCCAAACCCCACGTGGACTACATCACAAGAAAACAGCACTTACCAGTAGAAACTTCGCACTCACCAGTAGAAACTTCCCAAGGCCCACTGTAATGTTTATTTACCATCCAACCAATGAAAATAAAATAAAATAATCAGTTTTATCCAAAACTTTTGTAGCCCCAGGACCATTTTAATGGTGGGTGTCCAATTACCACTGGTTCCTGTGGTTTGGTCTACATGAGATTTGAATTTGCCTATTTTTGTTGTTTGTACATTAACATTGTATGAAACAATGGACGGAGTTGATAAAACACATACATCACATACATCATGGTGGGTTCACATAGCACTGTGCAATAGCTACTGGCTATTGGAAGCATCAATAGGAAATCCAGACCATTGGTCCCTTGGTCCCCATATTGCACGGCCTCTGCTCCAAAGAACTCCCATCTAGCGATGTAGTCTGTTGGGATGCATCTGGCATTTATTTATTTTTTTTTATTTTTTTTATTTTTTTGATGCATCTGGCATTAACAGTCCATTTAGAACCTCTAATGATTGAAAGTTCAGGACTGGTTTATACAAAAAGTAGTGGATCAAAGATAGTTAATGGCGCAGCCATGAAAGCTCGCTATCAAAGACTAGGATCATTTTGTTCAGACTAAAGGTTGGGATCCTCACTTGTACAAACTCCAGAAACCCAAATGGCAGACCGTGAGGCGGGTGAAAGAGACACGGTGTCTCTCGTAAATGATGTGTTACAATTAATACTTGAGTGGAGAGACCTAAACTAGGTTTAGGTTTTCATTTCATGCTGATGGGACCTTAACCCATGCCACCCCTAGATTTTGGGTACCTAGCATATATTTTGGACCGAGATTCATTCCATGACTTATACACTAAGTGTACTTAAATTATATATATGATATGCTTATACAAAATTCACTTCACTTGTAATACTACTAGAAAATATAAGTTCCATTCATGCTCAACTATATCTTATAAATAAGAAATCAATCATCAATTCTTAACATTGTTAAGGATCTTTTCATTTAGGGTCTTATGCAATAAAATAAATTTTGTCCAACAAACTTCAAATAAAGAAATAGTAATTCAAAATTATCAAATGTAATTAAAATGATAATCATAACTGGACCAGGTTAGCAACTTCTTCCTCTATCAGGTAGGGCTACGTGTCCCTTAAAACCTTTTCTAACTTGGCTACAACCTCATGTTCTTGAACCACTGGCTTACCCTCAATAATATATGTACAGTTTTATATCAATACATATAAGTTGGCCAAGACTACTAAGAAATCCTGATGTAATTCTTTAAATCAGATTAAAATAAAATAACAACAATCATATACAATATAAATTCAAAGGAAAATGCAAATATCATATAATGTGTGAATGAATGAATGCATCAAGTAGGAATTTGGTCATTTGTTTGAGTTGAAACCCATCAACCCACATATGCCCCTTGATAGGCTTCTACCATTTAGTAGGCATAGAGAAGTCTCACATTTCATTACGTTTCTTATGACTCAATGTCCAAACATGTAAAGCACTTTCCTGATGCAATGCACTTAGATGTAAATTTATTAATATGTATTATATCCTCACTGTTCATTCATTTTGTAATATCATATTAGGGCATGTCCCCAGAAACGAGGAAGATTCAAAGCTCAAGTGAATCACACCACAAAAAACATTGGGATAATGATGCCCGACGTTGAAACCTTCCTATAGCCCACCAGGATATTTATTTGGCATCCAACTTGTTCATATGGTCAAACAAACCTAGATGAAGGGAAAACACAAATATTAGCTTGATCTAACATTTCCATGGACCCCAAAAAGTTTTCAATGGCTGGCATTAAATTCCTATTGTTGGTTGTGGTGTGGTTCATTTTCACTTTGGGACTACCTCACTTTTTGCCTTATACCATAAAATAACCACATCAGATGGATGGACAGTGTGGGGCCCATGAAACTGTCACATAAACATCTTCACGTCTGCCTATCTTGTGGGATCCGAAAGGATTATGATGATTTGACAATTGATAATATCCAATTACAATATATATATAATGATGTAAGTTTTCCTATACTATACATTACCATAATAGTCCACGGAAACAAAATGCGGAAATCATTCTCAAACACCATTGTGATCTCCTCCCATTTTCTTAAAATGTGGCAATCAAAAAGTCTGATTTCTCCAAAATATGCAAGAACCCGAATTAGCTGGCATAGAACACAATACCAAGGTCGGCACTATGTTGACATGGCAAAGTTTTGTGAGCCCATCATGATGTGTTATATCTATACCGGCCATCCATTTTGCATATCATTTTAGGGCATGAGCTCAATAATGCCCAAAAATGAGGTAGATACAATGCTCAAGCATACCACACCACAAAAAGCAACGGGACAATGAAGCCCATAGTAGAAATCTTCTCAGGGCCCACCATGATGTTTATTTGCCATCCAACCTATTGGTAATGTCACACATATGGGAGAAAACACAAATATCAGCTTGATCCAAAACTTTTGTTGACCCAAGAAGTTTTTAATAATAGGTGTTCAATCCCCAATGCTTTTTATGGTGTGGCCCACTTGAATCTCAAATTTGTCTTATTTTTGGGATTATGCCCTAAAATGATTTGGAAAAATGGATAGACATTGTGAATATAACACATGCATCACGGTGGAGCATAAGAACTTTGCCACATCAACAAACTGTGGGTTCAAAGCTATGCAACCGAAGTCCAAGATGCAACCTTGTGATCCAACCTTGTCAAGTTACATTTGCAAAAGAATCCAGAAATATGCATTAAACAAACAAGTTAGTTTCTTTTTGAATATTTAAAGCCTGCTAATTGTATAGTGTGCCAATTGTCCAATGTGACCTTCCCACCTAAGGGGAGCGGATTAGGTGAGACACCAAATCCATCGAGTTGGTGAATCCCTAAC
This sequence comes from Magnolia sinica, assembly GCF_029962835.1. Taxonomy (NCBI): domain Eukaryota; kingdom Viridiplantae; phylum Streptophyta; class Magnoliopsida; order Magnoliales; family Magnoliaceae; genus Magnolia; species Magnolia sinica. The sequence continues at coordinate 104,693,042 of NC_080578.1, read as the reverse complement.
TGTGGGGCCCACTGTGATGTATGTGACTACATCCATGCCATCTGTTAGTATTGAAAACTCATTTTAGGGCATGATCCAAAAAAATGAAACATTTCCAAATCCCATATGGGCAAGATGGCGCTGGAAAAGATGTAATGAGGAATAGAAGTTGTCTTCTTCAAATGCATAAGACATTGAATCCATGTGATAGTTTCTTGAATCCATGCAAATAAGAGAGAGAGAGAGAGAGAGAGATAAAACTTAAACATATTTTTATTAAATAATATCTAATATATGTCATTGACCACACGCACGTGTCGTGCCGTGCCGAGCCGATTCTGTATACGTGTGCGCGATGGGACGGGCTGGGGTGGGCGTGGGTGTACTCGCATGTGTGTGTGTGTGTGTATAAGTACTCATGAGACTTTATTTGCGATAGTGTACTTGCACTTGTGCCTTTCGAAATGGTGCTTAATGCACCACTTCAGAGTCTATATAAAGACTTTCGATTCATTTTTCTGAAAACGAAGAATCATTTCTCCTCTCCTCTTATAAAACTTTCTTTGTATTCTGATTTATGAATTTTGGTTGTTGAGTTCATTGTTGAGTTAACTCAGTACTTTCGGGTTAAACTGCAAGTAGTTTTGAGCCGCGTAGAGTAAATGCACCATTAGGACCGGATCATATTCGTCGTATCCTAGATGTCGATTGCTCTGGAAACCTATTGCACTTGAGACATTGTCAAGGGGAGTAAATTCGATTTCAAGCTAAATAAGTTACGTCATGCCTCGACTCAATTCAATAAATTTTCTTTCTCAATTTTTATTTTCTTTTTTTAGTTCTTGATTTTAAGTAGTCTATTCGATTCAACCAATATTCCAACATCATAAATAAATGAATTCAAATGGATTCTATTTCTAGAGATTTGTTTGATTTGCAAGAGTAAATCTTTTCATCTCACAGCTTCCAATTGAGCCTTGTGAGATGGGCTGAAGTGAAAATGAGCGTAATTACAGCCAGTGTGGATCATATGTGTTGAAAGCACTGAAAATTGGACGCGGATTAGCTACTTGCAGTAACGAGACTAGTTACTGAAGCGATGTCACCAACTCTCGTGGGCTCTCACCATGACGTATGTGTTGCATCCATGCCGTTCATGCATTGGGAGATATGAACCAAGAATGAAGCGGATCCAAAGCTCCAGAAAATCCCACTAAAAAAACAGTGGAGAGAGTGACAACCACTTTTTTGAAACCTTCCTACGTCCACCGTGATGTTTATTTGAGATCCAACCTGTTCATAAATAAATAAAACAAAGGGAAAACACAAATATCAGCTTGATCGAGAACTTCCTAAGCCTCTAAAAATTTTTAATGGTGGACGTCACTCTACTCATTTTTTTCTATGGTGGTGTCCACTCAAGCTTTGTATTGGACTCATTCTTTGGCTCATGCCTTAAAATGATCTCTCCAAATGGATGGACGGTGTGGATACAACAGATATATCATGGTGGGCCCACAAGACTTGGTGACCGACTTCAGTAGCTGAGTCTCGCTGCTAAACCCGCAATAACTAATCGACGTCCCTATACATTCCAGTGCCCGCGCTTCTCTTTGTCCACGTCACTACAGCTCACAAAATACAGGATAGTGCGTTCTACACAACACAACTTTTAACCTGTGTAGCTTCTCGAAGACCCACAATGAATTTTTTTTGTTAGATCCACACCGTCCATCAATTTTTTCAGATAATTTTAGATCACGAGTTAGGAAACGTGGTATATCCAAATCTCAAGTGGACCACATCACAAAAAACAGCGGGGATTGAACAAACTACCGTTGAAACCTTCCTAGGGCCAACAGTGCGGCTTATTTCCCATCCAACCTATTTATAAGGTCACCTATAACTGGATGAAGGTAAAACATAAATATTAGCTTGATACCAGCTTATGTAATTCCAAAAAGTTTTCAACACTAGCATCATTCCTATTGTTTCCTATGGTGTGGTCCACTTGAGGTTTTGATCTTCCTTGTTTTTAGGTTCATATCCAAGAATCATCTTTAAAAAATGGATGAAATGTTCATATTCAAGAATAGGTAAATTTCACATGTCAAGGAATTCCATTGCTCCCGGAGGAAAGAAAACCAGAAAGAAAACCTAGGGAACTTCCATGGGCCCCATCATGATATATCTATTAGATCCACACTGTCCATCTTTTTTTTTCATGCCTTTTAGGGCATGAAACCAAAGGTGAGGCAGATCCAAGGCTCAAGTGCACCACACTATTAGGAACCGTCGAAATTGGATGCCTACCGTTGAAAACATCTTAGAGCCACAGAAAGCTCTGATCAAGCCGATGTTTGTATTTTCTCATCATCTAGTTCTGTGTGACCTTATGAAGAGGTTAGATGGCAAATAAACCTCACAGTAAACCCTACTAGGAAGTAGGAAGGTTTCAACAGTAGTCATTCAATCCCGGCTGCTTTCCATGGTGTGGTCCACTTGAGCTTTGAATGTGTCTCATTTTTGGGCTCATGCTCTTAGAATAATCTGAAATTTTTGATGGACGGTATGGACCCAGTGAATTTCCACATGATAAAAGTTGGACTGTGTGGTAGGCAATCCATTGGTGAGAAAGAAAATGGGCGTGTTCATCAACAATTACATGGGCCAATGCGAAGGGACGGCACTGAATTTTTCTGTGCCTTCAACACAGACGATCCACATTCGAATCCATGATTTTCTATGGAATTTAAACAGGGAAAACATAATGTCAAAGGAAAACTTTCTTTTCTTTTCCTGATTATATTTCTAACATCCATTTGAAGCCCACAATCATACACTGAGAATATGTGTCGATATGTTTTCTACTACTTTGGGTTCAACTCTGCATCCACGATAAGAAACATACTAGGGTTACCATCTCTAACGTGGGGAAATGACCTAACATACATGACATTCACATCATTCATAGTTACACCATCCCTAGTTTGGCCTACATATGAAGTCCACAGACACCCCCTGTGTGACCTTTGATCCCAAAAATTAGGCTGATTCAACACTCAGGCAACCACCTCCACCCCCACAAAAGTTATAACTCAAATGTCTTAAGTTCACTTGGTCTTGCCCATCTGCACTTTGGAATATACATGGAATATCATTGTTTTTGGTTAATTATTTCATCATGATGAGGTACATCTAGTGAATGGATTGGAGAGCATATAAACACCATGGTAGAGCCCTACACAAAACTAATGGTAGCTATTCCATCCCCATGGTTCCCTGTGGTATGGCTTGAGTTTTGTTTTATCATGATTTTTCGGTACAATGGTTAACATGAGGCAACGTACCTGTTGCATGAGGCCGACCTCATGAAAGTTCCACCCATTGGGGCCCTTGGTTCGTGAAAGTAACCCGAGCAGGTACCTAGCACAAGGAACGTGGATATGGTTCTCCACAAGAGGGCCTACCAGTTGGAGTCACAGGTAAATTGTGCAGTGTTCAGAAACAGCTTCTATATTAACCATTATTTTCTTTTTCTTTTAGCAGCAGACTAGTAATAAAAAAAAAACCTGACAGTGCCAAAAGCAGGCATCCATTCCAACAGAGCCTAAAGAAGAAGTTACAAGCACCAACTTCTACACAAAGCAGAAATGGAGTGAATGATGATCAACCTACTTCAGAAAAGGAACTCTATAAATGAACCTGAGTCCCATTACACACTTCTGGCTAAATTAGGATAGGATGTTAACACAAACCTATCTGAACAATTCTTTAATCCATGAACCAGGGGCCGCCTATGAATTATGAATTTGTAGTTTCCATTTCTCAGAAGAAAAAATACATCTACCTTAGCATTTATCAAATATATACAATAAAAAATAAGAGGAGAAAGTTCACACCAGATAGCTCGATCTAGCAGAAGAATACATCTCTACCAGGGGTTTTTCTTCCACATATGTACTGAAATTGCATTATAACACACATCTCATTCTCACCTTTAGTGGCTCTTGTATACCTGTGCTTATTAACCCGACCGTTGAGACAGAAGGGGTTCTGACTTAATGTTCCACAATGTTAAAGGAGAATTTAGATAGTAGCTGTGGGATTCCTGAGATTATCGGACCATACGTCTACATAAAAAAAAAGGCAATCAAATTAAAATATAATTGTCAAAGCAATAAAGGAAGCCACAATTTGTTTATGTTGGCTTTATTAAGGTGGCATTTGAATTCTACCAAATCTGCATTGAGCAGAATGCCAATGGAGCAAATGTCCACTGCAGTCATTTTCATTGGAAGAAACAAGTTCTCTTGCCACATTGGACAGACTTTCTCCATTCCGCTAAAAGAGGAATGGGGTTTTAGCACTTACCGAACAAAGACAGTTTCAAATTGAAGTGGGTGCCTCAAAATAGCATACTGTTGCCATCTGTATGCTTCTTCGAATGGTCCAAAGAACAATTGTTCCAATTCAATATGATAGTGCATCCAAATGCACCCTAGCCTACTTAAATAGTGGAACTTCAAGCAATGAATGTACTGTACCTTGTGGTTGCCATGAATCTGGCACAATGGAACCGCTAGCAGTTTTAGGTTCTGTGGCACAACGAATCGTTGGTTCATTGGCAACTTCACCAGAAAAAGTTTAGTGCATTCCTGCAAAAGGCGGCATGAATATTGCAATTAGATGTTGCATATTGCCAACATATGGAGTTGTAAGAATGCTGTAGTCGACAACCTTAGGTCTTTGTACATTAGGCGGAAGATATGGATACAGCAAAGTTTCAAAGTCAGGTTTCCACCACATTCCAAGGCTCTCTCCTATCTGGAAAACCAAAGCAAATAAAAAACATTTAGTTAACCTCTTTTAGTAATATAAAGGGTTATCATCATACAAAATAAGTTGGCATTCATTACTATGCTTACGAGTGGTATTGGACATGAGGAGAGTCCAAAACATCGATCTGGACTGTCCATCCAGTACAACCCACTCTTCATGGACTTTCATGGACCACCACTTGTGAAAATCATAATGATTAAATGATCCTACCATCCAACCAAGGTCTCAAACGGCTAGGATCATTGGATTGAAGTGACTTTTTTAGAGAATAAATCTGAGGCATTCACTAGATGAACTATCCAGTTTGATGACTGGACCACATATTTATAATTTTCCTGGACCATCCATTATCCAAATCACTGATCGATGGTTAAAGTCGTCCAATCAATATGATGCTGGCTTTTGTCACATGAGAAAATCTCAGTCTGAATGGACAGTCCAAAATCCAGATCGATGATATGACTGCCCAATTGCCCAAAACAACGCATGTGGAACTTAACACAGTGTAAACTACGTGCACAGGATCATCTCTCTAATCTAAACTACTTGAAAATTGTGAACTCTCAACATAATATTATTGATAGAAGCATTTACCTGCCAATTGGCACCGATGACATCTTCGCTGACAGAGAGCTTGCTTGAAAGCTTGCGTTTCAGTCCATCTATCTCTAAAAACATTCAAATTTGCAATTCAGCAATCTGTTAAAAATAGAATATTCATACCACTTTGTTTTGAAGGGAGAAAAAAAAAAGGCTTCATTTTAATTCTGGATGCACGAAAGATCGTGGGTAAATATAAGTTTCCATCTTAAACCTATGCTTGCAGCGCATGGATTCCTCAATGATTCAAGCCTTCTCAACCTGAATTATATGAGTTGAAATGGGCATGTTGCAGATGGATTAGAAGTCCGGCAATGGGCTCAAGCTGTACAAACACCAAACTAGGTGAAGAACAGCTTGTTTAACTACAAACTAGAGTATGTGACTTGTACAGCAGAATGTATTTCTGGAAAAATACATTCCCAAAGGAGAGTAACATGAGAAAAATATACCTGATTCACCAGGTCTCAAACGACCGCCAGGAAGCTTGAAGAACGAATTCCTTACTTGCAGCAGCAACACATGAGGGTGTCGAAACAATTCCACCTGTTTTAAACAACCATCGTGTTGTTCTTCCGAAGAATAATACATGCTATAGACCTTAATTGGAAAAAAAAAATCTCATGTACACAGAACTAAACTGTCGGGCCTGATTTCCAATCAAGAAAATTTGAATTTTGCCAGATTTAGTAAACATGTTATAGGGCCCTTGAAAGGTCAATGATAACAAGATAAGACAATACATGATGAATCTGGTGACAGGACTACAATCAAATCAACCTTATTTATGAGTCCAACACTTCCGTCTTCAATGGTTTCAAGGTTCAAGAATAACTTCGAAGTTGTCGTTTTATTAACATAATTGATGTAGGACGGCCTAATTGAACCTTAAATGAGCATGGTATTTGAAAAGGGGAGATTCATGCAATTAAAAAAAAAAAAAAAACAAATAAAATATCAGCCTGCCTTATACATCATAAACAAAAGAAAAGAATAAGGTTAATATAGCATTGTTAAGGTCATCCATCACAAACACGAAGTATTGAATCTTAAAATCTGAATTTAATTGGATCCGGCGAAAGATAGAACTTTCGTCTTGCAATAGGTCCATCTAACAATCCAAGTGGATTTTCTAATCCAGAAAAATAGGAATTTCCTGGATTGGGAAATCTGGAAAATTCAAAAAAGAATTGGTAGTTCTTCAAATTTAGATTTGGGTGATGGGTTTTATGTGGGGATGAAAATCTTTTGAGATCTAATGATTTAGATAAAAAGAAACAAGATTTGGCTTCTAGATCTAAAGATTATAGGAGAAAAGGAAGAGAATAGGGTTAAAGAAAAGATTACCTTGAGAAAAGAGAGAAGGAGAAAGAAGTAGAGCATGAGAAATCGTTTACCTAGGCCTCACGCCCTCTTCCAATCACTGGAAGTGAGATCGTTAAAAGCAAAAAGCTCTCTTTTTTTTCTTTTCATAAACATAACATAACATGCTATGGGTTTAGGGCAACCCTTATAAATTCGTAATTACATGAAATTACCAAAATACCCTTAAAAAAGTTTCAAAAAAAAAGAAATTCGCACAAAATTGTGCACAAATTGTCTCAAAACTTAAATAAGTCAAATGTTCATAAACTAAATACAGATTGAAAATGCCCGATGGGCCCCGATAATAACGCTGTGAAGGTGGTGTAATGAAGGTAGGCCGTGACAATCCAACGGTCCGATCACACCATCTTCGCGATCCAATGGTCCAAATGTCTCCTTTAAGCAACTTACACATGTCACGAACACATGTAAGGTCTTCAACCTCTAGAGACTCGACCCGTATCCGTCATCTCACCACATTGACACGGGTAACGCACGCCTCCTGCGTTGATATACTTTGAATGGCCTGGTGTCCGCATCAATAATGCAATTGTGGCAACAAACTCATCAACATAATTCAGTTGATTACCTTGGTAAAGCAGTATTTTATGGACGATTTAGAATATTTTACTCCTGTTGGAAGACAGCATTGTACTTTAAGCCCCTTAGTGATTTTTAATAGTTTAATGCTGCATACGCTTGATCATATGAATATGGTATGCTATTTCGGTGCAGGGACTGGTATGAGTGTAGGTGTTTGACTTGCTGAACCCAAATATCAGGCTACACGAAAATGTGCATGTTTCAAATTATCATTACATGTTTTCGTAATTTGTAATTATCTCTTAATATAAACCATGTATGGCTGAGACACATCTGACATAGGGCCATCTGGTTTTACCCCTTTTTTACCGGTTTCAGGCCGCACTTAACAGGCTGCAGGTTGGGCTTGGGCCTGAAGTTTTAGTATTTGAGACAAAGTTGGGATAGTGCAAACTTAACCAAACTCTCCTACCCCCAAAATAAATAATAACCAAACTCCCTTCAGCTTCCCCTTTTGATCTCTCCAAAAAAAAAACTCATACCCTTATCCATGTCATGTCATATCTGCACAATTACCTTCAGGTATGTAAATGATCCAGGTATTAAAGAAAAAAAAAAAGTGAACTAAATAGAGAAAATATGTGAGGCAAGACTGATGTGAAAACTCACACAATTGCTGTGCTGGTGTTTGAGTGGCTAAGTGGTACTATATTATTCATAGTTTTGGTCACACTGTGTAGGTGAAGAGAAGGAACAAAGGCACCACAGCTCAAGAGAATGATGTTGGCCTATTGTATATGATGATTTTCATGGCACGTGACTTGGGATAGATTCAGTCCATCAAGGTATTGGGATTGAAGTTGCAACATCAAAGATGGAAACTTCATCACAAATATAAATTTGTTTGAAGTTTACTTAGAGAGGCTGATCAGGAGCTTGGGTCATCAACTCTCCAATGAAAAATGGTCAACCTAAACAATAATAAAGGTGATCTTCTTCTTGATCCTAGCCAATACCAGAAGTTTTTAGGGAAAGCATTTAATGTGAGTAAAATAAATCAGTACAACAAGGATCACCAGAAGTTGTAGTTAAAGCATGTAACCAAGGATCTTATTCACCCACCAAGTCCACGAGTGATGCTTACAAGTACAACTCACAAGTACAGTCATCTTAAAATAATTCCCCAAAAGGATCATTAGTTCTGCTTTTAGCATATAATTCACTCTAAATCACATTTATTTAAGTATAGAGTTCAAAACCTGTTAGATCAAGAGTTTTAACAATGGAGAGGACCCCTAGTCTCGAACTTATGATTCTGTGGATCTGAGTTTTTCCCCAGCCTCAGACCTTACAAACCCTTGGCCCTTTTCTCTGTGGTGGATTGGCATCATGACATGGTAAGCCCCAGGCATCCAATGGCATGAGTACAATCTCGTGGCCAAAGATTACTTGGCCAAGTGGAAAAGGTGGATTCCTGCACCAGATTAAGGTATCATATGTGGTTATTCCCTGAAGAAGAATGTCAACTGTTGCCATGGATTATTGTGTCAAATCTCTATTTTTTGTACCGTGAAGGTGTATGATCACTTCATCCATTCAATGGGGTGTGGAAGAGCCAATGACAGTGTATCTGCTATCTACTAAGAGATTCATGAGATGAAGAGATATAGTGACTAAAAAAGCAGGATTATCATGCCATTTAGAAAATCAAGTTTCTTCATGCGCATGATGAAGACAATGATGCTCAGGCAGAATGCTTGCTTTCAAGGTCATGCTCCACACTTGTTAATAGAAGAAGATGAGGAAGATCCTCCTGTTCAAATCTCTGTCTGCAATAATATTAAGGAATTAAATTGGAGTCGCCAAGTTTCAAGGTGTACCGAGAAGATTTTATCACTTACCATTCAACAGACTCAAGCAGGTAATGATGAAATAGGGTGGAGCTCATGGCGCTCTAGTTGCAGGGATATGCTTTGGCTTGGTGGGAGCAAGCTAAAGTTATGAGTGTGACAAAAGAAAGGTTTGATTTTGACAATAAGATGCATTTGAAGAATAAATTCCCTCTGATGGAATATGACTAAGTTCTTTTCCAAATATTCCATCATCTTTGTCAAGGAAAGAGAGCCATCTGTAAGTGAACCAAAAATATTTTACAAACTCGTGACCGAATGACTTGAAGGAAAGTGAGAATGTGTTAACTGCTTGTTATGTTAGTGGCTTACACCTGTTTATTTGACATCAACTCCCGTGGCATACAATGTGGAACATGGGTAATATGCATCAACTTGCCTTGATGGTGGAAAGACTGATAATCAAATTCAGGGTGGATTAGAGAGATTCTAGACTTCTAGTTTGTAAAGGATTTCTTGGTATCAAGATTCAACAAGCCAACAAGGTAGAAGCATGGGTATGGGAGTTGACCGAGCTATGCCATATGGCTAGGCATCCAACTCCTCGAGTATAATGGGCCAACGTGAAAGGAGTCTTGGTTAGGAGTAACAAAATTATGCTCCATCAAGTTCTTCAATTGTGAAGAATCAAGACACCAATCCTCCAATCATCATGAGTGGCAGCTCGCTGAGTTGGTCAAAGGTTTTGAAGATGATGTGAAGGATTCTAACAGCAAAGCTCCTGATGTTAGACAAGAAGCACATGAGTGACAAGTGACAACCAAAGAGGATAATTGTCACACTTAATTCTACTACAATTCAAAACTGGGGGAATAGTATCACAAACATCTCCCATCCATTGTGCCCCAGCAGAGGAAAGGTGCAGATGCAAGGATGGCAAACTCAGGATTCAGATTAGACTCGGTCGACCCACAAAACTTGACTCGGGTGGGTCAACATGACAATGGGCAAGTTGCCTTTTTTTTTTTTTTGTAATTATACAACTATATAAACTAGAAAATTTATAGATAAATGAGAGAGTGAGAGAGAGAGAGAGAGAGAGAGAGAGAGAGAGAGAGAGAGAGAGAGAGAGAGCCTAAGAGTTGTTTCACTATTTTTAAGAGCAAAAGAAAGATGACTATTTGATAATATGCCTGTGTATGATGCTTGATACACAGGCACACAGAAATGGTGTGCAGAGGATAATGCTCAAGATAAACCTACTACATTGAGTGGCCACTGTCTCTGAGACAGTCCAAAAATCAAGATTGTTTAAATGATCCTAACCACTGATTTCTAGACACTTGTTTGGTGAAACAGGACCATTGGATATGACCATCCAATAAATGCATACCAATCAGATAGGCAGATAATCAAATAAGCATGCATATTGGTTGATGATACATCTAAACTGATAACCATAAATTGGACGGTTTCAATTGAATTACTTAGATGTCATCTTCTCATCTTCTTGCGCCAGGGTTTGGAATTTTTGCTGAAAAGAGTTTAGCCTTTTATGGCAGAGGTGAATAGATCTCCGTCAACATAATGAGGGATGATCCTAGCCATCATAATGCATATGGATTTAGAGAGATTCTAAATAAACGTAAAAATTGCATTCTTGAATGATGATCTGGATCAAATATCTACATGTGCCAGCTATTAGGTTATGAAAATGAAGGGACAGGAGGATAAAAGTGTGTTGATTGAATAAATGATATACCAGCTGAACAGTCTACATGACAACGATACATGAAGCTACATACTTCAGTTACTTCAACTTTGTCATAATTCATAAATGTGGAAGACCATTACATCTATGTAAACGTATTTGGAAAGAAATTCTTAATCCTATCACAGAATGTGGATGATATCCGTCTTCCTGACAGAGATATAAAGATAATCAGCACTGAGCATTTTCTATCACAGAATTCTTGAAATTGAAAAATGAGTGATATAGCCTTTATCTTCGGAGTCAAATCAAGCAAACTATTGGAGTTTCTGGGTTTTTTAATTGCTAGGTAAATAGGGAAGGGGCCTCTATAAAAGCATTCTTTCTAGATGCCATATGGCCTTTTTGATTGAAAGGGTTCTTTTTTTTTTCCCCCTTGTTCCCCTGTTTCCTGCACCTGGAAATTTATAAGTGAGATGCTTCTAACATATGGTGAGACTCCACATGAATCCTAGCTTCGAGACCTTTCAAGATCTCTCTCAACTGTATATAGCTGTTTCAGGTGGAACAATAGGACCAGTATTAGGCCTGGAATTCCAACTAGTTTTTTTGGTATAAAGCTATGATATTCAAAGCATCAAGTGAGAATGATGAGGTCCAATTCAAGAAACAATGCAAGCAACCCCAAACACAGAAGGGAAAGTAGCTGACTGGGAACTTCTATACTTCTGAGTCCACAGTGACACATTCCAGCGATGCTTCTGTTCCTTCCTCTCTAAGAGACAAATTGGCTGTTTACCAGCTCATCCAGAAACATTCGATGAGACTCCTTTGCAGTTTCTGACCATACATCCTCCACCATTTCAATATTCAGACACAGCTTTCACTTAATCCCTTGGTATTGGTGCACACAGTTGCTGCAATCAGAGTCTCCCCAACCGTGCTTTATTAATAACCTTTTCATGCTTTTAAAGACGATCTTTGGATTCATGGCATTCATGAATGATTTTTTTAATTGGAGAGGCATTCATGAATGAGTTTCCATTACGCTTGACAACAGAATTGGATCTTTGTACATGACCGTCATCACATCACAGTTCACATCACATTCTTTAACAACTACACATGTTTCTCATGAACTCTATGCAAATTTTGTACCCTTTGTTTATTTGCCTCATTAAAGACGCTGTCCTTCTCCAGGGCTAGCGACATACCTCCAAATGAGATAACAAAGGGAGGACCCTGACTAGAGTCGCTTCCTCTTTCCAAATTTGGCACTTCCTACACTCATACTCCTCTAGCAGACACTACCAAACCTATTTGAGCTATTGAATGAATTTTTTTTATCCCCCACGTATGAGAAGAATGATATCACTGCCATGATGCTGACTGTGTAAGTGACTGATCACTAAAGACTAAAGAGCATCTACTTTATTTCTCTATCCAATTCTACATGGATCCACCTCAATTTACTCAGGCATTACTTTTAGTGTTACAAACAACAAGTTTGTCATGATCAATGATGATGCGCATCTTCTTTTACGTCCCAACATTGCCCCCTTTAGTTCTAAATTTACTCATCTCATGTCTCACAACTCGTCCACCTCGTGTCCCAGTCATTAACCATCAGTTATTGAAAGCATGTTCCCTTACAATTCAAGTACACCCTAGATGTGTTTTTAGGTGAACACACCGCTTGAACACAATGTTAGTAACTTTTGTCAGCATTTGCTTGACTGTGTAGTGTGATAGGCTGCTAGCATACTCATATCATTACTTGCTAACCAACATTCTTCATGAGATCCATGCTGTGAGTCGACTCGTAGATGGTCCTTAGGCAAGCTCATGTTCATTCATAGAATGAAACATTCTCTATGTGTAACTTTATCCAAGTCAGAGATCTTACTTCTTTATAATAAATTTCTGAAGTCTTTTTCACCATAATGAGAGATCTTACATCAGATTCCTCTAATACCTTGCTCTTTCGCTGACGCAGATGCCAATTGGATTGGTCATAGAAACCCCAGAAGCCCATTGTTTGTATATTTCTTTGGTCATTTGTTACAGCTAGTGTTCGAATTATCTCCAATATTATCTTTATCTCCAGCTCAGCGATACCGATAACACTGGTAGCGATACCAATAACGCCGCTAGTATCGGAAATTCCAGGTATTAGCAATGTATCGCTAAGTATCGCCAACGTATCAATATCGCTAATGTAATTACCAATATTTTTCAACTATGTAAATTCTAGGTGTCGCTTGTACTGCCAATGCATCAATATCGCCAATGTATTGCCAATATTTTCGTCTATGTAAATTCTAGGTAATGCTTGTATCATAAGTATATCGACGATATTTCAATAATATCGCCAACATACTGATATCATCAAAATTTTGTGTATTAGAAAAAAATTTATTTCAATTTTTTTTTCATGGGCACTTGGTTGTATGTAGTGTTCAATTTGTCATTGATAATATCTCGATATTATCAATATCGCAACATGCGCGATATTGAACCACAATCTTTCATTTCCTTTACAATTGTTGATGATTTCTTGGTGAAATATCATGTGTTGTTGATATTTTGCAATATCGATGGATGTTAGGATGGAAGGTTGGATGGTTAAATAGGCCGGATGGTATAGTTGGACCGATTTCTTTCAACAACACGTGCTTTCAAGGCTCCATTAAATGGAAACTTGTTATGTCTGCATTCTTTTTGCAATTTTTTTTATTTTTACATATGCAATTATGTATATTTTAATATCTCCTAAAGTTTCGCTGAAAAATCCACCATTTTTCCCATGTTTCCCCGCATTTCCGGTTATCGGCGATATCGATATTGTTTCCGTATCCCTGGCCAACGAAACTTGTAGCGATACCGATACTTCGAACACTAATTACAATAAGAAAAGACTCTAGAAGTCCTTTTATATGGATTATATCAATTGGTTTAGACAAGACCGAAACTAGTACAGCATTGGGACTCGCGACTGGGCTTCCGGTCTACCCTTGTGTTGGAAAATCACGTTCCAAATAAGGAGTGCCATAACCAGCACTCTTTTCCATTAAGTTAACCTACATGACCTTCATGACATAGCTCAGGAGAGGTATTAGACAAACATATGTTACTAACTTGCTTATGAGCACAATGATTTTCGTTTGCTTCCAAGTGAATCTCATGCATAAGAAAATTTTATGATCCTTCATTCTATTAGCACCAACATTTTTTTTTTCTTCAGAAGGCACTTGGCCCTAAGACTTATTGAGAAGAAAGTGTTGAACATTCTCTAACTCATAAACAACATTTTCTCCAATTCTTAATTACAAAGAGATCCATACAAGGCCATTTGGTTATGGAAAAAGTTCCATTCGGATAACGCCTTGTCTGGACACAGCATATGTCTGTGGTTTGTCAACAACAATTATTCAAACATGACACTAATTTCAATAAAACATAGGATCCGAAAAAATGAGTTGTTCTTGTGGAGATTGGGAAATCCTAACACAAAAGTTGGTTTTAACCTATTTTCCATAAACTACAGGGAGTTGTGATCTTCTATACGAATGCATGGCACATGTGCCATATTTGGCATATAAGTTGCACGTGTCAATGTGCCATAAGTGAAAACTCTTTTCTTTAACCACATGTCCACACATGCTAATGTGACTAGTGTTTGTTAGAGCCATAGATGGGGTGTTTGACAAACAAGAGACAAAACGACAAAATAATCCATTTATATAAGCCTGTCTAGACACCCTTGATTTGAGAGATGTGTTCAGAAAGTTCTATCCGAAGACAATTTGATGGTAACCAAAATGGCCCTAAGGAAAGGGGCCAAAGTAGGAAGAAATTTGTACATGTAGTGGTTGAGAATGATCTCAGGGGCTACCCCATCTCGAGCCCGATGTGAAAATGCCCATGCATTAATCACCCCCGGTGAGGAGTCTCAAACACGAGACCTCCCGCTCTGATACCACTTTGATGCAGGACAATTAGCCACTTGCTTTAAAAGCTCAAACTGGCGAATCAATCCCTTTATCTCATAGCTCAGGCCCCACATCGTATGGGTTAGGACCTCAGCCAAACCTCCTCGTTGGCCCCACTTCACATGGATAGAGAGTGGCAAATCAATCCCTTTATCTCATAGCCCAGGCCCCACATCGTATGGGTTAGGACCTCAGCCGAACCTGCTCATTGGCCCCACTTCACATGGGTTCCACTTCACACAGGCCGCCCCAAGTGTGTCCCCGCATCCCACGGGCCACCCCACTCGAGCCCAGTGTGAAAATGCCCATGCATTAGTTTCTTGCAAAACAAAGTAAGCAAGTAGAAGGAAGCCAAATTCCAAAAGAAAAGCGCTTTTTACATACAGATACTGACCAGAAGTACTCCTTGCACGCAGGTCCTCATCCCGGTTGCAGCATAGCTGATTCATATAATCAGCTCAAAATGAGAGGCCCAAACTTCGAATTAAAATCAATACTAACAAGCTTGTTCAGATGCACGAGTGAATTGGGTTGTAAATATTCAGTTTGGTTGTAGTCATCTAGTAAGGAAATAACCCATTGAATTGCAATCACACATATGTCTGGCTTGCAGCCCGGCCTGAGCCCTCATCATGAATGCCGACGAAGGAAATTACAATAGGGTTATATTCCCCCACCTTATTTTGACTAAAAACAGAACGTACTTCAAATGGATAGCGTTTGGACGCCCCAAGTGCAATAGCGTTTGGACGCCCCAGTGAATTGAATTGCAGAAAAAAAAAAGAAAAAAAAAAATCAGTTTAATCAGGATGAAACGAGAATAATCAAATGGTGTTTCACAGAACTCTCAATGAAGTAAGTGGCTCCTCAAATTGCATACTTCTGGCTATTCCCCGCTTTAGTGGATTAAAAAAAACAGAGTGCGATTCAATTCCATAGTGCATCCAAACGCCCACTCTTTTTATATATATGAAAAGAAATTTAAAGAAAAAAGAAATTTTTTACTTGGATTTCATCCTTAGGATCCGATCAGACAAGGTATCGTCTTTATCGGGAATGGCTTCTTTGGAACTGAAGTAGTAGCCACTGAGAGGGTGTATATCTATTACATTGCTGCTGCTGCTGCTTCTTCTGCTATCTCTATCTCTATCTCTATCTCTTGCAGATGCTATCTCGTCTCCCATCCTCAGTCTTCTATTATCAATGAAAAGTCCAAGATTCTCTGCTCTCTCTCTCCTTTTTCCTTTCTCTTTTAGAGTCGTCCAGATATTGAATAGTTCGTATACGTGTTCCCACAAACTAAACCGCCTCAGTGTTGTGTGGGACCTGAGCAGAGCTATTAATAGGCATTTCTATAGCATTAAATCAGGACCGTTGATCTCTTTTAGTCACGACTTAGACGACTTGGATTGAGTGCCAATTCGCCTTCATGCCAGTGGAATGGATTACTTGAGAGAAAGCAACGGCTGATATCTTTTAAAGGTACGGATTACACTCGTCGTTGCAGTTGTGGGCAGGTCGGTCGGTCGGTCAGTCGGTGGTGGGCGATGTTAAGATAACGTTTGTTTGTTGGGTCGTTTCCGGGTCAAGTGGGCAAGAGAACGTGACCTGGCCGTCGATCTGTGGAACATGAGCCGTCCATCTGGGAATGTTTTATTGAGTGGTTACAGTTGAGACGTTACATCATTCCTGATTCATGACCGCCCCACGAAGATTGCGGTACCTCCTTTTCGGAAGCGGATTGGCTGGTGTACCACACAAGCGATTTGGCTGGTGTGTTGATGTCAGCAAGTTCTGTGGATCCATCACGAGGTATACGTTATATCCAAACCTTTTATCCATTTTGCGAGCTCGTCTTAATGCTTGAGCCTAAAAATAAGGCAGATATAAATATTAAGTAGACCACACTGTAAAAAGAAATGAATGATTTGGATGTATACTATTGAAACCCTTTTGGGGTTTATATAAGTTTTAGATCAATATAATATTTGTTTTTACTTTTCATTCAAGACTTTGTGACCCTATAAACAGATTGGATGAAAAATAAACATTATAGTGAGCCCTAGAAATGTTTTAACGGTAATGACTTCCAATCCCTTCCTATACCATCCAATCCCTTCCAATCCGACCGGCCAAACGGGCCCTAAGATGATATCAAAAAATGGATGAACAGTGTGGATAAAATAAATACATTATTTTAGGACCCCTGTAACTTTCATCTCCATTGAACCGTTTGAACAATACGGAGCTCGAGGAGCGTCACCGTTTTTCCTTCACGACACGTCCGATCGCTGTGGTGTACCACGGACGCGGATTGCGTACTACCCCACCCGTCCCTAGCTCCGAACGGGCAGTCCTGTGGGTGGGCACACCATGATATATCTGTACATCCGAACCGTCTATCCCTTTTCTCAGATTATTTTAAGTATTAAACAAAAATGAAGCAGATCCAACGCTCAAATGGACCACACTAAAGATGACTCTTAAATTTAATGCTTTGTGCGTTTTAATGTAACTAAGCTTGTGGTCCACTTGAGCGTTAGATCTGCCTCATTTATGTGCTTATGCCTTAAAATAATCTGAGAAAAGGGATTGATGGCTTGGATGTACAGATACGTCACGGTGGGCCCACCTACAGAACTGCCCGCTATACACGGCGTGCAGACTGCAGCATGTCATGCACGAAAGTTCCTCCATTGCTGCGATTATGTTAGGTGGGTCTTATCATAGAACGTGTGTTATATCCAAACCGTCCATCCATTTGGCGAGGTAGTTTTAAGGCCTGAGACAAAAAAATAAGGTAGATCTAACCATCAAGTGGACCACACTGAAAAAAGCAGTGGGGATTTAACGTCTACCATTGAAAGCTTTTTTGGGGTCAGAAGCCTCACAGAAGTTTGAAATAAAAATACAATAAAATAAAGGGTGATGTTTGGTTCATAATACAACTAAACTCAAATCCATGACGTGGACAGTTAGTTTGAACTACTTATGTGCCAGATGATGTTGTATTTTGTTTTAAAATAGCATTAAAATTTGAATTTTCAAATTTTCAATAATTTCCTTCCAATTTTGAAAAGTTGTAGTACTTTTGTGTTGTGGGTTTTGTCCCACATCGGATTTGAAAAAGTAAACTATCTTGTTTATAAGATAGTCTTTTTGCCTAGGGCTTGAGCCCCTTTCAGGGGGCATGTGACTTTGGGAGTGGGGCTATGCCAATAACTCTAATATATGCCATTGACCACGCGGGCCGAGCCGAGTCCGAGTCCGAGTCCGAGTCCGTGCGCGCTGCGCGACGGACGGACGGACGGGCCGCGGACGGGCTGGCGCGTGTGCAAAGTGCGGTGTGTGTATACTGCGTGGGTATGTGTATGGGTACTCGCAGGATCAGTATGTGCGGGAGTGTACTCGCACTTGCGCCTTTTCGTTTTAAACCAGAGATGCGTCCCTTCCGGTTGGTCGCACCTGTTGAGTTTAAACCCAACGGACCTAACCTTTTGTAAAGGGTGCTTATGCACCACTTCGGAGTCTATATAAAGACTACCGATTCTAGTTTTAAAATACGAAAAAAATTCTTCTCTTAGAAAACGCTCTCTGATATTCGGTTTTAAGCATTTTCTACTGAGTTCATCGCTGAGTCAACTCAGCACTTTCGGATTAAACTGCAAGTGGTTCGAGCCCGTGTACAGTGAGTGCACCGCTGGGACCGGGTCATAGTCGTTGTATCCTGGAGGTCGATTGCTCTGGAAACCTGTTGCACTTGGGACGCTGTCCAAGGGGAGCAAATTCGATTTCAAGCCGAGTGACTCAGTCACGCCTCGACTCAATTCAATAAGTTCTTCTTTCTCAAAATTTATTTTCCTTTTTTGGTTCTCGATTTTTAATAGTCTATTTAATTCAACCAAATATTCCAACAATCTTGAAATCGAAATTGTTGAATTACATAGACTATGGCTACAGTAACAGTAAATGCTTCTACTGAGTTAGCCAAAATCGAACCGTTCGCTGGACAATCATTTAAACGGTGGAAACAGAAACTGATGTTCGCTCTGACCACCCTGAAAGTTTCATACATTTTATCTGAATCATTTACTATAGATCCAGCAAATCAAACTGAAGTAACAGATGAAAATAATTGTAAAAATTATATTCTAAATTCTTTATCCAACGAACTATATGACGTGCATGCTTCTTACGTGTCTGCTAAAGATATATGGACTGCTTGGGAAAAGAAATACAGATTAGTAGATGCAGCGCTAAGAAACATGCAATTGCTAATTTCCTTCATTATGAAATGACAGACGATATAACTGTCACAAATCAAATTCATGATTTTCAAAGTTTAGTTCATGAACTATCGTAAGGAATTAAGTTGGATGAAGTGTTTATATTAGGAGCGCTAATAGAAAAGTTACCACCTTCCCGGAAAGAATATAAGAATAGAATGAAACATAAAAAGAACGGTGTTTCTTTGAAACCACTATCGTACACATACGAATCGAGGAGGCAATAGAATCAGTGACCAAAAAGAAAATAAAATGAGATAGATTCAAAGGCGAATCTTGTGGAATCAAGTCGCAAATAATAAGAAAAAGGGCAATCAAATCCAATCAGGCAAACCTGGACATTATGCAAATGAATGCAGCTCAAAAAGAAGAATACAAACAATCAATTCAAGAAAAAGGGAAACTATTACAATTGCGGAAAACCTGAGCATCATGTCAAAACCTGCAGGCTTAAGAAAAATAAAGATAAGCCGCAGACTAATCTTACAGAAAACAGGCAATGAGTCTAACATGATAGTAGCTGTGGTGTCGAAGTCTTCCTTTTAAACAACTTGAAGTGGATGCTAGACACTGGTACAACTAGGCACGTGTGCAAGGATCGTAACATGTGTACCTCCTACCAAGTATCAGAAGATGATGAATGGGTGTTCATGGGTAATGGTAGCACGTCTCCAGTTGTAGGGAAAGGAAAAGTACTTATGAAACTTACTTTTGGAAAGACTCTAATGTTGAATGATGTCCTACATGTGCCTGACATTAGAAGAAACGTGGTCTCTGGTTCACTCCTTAGTAAGGCTGGTTTTAAGTTAGTATTTGATTCAGATAAGCTTGTAATGACTAAGAATGGAACCTTTGTTGGTAAGGGGTACTGTAGCGATGGTTTATTCATTATAAATGTATCCAATGATAATAATAAGAAGACATTCAGTTCTGTTTATATCGTTAAACCTTTTTATCTATGGCATAGTAGATTAGGTCATGTGAATGTAGTATCTTTAAAGAAAATGAAAAGATTAGGTTTATTACCTAATATATCTAATGAAGGATTCGATAAATGTGAAACATGTGTAGAATCAAAATTCATTAGAAAACCCTTTAAACGAATAGAAAGATCATCTGTTCTATTAGAGTTGATACATAATGACTTATGTGATTTTAGAAATCACATGTCTAGAGGTGGAAAAAGATATTACATAACTTTTGTAGATGACTACTCTAGGTTCACTAGAGTTTATCTGTTAAGGAACAAAGATGACGCTTTAGATGCTTTTTCTAAATACAAAATTGAAGTTGAAAATTAGTTAAATATAAAAATTAAAAGACTTAGAATAGATAGATGAGGTGAATATGAATCTTCTCAATTTAGAGAATTATGTAAAAAGAATGGAATAGTTCACGAAACTACAGCTCCTTATACACCAGAACAGAATGGAATAGCAGAACGTAAGAATAGAACTCTAAAAGAGATGATGAATGCTATGTTAAATAGTTCTGGCTTACCCTCAAATATGTGGGGAGAAGCAATTCTATCTGCTTGTTATATTCTAAATAGGATTCCTTCTAAATCTTCTGAACAAACACCATATGAACTATGGAAGAATCATATTCCTAGTTACAAATATATTAAAGTGTGGGGGTGTCTTGCTAAAGTAGGATTACCTGAAACTAAGAAAAGAAAGTTAGGTCCTAAAACAACTGACTGTGCATTTATAGGTTACGCACAAAATAGTGCGGCCTATAGGTTTCTAGTTTTAAAAACTAAGGATAATATTCTAGATCCTAATACAATTATAGAAGCTAGGGATGCAGAGTTCTTTGAGAACATATTCCCTATGAAATCTAAATCTATAGGAATAGAGAAAGTCAATGAATCAGATATTGCATCTACTAGTAAAAATGCATACGAGAAAGTAGTAGAAGAGATACAACCAAGAAAAAGTACTAGGGTTAGAAGAGAAACTAACCTAGGAGATGATTTTTTCACTTTCTTAGTAGAAGATGATCCTACAACCTATATAGAAGCAATTAACTCTCCAGATGCAACCTTTTGGAAGGAAGCAATAAATGATGAGTTAGAATCTATTATATCTAATAACACTTGGAAAATTGTAGACCTACCACCTGGAAATAAACCAATAGGTTGTAAATGGGTGTTTAGAAAGAAACTAAAACCAGATGGGACTATTGATAAGTTTAAGGCTAGGTTGGTAGCGAAAGGCTTTAAACAAAAAGAAGGAATAGATTACTTTGATACATACTCTCCTGTAACTAGAATTACAACTATCAGGGTCTTAATAGCGATAGCCTCCATATATAAACTGGTGGTACACCAGATGGACGTTAAGACAACTTTCCTAAATGGAGACTTAGAAGAAAAAATATATATGGAACAATCTGAGGGTTATAAGATATCAGGAAAAGAAAAAATAAATTATGTAAACTAATTAAATCATTATATGGTTTAAAACAGACTCCTAAACAATGGCATGAAAATTTTAATGGTGTTTTAAAATCAAATGGTTATCATATAAATGATGTAGATAAATGTGTATATAGTAAAAGTTCTGGAAATGAATATGTTATTATATGTCTTTATGTTGATGACATGCTTATTTTTGGAACTAATATTAAATTAGTTAATACAACTAAGAAATTCTTGTCATCTAAGTTTGACATGAAAGACTTAGGAGAGGCTAGTGTACTCTTGGGTATTGAAGTAACCAGAAAAAATGGTGTTATTATATTATCTCAATCTCATTACATTGAGAAGATATTGAGAAAGTTTAACCATTTTGATTGTGTCAGGACTCCTTATGATTATAGTGTGACTCTCATGAAGAATACGAAAAAATAGTGTGTCTCAATTGGAGTATTCTAATAATTGGTAGCCTTATGTATCTAACAAACTGCACTAGACCAGACATTGCTTTTGCAGTAAGTAGGCTAAGTAGATATACACATAACCCTGGAAAAGAGCATTGGAATGCTTTGTCTAGGATTTTGAGATACCTAAAAGGCAGTATAGCCTATGGTTTACATTATAATGGTTTTCCTGCTGTATTAGAAGGATACAGTGATGCTAACTGGATTAGTGATTCAGATGAGACAAAGTCCAC
This sequence comes from Magnolia sinica, assembly GCF_029962835.1. NCBI lineage: Eukaryota > Viridiplantae > Streptophyta > Magnoliopsida > Magnoliales > Magnoliaceae > Magnolia > Magnolia sinica. Next base: position 104,670,758 of record NC_080578.1, on the reverse strand, counting down.
GAGTGGATATGTCTTCACTTTAGGTGGAGGAGCAGTCTCTTGGAAGTCTACCAAGCAGACATGTATCGCTCGGTCTACTATGGAATCCGAGTTTATTGCCTTAAAAAAGGCTGGATCAGAAGATGAGTGGCTTAGAAATCTCTTAGTCTACCTTGTTTAGACCTTCAAGTATGTTGGAATATTTAGTTGAATTAAATAGACTATTAAAAATCGAGAACCAAAAAAGGAAAATAAAATTTTTGAGAAAGAGGATTTCTTGAATTGAGTCGAGGCGTGACTAAGTCACTCGGCTTGAAATCGAATTTGCTCCCTTTGAACAACATCCTAAGTGCAACAGGTTTCCAGAGCAATCGACCTCCAGGATACAACGACTATGACCCGGTCCCAGCGGTGCACTCACTGTACACGGGCTCGAACCACTTGCAATTTAATCCGAAAGTGCTGAGTTGACTCAGCGATGAACTCAGTAGAAAATACTTAAAACCGAATATCAGAGAGCGTTTTATAAGAGAAGAATTTTCGTATGTTTAAAACTGGAATCGGTTGTCTTTATATAGACTCCGAAGTGGTGCATAAGCACCCTTTTCAAAAGGTTAGGTCCGTTGGGTTTAAACCCAACAGAGGCAACCAACCGGAAGGGACGCATCTCTCTGGTTTAAAACGAAAAGGCGCAAATGCGAGTACACTCCCGCACATACAGTCCTGCGAGTACCCATACACACACCCACGCGAGTATACACACACCGCACCCGCGCCCACGCCCAGCCCAGCCTGTCCCGTCCCGTCCCGTCGCGTCGCGCACGCGGACACGGACTCAGACTCGAACTCGGCTCGGCTCGGCTCGGCTCGGCACGGCACGACACGGGTCGGCTCGGCTCGGCGCGCGCCCGCGTGTGGTCAATGACATAGATTAGAGCTATTGACATAGCCCCCCCACAGGACCAAATTCACATGCCCCCTGAAAGGGGCTCAAGCCCTAAGCAAAAATACTATCTTATATACAAGATAGTTAACTTTGTCAAATCCGATGTGGGACAAAACCCCCAACTCAAAAGTACTACAACTTTTCAAAAATGGAGGAAAATTACCGAAAATTTGAAAATTCAAATTTTAATACTATTTTAAAACAAAATATAACAATCCCCCACATGTTTTAAAATAAAACCCTTTCGGATTAAAGCGTAATAGTTGTGCAATGGTACCGGTGTCACCATAGACTTGAACCGACATTAGAGTAAGCAAGACAGGTCTACAGGAATCAGGTGACACCATAGTCTTGAACCTGAATCCTTTTAATGTAGATCGCAAGTACATGCTACTCACACAACTCTTCCTTTGCAAGTGATTCTGCGGTTCAGTACGTTTCGGCCATATACCATTACCCGGATTTCATGAGTGCTCTAGAGAATTCGCCTAGATTCTCATAGGAAGCGGCCTCCACCTCCACACCCATATAGGTGAATTCCATCAAATGTATGCAACAACTGTATACACCACTAAATATATGGCTATGGATTCATTAAGAGTTCTAACAACTCATCCTTCTGCGTTGCTGCTCGTACTGTACATCATAGAAGGGGCTCATACAACTCAATGCAATCGTCTACCTCATGTCTTGTTGTTTACCTATTGAACCTATCTCATGGGATCTCCACTTGTATAGGTTGGGTTGCCGACACTGGCAGCTCATATATTAGGCTCAGCCTCATTCCCTTCGATATATCACTGACTAATCTTTTAGATAGTCCTTTAGTCAAGGGATCTGCTAGATTCTTTTCTGACCTCACACATTAAATAGATATGACTCCATCACGCAACATGTGTTTCACTATGTTGTGTCTAAGTCTAATATGTCTGCTCTTTCCATTATATATTTTACTCTTTGCTTTCACTATAGCTACTTGACAATCACAATGAATAGACACGGCCGATACAGGCTTTGGCCACAATGGTATATCAGCTATAAGATTTTTAAGTCACTCGACTTCTGATCCAGCCTTTTCTAAGGTAATAAACTCGGATTTCATAATAGACCGAGTGATACATGTCTGTTTGGTAGACTTCCAAGAGACTGCTCCTCCACCCAAAGTGAAAACATATCTACTCGTGAATTTTGTCTCATCTAAATCACTAATCCAGTTAGCATCACTGTATCCTTCTAATACAGCAGAAAAATATTATAATGTAAACCATAGGCTATATTGCCTTTTAGGTATTTCAAAATCCTAGACAAAGCATTCCAATGCTCTTTTTCAGGGATATGTGTATATCTACTTAGCCTTCCTACTGCAAAAGCTATGTCTGGTTTAGTGCAGTTTGTTAGATACATGAGGCTACCAATTATTCTGGAATACTCCAATAGAGACACTATTTTCTGTATTCTTCATGAGAATCACACTATAATCATAAGGAGTACTGATAGGTAAACAGTCAAAATGGTTAAACTTTATCAATATCTTCTCAATGTAATGAGATTGTAATAATATAATAACACCATTTTTCCTAGTTACTTCAATACCTAAGATTACACTAGCATATCCTAAGTCTTTCATGTCAAACTTAGATGACAAGAAATTCTTAGTTGTATTGACTAATTTAATATTTGTTCCAAAAATAAGTATGTCATCAACATAAAGGCATATAATAACATAATCAATTTTAGAAATTTTACTATATACACATCTATTTACATCATTTATATGATAACCATTTGATTTTAAAACACCATCAAATTTTTCATGCCATTGTTTAGGAGCCTGTTTTAAACCATATAATGATTTAATTAGTCTACATACTTTATTTTCTTTTCCTGATATCTTATAACCCTCCGGTTGTTCCATATATATTTCTTCTTCTAAGTCTCCATTTAGGAAAGCTGTCTTTACGTCCATCTGATGTACCACCAGTTTATATATGGAGGCTATCGCTATTAAGACCCTGATAGTTGTAATTCTAGTTACAGGAGAGTAAGTATCAAAGTAATCTATTCCTTCTTTTTGTTTAAAGCCTTTCGCTACCAACCTAGCCTTAAACTTATCAATAGTCCCATTTGATTTTAGTTTCTTTCTAAACACCCATTTACAACCTATTGGTTTATTTCCAGGTGGTAGGTCTACAATTTTCCATGTGTTATTAGATATAATAGATTCTAACTCATCATTTATTGCTTCCTTCCAAAAAGTTGCATCTGGAGAGTTAATTACTTCTATATAAGTTGTAGGATCATCTTCTACTAAGAAAGTGAAAAACCATCTCCTAGGTTAGTTTCTCTTCTAACCCTAGTACTTTTTCTTGGTTGTATCTCTTCTACTACTTTCTCGTATGCATTTTTACTAGTAGACGCAATATCTGATTCTTTGACTTCCTCTATTCCTATAGATTTAAATTTCATAGGGAATACATTCTCAAAGAACTCTGCATCCCGAGCTTCTATAATTGTATTAGGATCTAGAATATTATCCTTAGTTTTTAAAACTAAAAATCTATAGGCCGCACTATTTTGTGCGTAACCTATAAATACACAGTCGGTTGTTTTAGGACCTAACTTTCTTTTCTTAGTTTCAGGTAATCCTACTTTAGCAAGACACCCCCACACTTTAATATATTTGTAACTAGGAACATGATTCTTCCAAAGTTCATATGGTGTTTGTTCAAAAGATTTAGAAGGAATTCTATTTAGAATATAACAGGCAGATAGAATTGCTTCTCCCCACATATTTGAGGGTAAGCCTGAACTATTTAACATAGCATTCATCATTTCTTTTAAAGTTCTATTCTTACGTTCTGTTATTCCATTCTGTTTTGGTGTATAAGGAGCTGTAGTTTCGTGAACTATTCCATTCTTTTCACATAATTCTCTAAATTGAGAAGATTCATATTCACCTCCTCTATCTGTTCTAAGTCTTTTAATTTTTATATTTAACTGATTTTTAACTTTAATTTTGTATTTAGAAAAAACATCTGAAGCTTCATCTTTGTTTCTTAGTAGGTATACTTTATTGTATCTAGAGTAATCATTTACAAACGTTACATAATACCTTTTACTGCCTTTATATATGTGATTTCTAAAATCACCTAAGTCACTTCATATTAATACTAGAACAGATGATCTTTCTATTTGTTTAAAGGGTTTTCTAATGAATTTTGATTCGACACATGTTTCACATTTGTTAAATTCTTCATTAGATATATTAGGTAATAAACCTAATCTTTTCATTTTCTTTAAAGATGCTATATTCACATGACCTAATCTACTATGCCATAGATAAAAAGGTTCAACGATATAAACAGAACTGAATGTCTTCTTATTATTATCATTGGATACATTTATAATGAATAAACCATCGCTACAGTACCCCTTACCAACAAAGGTTCCATTCTTAGTCATTACAAGCTTATCTGAATCAAATACTAACTTAATACCAGCCTTATTGAGGAGTGAACCAGAGACCAAGTTTCTTCTAATGTCGGGCACATGTAGGACATCATTCAACATCAGAGTCTTTCCAGAAGTGAGTTTCAGAAGTACTTTCCCTTTCCCTACAACTGGAGACGTTCTAGCATTACCCATGAACACCTGTTCATCATCTCCTGATACTTGATAGGAGGTAAACATGCTACGATCCTTGCATACGTGCCTAGTTGCACCAGTGTCTAGTACCCACTCCAAGTTGTTTACAAGGAAGACTTCTGACACCACAGCTACTATCATGTCAGACTCATTGCCTGTTTCTGTAAGATTAGCCTGCGGCTTATCTTTGTTTTTCTTAAGCCTGCAGGTTTTGACATGATGCCCAGGCTTTCCACAGTTGTAGCAGTTTCCCTTTTTCTTGAATTGATTGTTTGTATTCTTCTTTTTGAGCCTGCATTCATTTGCATAATGTCCAGGTTTGCCACAGTTATGACAGTTGCCCTTTTTCTTATTATTTGCCCGACTTGATTCCACAAGATTCGCCTTTGAATCTATCTCATTTTTATTTTCTTTTTGGTCCCTGATTCTATTGGCCTCCTCTATTCGTATGTGTACGATAGTGGTTTCCAAAGAAATACCGTTCTTTTTATGTTTCATTCTATTCTTATATTCTTTCCAGGAGGGCGGTAACTTTTCTATTAGTGCTCCTGACAGAAACACTTCATCCAACTTAATTCCTTCTGTCGATAGTTCATGAACTAGACTTTGAAAATCATGAATCTGATTTGTGACAGGTATATCGTCTGTCATTTCATAATGAAGGAAATTAGCAATTGCATGTTTCTTAGCGCTTGCATCTTCTAATATGTATTTCTTTTCTAAAGCAGTCCATATGTTTTTAGCAGACACGTAAGAAACATACACGTCATATAGTTCGTTGGATAAAGAGTTTAGAATATAATTTTTACAATTATTTTCATCTGTTACTTCAGTTTGATTTGCTGGATCTATAGTAAATGATTCAGATAAAATGTATGAAACTTTCAGGGTGGTCAGAGCGAACATCAGTTTCTGTTTCCACCGTTTAAATGATTGTCCAGCGAACGGTTCGATTTTGGCTAACTCAGTAGAAGCATTTACTGTTACTGTAGCCATAGTCTATGTAATTCAACAATTTTCGATTTCAAGATTGTTGGAATATTTAGTTGAATTAAATAGACTATAAAAAATCGAGAACCAAAAAAGGAAAATAATTTTGAGAAAGAAGAACTTATTGAATGAGTCGAGGGAGGCACTCGGCTTGAAATCGAATTTGCTCCCCTTGCACAGCGTCCCAAGGCAAGTTTCCAGAGCAATCGACCTCCAGATACAACGACTATGACCGGTCCCAGCAGTTGTGAACCTCGAACCACTTGCAATTTAATCCGAAAGTGTTGATGAACTAAGTAGGAAAATGCTTAAAACCGAATATCCGAGAGCGTTTTATAAGAGAAGAATTTTTTTCGTATTTTAAAATTGGAATCGGTAGTCTTTATATAGACTCAAGTGGTGCATAAGCACCCTTTACAAAGGTTTAAGTCCGTTGGGTTTAAACACAACGAACCAAAACCTCTCTCTGGTTTAAAACGAAAGGCGCAAGTGCGAGTACCCCACATAAAGTCCCGCGAGTACCCATATACACACCCACGCGAGTATACACACACCGCACCCGCACTCCCTTCCCGTCCCGTCCCGTCGCCTCGCGTCGCGTCGCGTCGCGTCGCGTCGCGTCGCGCACATGGACACAGACTCGGACTCGACTCGGACTCGACTCGACGTGTGCACGTGTGTGGTCAATGGCATAAATTATAGCTATTGGTATAGCCCCCACAAGACCAAATTCACATGCCCCCTAAATGGGGCTTAAGTCCAAGGCAAAAAGCCTATCTAATATACAAGAGGATTTACTTTGTCAAGTCTGATGTGGGACAAAACCCACAATTCAAAAATACTACAACTTTTCAAAATTGGAGGAAAATTACCGAAAATTTGAAAATTCAAATTTTAATGCTATGTATCGGCCGTATCTATTCATTGTGACTGTCAAGCAGCTATAGCGAAAGCAAAGAGTAAAATATATAATGGAAAGAGCAGGCATATTAGACTCAGACACAACATAGTGAAACATATGTTGCGTGATAGAGTCATATCTGTTGACTATATGAGGTCAGAAAAGAATTTAGCAGATCCTCTGACCAAAGGACTATCTAAAAGGTTAGTCAATGATACATCGAAGGGAATGGGGCTGAGCCTAATATATGAGCTGCCAGTGTCGGCAACCCAACCTATACAAGTGGAGATCCCATGAGATAGGTTCAATGGGTAAACAACAAGACACGAGGTAGACGATTGCACTGAGTTGTATGAGCCCCTTCTATGGTGTACAGTGCGAGCAGCAACGCAGAAGGATGAGTTGTTAGAACTCTTAATGAATCCATAGCCATATATTTGGTGGTGTATACAGTTGCTGCATACACTTGATGAAATTTACCTATATGGGTGCGGAGGTGGAGGCCACTTCATATAAGAATTTAGGCGAATTCTCTACAACACTCATGAAATTCAGGTATTTGTATATGGTCGAAACGCACCAAACCGCAGAATCACTTGTAGAGGAAGAGTTGTATGAGTAGCATGTACTTGCAATCTACATTAAAAGGATTCAGGTTCAAGACTATGGTGTCACCTGATTCCTGTAGACCTGTCTTGCTTACTCTAATGTTGGTTCAAGTCTATGGTGACACCGGCACCATTGCACAACTATTACGCTTTAATCCGAAAGGGTTTATTTTAAAACATGTGAGGGATTGTTGTATTTTGTTTTAAAATAGCATTAAAATTTGAATTTTTAAATTTTCGATAATTTTCCTCCAATTTTAAAAAGTTGTAGTACTTTTGAGTTGTGGATTTTATCCCACATCGAATTTAACATAGTAAACTATCTTGTATATAAGATAATTTTTTTGCCTAGGGCTTGAGCCCCTTTTAGGGGGCATGTGAATTTGTTCCTGTGGGGGGGCTATGCCAATAGCTCTAATCTATGCCATTGACCACACGCGCAGTCGGCCGAGCCGAGCCGAGCCGTGCCGTGCCCGAGCCAAGCCGAGTCCGAGTCCGAGTCCGAGTCCGAGTCCGTGTCCGTGCGCGACGCGACGCGCGACGGGCTGGGCTGGGCTGTGCGCGGGTGCGGTGCGGGTGCGGTGTGTGTATACTCGCGTGGGTGTGTGTATGGGTACTCGCAGGATCAGTATGTGCGGGAGTGTACTCGCACTTGCGCCTTTTCGTTTTAAACCAGAGAGATCCCTTTCGGTTGGCCACACCTGTGGGTTTAAACCCAACGGACCTAACCTTTTGTAAAGGGTGCTTATGCACCACTTGAGTCTATATAAAGACTACCGATTCCAATTTTAAAATACGAAAAATTCTTCTCTTATAAAACGCCCTCTGATATTCGGTTTAAGCATTTTCTACTGAGTTCATCGCGAGTCAACTCAGCACTTTGATTAAACCGCAAGTGGTTCGAGCCCGTGCATAGACCACTGGGACCGGTCATAGTCGTTGTATCCTGGAGGTCGATTGCTCTGGAAACTGTTGCACTTGGGACGCCGTCCAAGGGGAGCAATTCGATTTCAAGCCGAGTGACTCACCTCCCCGACTCAATTCAATAAGTTCTTCTTTCTCAAAATTTATTTTCTTTTTTGGTTCTCGATTTTTAATAGTCTATTTAATTCAACCAAATATTCCAACATTCTTGAAATCGAATTGTTGAATTAAGCTCTAAAATGGCCTCGAAAATTGGATGAACGGTGTGGATATGATAAATACGTTATTGTGGGGCCATGTGACTTTGTTCTCCTTTGAGCCGTTCGTACAACGGGGAGCTCGTGGAGCGTGAGCGCTCGTCTTCGCATGACACGTAACCACACTGGCTATATCGCTGGTGTGTGGTACACCAGCCAATCCGCTTCCGTCGATTGACTGGAGAGGAGTTTGTACCAGATCCAGGTCCAAATCGCTCGTGATGCCAGTCGCTTCTTCTAATCACCGTCAGGTGGCCGACACCAACGACCTATTTCAGTCAACTGACTTATATCCTCTACGATTCCTGACCCCACCATGCAGCGTGTTGACGTAGAAATCTGGCTCACCCCATTGAGCTCCAGGCACTTGTCCTGGATCCCGTAAGTGTGCACAGGAGGACAAGAAAGCATACTCTGGCTATAGAGCAAGAGACCTTGTGATGCAGATTAGAAATGTAGGTTTGGGTAGTGTAAATAGGTTTTGGATGAGAAATCTTACATATATGTTTCCATAGATAAGTCTCTTATTTATGCCATTTGATTGGAGTGAATGTGTCCGTCATTTTCGGCACGATCTCTTTCATTAAGTAAGAACTACGCGTGTATTAATGTCGTCGGTTACTCTATGATCGTGGTGCATCAATTAATGCCATCATGAGTTACTAGATAAAGCTTGGCTCAACAGTACTATTTCGATTGGTCATTTGGACTCAAGCAGGACAGACGAGCTGAGCACTGCTAACCCTGTCAATGCTTGGATCATGCCAGACCAATTGCAGACGAGCATGCCCCAACCACTGGCAATCAATTCGACCTAGATAGTCTGAGCCCATATCCCGCCGCGGGTGGGAACTTTTTAGCTTCACTATCTTATCTAATGAAGTATTTGATACGGCCGCTCGTTTGGCTGAGCAAACCTTGAATGAAGCTTGGTTGAACCATCCAAAGATATGACCGAGACAAGTTGACTTCAATTGGGGTTGGCTCAGATTTTCCGTAATCATGCACATGCAACCAAACTCATGTCCTGTAACCACAAAAACATTTCTTGTAGATATTCCTTTGGATGGGGGGTCCATGCCCAATGTCACGATACCATTGGGTCCTATCAGTTTTTTTTATTCAATTCTCATTGGCCATGATAAATCATCTAGCTGCAGCTTCCATTAAAGCCTGTTTTTTTCACCAATCACGTCTTTAAACTAAACAAAATGAGTAAAGATTATTAAATTGCTTTACTTATTTAGTGATATTAGTGGCATTCTATTACAATTACGGTATTGCTTACTTTATTTATTTTATTTAAATAAAATTATAAAGAATAAATTCTTTCATCAGTTTTCTGTTGCATTTTTATATGACCATTGATTTATATACCAAAATGCTTAAACAAGCATAGTAATATGGTAATGATGGCTTATTTACTTCATGTTACCATAGAAGTCGGCTAAAAAGACAGTCCTTAGATGATGTCCCTTTTACTGGCCTATACTGCTGCGTCCAAGTAGGCAACAGGCTCACACACTATCATAACCACAGAAATTTTTAGGCACAATGCAGCTTACATCAAATGCATGGTCCTCAGGGTTGCATATGACAGTTCATGTTATTAATCCGTACAGTCTCATCCTGTGATTTTGTGATCCAAGATGCTTACGAGTGGCTCATGTATAATTCACCCAATGCTCCCCAAAATCAGAAGATGACTATCAAAGGAGGCCCGGGGTCCACATCAAAGGTAGGGCCTATATGGCGCATGGACGATCCACACATCAAAGGTGGGACCCACACTATGGATGGTCCACATCAAAAGTGGGCCTCACATTATGGATAACCCCACACCCATGTGAGCCCACGTAATGGATTATCCCTGTCAAAGGTAAGCTCCTGATGATGAATGGTCTACATCCAAAGTAGGCTTTACATGATGGATGACCTTTCGCATCAAACGTTGGCCCCTAATTATGAATGGCTCATAACCAAGTGGGCCCCTCATGATGGATGGCCCACACAATGGACACTCGGCATCAAATATCATGATGGATGACCCACATAATGAACGGTCCACATCAAAGGTGTCAACAATGAATGGCTCTTGTCTAGAGGTGGGCATATTGGACCCGATCCGGTGGATCTGACCCGACTCGGTACTGTTCCGAACAGAACCGACGGCCTAGATCGGCCTTGATCGAGTTTGCCAATTCAGATCCGATCATTTTCGGGTCAGGTTTGGATAGAGGTGTATTCGGACAGAACCGATCCGAAAACTCGAACCGAAATGGTAAAAGATGACCCATATCAAGGTGGGCCCTTTCATGAGGACATTAATATCAGTGGTCGCCCTATGAAGATGGATGACCCACATCCAAGGCAAGCCCCTCTTCGAACTTGGGTCCTACATGATTGATGATCCTCGTTAAAGGTTGGTCCACATGATGGATAACTCACATCCAAGGTGTCCCATATGATGGATAGCCCACATCAAAGGTGGGCCTTGCAAGGTAGATGGTATATGTTGAAGGTAGGCCCCACACGATGACTAGGTCAAATTGAAGACATCGCTAAGGTGGGCCCAACATAATGAATGGTCCACATCAAAGGTTGGGGCACATGATGGATGATAGATATTAAGGGTGGATGAAATAAACTTGAGAAATAAGTACTTATGTAATGTTAGAAATTAAACATATGTTTCTACTTTTTGACAAGTAATTACATTGTTTAGCAAATATACTTATCTACTAGTTAAATATAAACTTTTAATAAGTTACTTAAGGCATAAGTAGCCAATGTAAAGCAGTTAGGCATCTTCATTAATAAAGAGCTTATTTGCTTATTTTAATAAAATAAGCTCTATGTATAAAATAAATTATTTGGTAAAACTCTAACTATACACAGATTTTAAGTAAATAGTCAAAAGATATTATATTTTAAGTAACTAGTCAAATGGTTCTTAAAAATTAAGTGATGGAGATCCACTTATTTTTTAAGGGCTTACTTGGTTTAGTATCATTTAGATGGGAGTAAATGAAGATAAATGGTAATTGATATGTGTTTTGATGGAAGTAAATATATGTAAATGAAATGAAATCGTTTCCAGAGACGAAATTTGAAATTAAATGGGATTAATTGCATTCTTGAGCTCCTTGGAGGGACACACGTGTAAACAAATGTGCTATTACGCACATGTCCACTACACATGTGTGGTGCTAGTAATAGTGAGAAATAATTCAATGATCAAGTACATCACCAAAATCACATTAAAAAAAATGATCCAAACCATTGAAAGGATAACCATATAAGTGAACAGTAAAAAAGTTGGTAAGTTGCTTGTTTGTGATCCTTATATTTGTAGTTTACTCGGGGCTTGAAATTTGCCATATGTAGCTTACCTAGACTTATTACAATCATCTTATTAATTATTGTACATGTACATTGATATTAAAATTGATTGGGGATGTTGAATATATTCCTACAAATATGTTAAAAAATTCTTATATATTTCAATTCCTCCTACTTGCTTCTATTCAAACTCAATTTTTGGATTTCAAATGCATTTCATTTACCACCATTCAAACATAACTCATATAAAAACATTTACTCCTAATTAATTTACCTCAAAATTTATTTCCCATCTGATTCAAATTACAAGTTCCCAAACAAGCTCAACTGGGTCGATATTTTTGACTAATTTTTAAATAAATTTGTCCGTAAACTTTTTAAATAATTACCGCTATGCTTTTAAAAAAAAAAAAAAAAACAACTTTTAAGGCGTATCCAAACCAGCCGTATCCAAACAGCAATTTGTTTGACAGAACACTTGCGTATTTTCATGATAGAACACGTGCGAGGTCCAGCCCGAGCCCGAACCCGAACCCGAGCCGGCGACCGAGCACGCGGGTTGCCACCCCTTTAACGATCCATTCAAAAGGGAAACCCTAACAAGGCGAACGCCTGAGTTGAGCTGCAGCACACCTTTCTTTGTCAAAGGAAAGAAAGAGGTGAAGATGGTGTGGTTTCAGTGCGAGGACTGTGGAGAGAACTTGAAGAAGCCAAAGCTGCAAGGCCATTTCAGGATTTGCTCTGCTTACAAGGTCTCATGCCATTCTCTCTCTCTCTCTCTTCTCTCTCTCTCTCTCTCCCTACATCAGGCTGCTTCGTTTGGATGCCATATCGAATCGCATTGCAATAACTAGTCTAATGAAGTGGAACATAACCAAGTTTTGGTTGAATTGCAAATCAATTCAGTTGTGCTTCTGCATTCATTTCTTTCTAATAGAATTATCTTATTTCTCCTTTTAACTCTCCATTTCTCTCTTTCCTCCTCTTTCATCATCTCCTGGCCATGTTAGCATCTCTGTTAAAATCTTATTTCTAGGTGCTTAGTTTGAGATTTATTTATGGTGTTCGTTTCTCATGGTGTTTTGTTTTACAGAGTCAACTGATAGAATTCTTTTCCATCTTGTAGCTATCGTGCATTGACTGCGGAGAAACATTCAACCAACAAAGTGTTCAAGGCCACACACAGTGCATCTCGGAAGCGGTTTGTTATTCAGACTAATACAAATCATACTGCACCCTTTCTGTATATTTGTGTTTTCACTAGTAAACAACTTCTCAAAGCTTATGATTATTTCATCATCGAATTGGATTCTTTCTTTCGTTGAATTTGATTTATTAGCTAATATTGCTTGCAAAAATGAATGCATGTTTAGGCAATAACGGAACTTCTTTCACCACTAAATCTTCTTCCAAATGTTTACTGCGAGGACCAGTATCATATCTATTAAACAACCAGTTACTCTAAAAGCTTGAGCCGTTAGAGGATGGTGTATCAATGTATATCAAGGGACTTTAACACTCCTGTGGGAGAATATATTAGGGAGACATGTTTGCTGCTTCCGAGATTCAATTGCAAGACCTTCCTCTCTAATACCATGTATCTACACCGTCCATCAGTTTTTTCAGATCATTTAAGGAGTTGATACTAAATTTTAAGTGAATTCAATAATCAAATAGATCGTACCATACAAAACATTAATATAATGATTTTCATGTCGTTGGAAAAAATGAATGATTCAAGCTTTCCCCAATCTGATCCGACTCGGTTTTCTTGACCGGGTCGGACCCGGATCGATTCAGGTCAAAAGACGTTTGAATCTGTTCGAATTAGATGATCCAGACTCAGTCCCTGATCGGAACGAGTTCGGATCAGGTTCTACAAATTTCGAATCTGGTCAGGTTGGGCCGAATCCGATCCGACTCAGTCCGATGCCCACCTTTACTCTTGTCCAATGTGGGCCCCACATGATGGATGACTCATGTCATGGTGGGCCCCACACAATGGATGGTACACATCAAAAGTGTTGATGATGAATGACCCACATCTAAGGTGGGCCCCACATGATGGATGGCTCACATCGAAGGTGGATCTACATGATAGATGGTCCACATCAAAGGTGGGTTTTATATGATGGGTGGTGGATATTAAAGTTGGGGCCCATATGATGGACAATAACATAGATGGTAAAAGATGACCCATATTAAGGTGGGCCCCTTGTGAGGACATTAATATCAATGGTTGCCCTTTGAAGATGGATGACCCACATCCAAGGCACGCCCCACTTCAAACTTGGGTCCTACATGATGGATGATCCTCATTAAAGGTTGGCCCGCATGATGGATAACCCACATCCAAGGTGTCCCACATGATGGATAGCCCACATCAAAGGTAGGCGCCGCAAGGTAGATGGTATATATTGAAGGTAGGCCCCACATGATGAATTGGGTCAAATTGAATACATGGCTAAGGTGGGCCCAACATAATGAACAGTTCACTTCAAAGGCTGGGGCACATGATGGATGATAGATATTAAGGGTGGATGAAACAAACTTGAGAAATAAGTACTTATGTAATGTTGGAAATTAAACATATGTGTCTACTTTTTGACAAGCAATTACATTGTTTTCTAAACATACTTATCTACTGGTTAAGTATAAACTTTTAATAAGTTACTTAAGGCATAAGTAACCAGTGTAAAGAGTGGTTAGGCATCTTCATTAATAAAGAGCTTATTTGCTCATTTTAATAAAATAAGCTCTATGTTTAAAATAAATTATTTGGTAAAACTCTAACTATACACAAATTTTAAGTAAATAGTCAAAAAACTATTATATATTAAGTAACTAGTCAAATGGTTTTTGAAAATTAAGTGGTAGAGATCCACTTATTTTTTAAGAGCTTACTTGGCTTAGTGTCATTTAGATGGGAGTAAATGAAGGTAAATGGTAATTGATACGTGTATTAATGGAAGTAAATATATGTAAATGGAATGAAATGTGAATAAATGTGCATGCAAATGAAATCCTCTCTAATGGACGGAATTTGAAATTAAATGGGGTGAAATGCATCCGTGAGCTCCTTGGAGGGTTGCACATGTAAACAAATGTGCTATTACGCACATGTCCACTACACATGTGTGGTGCTAGTAATACTTCGATATAATTCAATGATCGGGTACATCACCAAAATCACATAAAAAAAAATGATGTAAACCATTGAAAGGATAACCATATAAATGAAAAAAAAGTTGGTGAGTTGCTTCATCGTGATCCTTATATTTATAGCTTACTCGAGGCTTGAAATTTCGCATATGTATCTTACCTAGACTTATTACAATCATCCTATTAATTATTGTATATGTACACTGATATTAAAATTGATTTGGGATGTTGAATATATTCCTACCAAATATGTTAAAAAATTCCTATATATTTCATTTCCTCCTACTTGCTTCTATTCAAACTCATTTTTTGGATTTCAAATGCATTTCATTTACCACCATTCAAACATAACTCATATAAAAACATTTACTCCTAATTAATTAACCTCTAATTTTATTTCCCATCTTATTCAAATTACAAGTTCCCAAACAAGCTCAACTGGGTCGATATTTTTGGCTAATTTTAAAATAAATTTGTCCATAAACTTTTTAAATAATTACCGCTATGCTATTAAAAAAAAAAAAAAACACTGCTTATAAGGCGTATCCAAACCAGCCGTATCCAAACGGCAATTTGTTTGAGAGAACACGTGCGTATTTGCATGATAGAACACGTGCGTGGGAATTGCCGTTGGGTCGGACGAAACTAGCCCGAGCCCGAACCCGAGCCGGCGCCCGAACCCGCGGTTTGCCACCCCTTTAACGATGATCCATTCAAAAGGGAAGCCCTAACAAGGCGAACGCCTGAGTTGAGCTGCAGCACATCTCTCTTTGTTAAAGGAAAGAAAGAGGCGAAGATGGTGTGGTTTCAGTGCGAGGACTGTGGAGAGAACTTGAAGAAGCCAAAGCTGCAAGGCCATTTCAGGATTTGCTCTGCTTACAAGGTCTCATGCCATTCTCTCTCTCTCTCTCTCTCCCTACATCAGTCTCTCTCTCTCTCTCTCTCTCTCTCCCTACATCAGTCTCTCTCTCTCTCTCTCTCTCTCTCTCTCTCTCTCTCTCCCTACATCAGGCTGCTTCGTTTGGATGCCATATCGAATCGCATTGCAATAACTAGTCTAATGAAGTGGAAAATAACCAAGTTTTGGTTGAATTGCAAATCAATTCAGTTGTGCTTCTGCATTCATTTCTCTCTAATAGAATTATCTTATTTCTCCTTTTAACTCTCCATTTCTCTCTTTCCTCCTCTTCCATCATCTCCTAGCCATGTTAGCATCTCCGTTAAAATCTTATTTCTAGGTGCTTAGTTTGAGATTTATTTATAGTGCTCGTTTCTCATGGTGTTTTGTTTTACAGAGTCAACTGATACAATTCTTTTCCCTCTTGTAGCTATCGTGCATTGACTGCGGAGAAACATTCAACCAACAAAGTGTTCAAGGCCACACACAGTGCATCTCGGAAGCGGTTTGTTATTCAGACTAATACAAATCATACTGCACCCTTTCTGTATATTTGTGTTTTCACTAGTAAACAACTTCTCAAAGCTTATGATTATTTCATCATCGAATTGGATTCTTTCTTTCGTTGAATTTGATTTATTAGTTAATATTGCTTGCAAAAATGAATGCATGTATAGGCAATAACGGAACTTCTTTCACCGCTAAATCTTCTTCCAAATGTTTACTGCAAGGACCAGTATCATATTCATATCTATTAAACAACCAGTTACTCTAAAAGCTTGAGCCGTTAGAGGATGGTGTATCAATGTATATCAAGGGACTTTAACACTCTTGTGGGAGAATATATTAGGGAGACATGTTTGCTGCCTCTGAGATTCAAACGCAAGACCTTCCTCTCTAATACCATGTCAAACAACCAATTACTCTAAAAGCTCGAACTGTTAGAGGATGGTGTATCAATGTATATCAAGGGACTTTAACAATATCTTTAACTTGATGAAATGTTCTTTTCAGGAGAAATATGGTCCCAAAGGTCAAGGGAAGACTTCAAATGCTACACCAGCTAAGCCCAAAAACGAGTCTAAGAAAAATTTAGATATTGATATAAATGTTGGGTT
This sequence comes from Magnolia sinica, assembly GCF_029962835.1. NCBI lineage: Eukaryota > Viridiplantae > Streptophyta > Magnoliopsida > Magnoliales > Magnoliaceae > Magnolia > Magnolia sinica. Next base: position 104,653,988 of record NC_080578.1, on the reverse strand, counting down.
ATCTTCACATCCCCCCTGGTTCTGTAGGTGAGTTATAATTTGACCACTTGTGAGTTCTGTTACTATGTTCATTTTCATTTTTTGTTTATTTAAGCAAGTACACCAGTTGTTCATGAGCCACCAGTTGTCTATAAGGGTTAGGGACAAAAGATATTGCCCTAAAGATTTTGTGTAGCATCTGTGGTAGCTCAACCATTGATTTGAGCGTTTACTATTTCTACAGTGTAAAAGTTAAACAGAATCATCAAAATCTTAAGCCTTCCACCTAGCTGTTTTGGGTTGGCTTTTAAATGGTAGATTGGCAGAAGTTTTACGGTCTGCAAAAATTAACAGTGAATATGCATAAAAAAGGTGGAGAATAACATGGTTGCTATTTAAAATTTGGGTATTAAAATGGTGACTTTGAAATGTTCTTGCGATCAATCTTTCCCAATAGAAGATGCTTTCGGAAATGTGAAATGTATTTTTTTTTTTTTTTTTTTTAAAAGGTGACACTATCAGGAATCAAACCCTAGATCACTCACACACGCTACACTGTCTCCACCAGATCATCTAATGAGTGGGAAACAAATGTGAAACGTATTCAGACAGGTGATTAAGTGAATCCGTATCAAACATTATAAAAAAGATGGAGAATAAAATGGTAGCTTTTGAAATGTTCTTGCTTTCAATCTGATCCCAACAGAAGTGAAGATGCTTTCATTGGAAACACTAAATACATACACAACTACACATGAGATGAACTTTCTGACCTTTCCCAGCATATTTTCACGAACATGTCTTGAAGAAAAGATATACTTAAACATTAAAAGAAAATGCAATATGTAAGGGATCTCTAATTTGAGTGACAAACCCATCTGTTTCTGATGCAACGTTCTATAGGCTGCTGGTAAGGCTTGGTTAGTGTCATTGGGGACAGAATCTTAGGTCAAGTTAGCTGGAAGCACCCTCACTTGTGCCTAATCAAATGAGTAAGAGAATAACCAGCCTTCCAAGAGACCTACATTGAGCAACCAAATCAGTTGTTCAGTGTAGGATTCTAGGGTAACAAGAGTGCTGAATGCTTATAACATATCTCATTTTTACACTTATATTATAAGAAAAGGAACTACCGGATGTCCAGAAACTTAACATTGGAGGTCTTAGTGCCTTGGCGGTTATTAGGAGCATGGAAGACGATGAGTTGCAGGGTGGCAGTCCTCTTGTGCATCAAGGAGCTGGATTTCACACAATGATCTTGTGTCAGCATGGAGTCTAAATTGATGAATTTGCCCCCCTAATTTATGAAGCAACCTGGATGTTCTTAATTTTATTTTTATGTTTTGATATTATTTTTTTAAAATTTTTTTTAATCCTTTGCCCTTTTTTTATCGATAAGGTGGAATAGGTGCAAATTTTCTCCACTTTATTGACATATTCATACGCTACCTTCTTTCTCAAAAAGGTGGCGAAAGTTTTGTTTTTTGTTTTTTGTTTTTTTTTTTAATAAATATATTTTTAAGGTAACACTAACAAGGATTGAACCCTAGATCGCTCACACATGCTGCAATATCTCTACCAGCTCATCTAATGAGCTGGATACTAGGTGGTGAAAGTGTGAAGATCGAGAGAAGAAAATTATAGTACTCGTTACGTTATGGGAAACTGTGCCCCAAATAGGATATGGTCTAATTTTCTTATATAGGTTTCGTTTGGCACATGTCATACAACTGTGTGGACAGCATTGCTTGATAAGTTTATTTTATGATGATAAAAGTTGCCAGGACAGAGGATATATGGAGTTAGGCAATAACATTAGCCATCTGTATAATCATATGTGGATAGTGCAAAGCGTTTGCTGGATACTTTCTCATGTCGCCACTTGTGTGAAAGGCTGAGTGCAACTTCTTGGTCATACTCCATGCATAATTGATTCAGCAACTTGGACAATTTGGATTGTCTTATAATCATGACACATGCAATTTCTAGGTCCATGTGCATCATCCATCATACTCGAAGAAGATTTTTTTTTAATTTTTTTTTTAAAGATTCCCTTTTACCAGTTCACACCGGTAGCACAATTTTTTTAAATGGTTTTGGAAATGCAGAAAATCTCCCAAAATCAGTTCAAACATGTGGTGTCTCCAACCCGTTCCTTGCTATCCTCGATGCTTGATCATATGCATTAGTTGATCTACTCATTGGCATAGATCTTGGATTTCTTGCTTCATATTTGCTTGTTCAACTTTACCTGCTTTCACATCTTGGTCTTGAAAACCTACAGATCATTTGTCACCCATTGTGAATCAGAAGTCATCTCTCAATGCCATAAAACAAGCTTTACTGGGTGGATCATGAATCCAACACACCCAATTGGCAAGAAGAAAGACGGTTGTTTGAAGAAATTGGATAGAGGGGCAAAGCAACTCTAAATGGGGTTTTCTCCATTTTGGAGTAAAACCAGTCTAAAATTCAAGAACATAACTAAGAACTCCATTACAATAACTAAGAATTCCATTACAATAATTCCAATAGAAGCTTCTGTTCAAAAACATAAACCCCAAGCTAATCTAAATCATTAATCTTAAACCCAAGCTAATCTAAACCATTAATCTTATTCAATAACTTCGAATCTGAACCATCAAACGGTTTATAACGACCAAGCAACCTTTAAAATTACACAAAAAATAGAAATTCTTCATTAATTCCTTGCTACTTGTTGGGGTCAAATTTGATGCCTCAAAAGATCAAAACTTGCAGAATATACAGAAATAGCCATGTAGTTCTGGAAGAGGCCTTTGAAACAAGCTATTGATCGCTCCAAATCAGCAAGTGCGCACAAAGTTATGCCTCCTGGAAACTGTCGGATACACACATTTGTTGGATGGTGTCCATGTTCTCTTTCAGTCCAATTTTTTCTCAATTACGCGTTCATCGTTTGAGCTCTTCAATGACCTCAGTTGTCTCTTTTTCCAATTCTTTGATGAGCATAGACTTTATTTTATGTTGACCAGGTTTGAGTAACGGCAGAATGTGGTAAACTTTTTAAGATTTACTTTCTGGTGGCTCTTCAAAATTATATCCCGTCTTTCAAACAAATGGCGGAACAGGATTCATGTATCTGACCCCAATTAATTTGACAAGGCTTAGATGATGATGATAATCTTTCAAACCAATATTTGTTTAGTTATAGGTTTATTTCAGCTTCGACCCTTGCATTTTAGGCTTGGAGGACTAGTTTCACTTGTTGTTGATCACTTTTGGCCTTTTTTTTAATGTTGTCAGTTAAGTTGCATTTTATTAAACGAACCCCCAAAAGAACAACAAGCTAGCTAGACAAAGTCACTAAAGCAGACAAAAACTGGAAAACTACTAACTACTAAGGACAGCCAGACACCACAACGCCAGTAAAAAGAAAAAAAACAGGGCTGGGATTTCAACTATCTGAGATCATCCAGCCTTTTATCTTCACTAAGCAGAGATGATCTGGAACCTCCCTCCTTCGCCAACTTTTTACTAGGTTTTTGTAGCCATGTTGTGAAGATTCTTAATTTTGTTGACATCAATAGGAAAGATGTAATGCAGGGGCATTTTCACACTGGGCTCGAGTGAGGTCGTTTGTGGGATGCAGGGGCACACTCGGGGTGGGCATGGCCCACGGGGGATGTCTCGTGTTTGAGACTCCTCACTGGGGGTGATTAATGCGCATTTCACACAGGGCTCGAGCGGGGTAGCCCGTGGGACGTAGGGATACACTTGGGGTGGGCGGCCCATGTGAGGTGGTACCCATGTGATTTGGGGCCCACGAGGGGGGTTCGGCCAAGGTCCTAACCCATGAGATGTGGGGCTTGGGCTATGAGATAAAGGGATTAATTCACTATGCTCTAACAGTTCGAGCTTTTAGAGCAAGTGGTTAATTGTCCTGCATCAAATTGGTATCAAAGTAAATGTTAACCTTTAATGATAGTCCAAATTTCACACACACACACACACACAATATATATATATATATATATATATATATATATATATATATATATATATATATATATATATATATATATTATGTGAGGTGTTTTCAGCAGGTCCTTGCTGTCTGTTGCATCATTTGTCATTTTCATCCTGTTCAATAAATCTGCGTGCATTAACAAGAAACATAACGCCCAAAGTGAATCAGTTGAAGGCCAACCAATAATCTGGAATTTCCTGTTTAGTTTTTCTTTTTCTTTTTTCGATTGATGTGATCACATGATAAAAAAATGTTGTACTTTGATTTCTTTGGGAATTGAAGCCTCTTGGTGGACTTGTTTCTACACAGCCTCTGTAATACCAACACTACGAGTAAGCAAACCTTGCTGCTCCATGCTGAAGGAAAGAAACACAGAGCAAAAGCCCGAGCCTTCCATGCTTCCCAGCAAAAATCCAGCCAAACAGAAGAATCCACTGCAAATGAGAAGGATGCCGTTAATGTCCATTCGAGGGAATACTCAACCGAAGAACAAGGAATCGAGACCATAGATGAAAAAAAAGGAAGCGACCCTCCAAAAGCCACTGCTGTATCTAGCCTGGAAGCAGAAAAAGAAAGTCTGTTGATGAAAAAGAGAAAATTCGATACATCTGGACATGGGGGTAATGGAGATACTGAGGGCAGAAGTGATTTGAACAATGGTGAAGTGATTCAAGCAGAAAGAGAAGAAGCAGAACCACGTAAGAAAAACAAACACACTAATTCAATGTTGCAGAATGAAGATCAGACAGGCATTGTTGGCTCTCCCAAGGAAGCTACCCATCAGAAAATAAAGTGGAAGAAGTTAATTACTTCAATATTAAAATCGGTATGCATATTCCAGTCAAACAGCTACTTATTGTTCCTTATTCAATGTATGTATAGTACTATAGGGGAAGTGATAGGCTGATTTCTTTCTTTCGTTCTTTCTTGTATATTTTTTTTTTTTTAGAGATAAGTGATAGGCTGATTTCTGCAATGGAGATTGAATAGGCTATCCACAGTGCAGCCAACGTGGCACACTTGCGTGAGATCCAACCATTCATCAGCTGGTGATCAATGTCAACATGCCCCAGTCCAAAAATCAGTCCAGTCATGCATATGAAGATAATCAATGGTTAGAAAAGATATTACCAATGCACCGTATTCAACATTTATTTGTGGGCCATCTGATGATTGGACTGTCTCGATTTTTGTTCTAGGGCATGTCAAAGGTAACCCTGTGGCCTGGATCCGATATGCTGCATATACCATGTCTGGGATGTCTCTCGAGGATTGCCTCTTCAACCCTCATTATGTTGCTTTGGCATTAAACATTTTGTTTCATTTGAGGATGCCTGAGATGCTCCTGAGTTCAAGTGTTTCATCAGTCCCATGCCATCTTTTAAAATAATGAAACCACCATTTAGGTTATCGGATGCATGTAAAATGCTTTTGGAAATCCAAGTGCATCTGCTAGGAGATTTTTGTAATGCAAACCAATTGATTCTACGGAAAATTGGAATTTGTTTCTGTAGGTTTGCAGATACTAAAGATTATTGCAGTCTTGAGCAAGGTGTTCCATAACGGTAATGGTGGCCATAATGGCCACTGCTGTTACTACTTTTTTTTCAAAGAAAATCTGTTTTGGCCTTGCAGCGGGACTTTACGGGCTATTTTTTCTGTAACAGCAGTTTCGGCTCCGTAATGTGTAACTATTGCCACTGTTACCATTACATTACTGTTTTGGCATACCTTAGTCTTGAGATCTCCAAATTGTCGTTATTTAAATTCGGATCTTGTGTTAGTGGCTTATAGTTTTTTCTATTCTTAGAGAAATCTAATTCTTGGCATTTCAAGAGTATCCCAAGTTCTACATATTCCATTTCCAGTGTTTTCTTTTGCTAATTCTACAAACATTTCTTGCTCACATTCATATGTTGGTGCACATGCCAACATGTGCCACGTGTTAGATCCAAGCTGCTTTACAGATGGGTTGTACTCGGTAAATGCTGTGGCCCAAAAATCAGGCTGCTCACCACTCATCAGGTGGACCATCTCCACATCAAATATCGACTGGGTGGACCACGCATCTACACTTGATGTGGAGTATTGGCAATTAATTTTCACTGTCCATTGTTTTTGTACATCACCCACCTGACAGTTGATGCCCTGATTCTTGGGTCACGGCTACACGGTGGGCCCTTCCTAAGGATCAGTTTGGATCTTACACATAAGGTGCAAGTTGGCACGTGGTCCTGCATGTGCCAAATTTCATCTTCTGTCATGTGTTTTTTTTTTTTTTTTGAGAATGAAATGTGCATGTTTGATATGAAATTCTTGTGCCGGTGTTTGCAAGGCAGAGTCCAGATGGAGCCATGAAGATTAGAAAGCTGCGAAAGCTCGTATCAAAGGCCCTCCAGGAGTCTGGAATCACCCAAGATGAGGCCCAGTTCCAGGACATGCTCATGCACAAGGTATGTTGAGTTGTTGCCAGTTTCTTGCCCTGTCATTTTTGCCAAAAAGTGTTAAAACTAATCCAGCCATCACCAAACTGCTTCTTCATTGGAACAGATTAATTCGAGTTCCCGATTTATGCTTGATAACAAGCTTGTTCAGTTGGCGCCCAAAAGCAGATCCTGGTTTCAGGATGCTACGGTCTGAAATTTCAGCAGAAACAAAATTGACCATTGTGAGCAACCAACAACCATTTACTGTTTATTTTTTTTCACCTTTGGATAGATTCGGAGTCTCACTTCAAGATCGTCATATCAGGATTGGGAGGTTTGTTATCTTGAAATGCATGTATGGTCCATCTATACACCTGCACTGGTTTCCAAGCTTGTGTTATCTATCAGGTGGACCCCACTTTGTAGATGCCCCTGCCAAAAATCAGGCCAGTCCACTTATCAAGTGAACCAGTGTATTGAACAAATGCACAACTCTTTTCTTCTCTTTTCTTTTCTTTATCCATCCATCTGTTCAGTGTGCATTTGATGAATGGACTGGCCTGGTTTGTGGGCCAGGACATCCACATGGTGGGAGCTGGGAACCACAGTGGGTGGCGTGGGTTTTCACAACACATCATGGCACATGTGCTGGTATGTTGATGGGATATGTGCATGTGTGTTAGCAAACATGTAGAATTAAGATATGCTATTATTATCATTGTTGTAAAACTCGGTGACTTAACTCGAAACTGGGCTGAGTCAACTTGACTTGGCAAGATTTTGAGCTGTGTCACTAGGAAACTCACTTTTGTGCGTGACTCGGTCCTGACTCGATAAGACTTGTGGTTTCTACTCTCTAACTCTGCCAACTCGACATGACTCTCATTGACTCAAGTTGAGACAATCACCTGGTGAAAAGCTAAAAGTTATAAGGTCAAGTTTGTGATTCGAATCCACAACCCCACTTTCAAAGATTATTTTCTCTGAACAACAGATAACAAGTAAGGCTGTTGATCTTGTATGTCATGGCCCTAGCACTTCCCCCAAGCATAGATAGCAAGCACTCATCTTATGGTCCTGTTGTAAATGAGCTAGCCTTCCCCAAATGCACATCCCAAGTGCTAAGCCCCAAATCTCATTAAGAAGCAAGAGAGACACAGGGGTATGGACGACCACCTTATATTTCACTGGAGCTCTCAAAACAACTACTCTTTACTTGGTTACAAATGATGGTTTCACTCCCTTATATAGATCTAAGAAGCTACTAGAACCCATGCATGTATGGCTAGGATTGTGCCACATGACACTCATCCAACGGTCAAGAACTCTTTAGAACCTTTTTAGAATATTTCACACTTTTCTGCAAGCCTCCTCTGGAGTTTTGTAAAAACTACTAAAGATCTACACAACTCTAGACCTTTTCCACACAACTCTAGAACTTTCTACAATTCGTTGCATCTTTCTACCATTCTCTACAACTCTCCATTCACTTTTTCACTATTCTAGAATTCTCTACATGTACAAAACCTCTCTAATGTCCAAGTGAGCATAAATTTGCTGCGTCATGACTTAAGCCCATGAGAATGATCGGTCTGTCACAACATCTCCCCCGCCCATTGCTTTGACGCCCTCGTCGACCACTCGTTGATGAAGCTCTATATTGGTTCCTCGAATTGTCCCGCTGCATTATCTCATCTGATGCAGGCCCATTATAGTGCCCAACAATGATGTAAGCCCACAGCCCATCGTACGGCCCAACATGTGCTGATTTTGAACGATTTATTTATAGATTTGGGAGCTTAAATCAAGAATTGCAATTTACTATTTTTGGAAGATATGAAGGCTGAATTAAAGATGTAATTGGAGATATAAGGGGGATTTGATTGAAGATATGAGATTGATTTAGAGATGTAATTATGATTATTTTCTATATTTGCTTTTACCATTATTAAGCTTTTACCATCTTAAGTAGATTAGATTGATTTGAAGTCAACTATTGTGATTTGAAATTAATCATTTAGTTGGGGGATTCACATCACATTAGAGATTCACTTATAGTTGATAAAAAAGAGTAATGGTGTAGGAACTAGGCATTCTAATATTTTTTTAAGGTGAGCATTATAAGAGAAGTATGATATCAATAAAGTTCTCCCCCTCTCTACTCAAATATTCTTGTGGGTGTACTCTTGTGGACATATGAAGAACTTTTGCTCGTGGGTTGGACACATCCTATCTATCCTTGTCATCCTTTCATCCTTTCTTCCTATCTATCTATCCCATGGGTCAGGTCCTCGGTCGAACTCCCCTCGTGCCCGCCCCACCCCGCCCCCAAGTGTATCCCTGCATCCCAGGGGCCACTGCACTCAAGCTCTTTGTGAAAATACCCCTGCATTAATCACCCCCGGTGAGGAGTCTCGAATACGAGACCTCTCGCTTTGATACCACTTTGATGCAAGACAACAACCTAGGGGCCGCCCACCCCGAGTGTACCCTTGCATCCCATAGGCCACTCCACTCGAGCCCGGTGTGAAAATGTCCCTACATTACATAGAATCCTGATTCAGCAAGTGCCCCTATGTGTGGAAACGGAATCATGTGAGAGTTCTACACTTATGGCACACATGTCAGAGATCCTAGCCATTCGTCAAGTAGGGGGCCAAACATCATGTTAGTACCTCATCAAATGACCATACGTGTATGTTGACTTTTTAATTGCTAGATCTTTTTTTCTTTTTTCTCCAACAGCCTATTTTTTCCATACATGTTTGACCTGTCTAGTTAGCCTGCCAACTTTATTTTGGTCCATCCATGCTTACCTTGTACCATACCTGATGAATGGTTCAATTCTCTAAAACTTGTTCCGCACGTCTGCAATGCTCCCCTAGTAATCAACACTTGTCTCGTTACATTTGCATTTTCGATGCCAGAATAGAGTCGTGATTCAGCGAGTGCTCCTTCATGTGTGGATATGGAATCGTGTGAGAGTTCTGCAATTACGGCACAAATGTCAGAGATCCTGGGCATTCATCAGGTAGGGGGCCGAAAATCGTGGTAGTACGCTTGCCTCATTAAGTGGCCACACACATATGCTTACTTTTTAACTGCTACATCATTTTTTTTCTCCAACAGCCTATTTTTATCATACATATTTGATCCAAGTTCATTTTGGTCGATGGCATGCTTACCATGTACCTTGATGAATGGGTCAAAAACTTAAGACATGTTCTTCCGCCCCTGAGTGCAATGACTTGAAGAGGAACCTGCCTCTCAAGTCCTTGTACAACATACTCATTCTACAAGGGTCGACCGCAGGGCCCACTTTGATGTGTGTATGTGGGCATACAACCTGTCCAGAGGGTTCACTCACCGTAAAGGTTGGACATGCCAAAAATCAGGTCAATCCAACCATCATGTGGGCCGCCACATGAATTTGGAGGTTTTTGGTGGTCCCATTTTTTCATGGTGTAGCCCACCTAGTCACTGAATAACCCTAAATTTTGGGGCATCCCTTCCAAGGTATTCCACAACATTAACGGTGGTCGTCCGTTAGTTACCGTTATGATACGGGTTGTAACAGCCATTACAGCGCCCAGTTACCGTTATGATACGGGTTGTAACAGCCATTACAGCCACTCCCACCCCCCCGCTTTTTATTGAAAAAAAAAATCTGTTTCAGCCCTGTTATGGACTGTTACAGGCTGTTTTCTGTAACAGCTATTTTGGCCTCGTAAAACGTAACAGTTACCACTGTTATGTAATGTTACGGCCGTTGTGTAACCATTTTGCCATACCTTGATCCCATGATCATGATGGTTTTTGGCATCTCATCATCTTGATGAACACACTTACTTGATTTTTGGAATTTGGCATGTTAAAAGTGCGACCCATGAATGCCCCAGATCTCTGACACGTGCACCATACTCTTATCTCTGACACATATTCCCACCTGTCACATGAGGGATGCTTGACTGAATCACAACTTGGAAGGAAAAGGGTACTGATTTTGGCACTGCTATCTTGTGTGATATGCAATCAATACATCATGTTACACTTGTGGGGCCACGTACTCAGATGATGATCAAACTCATCTAAAACGTGGGCCCAAACTTGAAATTTATGTAGCTAGAAGGTTATGTAGATCCGATGATCAGGTAGATTGCAATGTACAATGTAAACTGACAGTTAAAACTATCATTTCTTTTTGTCCTTTCGTTTTGTATGATTTGATCCACCTGAGATGTAAAATAGACTGATTTTTGGTTCAGAAAGATTTGAACAGTTAAACACATGATGGAAAGCCCCAGATGTGACATATGTGCTCCACATTGGCTTGTGTTTTAGTACGTGGGTTTACCATGATGCACACAAGCGGGATCTTGCCAAAGCGTCCCTTGCATCAAGGGAATCGGGAGAGGGATGGAAAAGTACCTTTCCGGGGGGATAGCATTTAAGCAGTTTTTTTTTCCCTACTTTTAACATTAGATAACTATTTTTAATACTTATTACCTCATTAAATATGTTTAGTTTTAAGTATTATAAATGCTGAGTCAAATCAAGTCATTAGTTTCTTGAGTCTTTGAGTTGGCCTGAACCGAGTAAACATACAATCGAGTTTTTGAACTAAGATGATTATGGATTAGCTTGCTCAAAGTTATTTTTCCATTGCCATTGCCATTGCTGTGATAACATGAACATCTGGATTTTATTTCAGGAAGTTCAAGAAGTCAATGCGAGCATGAATGAGCAAACTTCGTCAGCTGGGACCTTGAAAAGCTGGGAAATGGCAGATTTACAATTTTTGGAGGATTCCAAGGGGAATCCGTGTGAGTTTTGCCGGAATTCTTTATTCAACTTTTTGGAGACTTGCAGATGTTGGAGCTGGATTTGTGAGGATTATCATCATGTCCAAGTGCAATGTCGATTAAGTGGGTGTACTTGTTCATTAGTGCTTTTACTGTTTTGACTATGCAATGCAAAACCCATCATGGTTTTAAACTCGCTGATTCTAAAATCAGCTGAGCCTACTCGAGTCTGACCAAGTTTTAGCTGAGTCACATGTCGGCTTGGCAGACTGCTGTCTTGATTAGTCCATTTGGAGTTTTGGACACTTTTCTTGCTCCTTCCCAACCATCTCTCTCCAAATTGCATGGCTGTTATTGTTGCGATCATAAAGGTGGGCATCATTCAGCCAGGGATTGTAAACATGGAGTGTTTGGCTTGCATGTGGGCTTTTGACAACTAAAATCAACCTGTAACAGAAGTTTTTTTTTTTTTTTTGTGGGGGGGGGGGGAGTTTGCAAAAGCTATTCAAAATGCGGCAACATGATGGGATGAGCGTAATATCAATGGAGGGTTCCTGAGATCATAGGCTCCTCTGGGCTTTAATGCCAACTCTCTGATGTTTGTTGGCTGGTGGGTCTGTATCATTAAATTTCAGGAGGCATGCTAACCTGTGGGACTATGACCCTGCCCATCCACATGCAGGTGTATTTCATTTGGTTAGCCACAATGACCTCCTGCCCATCCACATACAGGTGTATTTCATTTGGTTAGCCACAATGACCTGAGTTCTGCCTCAAAATTCAGGCTGTCAAATGGATTTTCTTCAAGATCAGTTAGAACTTCATTGGGGGCCCATCTATGAGCGGAGCTGCTTGATCTGCACCCCTGAAATTCAGGCTGTTTTACTCCTTTTGTTGTCCACAACCAAAAAATAAACTGAAATGATTTGTTAAAGAATCTTTTCAAGACGCCTAAATATTTTGTAGAGTTAAATGGCTTGGATCTTTTAATAGGTCCTAAGATGAAGCATTGTAGTCCATGTGATAGGAAAGCTTTGATGGATGTAAGAGGTTCCTACTAATAGATTTCATAAGAGATGAGAGAGGGAGAATAGATGGATGATTTTATCAATGTTCAATCTTCGACAAGTACATAGCTTATATACATCTTACAGGAATTTTGGGATTGGATTTATTCCTTTACGCGGTTTTAATATACTGATTTTTATCTAAAATCTGAAACAGATATACAACACGATCCTTCGGTAATCACATGGCCATTAAATGAACTTTACATATTCAAGACCAAAAAAATGGATGAGGCTATGCATGTGCAGAACCAAGTTGAATGGGTCCAAGCCCTGTCAGAAGCTGGGTTGGGTTCGTTGGGCCTGGTCTGTTGCGGAGTATGCCCTTGCCTGGGAAGACTCGAATGACCTATTTTGAGTCAACCCTCTGCTTTTGTTGTATTTCTCCACGTAAAAATAGAAGAGTAGTTGGATATGGGCAGTGCATGTGAAAAGAAGAAAGTGGAAGAAGTAAAGAGTTTATTTGGTACTTTGAAATTGTCCATATGGTATACATAACAAGTTGTGATATTTGAATTATTTTCATTTGGATTTGGTTGTCCATTAACTATCCAACAAGCAGGCAATCAAATAAATTCTTTTTAATCACTTCGGTTCCAAAATATCGGAATCCAGGTGGGAGAATTATTTGATACTCGGGTCACAGATGAGCTTGGCGGGTAGGTGGATCCCTGACTGTGGGGCCCACTGTGATGTATGTGGCTTACATCCATGCCATTTTGACAGCTCATTTTAGGCATGGTCCCATAAATTAAGCAGATCCAAATCTCAGGTGGACCACACCATATGAAACAGTGATGATTGACCATTAAAAGCTTCTTGTGGGCCACAGAAGTTTTGGATCAAGCTGATATTTGTGTGGTCCCTTCATCCAGGTATTTGTGACCTTATCAATAGGTTGGATGGAAAATAAACATTCCGGTGGCCTGGTTCCCAAGAAGTTTTTAATAGTGGGTATTCAACCACCACTGTTTCCTGAAGTGTGGTCCGCGTCCACTTAAGATTTGGATCTGCTTCATTTTTGGGATCATGCCCTAAAATGATCTGTCAAAAGAGATGGACGGCATGGATGTAAGGTACATACATCATGGTGGGCCCACAGTCAGGGATCCACCGAAGCAGAAATGGAATCCATCTGTCGCAAGGGGATACAGTGCCAAAATCTTATTGGTTGAGCAATCCTAACCATTGATTCATGGACACTTGTTTGTTGAAATGGGACCTTGTGATCATTTGCATATTTAACTGTCGCATCAATGTCCTAGTCAGATAATCCAGTAAGGCCTCCGGATCCTCTGATTGCCAAAAGCATGACTTTTCTGCTTTCCTGTATCGTCATTGGTCCAAGCCAGTCAGCAATGACGGTGTGTAATGATACCGTCCAATTAGATTGCAACAATCATTCAATTATTGTTTCATGATACATCTAAGCTGGGACCCATAATTTGGGTGGATGGATTGTATGCCACGTATGCAATTTCAAAGTAGTATCCAGTGTGTGGGTCCCATTCGAAACAGAGAAACAAATAGTCAGAGAGAATGCAAATGGAGTGATAGGAAGGAGAATGAAGGGAATTCCAAACGAGGAGGAGTTCCTACTCCCAAGCGGCAGCTCCAGCCAAAGCAGAAATGGAGGAGTTGGAGTACTAGTTCTTGTCTCCACCCTCATAGTCGCCTTGGCCCAACTTCAGTTCGGTTTCACTGTATGTTTTTTTTTTTTAAATCAAAATTCTCACTTCTCCTCTTTTTTTTTTCACTCCTCTCTTAGTTAATTATTTGATGCAGCAAGGCTACTCTTCGCCTGCCCAAGAATCCATCATTGCCGATCTCCATCTCTCCCTCTCCCAGGTCTCTCTCTCTCTCTCTCTCTCTCTCTCTCTCTCCTCTTAATGAGGTCGGTCTAATTTATTGTTCCTTATTTAGTGCAGACTTACTTGATAAGCACCAAATTACATATTTTCTTCTGAGGGATGGTTTGGATAAGAGATTTTCATGGAAAATCAATTCACATTTGAGGTCACGTTTGGATGCCTATAAGTTTTTTAAGTTGTAAGTAAGTTATGGCTAATTTACTTACAGGTGAAAGAAAGTTATAGGTAATCTTGTTTGGGTGTAAGCTGTAATTTACTTCCAGGTAACTTAGTTTATGTGTTTGGATAACTTGTAAGTTAGTTACATGTAAGATATTGTGCACTCACACCAACCTGAGTTTGAAGTATGGAGTCATTTAAAAGTCAGATTGACATGTAGAAAAACTTGGATAAAAGTATGTAATTTTATTGAGCCCATCTATATGAATAGTTGGATCGATTTTTAAGTTAAGCTAATCATTAGGTGGCTCCTAAAAGTGGACTCACATATTCAAGATGATATTTATGTGGTCTCTTCATCCAAGTCTTTACTACCTTATCAACAGGTTGGATGGCAAATAAAAATTCCAGTGGACTCTATGAAATTTTTAATAGTGGGGATTCAGTCAAGTTTGTTTCTTGTGGTATGGTCCACTTGAGCTTTGGATTTGCTTCAATTTTTTGGATCATATCCTAAAATGAACTTTCAATACGGATGGATGGTGCAGATGTAAGGAAAGTACATCACAGTGGGCCCTGCCGTCAGGGATCCGTGATGGGGACATCACGCATGCACGCACGCATACGCACGCCGCCCCCCTACGTATGTACGCAAGGAGGAGGGCCCCACCATCGATCAGGATCGATAACGACATCTAGGGAGGGCCTCCTATTTAGAAGACGGAGTTTTGGTTCGTTGGAGTGGGCCCGATAGTCAAGTAAAGCTCAATATAAGATCTTATGATTGTGGTCCACTAGTATGATTAATCTCATATTTTAGGTTTTGCTTATTAATGTTATTTAGAATATCATGGATGCTTTAGATTTATTTGATTAGTTTTTATTTTGGTTTACTTCATCGCCAAGTAATAGGTTACGCACATGGCGCGAATTTTGTGGTATAGGGTTTTCTTATAAATATGCACCCCTTGTAGCTTTTTTGGATGGATTGAAGCTTAATAAAAATTATGCATTTTTCTACTCCTCTGAGTTCTCGAGTTGCGGAAATCCAATTAGGTGTGAAGCCCTCCCTTCATCGAAGCGAAGCCACATCGATCCCGATTCGCGTCCATCTTCTACATCTCTATTTCTCATCTCCTACCACCATCCGTGCTTCAAATCTGTCCTTTATTGCAACAGTTTTCCTCTTTACAGTAGAATTCCAGATTCCGGCCCTGCATGAGGGCTGAAACTTTGGCGGAGCACCACGCACAGACCTCACATCCGATCGACATGAAACTTGGGGGTTTTGAAGCCCTCCCCTGGCCGACCAGAGCCAAGGAGGCGCTTTCTGCGTTTGGCGCCCCCTCGCACGTGCGGCCAAACCCCTGCGCACGTGAGACAGGCCTGACCCACTGTCTGGGCGCGGGGACTATCTCCAAGTTCAGATTTTCACCTATTTTACTTCTCTCATACCTATTCTCCCTAACCCTAAACCTAGATTGCATTACTTTCAATTTATTTGCCCATTTTCTTACCCTAGGGTTCTCTGAATTGGAATTGGTGAATCCCTTGGATCAGGGACTAATTGTTGTGCATATGTGGATGATTTTTTACTTCCCTTTGAGTATCGTTTGGTCCATAATTTTATTGATCTAGCCCTAACCTGTGTAGGCTTGGACCTGCACAGATTCCCCTTGCTTGAATGTTTGAACTTTTGTGTGGGATGTGGAATTTTATGTGATTGTTTCTAAATTAGTATAATCTAAAGCCTGAGATCTTGCATATCATATTTAATTTTCATTTCTTGCATCAATCCGAAACGGCCCCCTGGCCAAACTGTGCCTATTCTGCCCTGACGCAAAAGAAAAAAAAATGATGAAGAGGAAAAGAAAAAAATAAAAACAAAGGGCTTACCTTGCTAGAGCCGAGAGAGAGAGAGAGAGAGAGAGAGAGAGCAAGGGGGTGCACTTTCAATGCAGCTACGTTTCCACCTCCCTCTCCCAAATTCGAAATGGATAGTCATTGCCTGTAACAAAGTATCATTGCAGAATCAAATTCTTTTACCATGAAACTCTCTTATACAAATGAGTAACCAGCCTGAATAAAGAGATTTCTGTGGTAAATCAAATCACAAGTGATAAGATTAAATTTCTCCTCCATTTGGATTGCAAGCAATACACTGGATTCGAGGAAAAATGAATCCAACTCATTTCCTACATGATGGAAAAGGAAATTGTAATAATTACAAAATTGATTTCTTTTACTATGGAATTCTCTTATCCAAACTGGCCCTAAGGGAAACATGGGGAAAAGAAATTGGATTCCCTTGCTGCTTGGATAGACAAAACTGTGGATTCCGCCAAATAATTATTGCACTCATCCACAGTAGCAGTTCCCTGGCTCAATGCATGAGGTTACTGTTGTCTAATGAAATCTGGATTCTGCATGTATCTAAATACAATCCCCAATTCTGGAATCTACATTAAAGATGGAAATATCATTGTGTAATCATTGCAATTTCCATTTCCAAACCTTGGATTCCTTGTATCCAAGAATTCTAAATTTTAATTAGTTGCCTTCTGTATCCTAATTGAAGGGATTTTAGGAGTTGTGGGCTTGGGTTTTCTTCATTATTATTATTTTTTTTTCCAAATTCAACCCGTCAAATGTTGCGAGTGCAAGAAAGGTGGACAATTGAGGAAAATTGTTGTATGTTTTGACGTAATCTCTGGTCTAAAGGTGAACATAAGTAAGTGTGAAGTGTCGGGGACCCATTTATCTGACTGTGAATTGGAGGAATATGCAAATATCTTTGGGTGCCGGGCAGGTTCTTTCTGATTTAGGTCTTCCATTTTGTATAGGAAAGCTTGCTAAGCATCTGTGGGAGAAGTTGGTGAGGAGATTTGAAAGGAAATTATTGAGTTAGAAAAGAAGGCGCCTGTCTTTAGGGGGAAGATTGACGTTAATAAAACTGGCAATACGAAATCTTCTGGTTTACTTTATGTCCTTATTTAGGTGTCCAAAATCGTTTTTGGATCGCTTGGACAAAATCTAAGGGTTTTTCTTTTGCAAGATGCAGAAGCGAAGTATAAATTTTATTTAATGAAATGGGAAGAGGTGTGCAAGTCAATGCAAGAGGGCGGTGCAGGGATAAGGAGTTTGGGGCTGATGAATTTTGCAATTATGTGGAAATGGCTTTGGTGTTTTGGATTCGAGATAGAAAATCTTTGATATCAAGTGATAGTAAAGAAATACAGGCTAGAGGAGGGGGAAAGATGGATTAAAGCGTCCTCTTTCTATAAATTATTGGGGTTTGGAAAGCAATATCTAGAATGTGGGATAAGTTCAAAGAGGGGATAGGACTTTCGTTGGGGGGATGGACAGGGTATTCACCTTTGGGAGGATGTCTAGTTGGGAGATAAACCACTTTAAGATATTTTTCCTCGATTGGCTGAAAGATCGGTGGAGCCAAACATGTTAGCTGCTCATTGCGTCTCTATAGGAGGGGATGTGGTGACTTGGACCCCTTTTATGTAGAAAGAACCTGTTGGAAGAAGAACAACAACAAGAGATGCTCAATCTGTTGGGATTGCTTCAAAAGGCTTCTTATAATAATATCGTTGCCCACCCCCAATAAATAAAGGAAAAAAGAACTGGGGGAAGGACGGTCAACTTTGAGAAGTTATAGACATGAACTTTTTTATAATTGGGATGGTGTTTTGGACTTGGACCCAATCTGATGTTTCAATTTCAAATCCAAGCCCATTTATTACCAGATTGGCTCAAATGACCCATTGGGTTGGCTCAATCCATTTGTACCCATATTCAACTCACATGTGTGTGAGATTCCGTCAATCATCATGGGGGTTTTGGCCTGAACATTCCACTTATCATTTAGGCACATGGATACAAGAAAATTAGGTAGTTAGGAAAAGATGCAACCATTTTATATGTACATTTTTTTGCCCACTTAATGATGGGCCCGGATCCTGCACATGCTCTAGTTTGGCTCATGTACTGGGAATCATCACTTCAATCTTTCTTCATGGAAATCATCTCAACATTTTTTTTAAAAAAAAACATGGTGGTGACTAGTGTTTAGAGTATCAATATTGTTACATGTATCAATGACCAGGTACATGAAAACATGTGCTGATATCACCAAAGTTATCATCAATACTCGGAAAAATATTGCTGACTAAGGGAAATATTGGGGAAATATTGGGAAAAAGGTGGCATTTCAAAAGACACATGTTTACACATTTTGGAATCAAAATATTGCAAAATACACACACACACACACACACACACACACACACACACACAAGTAAAAAGTGTCCATTTTATAGGGGCCTAAACCATATGCTATGAGAAAAAAGCAGTGCAATTACACCCAAAAATGAGTTCATATCATTCAAATATCACATAATGCAAGTAATAAAATATCCATTCTCAATTTGAGGGGTAAAATGGAGGAAATTTTTGGGATAGAGGAAGAGAGTTTCTAGCGTTGTATAGTTGCTAGCAAGTATGGGCTGCAAGAGGGTGGTTGGGAGACCAGGTGGTCTTCGTTATACAGGGTTTCGTATGTTTGGAGGTCGGTCGCTGGTGTGAGACCTTCATTTCACAGAAACATCCGTTTTTCAGTCGGAGATGGGTCCAAAATTGATTTCTGGTGTGGCAACTCCATTTTCCAAAACGATTATCCTCTTCTTGCTTGTTTGGCCCCTTTCGAAGGAGTTAAAATGGTAAATTGCTTCTCTTCCCATGACTCTTCTGTTTCTTGGTCTCCGTTGAGTAGAAGGGGCCTGTCGGATATCGAGATGAATGAGTTTATCTCGCTTTTATACCAGTTGCAAATGGTTGTCCCAGCTGGGGAGGCTGACTCCATGGTTTGGAAATGCCATAACTTCGGTTTGTTCTTGGTTAAGTCTTTTTACAAACTTCTTTGTGAAAATTTGAGTGAGACACCTGACGTGCATGCTTATCATTTTTGGCATTATGGCGTGCCCCCCAAGGTTGCAGCTTTTATCTGGTTGGTTGGGAGGAAGAGAGTGCTCACAATAGATAATCTCCAAAAGAGGTCCTTGCCCATTCCTAATATATGTTGCATGTGTAATCAAGATGTAGAGACCATTGATCATTTGTTTATAACTTGCCCTTGGCACCACGTTTTAGGGAAGTTCGACATCCATTAGGTCCTTTCAGGTTTGGTCGAGGATTTTCTTTGGGCCTAGCATGGGGGCACCGGGCGATCCAAGGACCATACCATCTGGCTCCTCTCACTTCTGGCTGTTTGGCGGTCAATTTGGTTGGAAAGAAATAGAAGGAGGTTTCGGGATTCTTCTCGCTCGATGGCGTTTGTGGCAGTAGATGCTTTGATGTTGGTGGCCGATTGGAAATCTTTTTGTTAATTTGGGTGCTTTTTCTGTTCGGTGGCCTTTGTTTCGGGTTTTTTGTTTTTTACTCTTTGTATTCTTTGCTGCCTGCTTTTGTAGGCGGTCTGCTGAATAATATTTATCACCCTTCAATAAAAAAGGAAGAAATTAGGATTTTCCCAATTTCCCGCATTCGCCCACTCAAGTGTTGATTTATTTGCCACAAATCCATGTCAATGCATGGAAAGCATTCATAGACATTGTAATCCATGCTAACATTTGGAAAAAAAGATACATGAAGTTCTCATGGATTTTTTGTTACCTTTAAGTTCTGCCCGTCTCTACTTCGAGTCAAGATTTTTCCTCTAAATCCAAGCTTTGATTCAACAAAAACCAAAAGAAGTCTAAATCACTTGAGGAACCAAAGGAATTTTTTTTTTTTCCCACAATAACAATTATTTTTCGATTTCAAATTTCAAAAATTTTACCAAAGTATCCCTGGTATCGGGGATAGTATCATTGGTATCGCCGATATTAGGGAAATTTTATACTGTCCAGAGACCAAAATATCCCTGGTATTGCCAAATATTGCTGATAATACCAAAATTATTAGTGATATTTAGATTTTTCTATATTACTTGGGGTTTCGGTATCATTGACCCGACAATACTGATAATATCATTTGATATTTGGAACATTGGTGGTGACTCATCCACCATGCACTTTGTAGGCATGTATGGCCTGTTGTCGATGGAGCACCACCAGAAAGTCACACTGATTGGATGACCTTATCTGGCAGATATCTCCAGTTGAATTTGGACTTTTGACCACAACTTTTTAAGCTATCAATTGGTACCCGCCAATTGGTTGGTTAAGAATGTTTCATCAATGTGATTATTAGACTTTGCTCCATTCAAAATGGACCCCATGATTTGGACAATCTGGATTCCGGTATATACATGCCACGTGTATGGTAGATGAGTCAGTACCTTTTTAGAATTGTGGTGAACTATCATCCTTGTCTAACTAAAAAAGCAATCTATTGTTAACTCCTTTTTCCTATTGAATTGCAGTTCTCCATCTTTGGCTCCTTGTCGAACATTGGCGCAATGCTTGGGGCCTTGGCTAGTGGTCAGATTTCAGAGTACTTTGGTAGAAAACGGGTATGGTAATCAATCAAGTTTAAAAAAGAAAAAAAAAAAGAAAAAAAGAAAAACCAAGGCTGATGCAATGTATTTAATCGTGAAAAATCCATTCTTATTAAGAGGAAATTGCAGGTTGATAATTTTTCCTACTATTCATAATAACTAGCTCTCAAATTTAAGTTTTGTTCCTTCCAAGACCAGCTTGGAAATAACAAATTGAAATATGAATGCCAAGAAATTGCCATTTGGTTTTTTCCACTTTATTAGAGTAGTATTTTCAAATTTCAACTAAATTTTGTAATGTATTCAAACACAACCTTAAACTGTAAACCAAATGTCTGCATCCATGTTTATATTTCTACAACTGATCCACAACTGACCCTGTTGTTTCCATGCTCACAGTCTCTAATGATTGCTTCCATTCCCAACATTATTGGATGGCTAACTATCTCATTCTCTGAAGTAAGTTTGATAGCAACATATACATTGTTTCTTATTTGAAGGCCTTCCTCATGACATTGACAGGTTCATACTTCATATTGCTACTTCTCGACAGGGTCCATCCTTGTTGTTCATTGGCAGGTTGTTGGAAGGATTTGGAGTGGGAGTAATCTCCTACACGGTAATAATGCTCCTTAGCGACTCCCTATTTGCACCTTCGCACATGGCCAAAGTGCCAACCTGGCACACATGTGGGATGTCTAACCCATGGATAAGGTGGTCCCTACCAAGCGGATGACTTGAAGTAGAAAGAAGGTTGGTCAGGTCCATAGATCAAGTAGGTGACATGTGTACCTGGAATGTGGACCAATGGCCAGCTTTCCTGAACATTCAATTGTTTTTGTAGGACTGTGGTCTGCCCTAGCAATGTACAAATGGGGCCCATCTCATGCACGGTTTAGATGTACCACAGATGTGTGATGACACAAGTGGAGGGGGTGCTTGTGGGCTAGCAAACTTCCTTCAGGCTACTCTGATAACAGTTCACTACCATTTTGAAAATGGTGCTGAGTCATCCTCCCACACATGGCACTTGTGTACGACTATCGAAACCAGCCAAATTGTAGGGCACAATATGGATGGAGCATATCTCTGATATCACAGTACTCAAGAATTTCTAATAATCCAATTGGTGGCGATCAAATGGACGGTTAAAAGTAAAATAGTGAGTGGTCCAAATTGCAAATTGCAAAAATCAGATGGTTACTATCATTGTTTTTGTGTACTTTTTTGGTTATGCTCCATCTACAATTGGGCTTGCTACTTGGATGGTTTGGATTGCCTAGCTGCAAGGCAATCTTGAATCACCACTTTAAATTATTTGGGGTTTGTTGGATCCTTAAGAAATCCATTCAAGAGGTTTTAGTGGATGGGTTAATGGCAACTTGTCTCCATGAGGGGAGTCATTTGGAGCATGACCCCCTTATGGAGGATTCGGAAAGTGAGGAACAAAATTTTTAAAGGGTGTCCATATTGAGTTGCTTCAAAGAAGTATGCAATTTATGATTTTTAAGTGAGTCACTTCCAATCTAACCTTCGAAGGGAAGGGGTTTCATTTTTCAATCTCAAATTGGGTATCTAACGTATAAAGGGGATCCTTGTTCTCGTTGTTAATCAGATGAATTCGGTTTGAGTTTAATTGCACTGCTTTTTTTCTTCCTCTTCTTTTTTTTTTCCCCCAATAGCACATGGTTTAGGCCCCTACAAAATGGAAACTTATTATATGTAGTTGTTTTTTGCAATATTTTGATTCCTAATGTGTAAACATGTCTTTTACATCTCCTAAAGTTTCACTGGAAAATTCTACCTTTTCCTAATGTTTTCCTAAATTTTCCTTTAGCAATATTTATTGTTTCTTCTTCTTTTTTTCAGTATCAACGGTGATATCAGTGATATCGTTACATGTTTCCATATCCTCAATCGTTGATACATTGATACTGATACTCCAAACGGTAATTGCCGTTAGAAAAAGAAAGATCTTTAGAATCTTCCAAGAGACTCAAGATGCCTGTATCAATAGAAAAAGAACATGATAAACCTATTAATTCCATATCTTTGTATTAATTTCATTCATTAAATGTAGAAACAATTCCCAAGCTTCAAGGTTCTTGTTCATGCTATCAGAGAGGAATGTCTTGTCCATTCTCATTCTAATTCAAGAGGGCCAGCAAGCTAATCCCTCCATCCTCTAGCATTCAAGATTTTCTGATCTCCAATCACATGGTCTACCGATCTTGTCCCCATAGTTCCTTTTCCGTCTGAGTATTGTAATGTTGCTGGGGCCTCACTGTAGCTCATTCTCACTTGGGCTGCCTTGAGTTATGTTGTTAATGTAATGGGTTAGTTTAGGCATTGACCTACTTGCCCTGTTTTAATCTTGTAAAGCATATTTGTTTGTGAAATGCACTCTTTCTCATGGAATTCACACTCATTTGAGTTCCTCTCTCCTTCACTGCATTCTCTGAAGCCAGTTGGGTTGGAATGTCTGATGGCTGATTGTCCACTTTTGGCTACTGTTTATTTCTTGAGCACATTGTTGTCTCAGCGTGCCAACCAAGTAACAGTCCACTGTTTCTCATTCTATTTCTGAAGCTGAATATCATGCTACTGAGTTGACTTGGCTATAGTTTCTACTATGGGATCTTCATAGTCCATTGTCTGGTCCTTATTTCGTTTGTTGTGATAACCTTAGTGCAGCATATATGCTGACAAATTTGGTCTTTCATGCTTGCACAAAATACATTTGGGCTAGACTATCATTTTGTTCGTGAGAAAGTTGCTTTGGGACATTCAAACCATGTTTATTCCTTCTCAAGAGGCTGGTTGATATTTGTACCAAGTCACTTCCTCAAGATCATTATCACTGGATATGTAGCAAATAGGTGTTTAGCCTTCGCCCAGATAGTTTGTGGGGGAGTGTTAAGAAATACAGGTGCATGTCCAGATATTATGGTGTAATTCATATCAGGGCATTCTTTGTAATTTCTATATACTATGAGGATATTCTTGTAAACTTTTTAAACCTTTTAGATGGGATTGGGAAAATATCCAGGATCTCTTTCAATAAGCTTGAGAAGATTTCTACAAATTTCCTGGAAAGATTTGAGAATTCCTATAATTGGTAGGGTGTCGAGGCCATTGCCTCATCTAACAGTATGGAAAGAGACTCGAATCCAGCATGGTTATAAGACTCAGATGAATGGGATGCGACTTGTCTCGATCGACTCGAACTTAGTCGGACCTGATCCATTTCGACACCATGAGCTACCCCAACGATTCACCCCTGACTCAGGTGAGTCGGGTTGATTTGCCCTTGACTTGGGTGAGTCGCGACATGACTCGATATCTGATAGGTCGATCCAAGTCGCTGAGTCTTTTAACCATGGGGCCATGCCACCGGACACTGGGTACACCCACCAACTCAACTTATGGAGCTGGGTGTAAAAAAATTCTATACCTATGTATTCTTTCCATTCATTCAACAGAGAACAATTCCCAAGCTTCAATGTTCTTTTCATGTATGACTGTCTAATCCATTATAATAAATAGAGAACAATTCCCATTCTTTCCATGTATTCCCAAGCCCCAAACCCGTCCATTCTTGCCTCCAACTGTTTCTCCTTTGTAGCGGGAGTAGTAGTTTGGGAACCTCCTTGCAGAAGACATCTGAGGGATGAGGAGATGGAAGAGTTCGTGGCCCTTGTGAATCACATTCATCTTTGTCGTCCGGACATCTCATCCACAGACAATATGATTTGGCACTGTCACAAATCAATCTCTTTCTCAGTTCGCTCCTTTTACGACTGTATTACCAAGACTGATCCAGTAACTGAAGAATCAATCACCAAGCATGTTTGGCATTATCCTGTCAAAATAAGGTTTTGACAGTCGATAATCTCTGGAAATAAGCAATGGTTCTTCCGAATGTTTGATTGTGTTGCATGGGCGATGAGGAAATGGTAGATCATCTGTTTGTTCATTGGGACAATCTGGTCATACTTACTGTGTGATTTCAGCGTGTCGTGGTCTCTTCCAGCAACTGCGGGCGACCTTTTGAGAGCTTGGCATGGAATGAGTTTGGGTAGAGAAAGGACGATGATATGGAGGATGTCCCTCCTTGCCATTTGGTGGTCAGTTTGGGAGGAAAAGAATGCCAGATGTTTTTGCAATGAGAGCCAACCGGCGGAAATCATTTCCCAAAGGGCGAGATTCCTAATTACTGAGTGGGCCTCTAACCTTGAGAAGCTCAAGGGCTGTAACTTTTCTTTTCTGGGGTCGTAGCTGGATCGCCACCTCGGCATTTCAGCGTTGTTTTCCTTCTGTTTTGCTTTGCTGTTTGCTTTAATAAAATTTCAGTAACGTTTCAAAAAAAATAAAAATCCATATATGATTGATGAGTGACCACTGTTTTAAATAGTAGCGAACTATAATAGGAGTCTCTTTCCTTTATTAATGCCTGCTCATTGGAAGGACTCTTGTACGTGAATTCCATACGTTTTTCATGTGCTGCTAGGTACCAGTCTATGTGGCAGAGATAGCTCCAAAGGATTTGAGAGGTTCGCTTGGATCTGCAATGCAGGTAAGATCCATGCTAATTGAGATAGTGGTTACTGCAGCAAGTAGCTGTTGCAGACTGTGTTTGAGTTCAAGATTCACAATGAACCTCTCTCTTTTATGCTGTGTGTAGCTCTCCGTCACAATTGGCATAATGCTGGTTTATCTACTGGGAATATTTTTTCGATGGAGAATCCTGGCTTTACTAGGTACGGCCACGACCGTTCTTGATATTTTAACATGAGTAATTTGAAAGGTTGGGAATGGGCCATATATGGAAGAATTGGCACAACTGTGATGAAACCCAATTGCCAATTTCCCAGCATAGCCATTTGAATTCTACGATGATGGTCAGCTAAAGTGACAATCCTCAATCAGTTTGATACTCATGGCTTCAGCTTATGATTTCGTCAGCACAGTTAAATAGATCGAGACTACCATGGGTACTTTTTTCCCTTCTTAAACGGTGATGGTTTGTCCACTTTATATGTCACAAACCAAGTCAATCCAAACAGTTGAAACTCAAAAATGTTGGCCCCATCGTGGTGGAGCATATTCTGAAAGTCACATTGATCAGATGATCTTAACCATCTGATCCAAAAGTTCCATATTGTTTATTGTTGAAGGTGTTCTGTTCTAGTCAATTATACTTCTGGATCTCAAGAGGTCTGGGTGCTTGGAGTCAACAAATGACAAAATAGCTTATTCTCTACTTGTTATTTTGCTTCTCTACTCATGGTAGTGCTGCTTCTGGTAATTTCTTTGCACACCAGAAACCACACATAAAAAGTCCATGTTAGCTATGCAAATTGGAAGAGGAAACCACCTGAACCTTGCATGCCAAGAAAAGAACAAACACACCTTCAGAACTGTCTAATGAATCCAGAAATAAATTGAACATCTTTAGCTGAAGGTGGTTTGAACCACATTCTTCTTTTTTTCCCAGTTTGTATAAGTGGGGCCCATTGGTCAGTGATCCAAACTGTTGATATGATGGACCTCTGCAAGGATGGTTGTTGTGCCAAGGATATACCAGGTTGGAAGATCCTAGCCGTTGAATATTTGGATCTTTCATGGCTGAATCTAGACTGTTGCTTTATTTCTTGCTTAACTGTGTATATGTTGACCCTAACTGAAGGAATTAGATTTTTCCCACCTGGGGGACTTTGGTTCATGGGCAACAGTGGGGCCCATGAAGTAAAAGGCTTGGATCGTGAACCATGGTCACTCCTTTGCAAACTAAAAAAGTGAAGAATATTTAGAAACTACCAGAGTGGAATTAGTTAAATGAAAGAATCTGTAAATGAAACTGAAGAAGCCATAGACAATATTGAATCATCTCTATGAGAACCAAAATTCAACAGTTTTCAGCAACATGCAGTTTATCCTTCTCAGTTGGAGTTTGAATATTTCTCTACTATCTGCTTAGTTTTGGAAAGTTTACATTATAGCCTGCATTTTTGTAGATGAAGGGTACAAAAGTAGTGATCCACTCAACTATCAGTCTTCTCTTGTTGTAGGTATCTTCCCTTGTGCAATTTTGATTCCTGGTCTTTTTTTCATCCCTGAATCCCCAAGGTGGCTGGTAAGATAAAATTAGCATTTCTGTCTTATCACGAGTTTGAAGTTGTGCTCTAGTTTTATTACTTCCGTTTTGTTCTCTTTGAAATCTCACAGGCAAAAATAGGTAGGATGGAAGATTTTGAAGCTTCTTTAAAAGCTTTGCGGGGATTGAATGTTGACATTTCCCTTGAAGCTGATGAAATTAAGGTTTGCATGTAACTACCTTTGCGGATAACATTTTTCCTCAGTTGATCTTGCAACTATCTTTAGACCCCTTCCCAAGACACCTATAAAAGGATAGGGTCCTTGGCTGCATCTATTAGGTCAGTTTGGAGGCAAGAAATTCTGTCGCTCCCCATCCCTTTGTCCCAAAAGCAAGTGGGCCCTGCTGACGGCAATTCAATGTTTGCTTGTCGTCTAGTGAAATAACGTTGCTTTGTACTTGTTTTCAGGAATTCACACATTTCAAAGAAAGTAGAATGCCCGTGTTCTGAAACAAGAGACCCGCTCCCTCTAGACAACAACCGAATGCTGAGTTGTCATCAACAACACCTGTTTGCTTTTGGAACCAGAAGGAATGGAAACAAGGGGTTTCCCACTCAAAACAGTTCCTTTCCTCAAGTAATTGCTAAATTAGAGGTTTGTAGGAACATGTAGAGGCCAAGTTCACAGTTGGCTCCTTTTATGAGGCTATTCGTTTTCAGGAAGGCAGGTTGGTGGAGGTTCCCACAAAATTCATTTGGTTTATGATGGACCACCGAAGGTAGTGGTGTTTGCTTGGTTGGTGGGCAGAAATAAGGTTCTCATGGTGGACTACCTCCGAAAGAGGCAAATGATCATTCCCAATGGTTGCATTATGTGCTTGCGGGATGCCTAGACCATTGACCATCTCTTTATGCATTGTGCATTCACAAAGGAAATCTGGGATAAAATATTCAGTCTGCTTCAGGTTCATTGGGCGATGCCCAAAGGTATTAGTGAGATGTTCCTTGCTTGGCATGGTAGCAGTGTTGGCAACCATGGGAGGAAAATGTGGAGGCTCACTTTTCTTGCTTGTCTCTCTGGGCCATATGGGCATAAAGGAATAATAGATGCTTTCACAGGTGAAAGTAGATAGAGGCAGTCTTCAGTAGAGCAAAAATGGACGTTATGTGGTGGGCTGGTTATGTCAAGTCTTCTAAGTTTGGCTCTTAGTTTCCTTGGTCATTTTGTCCCTCTTTGTTTTTTCTTTTTTTACTGTAATATCAAATCTTTCAAAAAAAAAAGAAAAGATAGAGGTGAAGTTAAAATCAATGGTGAAGAAATCCTCAAAGCGATTTGAATCAGTATCTTGGCTCTAATATTCAAGAAGATGTTGAAATTGATGAGGATTTTTCTAATAGAATTAGAGCTGAATGGATGACATGGAGATGTGCCTTTGGATTGTTGATCACTGCACGAACTTGTTGATTGTAATCAACCTATGTAATAGACTATTAGATAGCACTTGATTTTAATCAACCTATGTAATAGTCTATTACATTGCGCCTATGGGAGTTTTGTGCTCTCATTGCTGGTCCCCAACCTGCATAAAGGAGGGCTACATCAGGTTTGCACATGTCTTCAAACTTAGGGCCTGTTTGGTTTTCCATAATCCAGGTAAATCGCTGTAAATCGCTGTAAAGAAGTAATTATTACATTTTTTCACTTGTTTGGAAATGAGTGAGTAATTTCACCTAGAAAACCGGTCCAAAAATGTTGACTTAAATCCGTGGGCCCCACCATAATGTATATAATATATCCGTGTCGTCCATCTGTTTTATTAGAATATTTTGAGGCTTGATCCGAAAAAATTAGGAAGATCTAATATTCAATTGGCCCACATGAAAGGAAACAATGGACTTAATTTGTCCACCGTTGAAAGTTGATTCTTTTAATGGGCCCACATTGAGGTTTATTCACCATCTAACCTGTTCATAGGGTCACAAGGACATGGATAAGTGGAAAATATAAATATAAGCCTGATCTAAAATTTCTAAGGGCCTCAACAAGTTTTTAATGGTAGGCATTCAATTCTCATAATTTCGTGTGGTGTGGTCCACTTGACCTGTGGATTTGCCTAATTTTTGGGCTCATGCCTTAAATTCATTTGGCACAATGAATGGGCGGTGTGGATAAGCCACACACATTAAGGTGGGCCCCATATTTATTTTACAAATTTCTCGATTTAAGTGCTTAAAAAGTAACTGGTCAAGTCAGCATTGGGAAAGATGAAGGTAATTACCTTGGTAAATAATGATTACTCATTTACAACGTAATTACTCTTGACCCAAAAAACCAAACAGGCCCTTATGCCATAACTTTCATCATGACTCCGAACAATATGACATTTCAAAGACCCTTGATAGAGTGGAATGGCGGACAGGATTCATGTAGCTGACCCGAATTAATTGGGATAAGGCTTTGATGATGACGATGACGACAACGATTACTGCATGCCTATATGGGTAGTGTTGGGCAGTTCAAAGGAAACAGATGTATGTAGAAATTGAGTATTCCAGAAATCAGGATGATGTTAAGGTAGATGTATGGGGAGACTAGGAAGGTTAGAATTAAGAATTAGGTTGTTTGAAGCAATCTAGTAGTAGCCCTAATAAGAGGTCAAATGATTGACAGAGGTTTGGGCCTACTAAATGGTGAGATTGAGGATGTAGAAACACTTTTGGGCCTTCTAAAAAGATGTCTATATTGATGACAGTGAAGTGATTGGAAATTTTGGATGTGGTCTATGGATGGTATAATTTTCCTTGAAGGTCTTTTTCATCGTAATCATGAGAGTGAAAAAGGTGATATCCCCCCTTGTGCAGTAGTGTGGGTAATCTTCTTCTTACAACAGTGGAAGTGTGTTGTTAGCTACACTAGATACGATCTTAATTCTTGATAACTTGTTGAGGTGACACCAAAGCATTCATGAGCATCTGTTTCTTAAGTTAGGATGAAGATGAAACTGTTGATCACAATTTTATTCACAATGGCAGAGAGGTGATGAATCACTCTTTGGTATGAGTGGATCCTAAATGGATCTTTGGGTGATTTGATTAAATTTGGGATGGGGGGCCTTCTGGCATTAGAAGTAGGATCCTTTGGAAGATGGTGCCCTTTGCGATCATGTGGAAGAGAATCGTCAAAACTAAGTTGGCATCCATGGAATGTGTTAAAACCAAGTTGCAGGCGATACTCATGAGTTGGGCAGTGTAACTTGGAATTTAGAGATGTTTCTAACATTGACCTAGCAGGATTGGAAGATTAATTGGTGGTGGAAGATCAAAAGAAAATCTAAACCTTGGGGGAAGCCACCAACAGAGGTTTCTATAACTTAATTTTTATTGGTGTTTCATTGGGAACATTGGTGGCATGTTGAGGAATGAAAGTGTGTGGAGTATTGATGGCTTTCCTTGGCCCCTGCGTGGCGGTGGGATCTAATGAGGTGGAAGTCTTGGCACTTCAGGAGGGTTTGCTCATCCACAAGAATTCCTACTCAAGTAGCTTCATCATCAACAGTGATTCTAGTAACACTATTAAGTGGGTGAAGGCCTCAATCCCGAGGCCCTAGAAA
Organism: Magnolia sinica; assembly: GCF_029962835.1. NCBI lineage: Eukaryota > Viridiplantae > Streptophyta > Magnoliopsida > Magnoliales > Magnoliaceae > Magnolia > Magnolia sinica. The sequence goes on along the minus strand of NC_080578.1, from coordinate 104,623,458 downwards.
GTAAATTTTGTGATTTTGGGACTTAGGAGTTCATCCTTTAGTGAAAGTATACTCACAGATGTTTCAAGGGATGCGAATGAGGTAGCTGATTCCTTAGCAAAGGAGTGATGAGAGGGTCAATTTTGATCAGCATATCTATTCCACTACCTTATTATTGTAGCATGTTATGTGCTTTTAATAAAATGTAGTAATCTTTCAAGAGAAAATAATATAAAATGATGAAGAGCCAATTGAGATAGTTTGCTAATGCGCAACAAAGACTGAGTGTCTTGGATAAGGAGGGGAATATTGATGGGGGTTGAAAGAGCTTGAAAAGGGGACAAGAGGAAGCCCTACAAGGACTTGGACTGAGGTGGTGACAAGTGATATGAAGGCTTGTTCACATAGTAAAGGTAGGGTCTTAGATAGGATTGAAGATTGAAACCGAACTTGTAAAGCTAAACCCAAATAGCTGGGACAAGGCTACAATGATGATGGTGTATTCTTTGTAGATTTCTCATCTTTGAATCAATTTTCATTTTGCAGGATTTTGTAGCTATGACGCGCACAAGAACAACTGAATTTTCTGACATAAAGCAGAGAAGATATTTGTTTCCTCTGTTGGTATTGTTGCTTATTATGCCTTATTTTTCACCACACTTTATGGGATATAAATACGTGAATGGGAATATATGGGAATGGCTTTTGTAGAATTTCGATTCTTTGCTATTTTACAGGTGGGAATTGGATTGCTCATACTTCAGCAACTGGGTGGAATCAATGGCATTATATTTTATACTAGCAACATCTTTAAAGCTGCCGGTAAGTTTAGCTTCTAAAATACCCCTTAAGATGGAACAGAAACCTTGCAATTTACATCATATAATGGTGGCTGAATTCCCTTGGTTCCATAGTCATCTTGGTTCTAGTCAGCTACTATTTAAGAAGCATACTCCAAAGAGAATTGCAATGTTGGGCACATGGGCTAGATGTTTGTCAAGGACACCATCATTATCGTCATTGTCATCAGCAATATCATCTGCCCATTTCTTCTATTTCAGTTTGGTTTATTTTCATGTTATCTTGTCAAAAACTCGATAACTGCCCACCTAGCATCAAGTTAAGAACAAAAACGTACTTTTTATATCAAAAATTTGAAATTAAGTTACTATTACCTTGGTTCTACTGCAGATCACACACAAGTTCTTGTAAAGCTGATATTATATAAATAAATATGTGCCCTAACTTGTACATGAGCCTTGCTCCATTCTGCAATAACAGTTGTTGGAGCCTTTGAGCACTTTTGGATGGGTGGAGAAGTTGTTGTATTAGCAAATGAGGTTTTAGATATATGCTGCAAAAACAATAAATAGATGGGTTTAGGACTAATCTTAGACAAACACAATGATTACCCAAGTCATGAATATCCTAATGAAGTTGCTTATTCCACCTCTTAGCTATGATATTTCAGATTAGTGTGAAACATGTCAATTATCAAAACATTGTACGCTGCCTTTGCCATCTAGCAGCATTAAGAGTTTTAGCCCCTTTCATGTTATTCTTTTTTTATGTGTGGGAGCCTTATCCTGTTGTTCTGTGTTTTGTTATCCATATTTTATTCCTGTTTACCAATAGGTACTCTCATTTTACATAGAGTTATCTCATGAAGAGTAGAGATGAAGTTGTACACCTAATGTTGGGCACACAGGCATGGAGAGCAATAATCTCATGCTTTGTGACAATATAACTTCATCAATTATTGTGTTTCAAACCTAATTTTGAGTTTGTGTTATTTAAAATGATGGCTGTTTCTTTTTTGCTTTAAATGTTGGACAGGAATTTTGTCTAGTAATGTTGCAACTTTTGGAGTTGGGGCTATTCAGGTGGCAATCATAACTCTTTTGCCACATCTGAAAAATTCTCCTCCACTCATGAATGTTCTTATTCTGTGCATGTTACTGAAGTCTGGTCATACTAATGCAAGGTGATACATATTTTTGTTTAGGTTGTTGTCACTGTAATTACTACTTACTTGGTGGACAAAGCTGGTAGACGTCTTCTTCTTATTGTGAGTTTTTGGAAGGATGGTTGATTCTACTTCCTGTTGGAGTTATGTATCTGTTCAACTTTAAGAACTGAGAGCCAATCCTGGCTGTTGTTATAGGTCTCCTCTTCTGGAATGACACTCTCTCTTCTCTTTGTTGCTGTTGCATTTTACTTAGAGGTTAGTTTGACAAACCATTCCTACCAAAAAATTTACTTTATGAAGTCCATTATTTTCACTTATTCTGAGTATGTGCTTGCTTACTACATTAAAATGTACCCAGTAGCTCTTGGCACATATTTTAGAGGACTTTATTTTCTCTTGCAATTTTCTTGTTCTTTTCTTTTTTCAAAGATTTATCTTCTCTTATGATTTTGTTTTTACTAAATTGTTGTAATAATGTGGATGCATAGGATTTTATATCTGAAGATGCTCGTGTCCACAGTCTACTCAGCCTAGTTTCACTGGTGGGAATTCCGGTATGTCTTGAATGTTGACTCTCCATGGTCTCATTCATATGCTCCATTTCTTGTAGAGCATTGTCTGATTGATTCCTTAGTTTCAGGCATTTATAGTTTCATACTCTCTTGGAATGGGAGCCCTTCCATGGGTTATAATGTCTGAGGTACCTTCACAATCCCATTTTGCCTTTCGATTTTTAGTAACAACTATGAAGTTTGGTCACACATCAATGTAGTATGCCAATTTCTATTTCTTTATCCTTTCCCCCCCTTTTAAAGAGACTGAAATGGTTCTTAACATCTGGAGAGCTTATATGCAGATATGGCTAGTATTGCCCATTCTAAACAGCCTAGTCACAGGATCACAGTTCCTATGGGGTGATGCTGTGTTTCATGAGGTTTGTCTTGGGCCACAACCTTAGTAGACTCGTGACTTGCACCCTCAAAAAATTAGGTTACAGCTGTATATATTCTAAATATAAATTATTCTTCTCCTAGAAGAAACAGAGAAAAAAAGGGTTAAATGAAGTATACAATGAATAGTACTCTCTCATAGTATGGGGAACTGTAGGAGTACTCTCTAACAACTCCATTGGAGATTTCCTAAAAGCCCATTAATATTCTTTTTACTTATAAAAGTAAAATTTTTTGTTGGATTTTTAGCTTTTGTTGATCTTATGGGATTCCATGTGGCTCTGCTAGGGCAACCCTGCTGTAGAAGAGCCGTGCGAGGGTTTGTTTAATTGTTGTCTTTTATTGCATCATGATGGCATGTTCCTTGTCGTGATCGAGAGTGGGTCATGTTCTTATTGCATTTCACTACATGTTTTTGGTGTGGATTACTGGATTTCTACTGCACAGAAACACAAGCCGTTTAGTTGTAGCTTCTTTGGCAACTTCAAAGGGTTCAAAAGAAAACATGGGCAGAGATGCAAAAACGCTCTGGACAAGCTGGTGACTTGGGCACATGTTTCTATCCCAGAATGTAAATGTCAAAGGAAATCACTATCACCCTAGAGTTTCATATTAAGGTTGGTTACAAGTTAGCTTTTGAATCCTCTAATCAGTAACACTGAATTGTATGTGTAGATATAACAATGTGATGTCATCCTCAAGGTTGGATTGAAACTGTTATGTATTGGCTAATTCTGCTGACCCATCCTTACTGTTGGCAATCTTGTGATCATACAGACTCTTCCAATGAATATGAAGGGCCTTGTTGGTAGTACAGCTACATTTGTCAACTGGTTTACATCCTGGGTGATTACAATGACTGCAGATTTACTTTTGAATTGGAGCTCTGGAGGTGAAACTCTATTTCCCTCTTCATTGTGCCAGTGATTTACACCCATCTTCAAAATGGTGGTGATTTGTACACTATACATGTTGCGTATTCATACAGCATTCTTGACCATCCACATTGCCAGCCTCATTTTGGATGGAGCATAGCCTGAAATCACACCGATCAGACAATCCTATTCATCTGATTTGTCGGTTGAATTAGTACCATTAAGCATGTTATATTTAACCATCCATTTGATGGCGACCAGTTGGATGGTTAGGATAGTTCAATCAATGTCATCAATGGGGCATGCTCATTCCACAACGACGCCAAATAATTTGGACATTCCTTGATTACTGTATATGTATGCCGTGTGCGGATAAGCCAGCCACCATTTTTATCCCTATCTGTCAAAAATTCCTATATACTACATATAAATGTGGTGGTGCATGTTTAGCTTAATTCAAGCACCCGAAACTTGGTGTTTGAATGGAGGAAGCTACAAAAACCAAAAAACATAAAAAAAAAACATTGCAAGGTCAGTCAGCATTTTGGACATGATGGAGTGCATTTATGCATTGCTCAAGGACACTGGACTTTTTCCTTACTTGATATGAAGCTTTGGATATGAGCATGCTCATCATAATCTAAGTCTTGTCCCAACTAATCAGGATTTAAGCATGCATGGGTTGAGATTATTGGTTGTGATTTCTTTTGGATGCTCTCATGACTGCAGGGGTGTTTACGCTTTACACGGCTATGAATGCTTTCGCCATTCTATTTGTGATATTGTGGGTGCCCGAGACCAAGGGGCGTACTCTAGAGGAAATTCAATCCACTTTCGAATGAGGTGCGTGGAAACTCGAATGTCTGGTTGTTGGTTCTGCTCAACTAATTCAGGCAGAGATGGCATGACATGCACGTTATCCATCCGATCTGTCCGTCCATCCCACAACCATGTGAGTTAACAAATGGCTGTCACTCAGTGGTTTTGATTTGAATGGTCACCAGAATATTGGATCTTCTTGCAATTGGAAGAAATGAAACCTGGGATATCCATCTATTGTTCGTTTGATGCTGTATTTCTTACTTTCATGATACTCATATATGTGAAGTTCGTAATCTATTGTACCTGGTAACTTTCCAAGTTCAAATCTCATTCCAATATGGTAATCCATGCCTACTTAGTATGGTAGTAAGTAGCCCCCCTCCGTTGCCCCATGACTTTTATTATTAAAATGTAAGCCATCAATAGTTCTGTAGTTCAGACCATTGGTCTGATTTATTCGACTGTGGATGGATCGTGACTTAAAAACCAAAAAAATAATTTTAAAAAAAATCCAGAGGGCATCCTCAACCGCTTCAAGCTGGGGTCATCATATGGTTAAATGGAGAAATAGAACGATTCACATTCAAATAAAGAGGGGATAAGATTAGTTAATATGATATTTTTTGGGAACGCTCTATCGATGGTATGAAATAATGAACCGTGGCCCTGCTTTTCAGAAAACAAACCCTGATTGAATATTCTTCTTTAAACTTTGCACATCAACCATTGTATTAATCTCCACCAATTCAGTGCAACTTCTGGGAAGCGGATTGCGTACTGAGTAAACTCTGTGGGGTCCACAGTGATTGATGTATTTTATCCACTCCGTCCATTCATTTTACCAGGTAATTTTAGGGCTTGAGCCTAAGGTTGAAGTATATTCAACCCTCAATTGGACCACACCACAGGAAACAGTGTGAATTGAACATCTACCTTTGAAAATTTCTTGGGGGCCACAGAAGTTTTGGATCAAGCTTGTATTTGTGTTTTCCCTTCATCCATGTTTGTGTGATCTCATGAACTGGTTGGGTGAGAAATAAACATCACTGTGGGCCCTATCAAGGTTTCAACGGTGGAAATCATTATTCTAACTATTTCTTATGGTATGGTACGCTTGATCTTTGGGTATGCTTAAATTTTCGTCTCAACCACTAAAATAAGATGGAAAAATGGATGGAGGGCGTGGATAGACCAGATACATTCACGGTGGGCCCAACCAAGTTTACTCAGTACGATCAGAGCCTACTGAGTAACTCAGTACGCAATCCGATTTCCAACTTGTGATACTGGAGACATGATTTGGATTATCTCATTCGCACACGTACACAAGGGTGTCTATCTACACCAATCATGAGAAGAATCCTACAACGATGGATTCCACTGACCAAAGATTGGCCCTGCCCACTGATCAGTGGAGCTATGGTCCATGAAACAAATGCCCAGCTTTCCATATCTAGCATTGTGGATTGGCTTGATTTTCAGGCAGGGGCATCACGTGAGACCCACTAAATGGACGGCTTGGATCTCAAACATATCTGCTGCAATGGTACATTATTGAGTGTTGCAGACACAAAAGACACTTAGGCTCCTAAAACATGGAATAAATCACTGCCTTTTAGCCTACCCAAATACACCCAGGTTTTTAAGTATTCCTAAATAAAACCCTATCAAAAGGTAGTAATAGAAAATACTAGGGCTGAAAGTCGGGTGAGTTGGGTTGGGTTGGTGCTCAACCCTAGCCCAACCCAAGGTTCCTATACCTGAACCCTAACCCAATCCAACCCAACCTCGGGTTAGGAATTCTCGACCCAAGTCCAATCCAAGCGGGCTCAGTAGGGTTAGTCAGGTGGATACATGCTAATATTTTTGTTAATACATTGGTATATTATATTTCAATACCACTTAGTTTTTGTACCTATGATTTTATTAATTATATATGTAATTATTTCTTGTAAAGAACTTCATTTTTCTAAATAAATAAGCTAAAATATAGGACAACACTCCTTCAAAAGTCATGTTGTGTACCATGCAATCTATTTGGGAGAGATCTTGTTAGCTTGAGTTATCAGAAATAACGTGGACTAATGAGACTCGAGGGCGCTGGAATTTCATGTGCCTTCAACACAGACGGTCCACACACAGTTATACATCGATCGGGTTCAGGTTGGGTCAGGCAACCCGAGACCTCAACCCAAGCTTGACCCAAGTTTTATCGGGTTGGTGTTTGTATAGCCCAAGCCTGAGACCAAACCTAATACATCCTGCCTGAGCCTAACCCAATGTCAGGTTGGTCACGGGTCGGTCGGGTTGCACCCGTCCGACTTTCAGCCCTAGAATATACCCATCATCGATAAAACATATACAATTACGTATTTTTTAAAAAAATTCCAAAATTGCCCTTGTATTTGCTTATGAGATCATTACCGTTATCACGTCTTTACACTAGTTACCCACTCCATTTGCTAGTGCCAGAGGCATGTGCGGGCATATCCATCCATATTGGAAATATGTAAATCCTTCTTTCTACCCGCTACTAATGGTTACTTTGCCCTTTCAATCAAGCCAGTGTAGGTAGGGACTACATGGGGTGAGGGATTTTTGGTAAGGATTGGTAAAAATTCAAGAATTTCAACCCTCCCCTGTTTGCCAAATCCATGGATTTCCCAAATTCACACCTCCATAAATCCATGGATTAGGTGCACATTCAAATCCCCTGAAAAGCCTAAAAAGACTTAGATCAAGAGCCAAAAAAGCATCTCGTTCAAAGTTAATGCTCTACAACAACATAGATGTGGGGCAGGGGTTTTATACGTAAAAAGCCTTAAAATAAATAATAAACATTTACTCAGCAAGCATCTGTTAGAACTGAGTAACCGTCACTTGGGTTCTACTCTTAATAGCACAGTTTTATGTTACAAATTTTTTTTTTTAAAATAAAAATAAAAATCGGCATATTATAATTATAATATTAACATTAACCAGATGCTAGGCATGTGTAGCTGACCCGTCCCAATTGTCATGCACGTCTAATTTGTGGGCCCCACTTTGGTCGAGTTATAAGCCAAATATCAGGTTAACTGACAGCCTAGCTGGTTGATTGGTGCACATCCAATGGGCAGATATAATTAAAAATATCAAACAGAAAATCTAAAAAAAGAAAATTCATTAATCAGAGGTTACAATCATTCAATCAGTCAGAATTTTGTGGTTATAAACTATTTAAGGGCTGGGTTTGGATGTCCCAAGTATCATGACATTTCATGATTAATCAGTCTAGTTTGGTGCAAAACATCATGATATTTGGGGGAACCAAACACAGCCTACATGTGCCCAAGAATTTCAATTGATGTTAAGATACTTGTGACCTCGTGGATTCGCAACCCCCAGGATTGGAAACCCCAGGATTGGCAATCCTCTCGGTGTGTTTGATACCCTTGAGTGTGAATCAACTTTAATTCAAAAATACCTATACATGATATATTCACGGGGGTTTGAATTTAATTACTAAATCAACTTTAATATCCCCAATTAGTGAGATATATAATTTTTAACACTATGGTTGTGATAAGCCCGCTAAAATATATGTTTTGTCTAAAAGTGATGAAATTCCAAGTCTTAGATGGACCGCAAGCACAAGATCATGTCTGAGTGACTAACCAACGATTTTTAATCGTTGATTGATATGGATAATGTTTGGACGGTGCTGGACAATATTTGGACCGTGCTGATCTACATGAACAATGTTTGGATGGTGCTGATCATCTTTAGTGGGCCATGTGCCCAGAAGAATGATAGTGTACAGTGACATACATTTATACATGCAACTATTCAAATGATTTTAAGTGTAATCCAAGCTCTCACCTTGGATTACAAACCCTTTGAGGGGATTGGAAACCCCTTGGATTGGCAATCCCAGTTGCTTTATGCTGCCAAACAACCATGTGGGGGAACCAAACACAGCCTACATGTGCCCAAGAATTTCAATTGATGTTAAGAAACTTGTGACCTCGTGCACAATTCCCAAGTGCATGCATATGAACCATCGCGCTATCAAACTATTAAAATAATTCCCTTAGGTTGTGTATGAATGGAGGAGAATTAAGATGCAGATGCCAAAAGAAAAAAAAAAGGTCAACGATTTCTCAGAAAATGGGCAACCACAGATTCCAGCAGACGCTTCGCTGTTTATTTTGTAGCGCAATTTTCCGTGGAAATAGAGTTTCACTTTCTTCACCACAATTGGGATTTTATTTTTATTTTTTTTAACCTTTCAAGTAGATATACCTTCTAATATAAGCACTGCACTATCATATACATACATGCATCCAACCACATCAGCAACATAAACTAGACAACCTGCTGCAACAGACTCACCTGTAAAAGAGAGTAGATTGCATGTGCCCCCGGGCACAGGTATAGCTGTGTGGGGCCCACAGATATCCGTGACAAATCCACTCCGTCCATCTGTTTTTGAAGACCGCAATAGGATAGGAATCTAAAAATCAGGCATATCCAAAACCCATGTGGGCCATACCACACGAAACAGTGGGGATTGAATGCCTGGAGGTAACAGAAGTTTTGTATCAGGATGATATTTGTTCCTACAGTTTATCTGAGTGGTAATAATCATATGAACGGTTTGCATGGCATAAAAACATCATGGTCAGGCCCACGTGAATTTTGGATCTGCCTGATTTTTAGAATCCTATCCTATTGTGGTCTTTAAAAACAGATGGACAGAGGCCCGGGGACACGCAAACTGCTCTCCCTGTAAAAACCCATATACACACATCATAAATACAATAACGCTTTGTTGCACTAATCGTCGTTGGTGAATCAACTTCACTTGCTACAACAGCCATGCCTACTGTATGCATTTGCTTGCAACAGCCATAGCTGCTACATGCATTCACTTGCCACAGTTGCTGCAACAGCTTTACCTGCACCCACTGCAGCTTTACCTACAAGCATTCATGTATTTGCCGCATAAAAATGAACAAAACAAACATATTTGAATTCTCCCAGTGTGACAATCCTACCCAAAGTGCAACAAGAAGCAAGTCGACAGCAGCTGTCTTGGGGCTTTGAAGAACAAAAATGGAAAGAAAAAAAAAAACCCATTTCATGGAACAACAACCCATTTCAAATAAGAAAGAAGAAGAAGAAGAAAACCATTACTTACAGGAACTCAAAGAAAAGCCAAGAGGCCTCAAATACTCGGGCACTAGAAAATAGAAATAAAGCAGAAGATTTTGGGGCAGAAATAACCAAAAGCTTCAAACTCAAGCCAAGAGGCCTCAAATACTCAGGCACTAGAAATAACGCAGAAGATTTTAGATGCAGAAATAACCCAAAGCTTCACAAGAAGAAACCACAGCCCTACACAAATCATCAAGCAGTCATTCCAAAATCTTCACAAACAAGAACAAATGCCATTATCACTTCCAAAAAATCCCCCCACTAAATTTTCATTGAAGCTTTAGAAGAGCCCAAACCCACTTCCTGCAACAAACTTTTTCAAAGAAAAATGGGGGGAAATTTCTCATGTAGAAAACCAAGGAGGCACAAGAGATCCAAAGATCATAATCATCATCTCAGCCTTATCACAAGAGATCCAAAGAGTCCAAACCCACTTCTTCCAAAAAAAAATTGTTGTTTTTCTTTCTCGTCTGTCTTTTCTTTTGCCATTCTGGCTCAATAAATTCAGTATCTTTCAGGGGAAAAAAGAAGAAGAAGAAGAAGAAGAAGAAGAAGAAGAAGAAAAACCATCTCAGCCTTATCACGACAAATTGGGGTTGACAAATGACAACACAAATCCTGTTCTGCGATTCCATACTTTCAAAGACCATAGCCTTCATTAAACAATAGGTCATCAAATCTTTTACTATAGACTTGTTAAGGACAATAAATGGGCAAAACAATGTCATTAAGTTTTCTATTTTTTCATAAGAAAGCCATCAGATGGGCAACACAACATCATCACATCACTTTTAAGTTTCCTCATTCTTGAAAAGCCATCATCTGTATCTAAATGAATAGATTTCGGTAGTCCGAATAGATCAAAATCCATAGACTGTAGATTTTGCAGCCTATTTTGCATAGCAAATAAAACTGGAGAAGATGAAACTATAGTGAAACATTAAGAAGTGAGTCAATTAAGAAAAAGTATATAATAAGCCTATTAAGAAACTATGACTTGCAACAACCATTAGTCAAACTTACAGCATTAAAAAGAAAATAATTAACTGAAAATTAAGAAAAACACCTTATTTACTGGGAAACACCATCTGCATTCACTGGATGGCCAGAGTTGTCTTTGCTAGAATACACAACAGCATCCTCCAACAACAAACGGCTCAGTTGTTTATCTTCCAAATGTTGCTGTGACAAACAACAAAGTTACCATTCACATTCATCATTTTTTCAAAGGCTCCAATTTAAAATTACTCTAATCCATCAAGACAACTTTAGCCACGCTACCATCAGCAAGACAACAGAACTTTCAGTGGCCATTTGGATGCACATAAAGTTGTTTGCCATACATACTATCTTGCACATACTATGTATGTCATGCATTGTTGGACTGCCTATATTATACCCTGTTTGTCAAGCACCCAGGACAAGGAGTGGAGAAACATGTAACATTATGGTGCATGTGCTTAGTGATTGTCACATGTGGCACATATGAGATGCTTGAAGATTGATGATGTCACATGTGGCACATGTGAGATGCACATATGAGATGCTTGAAGATTGATGGTGTCACATCTAGCACATGTGAGGTGCTTGAAGATTGATGGTGTAACATGTGGCACACGTGAGTGCTTAAACATGGATGGTCGCAAATGTCAAACATTTGGTACATGTGATGCACGTGCACAAAACATTATGTTCCTGCATGTGCACAAAACATCCATATCTACTGTAGATGTTGTAACCATTTTTCCTCGTTCTGTGTGAAAAGGGGGATTGATAAATCACATAAGTGCTGTCCAATGCACATAGCATGTGCAGTACATGACTTTGCATGCATCCAAACAGCCCCTCAAGTCAAGGCAGAATCATGCAATGTCAACTCAGATAGTACATAGACGTGGCACACATGCATGATCCTGCCATTCATCAGTTGGGCCCCACCTAGTAGATGATGTGGCCTGAAAATCGGACCAGTATAGTCATCAACTGGGCCATGCATTGCAATGGCATAAATCCTACTATTGCAAGTAGTAACAATATGGCTCTCTTCTCTTATTTCCATTTTCATTATTTTATGGCTCTTCATTTAAGTAAATCAGTAAAGAGTGGTCAATCCAACTTTTCCATTCCACTCAATCAAGGGCTAGACCTTCGATTAGACCATAGGTCATCAAGTCTTTTCTTACTACTTCCATCCACTTCCTTTTGGGCTTTCCCCTTGCACTTTTAGAGCCACCTACTTGTACCAACTCACACCTTACCAGCAGGGTTCTTGGTCTCCGTTGCACATGACCAAACCATCTAAGTCTAATTTCCTTCATCTTATTACCTATTGGTACTACTCCTAAGTTCCCTCAAACGCATTCATTTCTAATTCTCTCATTCCTCATCTTGCCACTCATCCATCTCAACATCCTCATGTTAGCTACACACATGTTGTTTGCCCAACAATCTGTCCCATAAAGCATGGTTGGTCTTATAGCTATCCTATAAAATTTCCCTCTCAGTTTGAGTGGTACACGACAATCACATAAAACACTAGAGCCACATCTCCATTTCTTACACCCATCTTGAATTCCATGAGCAACATCCTTTTCAATCTCTCCACTCTCATGAATTATTGACCCAGGGTATCGAAAGTGGTCATTTTATGAAACTTATTGGTCAGCAATCTTAACTAATTCCTCTTTTTGCTCCTAGTATTACTAAAATTGAACTCCGTGTTCTCTTTTGTAGTCCAACTAATTTTAAATTCTTTATATTCTAAAACATCCTTCTATAAATCTAGCTTTGTGTTTATGCCCTCCCTCACCTTATCAAAGCTTCTGTCAGCCTATGCCACAAAAGAAATTGAGTTTTTGAGTCTTTGACCTTGAAATTTGGGGTTAAAAGTATTTTGGAATTAGAAATCCTTTGGCAGATCGTCAATTCTTATTATAATGGATTCCACTACACATTTGAGGTTTCAATCAAACATCACAAGAATAACCATAGATTATCCAAAATTAAATTATTTATGATTACAATCATTGTTGTCAAAAGCGATCACATACACGCATGTGCGATCGCATATGCGCATATCGTGGATCATATCGTATATGACATCATGGCATATGCGATCCTGGCAAATATGCCATGGCATACTCTGATATGCGACTAATATACTATTGCATATGTGAGTATGCGATTGCATATGCATATTGCATATGCGAGTATGCGATCGCATACTGCATATGCGATCGCATATTTCCCAATGGTCATAAGAGTCATTTTTATTTTTTATTTTTTTCAATTTGGGACACTCAAATCCCCTCCATTTTCACTATTCTTTACTCCAAAGCTATAAATCTCTAACTCCTTTTTTACACCTCTTTTTCTCTTACTCTAACATCTCTACAACTATTTCAAATATGTTTATGTTTTATATTTTGTAAGTTGTGCTTCTTCTTTTTTGTAAATTGTATTTGCAAATTAAGTTGTAAGTTGTAACTTGTAAGTTGTTTCAAGTTATCCACTTATCAATAAAAATTTTGTGTTCAAAGTTTTTATTAAATTAATTCTCTCTTAATGTAGCTTGTTGATTGTTTTGTTAAAATTTATGTAAGTATTATATGAGCAATTAAATATGTAACTTAATGAAACACTCAAACTATAATGAAATAAGTAAAATAACCCAATCCAATCATGTGTACTAATTAGGCAAGTTTTCCCTATTTTTGTCAATTTTTTCAAATTTTTTATTTTATTAAAAAAAAAGGTTATGCAATCGCATATGCGAACAACATATGCTAATCGCATGCAATCGCATATGCGATTTGACAACATTGATTACAATTACAAATATCGGTAACTATGGTGAACAACATACCACTTATAAGTAATTATGTTCATGTTACAATGTAAAAAATCACAATTAATCAATTTAATATGAACAATTCTAATTGGTCAAAAAATGGTTAACACGTGAAAATTTGGGGAAAATCATCCAAATATGTCCTAATTAAACACAAACCGAGCATGATTTGGTGGATTAAGGCCTATTGAGTTCAAATACTGCATAAAAGGAAGAAAAAAACAAAACAAAGTGATGGTTCTCTTTTCATATTTTCCCAAAGTGGTCCACTCTGCTTCGATTCATGGATTTCCCCTTCTAAAATTGTGTTCTAGTCTCCAAAATATGCCTAATCCAATTGAAAACGGGTTTCTAAACTTCCTCTAAGGTTGACATGAAGGGGGAAAAAAAAAGGAGAAAAAAGAGAGAAAAAATAATGAAAAGGGGCTTTATAAAATTATATGCGTCTTGGTGCAACCAATACACCCAACCGCATTAGGCCAATACAACCAAGAATTTTCAAGGAACCCCATCACGCCCTCATAAGTATTGGCTGCGGCCAAATACTAATCCGATATAGTTGTATCGGGTAATCTGAGGCCGATATTTGTAACCGTGGACCATGATACGTGTCCAAAACTCATCTCTCTCTCTCTCTCTCTCTCTCTCTCTCTCTCTCTCTCTCTCTCTCTCTCTCTCTCTCTCTCTCTCTCTCTCTCTATATTATAAAATATATATATATATATATATATGAGAGAGAGAAATGGTCTTTTGCGAGCAACTGCGGCCTCTGGTGGACCCACTGTGATGCATATGTGGAATCCACTCCAACCATCAGGTGCATCACCCCATGGTAGGTCCAAAGACTAAAACTCCTGGCAAGGTGTTCCACATCCATTACAATATGACCGTAAATGCCGATACGTATAGGTAACGGCTGTGATCGTTACGTGATACGAGGGTGAAATAGGACAGTTGGTTTTTTTGACCGTATCAACCATTACAGGGCAAAACAACCATTACCCCATAACGGTAAAAATATGACCATTTTTTTTTTCTGTTTAAAATTTTAAATCCATTTTCCACTTTTCTCATTCTAAAAACTGTCCTATATTATTCTATAACAGATTTTGACCACCCCTATAGATTTTAGGATTAAAACTATATATTAAAGTGATTTGGGTGAATAGAAGCTTAGTGGGCCATTTTTCAAAAAAAAAAAAAGAGAGTAGTATTTAGGCCTTTTTCCGATTTCTAGTTATAATGCTTGATTGTGATGTGTACTAGACACGCATAACCATGTTCATAAATTCGCCAAAAAACCATATACAACACTCTCACCAAATAGTGGACCATTATGCTACCATAAACATGTTTTAAAAATTTAATACATATTTGGGATATTTACATTATTCTAAATTTTCTAAATATATTTTTTTTAATTTTCCGCGCAAATTTTTTTTTAAAATAAATCAACCGTTACGAGGATCGTAACAGTCGTTACGCCCCCATATTGGCCGTTATGGCTGATACTCGTATCAATAATAGTAGTGCCTATTACGGCCATGATTATCGATACGAAATATCATGTCTCCTGGTCCTTTGGAATTGTAGAAAGCCTCGTGGACCTCTTACTCATCGTCTTATAAAAATGGATCAAGCACTGCATATGGGTCCCACCAAGTGTGCCAAAGAAGGTGTTTAGCACAAAATTCGGTCGTGCGTGAGTGTGTAGTCCCGAGGATACCAGAGCTTTTTACAACTCAATCCAAACCAAACGCCTTAACCCCAAGCGCCAAGATAGATGGAGGGATTGAACAATTGCCAATGACTGAGAACTGAAGAAGTTCGGTCATCTATTTAGCCAATCATATGCGTAATCAAGCAATTTGTGAAGGGGAGGGTTCATCTTTCTAATGAGTTATTTTTGTCTTTCAAATGAAAGGACATTCTCTCACCGTGATAGTAGAGATGATCCAATACGTACAATATGTGAGTAAAAAGAACTCAAATGTATTAACAAGATAAGAGAGCACCCACAAAGGATATTTCCTGTATGATCTAGCATTTGCAGCGTAGATGACGAGGTCTTAGATCTAAGTCTTCCTTGGTCCAACGGTTGGGGCGTAGATGAAGGGAATTACACTACCGGGAAGAGAAAAGGAAAAAGTATTCCTTGTAATCCAGCACTTGGCGTAGATGGAAGGGAATTACACCACTCTTAGTTTAAGTTAGTCCAGCGTAGTAGCTTAGACGGATGATATTACATTGCCCCTAGCCTAAGACTGGCCCAATGTAGCAATGTAGACAGGTTGTGCTAAGATAAGATAAAAGATAAAAGAATAAAATTGATAGACAATGTTGCGTTGTTGATTTGATTTGATATATGTTGGGTTGGCAAGGGCTTGGAACTCTTCAATCGTCCTCCTATTTATAGAACCCTGAGGAATATTGTGAGGAGAGATCTTCATAGTCACTTCTCATGTCTGTTGATGTGGAGATAACCATCTGGACCCATAGACAGTTGTGGCCTATCAAACGACGACGCGTAGGGTAGTCGTTTGTCATGGGTTGTCCATTGGTTGCATGCACATCGTATCCCCACTACGTGGACGAGAGTCTCTCTCGAGCCGCCGCTTATGGTGATAATTATCTACTTATTCGCATGAATGTGAATAATGTGCCGTAATATGAGGCCATGTTAGCGTAATCGCTATTTTGTGCCCTAGATATCTTCGGCCGTAGGGACCACACAATCCATCGTGGCGGATTGGCCGAACCTGTCACTAGTCATGACCATGTTTCGGTTGAAAACCAACCTTGGTCATGAGGCCTTTATGATGAGCGGTTGGCTTTACCACATGAATTGGATATGCAACATGTGCATCCTCATCGTAGCCAGCTAGGTTACCCTTTCTAGACTACTTGTGACTTCTCAAATTCTAATTTCTCTCGGTCATCAGAGCAGCCAAAGAAATCTTTGACTTGACTCTTACAGAGATCTTGCTGCCATGTGGCATCATCTAGGTCATTGGATCTGACGCGGTCATATCTGGCATAAACAAATAGTATATAAGAGGTATTGTACAATGCTCAGCCCAACTTACTGTTGTTTCCATTCCAGCCAAGCACAATGATGTTGCTTATGAGGTGGGACGCAGCCATTGACATGTGCTAGACATGAAACCACTGCACACAAGAGGTGGGTTTTAGCTATGTTGTTGTTGTCAACCGTCCATTTGCAGGCCAACCATCAGATGGCTATGGTTGTCACATGGGAGCTTCGATTACCTTTTTGCACCCTAAAAAACATCGAGTTTAGGTGAAATACATGTCTTCAATATTTTTAGCAACCCCTAAAGAAAACAGCTGAAAAGAATCAAAAGAAACCTGTTTCTTTGACCGAATTGGGTGCCTGGGGGAATTATATTAAGGGTTAGAAAGACTTGGCATCTGCACAGAATACTGGCATGCGTGAAAAAATGAGTAATTCTATTTAAGCATCGTTATATTTCCACAATTTGGCATAAAACCTAGAAATATAAAAACATGAAAAACTTGCAATAGAGATTAACTACTGGGATACTAGTCATTGCTTCATAAAAATGTCGGGAAAATAAAAAGAAAACGGGAAAAAGAAAATGAAGGAGGAGAACATACAATAAGGCAAGCTCTGTATTTGTCCCACTCAGAGATACATTCCTCTTTGTCCCACTGACCCTTGGTGAACTTCTCAGCGTACCACCTGCCACAATTTCCATCATCAACAGTCCCAAACCTACAGAGACAGACAGAGAAAGGGTGAGGGAAAGGGAACCACCTGTTAAAGCAGTCATTGTATGCAGCTCTGAGATGAGCACATGGAGAAGCATTGGCTGTAGTAGAAGAACTCCTCTTCTTAAACCCCATTCATGCATTCAATCAAACAGCTGGAAATCGAAGCCCAACACCACCAACCTCTCTCTCTCTCTCTCTCTCTCTCTCTCTACTTTCTTCTCCTCTTTCGGTCACGCCCGGCTGTCCGAACAGTAACAACAGCTCCCTCTCTTCACCTCTGCCCCAGAATTTCCAAAGTAGACCGATTTTAACGCGACGAGAAAAGGACCTCCTAAAAACATACACTGATACTCTGCAGACTCTGATGAATGATACGCAGGCAGGCACCTAAATTTTAGTGAGAAATTTCATGCCTTGCAAACAGGTAATTCAAAATAAACCGTCTAACATATGGACACTTGTTTAGATGTATCGTGACCAACGATTACTTTTGTTGGAAATTCAACTATTAGATTAATATATATTTATTGTACTGTTAATAATCACAACTACAATCTGACTTTTGGAACCAATCTACAGCGGATTCCACAATTAGTCCGTTTAATTTAAGTTCATTTTTCATTTTCACGGCTTTTTCATGTGCCTGCAAGTGCCATGCATAGCCTGAGTATCGAATCACTCCCCTATCCATGGTCCCTTGGATATATATATAAAAGGTTCTATACAGTCGAGCTCATAGGGAGTCGCCATGAGGTTGAGCTGTGTGGGCCCCACCATTATGTACGTCAAACATCAATATTGCGCATTTGATGCGTCCCTTTAAACTATAGGATATGCCAAAAATCAGCCGTATAAGAAACTCAGGTGGGTCATACCATCTAAAATCATGTGAAAACATGCCTAAAATATATAAAAACACTTGGTGGAGCCCATCCGAAATTTGGATGCATCTGAAACTTGGCCTGACCTCTCATCCAAGTGGAACACACATGATGGATGAGCTGGATTTGTGAACCACATCTTAGTGGGCCCAAAAAATGATTATGAATGTCTTAATGGAGGATAACCTCTCTCAACTTTTGTATGTGGTGTGGCCCACAAAAGTCACTGATTGACTTGATTTTTAAACCCTAGGCTCACAATGGAATGATCCATCTGACTGATGAGGTAGATGTTCGACATACAGCGTAGTGGGGCCTACACACCTTGACCTCATGAGAAGTTCCCATGAGCTGCATAGAACCATTGCCCTATATATATATATATATAGAGAGAGAGAGAGAGGTTCACCTGTGCACACGTGTGCACCTTTAAACAGGTGTCATGGGCGTCTAATTCGAATGGTACATGTGATATGACATCCCATGAAACCCTAATAGACCAATATTCACAATGATCTAAAACTCTAGTTGGCCATAGTAAAGAGAGATGCAAATTAATGGAGGAAATTAATTTCATTTTTTGTGGCCTACCAAAGTTTTGAATTAAATTAAAGTTGGGCCCTTAAGGTTTTATAGAGTGGTGCATCTATGGACCATTTAGATTTTGGACTCACATAACGTATGATAAGTTATCAAAAAGTTCACATGAGTTTCGTGGGAATTAGTGTGCAGCTAAGCATTATATATAGGCACACAAGAAATTAAGCTAACTAAATTGTGGAAAACATTGTTGCCAAGTACAATATAAAAATAAGTTGCTCAACAAGTATCAACTCTTATGCTTTTATACAGTTGTTTTTTGAAATAAAATCACTGGATATTTTAAGTTTGTGACCTTTTAATGAATGTTCAACCATCTAAGTAATTTGTAACCAAGTGGGAATAATTTTTACCAGGCATCTAAATTAGTGCCCATAATTTGGATGGTTTAGTTGAGCAGCTCAAGGAAACAAAATTACATAGTAAAATGATTGTCCACCTATAACAGTAAAATGCCCTCACCTTCATAGATTTTTTACTTTTTCTTTCAATAAAATGTAGTAAGGTATTTAAAATTAAAAGTAAATACAGCATGCTTTTCAATGGAGTATCCCAATTAATGTCACTGAATTGGTGGGCTAGCTTTTATGAGGTGTAGTGAAGCACTTAAAGAACTGATACCATAGATTGGGCACAGTCCAATAGCAACCCCAAGTAGCGGGGGCAGTATAAATGATAAAATAGACTTCTTGCAAATCATGAGCAATATCTTATGACAAGCCATTTACACTATCACAATGGATGGGCTTTCAATTAAGAATAGTGTAATTATATCCACCATGTTATTACATTAGACTTAAATAAATTATGAGCAGTATAATTTCCTTCCATCTATAATTAGGCCAACTGTTAGGTAATAAGGAATAATTTTTTCCCCTTTTAATAGGAAAATTCTCTTTGTTTACACCTAAGTTGTTGACCTAAAAAAACCATCAGGTATGTTAGATCGTCGATGAATATTATTCTAAGCTTTTATCTTTAATTTTTATTCAATATATATGAATTTATTCTATTTTTATATTTTATAAATTAAATTGTTTTTACTATTATGATAAGAAAAAATTTATACAACACAAAAAAAAAAACCTAAAAAAAAACTCACTAAATAGATGAATCATTGGTTTTTATTTATAGGTGATTGAATTAAGAGTGGAATTATTTTAGTTCTCACTATTTCTTTACCTATCTCAACGCCTGGGGTTATAAGCGTTTGAGCCAAATCATGTGTCTCACAATAAACAATGGCAATTGAACAAATGTCATTAAAAACCTTTTAGATTCCACTGAAATGTTTATTTGCCATCTTACCACTGTTGATTAGGAAAAGCAAAAATATCAGCTAATTCAAAACTTTTGCTGGGCCCACAAGTTTTTAACGGTGGCAGTTCAATGAGTAGTGTTTCCCATGGTGTGGTCCGGCTGGGATATGGATCTACCTCACTTGTGGGTTCACGCCCTGGAATGAGCCTTGGAAAAATGAATGGGCGGCGCAGATCAAACGCATACACCATGGTGGGGCCCACAGAGCTTTTCCCAGCACCGACCGACGCGGGGACCGGAGGGGTCACTAGCGAATACGAGTCCATTTTTACGCGGCTGCGCAAAACAGGCGCTGAAGAGGATTCCGATCCGAGAAAACAAAATTGGATCAGAGAGAGAGAGAGAGAGAGAGAGAGAGAGATTTCGCTGTGGAGAAAAAGAAAACGTAGAACATCGGATCTCAGAGAGAGAGAGAGAGAGAGAGAGAGAGAGATGGAAGGTGGGAAAAGAGATGCTAGGCGAAGGAGGCTTTCAGATAGCGGAGCGGATCGCATGGCTTTCATAACCGGAAAGATCCAAGCACTCCCAGAGAATGAGAAACCAATCCCAATTCCTGCCCCAAAGCTCACTCGACGCGATGCCATCAGCGGTCCGTTTTCCATCTTCTTCTCTAATTCAATTCATTTGTTAAGTTTCTTCTCTTGCTTTCCTCGAATTCCTTCTTTCTTTCCTTTCTCTATTGCATTTGTTTTTTGGAATTGGCTCAATTCCTGATCTTAACTCATTTATGATTCTTTCTGAAAAAGCTGGCTTGCTAATTCATTGGAATTGAATTCCGATTTCAGGCTTCCGGTAATGACTGGCAGCACGAATTTTTCAAGAACACAATTCCTGGAATTGGATTCTTAGGGCCTGTTTAGATAGTGGGAAAAGAAATGTGCAATGATTATCCAATGGTGGATTCCCATGGATTCCATTTTTGGGGGTCTTGTTTGGATAGCAATCAGAAATCTCATTTTCCTCTGACAAAAAAGAAAGAAAAAAAAAAAACATTGTATCTTGTGCCTAAGAAATTTTACTATGGTGTTTGGATAATATTGCTGTGCAGAATCCACTATTACTTTGGTATCCAAACATAGGAAAAGTGCTTCATTTTTTCCCCTTTTCTTTTCCCACAATCCAAACAGGCCCTCAAGTAAGCTTCAAATTCCAGGTTGCTGAACTACCTCTCATTTTGCTTCTGTTGGGCTGCATTTTGTTTTCCAAATTGGGATACATCTGGTCCCTCCATTTCTCTAAATGGTTGCCACTTGTCCACCATTCGCATGGCATGTTATTTATTTCTGATCAGTGCATGCACTTTCTCACTTTCCAGCCCATCCATATCATCGGCCCTGGTTTAGACCTTTTGCCTGTTTATTCTTTGGCTGCAGTTGGATGGCTAGGATCACTCAACCAGGGCAATTTTCACGATATGCTTCATTGGTGGTGGATCCCACAATTTGGACAGTTTCAATTGGTACACAATCTCAATTGGTATACATGCATACCAATGTGTCCTGATTATTAGGCCACTGAATTTGGACCTCCGTCCTGTTGGTTTTTAGGATGTACATTTGATTGTTTTTTTGGATGTACATTTGATCGACACTAGTTGTATGGCTAGGATCACTCAGTCACTGTAAATATCAGGATACTCCTCACTGATATCAGGCCCCACAATCTGGATAGTTTGGATTGATCTGTGCATACTACATTAATGCCGATTAGCCCGAATTATTCAGGATGTAAAACTGCAGGCCCAAGAAAGAGGCCTGACCTGTTCAGCACTTCTATCTGCACAAAGCCCCAACTATGGGTCCTTTTTTCTATTTTCAACAATTCTTTTTAATTTTCAGTTCTGAAGGCACTTTTAGGAAGGAGAGGTGATGCAACCAAATGGCCACACAAGTCCATTGATCAAGATTGGAAGAAAATGCCCACATATCACACATGCACGCTCCGCACGTGTGTATAAGAAAAGGACCACCTTCCTTTTTTAGCCCATCATCACTTCCCATTTCTTTCAAATCTCTAGATTAGGAAATCTGCTATTTCATTCATATCTTTATTTTAGGCGGGGAATAATTTTAAATATTTTCTCATCTAAGTATCTTCTTATTTTAGGCATTTTCTTAATTAGAATGCTTTGTATTTAGGTGCTTTCCTATTTTCACAGATTTTTAAATTACTTATCCTTTATTACAGATTGTAAGGTTGATTTTAAATAGGACCTATGGCTGATGGAATAGAAAAAGCTGATTAATATTCTATTTATGAAATTCTCTTATTTTCTCTATGGTGCTGTTGAAGGGAGAGAGAGTGGTCTCTAGTTCTAATGTAGAGGACTGTTGAGCTTGCTCACAGTCTTGCATCTATGATCTCTAGCATTCGGCTAGAGATCAGTTGGGTCTTTTCCCTCAATCTCTTTCTTTTCTTATTGATTTATTTGATTTTCCTTTCAGTTTTACTTCAAAAGGTGCACAATGTGCTAAGGGCACACACAAATATGTTCCTTCTTTTTATTGTTTGTTGAATAAAATTTCTTTTTTCCCGCTGCTTATGCCTTGTGATTAGGACATAGAAGATAGGGTCTTCTTTAGCATGCGTGATCCTACCTAAGAGGCTAAGACACCTGATTCAAAGGGATTTATCATGGCAAGGTTCATAATAATAACAATTTCATTGATAGAAAAAGAAGATAACGAGAGGCATGCAAACCCAATGTTCAAGGGCGAACATTGATAAGGGGTGGTTTTCTAGAGCCTCTTCTGATCTTTTTTGTCTTCTTCTTCTTCTTCTTCTTCTTTTAAAGGTGGCATTTTTAATTAAAAAAGAAAAGAGGGCGAAGATGAGGAAGGAAAACACCAAAATATTACAATAAATCAGCCAAAAAAAGAATCAAAAGACTCGAGGGAAAAAGGCTTGAGCATGGTTCTGAATTTTATGTATTTCTTTCTTTTTTAAGGGTGGGCAGGGGATGGGGTAATTATGTTCCCCGAGAGGGCCATGTTCATTAATTTCAATTCTCTCATGCCAGCGCTGCCTTTGGTAATTGGTTTGCATACTTCGTTCCATTTCATGACATGGAACTTATGCTCATGTTTTGTCTCTCTACAGAAACCCCTCCCTAAACTTTTCCAACCAACTAAGAACACACTAGCTGGGCATTGAAAAAATAGCATGAAATATAAATGCATGTTAGATATAGCTGCCCTTATTAGGTTGATTCTACCTATAAGAGACAAGTACTTGTTATT
Organism: Magnolia sinica; assembly: GCF_029962835.1. Taxonomy (NCBI): domain Eukaryota; kingdom Viridiplantae; phylum Streptophyta; class Magnoliopsida; order Magnoliales; family Magnoliaceae; genus Magnolia; species Magnolia sinica. Next base: position 104,600,018 of record NC_080578.1, on the reverse strand, counting down.
GCAACTAGTCGGTTTTTGTTCTATGCTTTTGATTACCTTGGCCTGCAAGTGTCTTGGAGGCTTATCAATATACAAAGGAAGGTTGCTTGCCTTACAACTGAATACCTTTACTAATCTGACAACTTCCTTTGGATTCAGTTTGCAATCCAAGATCTCACTTTCTTTGATATTGATCTTCAGACCAAAATAACTTAAAAGCATTGCGTGTTTTCTTATTCAGTCCTTGGGGTGGTTTGGGCGAAAAGAAATAACCGGTTTTTTAGGAGCATTTCTACTTTGTCAGCTGCAGTGTTTTCCAGGACGCTTGTTTTGTTTAGAGATTGGGCGCCTTGATCTTTGGGTTTGCCCTGGGTTGGGCCTTTGTATTTTCTTTTCTTTTCAGTTTTTCTGTAGCTTTCTTTTTCTCTGTTTTTTGTTTTGTTTTTGTTTTTGTTTTGTTTTTTTTGTTTTGTTTTGTTTTTTTGTTTTGTTTTTTGTTTTGTTTTGTTTTGTTTTTTGTTTTTTGTTTTTTGTTTTTTGTTTTGTTTTTTTGTTTTTTGTTTTTTCTGTTGCTGTTGCTGCTTTTGGCTTTTTAATAAATGTTCTCATCTTGCAAAAAAACAAAAAACTTAAAAGCATGGCAAAACATAATTCATGGTATCTTGATTGACGAAAGAAGGGTGATGGAAACAGAGGACATTTGCAATACATATGTAGAGCTATATTCTGAGCTTCGTACTGATAAAGGGTGGAATCAACCCAAGTTTGACAAAAGTTTATTTGATTAGATAGGCGCAGAGGAGGCCGATTGGCTAGAACACCATATTGGGGAGGGGGAGGTAAAAAGAGCAGTCGTTGGGCTTGGCAGAGATAAGGATCCACGCCCCCGTCATGTTTTTTTTTTTCCCAAGTATTTCGGGAGGTTAAAGAAGACCTCATGGAGTTTATAGTGGAATTCCACGTAAGAGGGAAGCTTTCCAAGGAGATGGTGGCTTCTTAAAAGTAAGGGAAGGAGGAGTTGAGGGATTTCAGACTGATTAGCCTCATAGGCAGTCCCTATAAAATTCTGGCTATGTTCCGCAAGAGGGCTATTTTAATTAATTTCAAATCTCCCATGCCAGCGCTGTCTTTGCTAATTTGTTTGCATACTTCATTCCACTTCATGAGATGAAACTAATGCTTATGCTTTGTCTCTGTACAGAAACCCCTCCCTAAACTTTTGCAACCAAGAACACTAGCTGGGCATTAAAAACCGACACAAAATATAAAGGCATGGTAGACATAGCTGCCTTGATTATGTTGATTCTACTTATAAGAAACAAGTACTTGTTATTGCAACTAGATGGTTTCTGTGCTATGCTCTTGATCACCTTGGCCGACAAGTGTATTGCTGGCTTATCAATATAGAAAGGAAGGTTACTTGCCTTACAACTGAATACCCTTACTAATTTGCCAACTTCTTTTGGATTCAGTTTGACACCCAAGATCTCACTTTCTTCAATACTGATCTTTAGATGAAAATAACTTAAAAGCATGGCAAAACATAATTCATAGTATCTTGATTGATGAAAGAAGGGTGATGGAAAAGGAGGGCATTTGTAATACATAGGAAGAACTATCTTCTGAGCTTTTTACTGATAAAGGGTGGATCCAGCCCAAGTTTGACAAATGTTAGTGTGACTAAATAGGTGCAGAAGAGGCTGATTGGCTGGAACACGAGGAGGTTAAAAGAGCAGTCAGTGGGATTGGCAGGGATAAAGATTCATGCCCTAACGGTTTCCCTATCGTGTTTTTTTCCAAGTATTTTGGGAGGCTGTTAAAGAAGACCGTATGGAGTTTATAGTGGAATTCCATGTAAGATGGAAGCTTTCCAAGGAGGTGGTGCCTTCTTAAAAGTAAGGGGAGGAGTTGAGGAATTTAAGGCCGATTAGCCTCATAGGCAGCCCCTATAAAATTTTGGCTAAAACTCTTGCTGAAAGAGTGCATGTGGTGCTAGGAGTTTTCTCCAAATCATAGGGCCCGTTTCTTCATGGCAACTGGATTAATAACAATGCACTGGTTGCACATTAGTGTATTGATTCAAAACACAAGGAATTTTATTTTTTTATTTTTTTTAAATTTTATTTTTCTGTGGATTATCTACTTGTTGGGTATGAAAAGGGTGTATGATCTTGTATTTATTGGGAGGTTCTCCAACATGTTCTTAGAAGAATGGGTTTTGTAATTAGATGGGGACAATGGATTTTTAAATGCCCGGCTGTTGTGCATTGCTTAGGTTTCATTAATGGTTTCCCTGAAGGCTTCTTTCAAGGATCAAGAAGCATGAGTCAAGCTGACCCCTCTCCTTGTTGTTGAAGCTCTTCAGTAGGATGATTGACATTGTCACTAAGAGAGGTTTGGAGTATCTTGGGGATTCGGGAAAGATAGATTCTTTCAACTAGGCCTGGCATGTTGGTTGTTTTGTGCATGAGGAGGAAGGTTCTATTGCTTATTGCTTTGATGACTGGGCTATGGTTTATAGGGAAGACTGGAAAAAAAACGTGCAGTGCAACAACAAATGCCAATTGTAGTCGACTCGTATTTGACAAGGCTCAAAGGGAAGTTCTTAATTGGGCTGTGGAATTAAGGGCCTTTCCCGAATGTGGTTAGGATCAAATTGGGAATTGTTCTTTTCTTTTCCTTGTGTATGTGAGTGCTTGCATGCGCGTGTGTGTTGGGGGGAGTGTCTGCCTTGAGTGGTTCTTGATAATCCCTCGTCATCAGCCCCTTCTCTCAGACACCCTAACTTTGCTTTGTTGGATTCTTTTGCCTTATCTTTTAATAAAATTTGGTTATAAAAAGAAGCATCATTCTACTTAATTGTAGACTTAATATACCTCTATTTATAGTCCTTAACCATAGAAGTCTACGTGTTCCCCCTTCAACTTAGCCATGTTGTTGGAAGTGTGGCTGGTCGGTCCTAGAGTTTGTAAGGGTAGATCACTTTGGACCTTTGCTTATAGCACTTCTAGGGTTGGTATGGAAAGATAGAGATGCCAAGATGTTTAACAACAAATGCATAACTGTTGCCCAAGTAATTATAGAGTGAGGAGTGATGTTGGTTTCTAGATGGGGTCTTTGAAGGAATTTCTTAAAATAGGAGAAGATTTTATACAGATTGGGCAGGCATTGTTATGTAACATGGGAGTGTTGTGATGCCCGTTGTGGGTTGTAATTCTTTTCCCTTTTGGGCCACTTAGTTAATGCAATCTATAACAATCTATACAAAAGTACTTAACCAACAAGCCCACCACTAATCACACTACTAGCCAACATTCTAGAGTTAGAAACCCAATAAATACACAAAAGAACAAAGCCACTAATAGAGACCCATGACAGGCCTGATTGTGTAGGTGGTCCACCTGATTGGAAAGTCAGAACTGTCCATAAGGCTTGACTGGAATGATCATATGGTCAGATCTGATCCTTTGGTGGCTACCCTGGGATCTGCATCTGTATCTCCAGATTGAGGTGGGCCACACCATATACTCTCTCTGGCTTGAAATAACTCGACTTCTGTGAATAAATGGACATGCATTGCTCATAACCTCATAAAGGTCTGGGTTGATGCAGTGAAAGTTTTCCTAGTAATTCATTTGCAATCTGACAACAAACTGTTCTTCCAATCAATGAGATACTTGTGATATCGGCCACAACTAGCCAAAACGATCTAATCATCAAGTCAATTCAGCACTTGTGGATATCATCATCATGTATTTCATGATACCATGATAAATGGCCGACTCCTCCACGGTGAAGATAGGGCTTATATACAGATCTAGTGTAAACTCCAACTAGTAAGCACTAAGCACTAGATCCCAACCCTTTTTTCACTTGATATGTCCTGATCCTTTCACAATGCAGCTTCAGATAACACCCTTGAAAACCACTCCTGCTTCAACTGAATCATCACTGTTTCACCTTCCTTGAACTCAATAAACCGGCAATGCACATTGGCCTGTTCATTGTATTGCTTATTACTGTCAGTGATCTTCCTTCGGGCGCTTTTGTGGATCTCTCAAACATGTTGCAGGAACAACTCAGCGTCCTCACTCAAGAGGTAAGAAATAGGCAATGAAGTTAGATTGATTGGTTGCTTTCGAGGTGATGTCATAGGTGATTTTACACTGTGATTGGCCTGTAGTTCTGTTAAGGGAGCTATTATATGCAAACTCCATGTATGGCAACAATAGACCCCGTGCGGTGACATGCTTTCAAACAAAACAGTGTAAAACTGTCCTCAAATTTCTATTCACAACCTCTGTTTGCTAATTAGGTTGAGGAAGATAATCTGTTAGAACTTCAATTGAGTCTTTGCCCATATGATCTTCTTAAGCTAGCTCACAAGCTTCCCATCACAGTTGGAAATGGTGATTTGGGGATGTTGTGTGGTTCAATGACCTCCCTGATGAATATGATAGCGAATACAAAGTGTTAGAGGTCTTCTAACACAGAATGGAGCGTGCCATCTTTGAAAAACAATTTACCACCACAGAAATAGAATTGCAGCCTTGGTGAGTCCTTGGTAACCTCAGGAAAGTCTATTTTAACGTCCTTCCACTATGCCTCTGGTACAGGTAATTCCTAACAGAACACTTTCCCTAGCTGACAGACATGACACTTCCCCAGATTATGCTTCACCCTATACCTATATAAATGATCATCCACATGTGTGATCATCTCATGTCAACAGAAGCATCCACCTAAAGCTGTTGAATGCAACTCGTGTATAATGTGCTTTTGTTTTTGTTACAGTCGCTTCACGTCATGTCTCCTAGGTGGAGCCACATCACTTGTAGAATAATCTCTCTTCCATATTGCAATCAAAGGACACAAGTAGTGAGAAAAGAACTATTCAATACTAATGACAATAATGCTTACATGGTGGATATTTATAGGATTGGTACTTGACTGGTATAATTCATTTAACTTTCCTAAGTAAACTGAATTCGATATTTAAGTAGACATTAGACTAGACTTTGATTTGTATTTTCTAAACAAAATTAGACATCCACCAAACTTGCTGAAGCAAAACGGTTGAAAATCGAAAAAGGACCAAAAGTTGGGGCTTTATGGATCCATATGACCATTGAACAGATTGTGAGTGGGCTAAGTTTATGGAAACCTTGTCATGCACATAGTTGCATTTGGACCTGTTGGCATCTGGATCACATATTTGGACTGTCCATTAGGTCCAGTCCACTCTTCATAGGCTCCCTTCACAAAATCATACTGGTTGGATGATCCAAACCTTCCAATCAGTGGCATACAAATGGATGAATGAGATCTTTCTTAAAAGATATGTTCAATTGTGGATGTTTATTACTGTCTGATTGCTGTTATTTATGCCCAGTAGCTGTAGAATAGTGGACTGGACCTAATGGACAGTCCAGGTTGGTGATGTGATTGCCAACAAATTGAAGTAGTCCAGCGTGCATTGGAAGTATTCCATACACAATGTTCTGGATCGTTTCTCAAAAATAAGAATTTCCGAAGAAGTATCCTGGTTTTTGGTTTGGCATGCATTGAAATTGGTACCCATGTTGGATCTTGTTGTTGGAGGACTTGAGAAATGTGGAAGAGGGATGTTTATCACTGGGCGAGTGGATAGCCTTAATAAAGTATTTTGGCTAGTTTCTAACATGTTACAATTGTTTAAAATATCTGTAGTTTAAGTGGAAATAGTTTTAGAAGCTTAAAAGGGATTTCCATATGTTACAAAGAAGTGCGGGCACAAATCTCACCTTATCAAGTGAAAGAATGTTAAAAAATCCAAAATGTGAGGAAGTATTTTGAGTGGGAAGATCGAGGATAAAAAATTGGGCCTTGCTTGTGATGTGGTGGTGAAGTTCTAGGAACGAGCTTATGCTTCATGGAATCCTCATGAAAAATTATGGAGCTAAACGTAGAGGGTTGGTTTTAGATAAGGCTTATGAAGGGAGTAGGTTGAGTAGACAGGTCTTTAGCAAGGTCAGGGACGTAAAAAGAGGTGGGGGGGCTTAGCTAGGCATGGGTGTGATTTTTCAGAAGGTATAGGTTCAACTTAGGGTATTACAATAGATATCTTGAGTCTGGGAATCGTGGCTTGGCAATAGGTGTTGTAGATTATGCAGTCTTATCTGAAGAAAGGAGGTGTTGGTCTAGTAGTGTTATGAGATCCTAGAGGTGGTTTGGTTTAAAATATTGTGTTTAAAGCATTTGTAATATTTGGATTAACCTCTCTAAAGATCCGTTAAGCATTCTTGCTAAAAGTTTCCTGGTCCTGTTCTAGATTGATGACCGAGTGGTCCATCTCCTCTTCTTGGTAGTTCATTTTGAAGTCCGTTTCCAACTCTCAATCCTTTAGGGATGTTGAGGTGTCCTTGTGTTGGAAGGTTTTGTAGGATTTATTTAAGGGTTGGGGCCTTTTGTTGGATGTCTCTATTATGAGAAGCTTCACCTTGGATCTCCACTGCAGAAATGAAAGCTTTCACAACATATACATTTGAGTTGGTAAGTGTACGGAATACTACTGGACCCACATTTTCCCTTCACCACAAGGTGGCTTGCTTTGGGGTGGCTAACAGTGAAGTGTGAACTAACAGCGGGGTGTACTAACAAGCTAACACACACAAAAAAAAATAAAATGAAGGTGGCTTGCTTTGTCTATAATTTTGTTTTGGTTAGCTTTGAAATATGTTGGGTTCTTCGAAACATGGTTACCGAAGTGGTATCTGGAGGGTCAAGGGGGCTTACAAATTAGAGAGAATCTTGTGAAAATTTTACCTTCTGCCGTGGTGCAGGCATATGGAAGGAAAGGAACATGTGGATTTTTTGAAGAGGAAAGAACTCCAAAGGAGAAAACACCGGAGAAGATCAAAGGTCTTCTAATTGGTAGTGTAATAAAACGCTAGGCGCAGTGAAGCCTTAAGATCCCTGAGGTGCTAGGTGACACCTAGTTGCAAGACTGAGCCGTTGGATGCAATTTTTAGTGTATTTTACATGATAGATACATTATACGTAAAGACATATATATTGCTAGTTTTAAAGTTAAAACTGATTAAAAGAAGGTAATATTGTTAGTTTTAAAGTTACTATGTATATTAGAAATTGTAGACACCCCCTGACATTAGGAATTTATAAAAACCTTTTGATTGGATTGGATAAGGAGGATTGGCTTCCTCAACTCCTCTTCACAAGGGATCATACTATAGGATCAAACCACACCCAATCCCTTCCTTTTTCGATTCTTAGGCCTTATAGGAAAATGTCACGTATCTCCCTTACGATAATGCCATACGTCTGCCTTTGACTTTTTGCCATGTCTCCCCCTAGGAAAATGCCATGGGTTGTACCCATTGACTTTTTGCCAAGTGTTCTCCTAAGGAAAATGTCATGTATCTCCCTTCTAACTATTTGCCATGTGCCCCCTTTGTTTTTTTGGCTTGTGTTTCTAATGGAAAATGCTCACATTCCCATTTCATATATAGCCATGAGTCTTTCTTTTGTCTTGTTGTCGTGTTCTAATGTCTTTTTGCCATGTCTCTCCCTTTTGTCTTTTTATGCATGGGTCTCCTTTTGTCTTTTTTCGCATAAGTCTCTTTATGTCTTTTTGTGCCACGAGCAAGGTAGTCAATAATGGTAATGGCCAACTTAACGGTTGGGTGTTCATTACATTATCGGCCGTAACGGTTGATTTTTTAAAGAAAAAATATGAAAAATATTAGACGAGGAAGAAGAAGAAGAACATGTTTGTATACAAGTCCATAAAATGTTAATGCATGAAGTATGTGAATTTGCAAGTGTTGTAGATCTAAACTCTATACACATGTTTGAACAGTCTACACCTTAAGTATTTTATAAAAAAATAATACTAAAAATTATACAAAAATCAGCAAAATACAAAAAATTGAAAATTTATACAAATATGGCTAAATCAAACACAAATCTAGCAAGAATTGGTCGATTTGGTAATATATTGCTGAATTAATAAATTCGCAGCAAGTTTTTTTTTTTTTTTTTTAACCTATATATATATATATATTCCCAAATTAGGCCCTAGATTGTCGATTCTTTGAAAACGGCTTAAATTTTGTGTATTATTCTTCAATGATTGTACAAATCTAGTTGAAATTGGGTTTTAAATGGTCAAAGAAGCAAAAATGTCAAAAAGTGGAGGAGAAATGGGGAAAATTTGCAAAAACAACCCTGAAAAGGGAACTTTTGTTGTCATAACAGACCGTTATGAGCTAACGCATAGCGGCTTGAGCCATTTCCATTATGTAACAAGCGTTACATAACTGTGTTTGAATAACTTGGCCACAAGTCTCTTTTTGTGTTTTTGTGCCACAGGTCTCCTTTTGTCCCTTTGCCATGTGTCTCCCTTGGAGGAGGAAAATGTCACATGTCCACCATTTATGTTTTTGCCCCAAAGCAAATACCTAGGAACCTCCCCATTTATTTCCACATTTTTTGAGAAAATGACATGCATCACCCTTGTACCTTTATTTTCGAGAGAGTCCCCAAGGTCACATGGGAATGTACCGTCTCCCTTTGCACTCAAAAGTCTCATGGGATTTGCCATGTGTCCCTTGTACCTTTTTACCTTCAAGTTCCCTCAAATTTACCAAAACCCATCTCTCACATCCAATATTCATAATATCAGTATCATTACATGTATTGATAACTGGGGATATAGAAACATGTATTGATATTGTCGATAATATCACCGATACTTGGAAAAATATTGCTGGCTGAGGGAAGCATCAGAGAAATATGGAGAAAAGGGTGAAAGTTTTCAATGAAACTTTAGGAGATGCTAAAAGACTCATGTTTACATATTCTGAATCAAAAAAAAAAAAAAAAACATAGCTGCCAAAATGAATTCATATCATACAAATGCAGGTAATAAACAATAAGACATCCAAACCAAGGGAATGAAAAGGATAACCCATCTGACAATCCCTTTAACCCACATGGAGTTACGTGTTGGCTTGAAGTCATCATTCCTTAAACTCATCAATCCATGCACACATTACATACATATATACATGCATCCAGCCATCCATCCATGCCTACATACAATGATACAAACATACATAGATACATCATCCATCCAACCATTTATTCATCCATCCATCCATGCACGCACACATATACATAATTACATTCATGCATTCATAAACATATATCAATCCATTCATGCCTGATACTTTCATACATGCATAACACATCCATTCATCCATTTTTGGATCACTCGTCCATTCGGTCCCGTGCGGGATTTCTGGTGGATTGTGAAATCCAGTACATCTGTGGGCTCCACATTGATGCATGTGTTTTATCCATGCGGTCCATCGATATGCATCCTTTACACTTGACATTTGAGTTGTATATGCGTGCAAGTGACCGACATCAGTTATGAATCTGGTCCGTTGATTATAATCCATTGTCCGCCGAATAGGGTTTTGCTTAATACAATGTTTTTGCTCGAGGAAGAATCTAGTCCCAAACATGGGGATTGGATGGTCAAAATACCATGTTATTTCCAGACATGCAATCATCGTGCAATAATGGTGTTAATCCAATCTAATGCAATTCCATACCATTTAATCCCGCGGGCTAAACAGGCCCTTAGAGGATCTACCTGGTGAAAAAGAAGAGAACATCTAAGCCTTAGGAAAGAGACAATTTTTCAAATAGCTTATGCTATGTTCCATGTAGCTTACGATATGTAGTATAGCGTGCCTTCGTGCTAGTAGCGCATGCATGAAAATAACTTAAATGGCACGTCGCAAATGCCACACCTATGTAGTATGCTATTGTACTACACGCTACATAGCTTACGCTGCATGTTATTTTTCTCGAAATGGTATAATCAATTAACTTTGTCAAATTTATTTATTTTTATTATTTTCACTAAAAATTAGTTCTTCATGAGTTTGGAATGCCATGTTATTCAGATTTATAATGAAAGTTATGGCATAAGTTAGATGATGGCTCCCAATCTGGCACAGCCCTCCTTTATCAGGTTTGGGGATCAGAAATGAGAGCACAAAACTCCTGTAGGTGTAATGTAATAGACCATTGCATAGCTTGAT